>NC_090984.1:67672113-68307613 GCF_041146395.1 Eulemur rufifrons
AGGTCAAGGACCTGGAGGAGACAGCTGGGTGGGATCATGCCAGGAGCTAAAGCAAGAAGTTCAAGATGGGCCAGACCAGAAATATGCTAGATAGGTACCACGGAATTTTAAAGGCTGCAGCCTATGCTAGGGATCAGCCGGCCTTGCCCAGAAGAATGTAGCTTTTGGGACAGAGCGAGAATAACCAAAAATAAAATTAGCACATTTGAAGATACTGAGAGCAAAAAGCAGGTATCCACAAACAAATAGAAGCTGAGTCTTTAATAAGAAATATGCAGGTAATGAAAAACTCAAAAGACTTTTGTCTGATCAAGGAACTTCTGTTTCCTTTTTACCTCCTAGTGTTTCTCTTGCAATGCTTTTGCCCTGGACTCTCCAGGCTTCTGACATACCCTAAAACAGGGTGAGTTTTCCACAGTACTCCCCAGCCAATAACTCTACAGGGCCCAGAAAACTCTTGAAAGGTGTGAGTGGCACTAGATTTTTTTTAGTCATTCCTGTTCTTGTGTCCCGAGGCCAGCCCATTGGTCCCAGGGTCCTCTTCACAGATCCTCTCAGGACTTTTGTCTGATTTTCATGCCAAGGGATTCCTGCAGCCACTCTAACCAGCCAGAGGTAGAGGTACGCTTAAGTTACCCCCTTAGGACCTTTGGGATTGATTTATAATTCATAAAAAGGACTTTCTAGTACCTGTTACTCAATAAGAACAATGACTTTGGTATATGACAGAAGGGATTTTTACAGATCTATAGGACAACAGCCATTTCCAAAAGGATGACATTGCAGTATTTCAAAATAACAGCTATTTTGGGCAGGAATTCAAAACTGTACTCTATTGATACTAAAGTGAATTTGGCTTCTATATAGAAGTGGGTTTTTTTTTTAATGTCCTTTAAAATGTTTAATTTGAACTTATAAATCGGAGGAGATCTTTACCACAAAAACCTTCTGATTTTATGGTTCTGTGTAGATGCTGGGAAAAGAGGGAAAAAGTTTTATGGCCAAAGAATGCAGACTCCTGGCCTGCGGGTGAAGAAGTGTCTATCTCTTGGCCTTGTGTGGTCCTGAGCCTCAGAAATATGGAAAGATCTGTGGGCTTGTTAGGGCTTGATGCAATAACTTAATGAGATACAATTTTGGATTAGGGTTTAGAAGTTCCAGATTTATTATAAATGTGCACAGTAACAACAATGACAACAATAATGGCTTGTTTCACTTATTGAGTGCTTACTATGTGTCAGGCTCATATGTCAAGAATTACTTTATATATGATAACTCAAATTTTCAACAAACTTATTAAAAGGTAGTTGAAGCAAAACACTGATGCCCAGATATTAGTTTCTATACACTGTTCCTCAGTAAAAGAATTTCTCCTTGGAGAAATGGCTAATAATAGGGCTGGGGCAGGGAAAAATTTAAGATGAACATGAGCATCACATAGTTCATGAAAGTAAGGAAGTGCTCAAGAAACAAAAGGATGGGGCATGTCAAAGAGACACAGGAGCCAAACTGAAAGAGTTTCTGTTGACCATATCTAATAAATAATATAGTACTGAGTTATAATTTAAAGTATAAAATAAATGTACATGAGTACATAGTAATATAGTTAAATGATTGAATAAATAAATAAACAGCGGAGAAGAGACAGATCTTCCTTACAGAAAAAATTCCAAATAATGTATGTAAATACTTTCATCTTTAAGAGGAAGAGCTTAACCCATTCCTGAGGATGGGCTAGGCATAGTGACTTGCTTTCAAAGAAACACTATGGAAAGGGAAAAATGGTAACTTTACAGTGGAGAAAACTGGTAAACATGACCTTAGCCAAGTGATGAAGGTTAATGTTATGTGGATATTGTTCACCTCTAATATGATGTGATGAGAAGGATATTTCACCTCTATGGTGTTCTTCCCAAATATCCATAACCCCATTGGGGACTGCAAGAGGACATTGATGGAAAAACTGGTGAAATCCAAATAAATTCTGGAGTTTAATTAATGATAACGTACCCCGATCAGTTTTATAGTTTTTACACATGTACCTTTTATATGTAGAAATTTCTTTCTTCTCTGAGTAGGAACTCCAAGCCCACCTCATTCTAATTGCATAGGTAAATAACTTAACAATTTGGCATCAATTTTTACAGATATTTTCTATGATCTATAGGTACATACTTTAAAGATGTATAAGTGGAACCTTGCTTTTCATTCTGTCCTATTACTTATTTAGTAGACTTGTGGCTACTAAACACTACATCTTGGTTTATGAGAGAATATTACTTCCACAGAGGTATTAAACTGTTGGGTCTACATCTTCATCTTTAAGCCTTTTAAATGTACTTCTTATAGTCATTAAATAATTTTTCCTTTTTTTCTTCTTCTAACCTAGAAGCCTAAAAGAATCATTTAGACATTTCTAAATTTTTGTAATATTACTCAAGATTATTACTTGCTCTGCTCTAAAAATTTGGACTTACGGAGTTTTAAGAAAAAAAAACCTAAGAAATTTATTAATCATTAAAAAAATAGAAGTATGAAAGATGTTTCTAGTTGACCACATTTAGGTCATAACCTTTTTGATGCATGCTAGCTGAAGTTGTTAGTGACAGAAATTGAATATATGTTTGTGTGTGTTTGTATGTGTGTATGTATATACACACATAGATACAATTATATCTATATATAAAATTTAAAAGCATTACTTTTTACTTAGTACTTTCCTGCTAGTTCAGGTAGGATAAGAATAGTAACCTCTGATTATCTGAGCTCAGAGCTTTTTTTAATCCCTCTTTGTAACAGTCAGAGCTAGGACTTGACCTTGGGTCTATCTACACTCCTCTTACCCCTACTGGGTAGCCCTGCTATAGAAACTGTGGAGAGTTCCACAGCTGTGGGCATTAGTTTCTGTGCAATCTTGGCAGATTGTGTGTTGGCCAGTGGGGGTGGGGTGTGTGTAGGGTGTGTCAGGGGATAGAGTTCTCAGCATGTTCCTCAGGCCTTTTCTCCTATCATAGTCAATTTGCCAACCCAGGTTGTAATAGTTCTTCACTGGTTAGCCTCACTGTGCCTCTCTCAACCTTGTATTTCTTTTTTTTTTTTTTCTTTTAGTGTCATTTTATTTTTAACTGACAGAGTTGTACATATTTATGTGGTTCAGTGTGATGTTTGATACATGTATATTGTGTAATGATTAAATCAGCATATTTAGCATATCTATCATTTCAAACATTTATCATTTCCTTGTGGTGAGAACATTCAAAATCTTCTCTTCCAGTTATTTTGAAATATACAATATTGTTAACTATAGTCACTCTACTGTGCAATAGAACACCAGAACTTATTCCTCCTAACTGTAATTTTATACCCACTGACTAATCTCTCCCTATTTCCCCTTCCTCCTTACCTTCCCCAGCCTCTGAAAACCACTATTCTACTCTGTACTTATATGAGATCAGCTTTTTCAGATTCCACAAATGAGTGAGATTATGCAATATTTGTCTTTCTGTGCCTGGCTTATGTTACATAACATAATGTCTTCCATGTTCATCCATGTTGCCACAAATGACAGGAGTTCATTTTTTTAAATGGCTGAATAGTATTCCATTGTGCATAGATAACACATTTTCTTTACTCATCTATCTGTTGATGGACACTTAGGTTGATTCCATATCTTGGCTATTATGAATAGTGATGCAATAAACATTGAGTGCATTTATGTCTTTGTTATACTGATTTTATTTTCTTTGGATGAATACCCTGTAGTGAGATTGCTGGGTCATATTGTAGTTAGACTTTTAATATTTTTAGGAACTTCCATACTGTTTTCCATAATGGCTATGCTAATTTACAATTCCCACTAACAGTGTATAAGGGTTCCCTTTCTCCACATCTGTGCCAGCATTTGTTATTTTTTGTTTTTTTGATAATAGCCATTCTAATTGGGATGCCAGCCTCCCATTTGTCAAACAATGGCTGGTACTTCTTGTAGAGAAAAGTGAAGCTAAGTAATAGGAATCCTTCCATGTTCTGCCTCCCTGGTACAAACCTACAAGTTGGAACACCTTTCTTGACCTCCTTTCTCTGGGTTTTATAGAAAAAGGCAAAATATTGTTAAAAGTATGACTTTGGGAGTCAGAAAGAAATGTATCTGCTCCCTGCTCTGCCACTGTAGCTATGTGATTTTGGGCGATTTACTTAAAACTTGCTAATACTTAATTTCACATTCTGTTATATGGGGATAATTATAGTACCTACATAGCAGTATTAAAAGATAATGCAGGTGAAGTCTGTGTAACGTGGTATCTGGAACAGTAAGAGCCTGGCATTGCAAATGTCAATAGTAACTTCTTTCTGTTCACAGTCAACTCATCTTCCAGGGCTTATCCAGAACTTAAACTTCTCCTATTGCTCTGGCTCTTTCCTCTATCTATAAATATGCTCAAATATCTTCTGGGTTAGAAATAAATAGAAACAAAAAACCCTCCCTTGATCTTGCCTTCACTTTTATTGTTATTGCATTTCTTTCTTCTCAGAGCCAAGCTTTTTGACAGAGTAAAAGAGTAGGATACTCTGCTTCACTTTAAGTCAACTCTTAGACTAAAGCAATCTAGATTCTGTGCCCCCTTAAACTGAAACTATCACTAAGGTCGTCAGCAAGACTCCCTGAGTGGACATGTGCTTTTGTTTCCTAGCATCATTTTCCCTTCTAACAGTGTGCCATCTTGAGAGCTGCCCTCCTTGGTGGTCTTAGTGTAATAGTCAGCTCAGGTGCCCTGCTCTCTCCCAGCCGAGGGGTGGACATAAGACCCCAAGTCAGGCCAGGCAGACAGGCAAGTCAGGGGAATGACAGATGGTGACATTTCTGTCTTGCTACCCTAATTCCTCTGGACATTCTGATTTCCTGTCCTTTTTATGGACTAATGCTTCGATTTTTCCTTGGAGTCTGTATCTGTCTTATGTTTCTTTAATATATTTCTTTTTACTTAACATTAGACAGTTGGTTCTATTGCTTACAGCAAAAGAATTCTAGCTGATACAAGTCTTAATTGGTAAATTAAAAAAAACATTTCAGTACGTTTATAATTTGTTTTCTGACACTGTTGGCCACTTCGTCCTTGAAACTTTCTGTACTTATAAATCCTGCAGTGACCCACTGTCCTGGTTTTCCTCTTACCTTGTCCTGATTATTCTCAGTTCTACCCTGTTCCAAGCCCCACTACTTAAATGTTTGTTTCCCAGGTTTTCTCTCTTGGTCTTGTTCTCATACTAACCTAGGGGTTCTTGAATTGTGCCACAGATCCTCTGGCAGGAGGGGAAGGCCTATGAATCCCTTCTCAGGATAATGTTTCTAAATACATTGAACAAAATATATAAACTTACAAAGGAAATGAATTATACTGAAATGTAATTAGAAAAATATTTCTAAAAATTGTGATATAGTAGTATGTGTGCTTTCTTATTAACACACTAAATAATAAGATCTCGTGGTGAGTCTAACAACTACCATAATTTTGAAGGAGTAATGAATGTAAATGCTATTTCAAGATATCTTTAATTACTGTAATATGATATAAAATATCTGAGATTTCTATTGGTGATCACAGGTATTGTGATTTCATCACAAGTACGCTAACACTTCTGTGACTTGTCACCTATATTGATAATTGAGAGAAATTTCAGTTTGTAAAAACAAGCATGTAATTTTTCCCATTCAAGTTCTTGGATTCCTTGAATTCTATCCACAGAACCCTCAGAAGTCCAAGGACTCAGGTGCAGAATCTCTGCCTAAGTTCTCTGCCTAGGGGCTCTCATCCATGCCAATGCTTATTCCTACTATCCATATCTTGAGGACTCATAGATTTATATTCTCAGCCTGGATTTCTAGATCCAGAGACCTTGTGTGGCCCATAAGCAGCTCCTTTCTACATGTCTATACCAGAATTTCCTTTTTATGCCTTTTTTTCTTCCTGGGGGTTTCTCATCTCTCATCTGCTCTGTGGTTATTATTCCCTTCAATGTAGCCTCCACACTGCTGCCAGAATGACAATTCTAAAAAGCTAATATGCTCTAAAATCTGAGCATATCACTTCCTTGCGTAAGACTCCCCTTTACCTACACATTGAAATTTAAAGTTCTTTGCTTGTTGAGAAAAGCCTTCCACAGGTAATGTCACAGATTCCATCTCTTACCACTTTCCTCTCTCCATTCTCCCTTTACTCTCTACCTTCTGCCTGTACAATTTGCCTTAACCATATACACATATTTGGAATTTCCTGAATGTCCCTCGATTTTTCATGCCCTGAACCTCTGCACAGGCTGTTATATGCCCTAGCCTTGTCTACGTGCTAATTCTAGATGGGCCCAGATGCCTTCTAGGGAATCTTGTTTGATGCCTCACATATAGTTGACCCCTCTCACCTCCTTTCTATGCTTGAACTTGACATATGCCTCTGGTAAAATTCACATTACACTGAATTACAATCATGTATCCCTATATTTCAGTTTGCCACTAAAGTATAAAGTTCTTGAGGAAAAGGACTATATTTTATTTATTTGTGTATTTCCAGTTCTTAGTATGATAGGAGCTCTTACCATATAGTCATTTTTCCCAATACATATATGTTGACATATTTAGTGTTACTAAAAAAATCACTATTATGCAATTTACACAGAGGGTAAGTTTGTTTTAAGGTATGAGAGCAAATTAATGAGTCTCTTCCATTATAAATTTAGGACAATATTTTAGCCTCACTGTGTAACATACTTGGACCCCTGTAGTGGAGAAAGTAGGTCATGTAACTGTTGCTGTGAAGGGAAAATGAAATTGTAGACATTTTAAAAGCTGATATGAATTTCTATATATAAAAGCTCAGCCAACCACGTCTGTTTTAAGGTACTCTTTTAGCTTGATTTATTATTATTTTGTTCTTTTCTCCCACATCTATAAATGTTTATCTGAGTTGAGGTTAGATTTACTGCAAGTGGCAACTCTTAGAGAAATAGCCAAAAAAGTCAGGAATATTTGTGGGTCCTTACTGTGGACTGATGTTTAAGAATTTAGAGGTAGAATTATTGAACAGAAAACAATCTTACAGAATGCAATTAACTCACGGCTGCTACTAGCCCATATGGTGCCTTTATGCAAATTAGAAAAAAGATGTCCCTTCCTCAAAACACTTTTCACCTTTAGGAAATTGTCATAGTAGATTGATTTAATTAGAACAGAGTACTTTCAACTGCCATCTTCTGGAAATCCACACTATTAAGTATGCAAATCTATGGTACCTGTGACATGAAGGACATCCTTTAGAAGTGGTGCCCTTGTGTAATGCACAGCCTGCTTTGTGTCATATGTGGCAGCCTTAGCTGTGGGATTCTATTTAGCATTTTATCCTTGTATGTGGTTTTGCTGCCAGTTACTTACCGTTCAAAAGATGGTGAAAGTTTGCAGATGAAAAGAAAAAGTACCAGCTGCACTTTGCTGAGAGTGAGAAGCAGCTACCTTACAGCACATCCAAGTGACCCTGAAACCACATCCAGACCATTGTCTCCTACAGAATTGAAATAGGGCACCAAAGAGCACTGATTTTAGGCTATTCCTTACCTAGCTTGAAAAGTATTGTAGCCTCAAGGGTTCTGAAAGAGCATGTGCATTAGCTATGGCTTCACAGAGCTCTCAACTTCCTGTTTTAGAACTCTGGGATAGATTTCCAACTACAAATTTTAGGACTATGGTAAAGCACCAAAAGTTGTTATGACTAGAATTTGGTCTTTGCCACTTCTTACACTTCCTTGATCTAGAACTTGGAATCCCTGTTCCTGTGCAAATCCTGTGGTTGATGCTCAACGTATGAAGACAGGAAACTTTGTTCCTTGAATAAAAATGAACCCTTGCTTATTTTCTCATAAAGAAAGAAATTTTGCTTCTATGACAATTTGGATATACTTTGTTTTCCTTGTTTCTTCCCTTTATGAATGGTCTCTGACCTATGTGTTGGGGGGGGGTAGGTATGCAGTGAGCCACAGCAATTTAGGTGTATTTTGTTTTTTAACCTCTCCAGAGGACTATCAAAACAAGGGAGCATGATTCCAGTAAAACTGGGAGGTGGACAGAACATTCTGAGGATAGGTACAGGTTGTAGGTAGGCTTACTTCGTTGGAGCTGGGGTGGTAGGTGGGGTTGGTTCTTCAGGGGATAGTGGGAAGGGAGGAAAACTATGGGATGTGGTTCAGATGAAAATATGCCTGGATCAGCATGAGAAGCCCACTAAGTAAGAATCAATGATCATACGAGCTGTATTTTCAATGTTGAGCAGGAGTGGTAGAGATTTGAATCATCCTGGGACTGATTGGCCTCAGAGCTCTGGTACAATTTTGCATCAGAGAAGACACCTGCTGAGGTCCCAGGTGCAGAGGAGGTCTGGAGAAAAGAGCAGCTGGCAGGCTGGTCTCAAAGCTAGGGTTGGCTCAGGACTGGCCTGAGATGGATGGAGGCGTTCTTACTTGACAATAACTCAGCTGACATTCATTATATTCTAAGCGCTGGGTGGAATTAAAGGGGCCCTTGCCTCTGTAGAGCTGCCAAAAAGAGAGACACATAACAACTATAAAATAAAATAGGATGAATTGTGTGCTACAGTGGAGTTTCTGAACAGACAAAATTTTGGAGTGCAGGATAAGGAGCAATTTACTCTCCTGAGAGGAGACTTCTCCTAGAAGTTGGTCTTTAAAAATGAATATTTTTGTTTGTTCCTGATTTTTTCAATGAACATATTTTAAAAAACAGAAGTACAATATATATATAAAAAGTAGGAAAAAGAAATGGCATACTTTTAAAAACTTTTTATTTTGAAATAATTTTAGATTTATAAAAGAGTTGCAAAGATAATACAGAATGTTCCCATATGTACCCGAGGTTCCTGTAATGTTAATATTTGATACAACAATGGTATATTTATTAAAACTAAGAAATTAACATTGCTATATTACTGTTAATGAAACTACTACATAGACCTTTTTCCCCCATAAATACCCTCTTTTCTGTTCAATATCCAATCCAGGATCCCACATTAGATTTAGTTATCATATCTCCTTAGTCTCTTCCAGTTTATGACAGTTTCTCCATCTTTGTCTTTTGTGACCGTGACACTTTTGAAGACTAGTGGTCAGATATTTTTCAAAATGTCCCTCAATTTGAGTCTATCTGGTGTTTCCTCCTAAATAGGCTGAGGGTATGGATTTTGGCACATCACATCTGATACCACAGATGTGATGTGTTTTTTCTCATTATATCATCATATTAGAGGGTTTATAATATCCACACAACAGATTACTGGTGATTTTAACCTTGATCACATAATTAAGGTGGTATTTGCTAGTAAAATTACTATTTTTCCCTTTCTATGCTCCATTCCTTAGAAGCAAGTTACAAGTTCAGCCACACTCAAGGGGAGAGAAATTGAGTTCCACTTTTTGGAAGAAGATCCATCTGAGAATCTGTGGGTGTATGTTAAAAGGACCACAGTCATTAGTAAATCTGGAGGGGAAATATTTTGAGGCTATGCAAATATCCTTTTTCTTTGAAATTTTGCCCACTGATTGTAGCATTTATCAATAGATCTTGCCTATAGAAATTATTACTGTGGTGTTATAATGGTGATATTCTATTTCCCTCATTCTCTACATTTAATAAATGAAAATTTTCTGTAAGGAATTTTTATCACTTCTGCATTTATTTATTCAATCATTTATATCAATATAGACTCATGGATATTTAGTTTATTATTTGGATTATAATCTAATACTATGGTTATTTATTACATTTTCAAATAGTTCCAGTTTTGGCCACTGAATGTATATTTTTGAGAAGCTGGGGAAGGTCATTGTGAGCAATGACCTGGTAGGGGAGGAACTTGGTGAGATCAAGGAATCAATGTTAGGCTGTGCTATAAATGGCAGAGGATGAAGGGAATGGGGGTGGTGGTGGTGATAAATAGGCCAGGAGGCCAGTGCTGGAATGGAGGCAGCAAGCAGCCAAGTTGGTAGCTATTTCAAAGCACAGTAACTAATGAATCACTGGAACATTTAAAGGTAGATCATCTAGGTTTTCATTTTGGATTCTGCTCAGTAACGTATGATGTGAGGGGCTAATCAGAGTTTTCTCCATTGCCTCTGAAATCTTTTTTCTTTCTGCAGGGGATATTTCCACCTGTAGTTGTGATAAGGATTGGATTCTTATTGGCCTTTGTAAAAGTTGCTTTATACTTTATAAGGCTCCATCTCAACAGAGACCAGGGCTCACTTAGGCTACAGCGAAAATAATTTGATTTCTGTTTGTTCATTTATTGTCACATGGTTGCTCTTTATCATTCATTGAGAGCCAGTTGGGTGTTGCTATTCTTCAATGCTTAAAGAAGACTCACTTCCTATTGTGCAGGCTTATTGTTGAATTGTATATCAGTAGGGAGTTCTGCTGTTGGATGAGTGTAGGCGCTTCGGCAGGTCTTTCATCTGAGTGTTTTTCTTCAGTGCTGAAATGGAAATAATTTGCCTATCTCACAGGTTTGTTGTAAAAAATGATTAAGATGACTGACTTTTTAAAATTACCTAGCACAGTGCTTGGCCTATTATAGGTACTCAGTAAATGCTATAAGAATCAGACTGGAACTAAGAGAGTCCTTCTATTCTATCCCTCTCCCTATAGACCAGAGAGTGGCCCCAGCCTTCAGGTTAAATGTTTTATATTTTCTTTTTGAATATTTCCAGGCATGTGGACTCCACAAGTATCTTTAGCAGTGGTAAAAACATTAATTAAGAACATCCTGTAAGTCAGTACTATATGACTTGTGCATATTACAAAGATGAATAAGAAATGTCATGGGCTTCAGTGAGTTTACTGTATTGTAAGGGACACAGCTGTGTAGGCAGAATTAAAATTCAGCGCATTAAAATAAAATAATGTGGTTACAGTGTAAAAGAAGCAAATGAACTCTGCCAGACTCAGGAAGGGCTTCAGAAAGAAGTTGGCATTGGAGCTGGGCTCTAATCCCAAATAGAAATTTGCTAGGAAAATGTATGTGTGTATGTTTGTGTGCATGTGTGTGTGTGTCCATGTGTGTGCTTGTGCTTGTGTGTATGTTTAGGGAGGAGAGGTAATAGACTGGTGGTGGTGGTGTTCCAGGTAGGGTGAACCCCAGTGCAAAGGCATGGAAGCATGAACAAACATGACATGTACCAGTTAATGTGACTCAGGTATAAGGGGACTAAATGGCTGGTGGGGACAGGCAAGTCACAGAGGGGAGGTAGGACATGGGACAGGAGCCATCCTAAGGTGTTAAGACTTTATCCTGTTGAAAACGGGAAGTTATATAATCAGATCCTTGTTTTAGAAAATCACCTTTCTAACAACTTGAAAGGTAAATGGGGGGAGGAATGAAAGTGGTGAGCATGTTATTGTTATAGGCCAGGTGAGAAAACATAAGGGCTGGCATGAGGTGACTATGGAGTTGGAGTGCATGCCAGTATTTTTGAGTTGTATGTCAAGACTTAGATGAAGTAAAGGAGGAGAGGAAAATGATGAACCAAAGATGGCTGTGAGGTTTGTAGTTTGCTCTTCTGGACACTAGAGCTACAGAGAGAAAACACATGGTTCCCTCCCTCATAGAATTTACTACCCTAGTGAGTGGGCAGATGCACAAGAACAAACCAACAAATAAAACCCCTACCAGTAACAGGTTGATTATGTACTAAGTGCTGTGGGAACACAGAACAACAAGCATTTAAATCCACCTGGGAAAGTAGAGGAAGACTTCACAGTGGAGGTGCCATCTGAGCTTTGACTAAAAAACGTGAATAAGTGGTTGCTAGGGAGAAAAGTGGGAATTCATTCCATGGTGAGGGACTAACATTTGCATAGGTAAGAAAGTAATCAAAAAAGATGAATTGCGGCTGGGTGTGATGGCTCATGCCTGTAATCCTAGCACTCTGGAAGGCCGAGGCAGGCGGATTGTTGGAGCTCAGGAGTTCAAGACCAGCCTGACCAAGAGCGAGACTCCATCTCTACTAAAAAAAAAATAGAAATTAGCTAGACAACTAAAAAATGTATAGAAAAAATTAGCCGGGCATGGTGGCGCATGCCTGTAGTCCCAGCTACTTGGGAGGCTGAGGCAGAAGGATTGCTTAAGCCCAGGAGTTTGAGGATGCTGGGAGCTAGGCTGATACCACCTCACTATGGCCCAGACAACAAAGTGATACTCTGTCCAGCCCCCCTCCCTCAGAAAAAACTTGTCCCTTTGTCTAAGGTAAATGGTCATAATTTCTTTTGATCTTTCACACTGTGGGTATTTTTCAACCTTTTATTTATTTAGACAGTATCCTCCCTCTCTACTCCAATACTGCCCATTTCCTATCTCAGCCACTCCTTACCCCCACCAAAATATAGATATATAAAAGAAAGGGGATAAGAGTTTTACTCCAAAGAAAAAGTGAGGAGAGGGATTTTTGAATAATTTCTCACAATTTATATTTCAGAAGTCCCAATTGGGAAGACTTTTTCTAGATGATAATTGACAACATGAATAGCAAATCATGACAGCCCCACTGGGGTCCCAATCAGAATGTTTCTGTTTTGTTTGTTATTAACTGGTAGATTTAGGTTGCCAGAGATACGGTAATTTTGGACTCAGGCATGTAATTCATAAGTAGAGTTGACAATGGAATTATAAAGGGAGCAGCTTAGAAATTATCTGGATCCTAGACCAGCCCCTTCACTTCACACACAAGGAAGCTAATACTCAAAGAGTCTAAGCTGTGTGCCCAAGTTAGCACATCGAGCCAAGGCAGATCTCACTGAGTCCCTACCTTCACTCTCTCACTGCTAGACAGATACTACAGATGACAGGACATGGTACACATTCCCTGACTGCTTCCAGAGTTGCTCTTATCTCTCCCTGGTTTCCTAAGCTATAGGATGGCAGTAACTGTGTCAAGTGAGTCATATCTGGACAATAAAGTTACTTATCTAATGATTAAGTCATAGGAGAGAAAGAAGAGAGATTCTCTAGTCAGAAGTTTTCTGCAACCCAGAAGGCATTTCCACATTGTTTCTTCATGCTGGAACCCAGGTCTCTACTTTTTTTAGAGCACTGATGGGACACCTGCCATGAAGGTGTCTGTTGTCTCACCAGGACTTACTGACCACCCCAGGACCTGTCAAGCGTTCCTTTAGAATCTGACCATATAATGTGTGCCTTGTATGTTCAGTTAATCCTCTTGACTACTGATCCCAATCCTTTCCCACTTGTGTAACCTCCTCTGAACAGGTTCCCCCAGCTGCCCTGGCCCCCAGGGACCCTGTGATCTCCTGTAATCTCCCATGGGTGCTACTCCTGGGGCACTTGTACCCAGGCCAACTGTCAGAGGGGCCTCCGGGCCACTAGGCAGTCTTGGTCAGCTTTCTCCTGTTCTCTCAGCAGTCAGTTCATACTTTTACCTCGAACCCCTCCCCACTACCTCACCTTCCCTCTCTCTTGGAGGAAGACTATGCCCCCTACTTCACCAAGTAACTACTGATCATAGGGTGAGAACACCTCAGCTTCCTGGCTGTCCCAGGCCTGCTTACTGCCATTTTGTACCCACCATTTCATCCTTCCTCAAGGGGAAGGTGCCCCTGCCCTACCTGTAGTTAATTCACCCCTTTCCTGCTTCCTGGGATTCTTGTCCACTGGTCAAACCCTTCTCTACTCCCTGTGTCTTCAGACCTCTCTTTCTCTCCTCACTCGTCCTTCCCCTTAGGATGTAAACACTCTCACAATCCCTTCCATTAAAATAAACAAACATATAAGCAAAACCACACATTAAGCAGCAATCCACTGATCCTGGCCTCTCCCCGTCACCATTTGCTTTCTCTCCCACCCTTCCTTGAATTAAACTTGATGCTAAGGATCCCTAGGAGTTAATTCTTTGTGGGGCAGCAGTCCCTTATGGGGTCAAAGTCTCTTCCAGATGAGCTGTCAGACTGTGCTGACAGCCTGTCTCCTACACCACCCAGTGGCTGAGAGTGAGCGTGGGTGGGGGTTGGGGAGGGCTGTGGTCCTTGGCAGATACACTCTGACTTCAGGCCAAGGTCTTTAGAAAACCATTGTGAGTACAAGACAATCTGTCCTGAGAACCAAGCCCTCTAATTTTTAGAATGTTGACTTTAACTGGCATTGCATATTTTATCTCTTGCTGTGTTTCTTTTCTCACTAGAGAGTGAAATCTTTCTCTCTTTACATTTGGATTTGAAAATGCTGAGTGTGTGTCTTTGTGTGTGTGTGTTGGGGAGTAATGGTGGAAAGTAGTCTGGCCATCAAAGCTGTAAAAAGCATTTATGTTTAATTTGTTTAGCCAAAATGTTAATTATGAAAATTGAGGTGTTCAAATCTCAGACTTGTCCCCTAGGAGAAACACAGACTTGTGCAAGGTCACAGCACAGCTCAGAGAAGACGGAGGAAAATAAGTTCCAGGGCACGCTCCAGGGTGCTTTATAAACCAGCTGACCTCTCTCTTCATGAAGCTCCAGAATAGGTTCTTTAAAGGGGACTGCATGGTAGTCAAACATAGGGGCATTATAAAATTCCCTGCAGTGGGCTGCTCCAACTCAGACCATGAATTATTCAGAAGGTCTTTTGGAAGCCCTCTTGGGAATAGTGGTCCCACTCCCCTGGGACTGGCTCTGATGAATAAGAGAGCCCCAACTACTTCTTCAGCCTTGGCAGCCGGAGGTTTCTTTCCTGCCCCACTAAGTCAACAAAACAACAGAGCATCCAAAACATAGATCAGTGTCATCAGTTTGTCACCTGGAGTCTTATTCCGGGGCCAGATAATACATGCACTTCTGTACCAGTGATAAAAAGTGTGGGTTAAGAACACGAAGTGGACAGAAGCGTTCACACTTATGGAATTAAGTGGTCATCAACTCTATCTCCTTGCTTATTTGTTTTTTAAATTGTTAATTGTTCAATTGTCAATTGTTATAAACATCAGAATTATCAAATATTATTCGTTTTGAAAAAGATCAGATCTTTCTTTCTCTTCACTTAGAATTAAGTGAACAGATTTTTTTCTTTGTTTTTATTAAAAGTTGACTACTGATTACAAATATCTATTTGCACATTTTCATGGATTGGAATAGATTGCCATCAACCATATTTTTATGATTTTAATTTTCTCTTCAGTGACTGTATTATCTTTAGTATCCTGTTCATTAAGCCTTCCTTTTTATCCTACTTGATCCAGCCTATTTTCCTTTATAGACATGTAGAATAGGGACAGGGATGAATTCCCAGCTACCTCAGTGAGGTATGCACTGGGGCCTTTTTTGGACTTCCTTTCCAATCTGACCAAATTGCTTACCTACTTCAATCTTTACTACTTTTCTTCTCTGCTAGTTACTACTAAAAATAGCCTAGTCTAACCGTACATCTCTACCAGCTTGCAATTTGGCCTATCATGAATGTCCCTCAAGACGGGAAGGTCAGGGCCTCACAGACACCACATTTATTTCAGGTACCTTTGACTGGCAAAAAGCCCAAACTTGTTGCCCTCTAATTTCCTTCCATTGGTCCCAGCAGGGCCATACAAAGACATGTTTAATCTTTTTTCTAGAAATTTGAAGGCAGTTCTGATATACTTCATTTCCTCTTTCTTTCCCTCTCTTTCCTTGGCTGAACTATCTCAGTTTCTGTTTTTCATTTTAATAACCCTCCCGATTGCTCCACATGGTACCCAGGACTGAACACAATCCATTGCAGAGTAAGGCAGGACTATCATCCCATTTCATCTTATACTTTACCTTTAAGATCACATTAGCATACTTTCATTAATTCAACACTTATTTACTAATTGCCTCTCAGGTGATGGACATTGCCTGAATGTGTGGAGTATGTATAAGCACTATGACAGAGAAAACAGACTAGCAGAGAGAGAGACTAAAAATCATTGACTATAAAGTATGATGAGCATTAGTCTAGGAGAAGCATGGGCTGGTATGGGCATACATAGTGGGAAGACATTTCCTAGCTAAAGAATTAGGAAGGCCTCCTAAAAGAAGTGATTTTAAAGCTGGACCCTAAAGTAAATAAGGCAAGAGATCAGAGGTATGAGGGAGGTAGAGGTGGGAAAAGGAGGAAAATATACCGGGCAGAAGGTAGAACATATATAAGGGCCTAGAGGTGAGAAAGGAACTGAACATAGTACAATCTGATTAGACTGTGAATGGGAGAAGGCAGGGATGAAGCTGGATAGGTAGACAGTGCCCAAACCATGGGCCCGTTAAAAGCTTATCATTCAACATGTGTTTGAACACCTCCTATGTACTCAGCACAGTTCTGGGGAAGTGGGGTTATGGCAGTTAACAACAACAACGAAAATCCCTGTCCTCATGGAACTTATAGATTAGTGGATATTAAGAAGTTAAAAAACCATGCAGAAGAAATTTGGGCTTTAAACTAATAGCAGGGGGAAGCCACTGAGAGGGTTAAATGGGGGAGTGATGTGGTTAGAATAGGACTGTTTAAAGTTAGGCATATAATTTTACCCAATGGGAGCACTTTTGAGAATGAAAGAGGCTTTATTAATAATTATTCTTGGACAACAGGTGTAAACTGGGCAAAGCAGAAAAGATAGGCATCCTTTTAAAATGTGGGAAAAGACTGGAGGGAAGCAAGACTGGAGGCAGAGACTGGCCATTGTAAGGACCCAGGTGAAAGATAGCCAGGACTGGTACCAAGATGTACAGTGAGGATGGAGAAAAGTGGATGGATCTCAGAAGCACTTAGAAGAGAAACTTGTTGTCTAAAATAGGCAAGGGACAGTTAATGCAGTGTGGCACCAAAAATTTCCTCCCAAACCGAAAAGGTCTAAAAAACCAGTAACTGTTAGACAAGGTCATTAGGTCTGTTACTGATTTCTTGTTGTCCTATTTTGTCCACATCATGACCAACTTAATAAAAATTCTTGATGAAGTTTAGAAGGGTATACACACTGATTATATTTTCTGAACTGCTTGTCCAATAAGCCTGTTTAAAAAGAAAGTAGGGGGAGGTTAGCCTGACATGACTTATTCACAGTAAATGTCCTCTTGATCCTGGATCACTATTTCCTTTCTTTTCAAGTGCTGACTTATGGTTAGTGCACAATACATATATTAAATTGATTTAAAGAATCTTTTCCTTTCTTACCTTGTTTCTGGAATCTAAAAAATAAACAAACAAACAAAAAGAATCTTTTCCTTAACAGATGAGGGAATGAACAGTCCATTTTAAGCATTGAGTTTATCCCTTTAGTGGTCGACTTGCAAATATAAATAACAATTCTTTTTATTCTCCATGATTTAAACAAAACAAAACATGTAAGTTCCCCTTAAATCATAACCCCCTAGAGCAGCTTAACATGGGGCCATTACATGACCATTATTTCTAAGCTAGTATGTTCCACTTTGGTTGCAGATCACATGATACATGGCATTTGCAGGACAAGGTCAGATGTTCTGAAACATCTGCCATCTGTCAAAAAAGGACCTAGTATAAGACTGAAAGACTGTGGACAAATCAGCATAAACCAGAAACTGCTGTTGGAGAAGAAACTTGGTGCTTACCCTCAGGGGAATGACATCACCTTCACACAGAAGGGAGAGCCTTTCTTAGTCTGTGGCCACCATCAGTTTGTACCTTATAAAGATAGTGCTATTGATCTGATAGTGGTGTTCCAGGTTCTTATGAGGAATGCTTATAAAAGTGGTTGTTGAATGCCAGATATGCAAAGTGCTATTAAATGCTTAATTACTAGAAGTGAACCCAAATAATGACTGAGATTCCCTACCAGCTAGAACTGTTGTTCCCAATGTGGGGCCATTAGCAGAGCTCTGCAGTGTCTTTTATTGCAGTCCTGAGGCTTAGCCATAAATAACTTATTGATCAGGGAGGAAACCAGTGGCTCTAATAGTACTGGTGAAATGGAAGAAGGACTGAGTAACTTGCATAAAATAAATCTTTTACTTCATTGTAAACAATGGAGGGATGAGTAATTCTCTTGAAGCTCAAACATATTACTCTTATGAAGGCTCTCAAAATGTAAACAAATGAGTAAGTAATTAAAGATCTGTTTGGGGTTTGTATTTTCTGTTTGCTGGCATGCAAAGCTTTTAGTACTGGAGGGACCTGCCTCATTCTTTGTGTATCTCATTCGTAATTGCATCCTCTTTCCTTGTGTATGAGGAAGAGGAATGACTCATCATGACTCCTGATTTTAATTTCGGTAGATTCCTGAAGGTGCAAAATGAGTCAACACATCATCCTGTTTAAACTCACTCTGGTTGATTTCTTTTGAGGGAAGCTATTTGTTAGTTTAAGTAGTAATGTTGAAAAGTAGAAGAGTGTATATTAAACAATGGGAAGAGAACTCCAGAAATTTGAAAATTAACTAAGTCCTAAAAATAAATTCTTTTCTTGTTTTCTCTGACCTAAAAGACATCATAAGCAAGACATATAGCTATAACTTCTACCCCTAATGAACATACATGGATTTTAGAGAGATAGAACATGTAAAAGTTACCTTAAAATCTTTTCTGAGAAAAGGGTAGATAGATAAATAAAATGTACATATGAAGACTACTATTTGTTTTTACTGAAGTATTAAAATGATTATATAAGAATTGGTGCCATTGGTCTGCGGTAGCGGCAAAGATTGTTGGGAATTGAAATAGGTGAGGAAAGCTTCATGAAAAAGGTAGAACTAAAAAGTCAGAAAGAGTCAGGAGGATATTTCAAGTGTGGCCATAGAAAGAACTAAGGTATAGCTTGGGGTCAAAGACCTAGATTTAAGTACTGAGTGGAAGTTCTTTTTTTTTAGAGACAGGGTCTCGCTCTGTTGTCCAGGCTAGAGTGCCAGGGTGTCAGCCTAGCTCACAGCAACCTCAAACTCCTGGGCTCAAGCAATCCTTCTGCCTCAGCCTCCTGAGCAGCTAGGACTACAGGCATGCACCACCATACCCGGCTAAGTTTTTTTTTTTTTTTTTTTTTTTTTTATATATTTTTAGTTGTCCAGCTAATTTCTTTCTATTTTTAGTAGAGATGGGGGTCTCGCTCTTGCTCAGGCTGGTCTCGAACTCCGGACCTTGAGCGATCCTCCCACCTCGGCCTCCCAGAGTGCTAGGATTACAGGCGTGAGCCACCACGCCCTGCCTGAGTGGAAGTTCTTTAGGTAAGTCACTTACTTGACTTGAAGGGCAGTTTCCTTATCTGTAAGATATGCAGATTATTTTTTTTCACTCCTCTCTGTCTCTTTCCCTATTTCTCTTTTCTCTCTTCCCTCACTTCATCTTCCCTCCTTTCTTTCCTTCCTGTCTTCCTTTCTTTCTTCCTACACATGTCTACTAAATACCTACTTTATTCCTAGCACTGTACTATGCCCTGGGGATAATGAATGCCCCTACCCACCATCCTTGTAGAAATGAACACATAAATTGCCATACAGTAGGATGCACAGTCCTGAGGAGGCTAGTTTGAGGATGGAGTGGCTAATAGAGTGGGAGTCAGGGAAGGCTTGTTATGCAAATCAAAATTATAACCACTTTGTAAATGCTAAGTGTTTTATTAATTTAACATTTTCTTTTACCTTGGATGGGTCTTTTGTGGGTTTCTCTGACTGAATTGGAATTTTGAGTCATTATTTAAGATTTTTGTAAAGAAATACACCATTGGCAGGAAGTGGATGGGGTGTTTCAGTTTAGTGAAACTTGGACCAATGTAAATTTAGTGGATCAGATGTCGTGTTTGCAAGGGATATGAAGTGCTAGTCTTCCAAATCCAATGCCATAACAATGAACCCTGAAACAGTCATATTTTTTTTTAACAGAGTACAACTTCTTTATAAAAATGCAATTCTTTTTTTTTTTTTTTTGAGACAGAGCCTCACTCTGTTGCCCGGGATAGAGTGCTGTGGCGTCAGCCTCGCTCACAGCAACCTCAAACTCCTGGACTCAAGCGATCCTTCTGCCTCAGCCTTCCGAGTAGCTGGGACTACAGGCATGTGCCACCATGCCCGGCTAATTTTTCTATATATATATTTTTTAGCTGTCCAGATAATTTCTTTCTATTTTTAGTAGAGACGGGGTCTCACTCTTGCTCAGGCTGGTCTCGAACTCCTGAGCTCAAACAATCCGCCCGCCTCGGCCTCCCAGAGTGTTAGGATTACAGGCGTGAGCCACCGCGCCCAACCTAAAATTGCAATTCTTAAAACTCACATTTTTGGTTTTTGGAAACTAGAGACAAAGTAAAGGGACTGGCAAGATTTAAGTTTTTGGAATCAAGCATTGAATTATTAATTGACAATTAATTATCAATTAATCTGAAAACAGTAGAAGGAGGGATTAGGAGCCACCAAAGCACAATGTCATTACCTTTCAAGAATGAATGGTATATACCAGCAGTCCCCAACCTTTTAGTACCAGGGACTGGTTTCATGGAAGATAATTTTTCCATAGGGAGGTGGGGAGCTCAGGTGATGATGCAGGTGATGGGGAGCAGCTGTAAATACAGGTGAAGCTTTGCTCACTCCTGCTCATCTCCTACTGTGTGCCCTCCCCTAACCCCTGTTCCTAAGTTTCATAGAAGACAATTTTGCCATGGAAGGGGGTGAGGTGGGTGCGGCAGGGCTCTGCGGCCTATTCCCTAGGATGCCACAGACTGCAGCCTGGGGGTTAGGGACTACAGGTATATACAATTTCACTTCCACATGTTTTTCTTGCTCTATGTGTGTTTGTTCACATATGTCTGTGTCTGTCTGTGAGAGAGACAGAGAGAAAGAGAGTGAGAGAGAAGAGGAGGGGGGAAAAAGGAGGAGGCCCATGCTGTGGAATTTTGGGTAGTTTTGGAAGCTTTCTTTTGAGAACACTGAGAATGATTAGAAGGAAGTGAATTGAGAAGTTGAAGAGTTACTGCTAACTGTTGCCTGTTTTAGGGAAAGATGAGATTAGATGCAACCTCTGGTAGAAATTCTGAGGGACTTTTCAGTGTTTCAGAGTCTGATGATTCCAATTCTTTATAATACAAAATTTCATTTAAAAACTCTTTTTTTTTTTTTTTTTTGGTATAAGGTCATTTTTAGCACTTCCAGAAATAGACCAAGCATTAGCTAGTTGTGGGCTTCTCCTCACTTACATATTGGAGAAAGAAACTTTATAGGAAGAAAAATCCTTACTCCATACTTATAGAAAACAGATTCAAAATGTACACAATCCGTTTGGATTAAAATATAGCAGGTATAAATACTAATATTATACTTATCCCTGCTTAAAGATGAGAGATAGTGAGAACACCTAGCATATGCAACGGAGGACAGATTAACACTGAGCGAAGTAAAAAAGCCCAGAGGGAGCCATGTACAACTTTGCATATGAAATAGCACACTTCTTAGTCTGATGTTCTGTTTAATTCAGAGACATGTATAGAGGGCCTAGAATTTATTGGGACTGTGCTAGATATTATATGTACAAATATTGGGAGACAATCATCAAGGAACAACTAGCGCAGTTGGGAGAAACACATACATAAGCACTGACCACAGCTCAACACAGTAAGTGCCACAGTACAATTGAGAGAGAGACAGAAAGAGAGAGAAAGAGAGAGAGAGATGGAAAAAATATCAGGTAACTTTGTCCAGGGAGTCATCCCAGGGAAGGTGCTGTTGCTGTTAAGAATGATTAGACGTTTGCTAGATAGAAAAATAATGGAAGAGTCTTATGCACAAAGATAAAAGGATGTTAAAGCCTTAGCCACAGAAGAGTCTGTAAGGCATTAAAGGGATGTTGAGTCATTGCATTTGATTATTGTAGAACTTAAGGTGCAAATAAGTAGGGGAATTGGGTGGCTGGAGTGGCAGATTGGAGCCAAGCTGTGAAGGGCCCACCTAAGATGTTTGGATGCTATCTACAGATGACAGGGAGCCTTCATAGTCTGCTTCCCCCTCCCCCAACATTTTATTATGAACAGTTTAAAATATAGAGCAAAATTGAAAGAATTCTACGGTGAGCATTTGTATACCTACCATTAGATTGTACTAGGAACATTTTGGTATACTTGTTTAATCATGTACATATCCATCCCTTTATAATCTATCAGTCCATTTTATACATTTTTATACATTTCAAAACCAGTTGTAGAATACTAAATACTTCAGCATGAATATCATTAACTAGAGTTTATTGTATGTTTAGGTATTTGATAAAAAAATTATAATCTTTATAGGTTTTAAAGTATGAGAATAAAATAATCAATTTTGTACTTAAGAAATGTCACAGTTGGAAGAATGAAGCAAATTAGAAACCTACTTCATAAATCTAAATGAGAGATGATAAGAATGTGATGAGAGAGAGGGCGGAGCAAGATGGCCGAATGGAAACCTCCAGCGATCGTTCCTACGCACAAACACCAAGTTTAATAACTATCTGTTCAAGTAAGCACCTTCAGAAGAACCAAAAATCAGGTGAGCGATCGTACTACCTGGTTTTAACATTATATCAAGGAAAGAGGCATGGAAGAGTACAGAAAAGACAGTCTTGCATTGCCTATGCCACCCTTTCCTAATCCCCCAGCAGTGCTGTGCCAGTGCCAGCACCCCGCGTGAAGAGAAAAATCTGTGTGCTTGGGGGAGGTGATTGTGGGACTTTGCATTGAAATCCAAGGCTGCCCTGGCACAGGGGAACACAGCACAGGGCAGAATTATGCTGGTGCCCACCAAGGGAGCATTTAGACCATCCCAGCCAGAGAGAAATACTCTGCCCTAAAACCCATGTTCCACCTTGCCCCACCACTGACTGACAAAATACAGCCTGGGCCCTGGACTAAATTCATAAGGCAGTCAGGCCACAAAGGTTGCAGTCCTTGGGCAATTCCTGTGGCTATGCTGGCCCATAGACAGTGGACTTGGGGTACACATGACCGGTGAGATGCTAGCAATGGCAGCCAAACCAGTACCTGTGTCACCTCACCACCCCACCCCCAACCATAGGCAGTGCAGGTCAGGGAATCTTCTTCCACTTGGGGAAACGAAAGGGAAAAATCAGGAGACTTTGTTTTGTAACTTGGGTACTAGCTCAGCCACAGAAAAATAAAGTACCAAGCAGACTCCTGAGGCCCCTGAGTCTAGGCCTTAGTTCCTGGAAGGCATTTCTGGACCCACCCTGGGCCAGAAGGAAACATGCTGCTTTGAAGGGAAGGACCCTGGCAGGATTCATCACTGCTGACTAAAGAGCCCTTGGGCTTTGAATAAATATCAGAGGTAGCCAGGCAACAGTCACCACAGGCTTTGGGTGAGACTGGGCAGGCTTCAGGTGGGACCTGGCACTGGTAGCCATGAGGGAGTGCCCACATCACTCCTCTTCCATCCAGCTCCAGCAGCCGAGCACAGAGAGTGAGGGAAGAGAGTGAGAGACTTTCCTGGTAATCCAGGGAATTCTCCCATATCTTATCCAAATCCACCAAGGCAATACCACGGGGAATCTGCAAGAGTCACAGCATTACTGGGCTTGGGGGTACCCCCAGCGCTGATACAATGCTGACCAAAGACTTAAATCACAACACTGAATTGCCTTTGAATACCTAGAAAGCCTTCTCAAGAAGGACAGGTTCAAACAAACCCAGAATGTGAAGATTGAAATAAATATCTAACTCGTCAATGCCCCGACATCAATGAATGTCTACAAGCATCAAGAACATCCAGGAAAACATGACCTCACCAAATGACCTAAATAAGGTACCAGTCCTAGAGTGATGGAGATATGTCAGGTTTCAGGCAAAGAATTGAAAATAGCTGTCCTGAAGAAGCTCAGTGAACTTCAAGACAATGCAGAGAAGGAATTCAGAAGCCTATCAGAGAAATTTAACAAAGAGATTGAAATAATAGTAATAACAAAAGCAGAAATTCTGGAGCTTGAGAGTTCAATTGACAAACTCAGAAATGTATCAGAGTTTCTCAAAAGCAGAATTGACCAAGCAGAAGAAAGAATTAGTTAGCTTGAAGACAGGTTATTTGAAAATACACAGAAGAGGAAAAAGAAAAAAGAATGAAAAAGAATGAAGCATGTCTACAGGATCTAGAAAACAGCATCAAAAAGGCAAATCTAAGAGTTGCTGGCCTTAAAGAGGAGATAGAGAAAGAGATTGAAGTATAAAGTTTATTCAAAGAAATAAGAACAGAGAACTTTCCAAACCTAGAGATAGATTTCAATAATCAGGTATAACAAGGTCATAGAACACCAAGCAGATTTAACCCAAACAAGACTACCTCAAGGCATTTAATAATCAGGCTCCTAAAGGTACAGATAAAGAAAAGGTCCTAAGGGAAGCAAGAAAAAACAAAAACAAAAACAAACAAACAAACAAACAAACAAAAACATATAAAGGAACTCCAATATGTCTGGCAGCAGACTTCTCAGTAGAAACCTTATAGGCTAGGAGAGAGTGACATGACATATTCAAAGTGCTGAAGAAAAAAAACCTTAAGCCTAGAATATTATATCCTGCAAGAATATCCTTCAAACATGAAGGAGAAATAAAGACTTTTCCTAGACAAACAAAAGCTGAGGGATTTCATCAATACCAGACCTGTCTTATAAGAAATGCTAAATGGAGTTCTTCAATTTGAAAGAAAAGGATGTTAATGAATAATAAAAAATTATCTCAAGGTATAAAACTCACTGGTAACAGTAAGTACATAAATACAAAATACTCTATTGCTATAATTACAGTACACAAATCACTTCTATCTTGAGTAGGAAGACTAATAGACAAACCTATCAAAAATAACTATAACAACTTTTTGAAAGAGAGTATAAAAAGATATGGATGGAAACAACAAAAAGTTAAAAAGCAGGGCCAGGGGATGGAGTTAAAGGGTAGAATTTCTGCTAGATTTCTCTTTGCTTGTTTATTTGTAAGCAGAGTTGTCTTATGTTTAAAATAATTGGTTATAGTTTTTTTTTTTTTGCAAGCTTCATGGTAACCTCAAATCAAAAAACCTACGGCAGATAAACAAAATGTAAAAAGCAAGAAATTCAAAGCACACTACCAGAGAAAATCACTTTTAACAAAGGAAGACAGGAAGGAAGAAAGAAAGAAAGAAACAACCAGAAATCCAATAACAACATGGCAGTAGTCAGTCATTACTTGTCAATAATAACATATGGACTAAACTCTCCAATGAAAAAATGTAGAATGGCTGAATGGATAAAAAAAAAAAAGAGCTAGCTATATGTTGTCTGCAAGAAATACACTTCGCCTGTGAAGACACACATAAACTGAAAATAAAGAGATGGAAAAAGATATTCCATACAAATGGAAACCAAAAAAGAATAGGAATAGCTATACTTCTATCAGATAAAATAGATTTTAAGACACAAACTGTAAAAAGGGACAAAGAAGGTTATGATATGATGGTAAAGGAATCAATTCAGCAAAAGGATATAACAATTCTAAGTATATATACACCCAACACTGGAGCACCCACATATGTAGGGCAAATATTGTCAGAGCTAAAAAGAGAGATAGACCCCAATAAAATAATCATTGAGGACCTCAACACTCCACTTTCAGCACTGGACAAATTATCCAGACAGGAAATCAGCAAAGAAACCTTAGAGTTAATCTGCACTACAGACCAAATGGATCTGATACATATTTACAGAGCATTTCATCCAACAGCTACAGAATACACATTGTTCTGCTCAGCTCATGGATCATTCTCAAGGATAAGCCATATGTTAGACCACAAAACAAGTCTTAAAAAATTAAAAAAAAAAAAACTGAAATCATACTAAATATTTTCTCCAACCATAAATAGAATAAAACTAGAAATCAGTAACAAGAGGAAAATAAACAAACACATGGAAATTAAATAATATGCTCCTAAATGATCAGTGGGTCAATGAAGAGATTAAGAGGGAAATTAAAAATTTTTTTGAAAACACAGAGTATCAAAACCTATGGGATACAGCAAAAGCAGTTATAAGAGGAAAGTTTATAGCAATAAATGTCTACATCAAAAAAGTAGAAAAGGTTCAAATAAACAACATAATGATGCATGTCAAAGAACTAGAAAAACAAGAGCAAACCAAACCCAAAATTAGTGTAAGAAAAGAAATAAAGATCAGAGCAGAAAATAAATGAAACTGAAACAAACAAAACACAATATAAAAGATCAATGAAACAAAAAGTTGGTTTTTTGAAAAGATGAACAAAATACCTTTAGCCAGACTAAGAAAAAAAGAGAGAAGATCCAAACAAATAAAACCAGAGATGAAAAAGGAAACATTACAATTGATACTGCAGAAATCCAAAGGATCATTAGAGACTACTATGAGCAACTATATGCCAGTAAACTGGAAAACCTAGAAAAAATGGTTAAATTCCTAGACACATACAACCTACCCAGATTGAACCAGGAAGAAATCCAGAACCTGAATACACCAATAAGTTATGAGACAGAAACAGTAATAAAAATTTTCCCATCAAAGAAAAGTCCAGGACTCGATGGCTTCACTCCTGAATTCTACCAAGTATTCAAAGAGTTAATATCAATTCTACTTAAATTATTCCAAAAAATTGAGGAGGAAATACTCCCAAACTCATTCTACAAGGCCTGTGTCACCCTGATATCAAAATCAGATAAAGACAAAACAAAAGAAGGAAACTGTTGGCCAATTTCTCTGATAAACACAGATGCAAAAATCCTCAACAAAATACTAGCAAACCGAATTCAAGGACACATTAAAAAAACTATTCATTGTGATCAAGTGGGATTCATCTCAGGAATGCAAGCATGGCTCAACATATGCAAATCAATGTGATACATTGTATCAACAGAATGAAGGACAAAAACCATATGGTTGTTTCAATTGATGCTGGAAAAACAGTTAACAAAATGCAACGTCCTTTTATGATAAAAATTGTCAAAACACTGAGTGTAAAAGGAACTTACCTCAACATGATAAAAGCCATATATGACAGACCCACAGCAAGTATCATACTGAATGGGGAAAAACTGAAAGCCTTTCCTCCGAGATCTGGAACGAGACAAGGATGCCCACTTTCACCACTGTTATTCAATGTAGTACTGGAAGTTATAGTTAGAACAATCAGATGAGAGAGAAATAAAGGACATCCAATTGGAAAGGAAGAAGTCAAATTATCCTTGTTTGCAGATGATATGATCTTATATCTAGAGAAACCTAAGGACTCTGCAAAAAACTATTGGAACTTATAAACAAATTCAGTAAAGTTGCAGGTTATAAAATCAATATACAAAAATCAATAGCATTTCTATATGTCAACACTAAACAATCTAAAAAAGAAACCAAGAAAGTAATCCTACTTACAATAGCTACAAATAAAATAAAATACCTAGGAGGAAATTTAACCAAAGAAGTGAAATATCTCTATAATCAAAACTATAAAACATTGATGAAAGAAATTGAAGAGGACACACACAAGAAAAATGGAAAGATATTGCATGCTTGTGGATTGAAAGTACCAATATTGTTAAAATGTCCATACCACCCAAAGCAATCTGCAGACTCAATGGAATCTCCATCAAAATACCAATGACATTCTTCACAGGAATAGAAAAAATAATCCTAAAATTTATATAGAACCACAAAAGACCCAGAATAGCCAAAGCCATCCTGAGCAAAAGAGCAAAACTGGAGGAATCACATTACCTGACTTCAAATTATGTTATACTATAATACAAAGTTGTAGTAATAGCATGGTACTGGTGTAAAACAGGCATGTAGACCAACAGAACAGAATAGAGAACCCAGAAATAAATCCACATATCTATAGTGAACCTATCTTTGATGAAGTTGCCAAGAACATACAGTGGAGAAAGGATAGTCGCTTCAATAAATGGTACTGGGAAAACTGGATATCTATATGCAGAAGAATGAAAATAGACCCTTATCTCTCACCATATACAAAAATCAAATAAATGAATTCAAGACTTTAAGACCTGAAACTATGAAACTACTAAAAGAAAACATTGGGGAAATGCTTCAGGACATTGATCTGGGCAATGATTTCTTGAGTAATTTTGCAACCAAAGAAAAATTGGACAAATGGGATCATATCAAGCTAAAAAGCTTCTGCACAGCAAAGGAAACGATCAACAAAAAGTAGAGACAACCCACAGAATAGGAGAAAATATTTGCCAACTACCCATCTGACAAGGGATTAGTAAATAGAATATATAAGGTGTTCTAACAACTCAATAGGAAGAAATCAAATAATATGATTAAAAAAATGGGCCAAAGGATCTGAATAGACATTTCTCAAAAGAAGACATACAAATGGACAACAGGTATATGGAAAAATGCTCAACATCATTAGTCATCAGAGAAATGCAAATCAAAACTATTAATACAATGGAATAACATCTTGTCCCAGTTAACATGGCTTTTATCAAGAAGACAGGCAATAACGAATGCTGGAGAGGATGTAGAGAAAGGGGAACCTTTATATATTGTTGATCAGAATATAAATTAATGCCACCACTCTGGAGAACAATATGGAGGTTCCTCAAAAAACTGAGAATAGAACTACCATATGACTCAGTAATACCACTGCTGGGTGTATATTCAAAACAGGGGAAATCAGTATATTGAAAAGATTATCTGCATTTCCATGTTTATTGCAGCACTATTCACAATAGCCAAGATCTGGAATTAACCTATGTGTCCATCAGTGGATGAATGGATAAAGAAATTGTGGTACATATACACAATGGAATATTATATAGCCACAAAAAGAATGAAATCCTGCCATTTGTAACAACATGGATGGAACTGGAGAAATTATGTTAAGTGAAATAAGCCAAGAAAGCATAGAAAGACACATCTCACATGTTCTCACTCATATATGGGATCTAAATATTAAAAACCATTGATCTCATGGCAACAGAGAGTAGAATGGTAGTTACCAGAGGCTGGGAAGGGTAACAGGGAGGGGGAGATAAAGAGATAAAGTGAGGAAGATTAATGGGGTACAAAAATATAATTAGATAGATAGAATGAATGATATTTGATAGCACAGCAAAGTGACTATCATCAATAAGTTATGGTATACTTTAAAATAACTAAAAGAGTGAAATTGGAATGTTCCTTACACAAAGAAATGATAAATACCAGACTCGCTGAATATCCTAATTACCCTACTTTCATTAATTCACAATGTATGCCTGTATCAAAACATCATGTATAACCTATAAAGATATACAACTATTATGTACCAATAATAATTTTTTAAAAAATTAAAAAAAATTAAAAAAAAGAATGTGATGAGAGCCTGTAGTAGGAATGAAGAGGTACTGATTAATTCAAGAAATAATCTAGAAGTAGAATCAGTGGATCAGTTGACCAACTGAATGTGGAGAGGGAAGAAGTAGAGGGCAAAGGCAGAGTTGGGGGAGTAGAATAAATGAAAAATGAATTCACATTTCCCTAGCCTGGACAACTGGGTATTTGATGATGAGATGTGTAATACAGAGAGGAAAAGAGGTATAGAAGTAGAACAGAAGATACTAAGTACAGTTTTGAACATGTTGAGCTCAAAGTGCCTCTAGGACATTTCAGATGGATATGTTCAGGTGTTGCTTAGAAATACTCTCTGGAGTTCTGGGGAAATATCAGGGCTGGGTTTGTAGATATGGGATATATCACACTAGGGAAGTTGACGCCATTACTCAAGGAGGGCATTTAGCATAAGCAAAAAAAAAAGTGGCTAAAGGAATAATTCTAAGGAAAACCAATATTTAAGGAACCTGAAGAAAATACTGTACCAATAAGGGAGGCAGAAGGGAATATTCAGAAGGCTAAAAAGGAAATCAGGCTCCAGATGGAAAAATAGATAACATTTATTATATGTCAGGCATCATATGTAGTTTATATTTATGGGCTCATTGAATAATAATAACAACCCTGTTTTATAGATGAAGAAATAAGGAAATTCAGGGACAGAAAAGTCAAGTAATTTACTGAAGATGGTAAAATTAGTAAGTAAGTGGCAGAGTCAGTTTTGAATGGGAGTTGTTCAAGCTTGCCTTATCATGGTGGCTAAGGAAAGAGGGAGTTTCCAAGAGAGAGTAGTCAGAAGGTCACAGTTCTCCAAGAGCTGACCCTAACCTACATTCCAACCTTGTCTTCTTCATTTACTCAAAACTGGTTAACTTAGAATGCTCCGTGTCTTCTGTACAAGCTCAAACTCTACTAAGGCTTCCCAAAGTGTTTTGTGGATCACTACTTTCATGAGATACTCTGTGGAAAAGACTGTTCTATGGTCAAATTAGTTTGAGAAATGCTGCCAACTTTATTCTCCCCTTAGAAATTTGCAAGTTATATTAGCTCATCAAAGGTATTGAAAAGTCCTATGGTAAAGAACCTATTCTGACTTTGTCTACCAAGTGTTTCCTAACGTTATTTGAACTTATTTGACCTTGGAACCAACCTCCCCGCCGCCCCCCCCCCCCACCACACACACACTCAGAAAATCTATAAACTTCCCTCAGAACTAGGGTTCTGAAACACTCCAAGTGAAATTAGTATTTACTTTTCCTTGGTTGGTTTTAAGTGAGGTACACTAAGCTTTATCTGTATCTTATTCTCAATGGCCATAGAACACATTTTCCCCTGTAATATTGTTATTTGTACCCTGCACCCCTATTGTGGCCCCAGGAAAATGGAGTCCACATATATTTCTCATTTTGGGTTCTTACATAGGACTAGTGCAGTGGCTTTCATATAGTAATTGTTCAGTCAGTGCCTATTGAATGAATAAATAAAATGCACAAAACAGGAAATTAATACTTTTTCTTTTAAATAATTCTAAGTTCTCTATTAAAAGAACTTATCTGGCTCAAAATGTGGATGCAAATTTAGACTCAAACTAGACTTTTATTTGAGAATAGGGAGAATGTATGTTTTGAATTTTTATTTTCATTTGAACTGTTTTCTTCTGGGTTCGGTTGAAGAGTAAATTAAGAAAGGCAACATTTTGGTTATTTCTGTCCTTACTAAATATGGGATATACCACTAGATCTTGGAAACATCACTTTTCCTGAGTGGTTCTGGTCTTGTCATATAATTTAAAGTCAAACTTGGATTTCTTAGCTAAATCAATGAATGCCTGTATCCTTTGAACCTTTCTTACTGGTTTGATGCAATTATTTCTCTTGCTCATTCTGGCTTACTATTGGCAGCAGTCCCACTGGTTTCACTATTTCAATTGTGAGGCCTTATATGGAATTTAATCAAATGTGATGTTGTGTCTGATCTTTCTCTCCCTTTGAATTGTATGACACATTCAGCTATGCCCTCCTCTGTTTTCCCCATAGGGTTAGAGGAGAGCGGTCTCTGACTCCTCCACACTCGTTTCTGCATCATGTGCCTCACAATTCCCACGTGTGGTTAAGTCATATAGAAATGTGTGTGTGCACGTGTGTGCACGTATGTATGTGTGTGTTTGTGTGTGTGGGTGTGGGGGGGGGAGAGAGAGAGAGAGAAAGAAGGAGGAGGAGAGAAGCAGCAGCCACCAGAATGTGTCATGCTGAGGGAAAAAGGCTAACCATGAGCATTGGCAGTCACAGGAGCACAGAGATCCCTAGAAAAGGCCTGAGCATTTGGGTAAAAATGGCTGTGTTCCTCCTACACAGACATAAGCCCTACCTGTGTTCAAGTTTTGTTTGCTTATTTGTTAGCTGGATATCCTACTTCTGGAGCAGAACGCCAGAATCCTTTTGCGTTTAGAGGGCAGTAGGAGTTTTATTAACTTACAATACTTGTTTAAGGGTTCCTGATGAATCATAATTATTGTTTTAGAATGAGTCTAAGGATTTTTTATGGGGAAGGAAAATCCTACTTGGAGTATGTTTTCTTATTTTCAGAGTCTCTTCAGTGCCATGTAAGTTATTTGAATTTGCATATGTAAAAGTGGTGGTGGTGGTACACTGATAATCATCTTATACAGGGAACAGGCATGGCGGACACTTATACTGAAAGTTCTAAATTTATTATATTACATTATTTGCATTTTGGGAGGGAAAGAGAGTCCTGAGAATCAGATCAGGCTATGTATAATAAAAGAACATTAAACTATTAAGAGTAATTCTCATCATCTCTCCTAGTGACTTTATGGTACGCAATTAAAATGGCAATATTTTGCATGGTGTGACAAAATTTTATTGTCATGGCTGCCATATCATATAGGGAGAAAACCAACATTTATCATCACTGTAATAATATTGAAATATTTAGAGTAAGTATTATATATATTTTTTCTAGAATGAATAACTATTATGATGTCATCAAAATGGAAAGTGTTGCAAAGGGAAGAAAATACACTTTTGGCTGAATGCATAGGGAATGCTGATGGTATTCATTAAGCATGAAGTAATAAGAGGAACAAAATTTCCATCTCCGTCGCCTCCCCTACAAAATATCTTCTGTGTGTTCAGCACTCCCTTTGAAGTCAATATATGATCTTTGCTTTAATCCATTTTTAAAGCTTCCTTTGAAGTCAGTGGGAGCTAGTGCCTTGAAGGGAGGAAAGTGGCTGAGGATTGGGTGCCTGCTGGGGAAGAGGGACCAGCCTAATCATCACCAGAAAATATTATTTAGTGATTGTCCTCATGCACATGATCTATTAGGCTCCACACCAAAGTGACTTTCAAACTGGTCTGATTTATTTCCTAGTGTTATAAAGCTATTAAGATGACCAAAACTATACCTTCTTTTTAGGGTAGTATTTTTTGTTCAAATGGTTAAGGGGGAAAATATTTACAAATAGAAAGAATTCTTTTATCTTGACACTCTCACAAATGCTGTTTCACCTAAGTGAATTTTCCAGATAACTGAAACTAATAATTATCTAATAGAGTAATTCCTTTAAGGACAATTGAAGAGTATAGGATTATTTTCTTTTGTATGAAATTACTTCAGACTACTCAGCTTTTTTTTTTTTTTAAATCTCATTAAATAGTTTGGAGCAAGATAGAAAGTTTACTTTCATTTGTCCTGCTGCTTCTTTGCTGCTGTCAATTGTCCTCTGTGATACTGGTTCTCTGTTGCTATTCTGCTCCTTTATCTCACATATGGTAGCCTGAAGAATGGCCAGAAGGCATGAGGTAAATTTATACCTTTCTTTTAGGTTAAGTATAAAGACTGTCCCTTCTCTCATTTCCTTTTTCTCTCCCCTCATCCTTTCCTGTTCCTCACTTTCTGTCCCTTCTCTCCTTGGGCCTGTGCTGCTTCTCCTTTCTCCTTTGGTCCACTTCCATGATGTCAGCCCCTCCTATGAGCAGAGGGTGCCTGCATCAGTGTTTGGCACATGGACTTTGGTGTCAGGCTTGAGCTCTGCATCTCTGATTGGATCTTGACCTGGATGCCTCTCAAGGCCTCAGACTCAACACTTCAAAACTGAACTCAGCAGCTCCTGCCAAGAACTTTATTTCCAATCTCTCTCTGTGGTATCACCTTCCATCTAGCCTCCATATAGCCTGGTAATCTGTGAATTGTCCTTGACAGCATCTCTTCTCTGTCACTTCACTTCTGATCATGTATCAAACCCTGTCACATCCACCTTAGAATTTGATCTGCCCATCTCCACTCCTCCCTGTCGCTATCTTGTCTAGTCTCTTATCACATTTTGGGGGAGGACCACAACTGTCTCCTCTCTGGTCAATTTTGTATAAACTTGTCTTCACACTGTTGCAAATTTTCTTCTTAAAATTTAAAGCTGACAATGTCAGTCTCAGACTTATGAACCCACTATTTGTCTCAGCTGAGCATCTAAAACCTTTTGTAATCTGATCTGACTCTCTGGATTTTTCCATTCTATGAGCCTATTGCTCCTGACATTGGAAATGCACTTGGCAAATGTCTGCATGTCCTTCAAGACTAGAGGGAGTATCTGTTCTATGAAGCCTTCCTCAGTGTCTTCAGGTAGTCACTTGTGCTTTCTCTGTGCTTTCCACCCTTTGTTCTTTCCTTGTTTATAGTACTTGGTCAGGTGACCTGTGATGATCTGTTTTTACATGTCTCTTGTACCAGAATGAAAGCTCCTGGAGAGTGCACTTTATAGTTTAGTTCACTCTCAATCTCCATCCCAATGCATTCCTTAGATCAGGTATCAATCAATAAATGTCTGGTGAATGAATGAATATTTTGAGAGCTCCTTTTCACTTACATTTGGGCTTGAAGTATGTTTTATGTTATTGAAGCAGGTAGTTCAGATAATAAAATTTTTTTGAAACAGATTGTCCCTTTAAGAGGCATATAGATAGAAAAGATATAAAACTTTTGTCTCTCATAAGGGAAAATAATGCCAACATGCTGAGGATGGCTCAGCAGAAGGATAGAAAGTGCTGGTCCTTAATGATACCCCTAAACCTCTGTACCACCTTCAGAAATATCTGCTGCTAGTGTCATTGTTACATGAGAAATACAACCCCCATAATTAAAACCACTTATAGTCAGGTATAGAGAGCAGCCATCTGCTTCAGAGCTTCTACTTCTCAAGATTTCTGAGATTTCAGCAAAGATTTCAGTTAAGACGCCCTTACAAAAGAGTTTTTTTCCCCTTAGTGTTTTTAGTATGGATTATAAACCAAACAAACAAATCTCCAAGGTCTTATTTTTAAAAATAGTAATCCAGTAGGAAAAGCATGAACTCAAAGCAGTTAATCTATGGTAGGAACAAGAAATTTTTAAAGAAATGAAAATATTAATAGAGTCTCCTTACTTATGAAGATAAACTTGGCTCTAATTTTAGTGATGTTTGTGGGCAGTAGTAGAGATAGAAAATCATCTGTTTAGCAAATTTAAAAATTAAATGGGAACATATTTATTCAATAAATATAAAAGTGTACTTCAGTTCCATTGTTTGGGTCATTAAAGGAAAGAAAAATATAAGACTAAGTTCTGGAGGCGGAGCTGTGGGGGAACTAGGAGACAGAGCAAAACTTGGATTAGAGCAAAAGGCCAGGGAGGAAGACACCAACATCTTCTACTTCCTTGATTATTCCTTTAGTTACCTCTATTCCTCCATAAATCTTCTGTTTTAGATTTCTACTGCATCACCCTTCCCTTTTTTCTAATTCATTTATCTGGCCCAAACCATCCTCTGATGGCATGTCTACCTAAGGCTCCTCAGGTTCTTGTCTTGGTTTCTAATTAGTCTCTCACTGGGCCTCTCCCCCCAAATCTCCAGCTGCCTCAGGTCCGGGGTCAAACTCATTGTGTGATCTCATCTCTTCCCTCTCTTTTCCTAGATGAATGAAAATTTCTACCTGCTCATCTCCACCTCAGTGGAGTCCTAACTTACCTTTGGTGTGTTATTTGACCTTCTGGGCCTTAGTACCCTTGTCTGTGAAAAGGGGTTAGTATCATATGCCTTACAAGATTGTGAGTCACTCAGCAGGTCCTTAAATACTCATTTCCCTGTTGTTTCCATTCCTTTACTTCTCTGCTGATATCAGTGCTTTTCGATCATCTCACCAACTAAGCTAGTCTGCTGGGAATTTACTTCTGGAATTCTGCCTGGAGTCTACCCCCGTGTCTGAGAGTAGAGGTTCAGAGGGAGGCTCTGAAATCTCTGTATCAACTTCAGAGTCAGACATCATGAATTCAAGTCCTTGTCCCATCATGTACTCACTGTGTAAGCTTTGGGCAGGTTGCATACTATCTTTCTGGCCTGGTTTCCTCACCTATCATTTTGGGATAATACTTATTTCTACTTCATAGCATTATAATAAGGATTAAATGAGCTACTTCATAAAAAATGTTTAGTATAATGCCCAGCACATTGTAAGTGCTCAATAAATGTTAGCTATCATTAGTAGGTACTTCAATTTAGAAAATTTGTTGAGTGTTTTATAACCAATGATACTGTGTCCTCAATGCTCCAGTTTTATCATCTCACCTCAGAAGGAAAGTTTGGTAGGATTCAAGTGCTTGTTACAGTGGCCTGTCCAGAGCAGATCCTTGATAGATGCTTGCTGGGTTTCACTGCCTGTAGTAGAGGGGCAGTGTGGAAGTGTGTACTGGCTTCATTTTTCATGGGAGAGAAAACGTGTTAACAGGAGGAAACTCTGGGTACAAGGAAAGGATGTGATTTGGATGTGGTTGCCTGGAGTAGGAGAGAGGTGGTGGCAGCTAGCCGAGGAGAGTGGGCCATCGAAGGGTGCTGCTGCCACCACCTGCGTGCTTTTGGTATCTCCACCAGCCTTACCCTCTGGATACTAGCTCAGAAATTCCTAACAGCACCAGAGCCCTACAACCCCCTGCTTAAAAAAAAAAATACATATATAGCTTTAGAAAGATCATGCTTCATTCTAGAATTAGAGGTAGAATTTTCAGATTCTAATCAGGAAGGCAGATTTCAGTTTTGTTTTGTTTTTTTCCCAGTGAAAAGTAGTGAGAGACCTGAAGATAAAACTACTTTAAAGCATCAGCAAAATGTTTAGGTATGCAAAAAAAGAATTGCCTTAAAAGAAATTTAAAAAGAATATCTGCTAGTTAACTGTCAAAAATAATGTTATATCACATCCTTGCCACAGTAATAGATCAATGCTTTTTAACAGAAACAAGACAGGACTGTGTGTCAGTGTGTATGTATGTATACAAAAAGGTACTATGTCATTTCCTAATCTATTCTGAAAAAGTGGATAAATTATCTTTCAAGGACTGTGTTGTTTTCTAGAATGACTGTAGTCTCCGAAACCTATAATTTATCACATACTCTGAGGCTGAGACAAAACATCTGAATTTGGCCAGTCCCAAAAAATGTAGTATGCTTGCTTGATGACATTATAGTGGAGTTAAATCAGGTGACATGAAACATACAAATTCAACTGAGAGCATCTGGAAAGAAATTTAAATATTGTGAGTAATTCTGCATATCGGTTCACTCAATAATCCTAGGCCTGCTCTGAGAGCTCAGCTTCCTGGGACCTCCCATTGTGGGAGCATCTCCCTGTGCTGAGGGTGATTCTGGTGTTTAAGCACAGCTCCTGAGTGCAAGCCAACTTTTTCGTCTATTGCTTAACACAAGAAAGAGTCATCATCTGTTCCAAACCTATAGGAAAACAGCTTTATTGAGAGGCCAAGTATCAACTTCTAATGGATTTTCAAGAATGATTTTCAAAGTTAGCAGCTTTTATTGTATTTGCTGCCTTGAGAACTTAAAGGCCTGATGAAATGCAGCTCCTCACTCCACCACTAGTTGCCTTTCATATCTGCCATTCCATACCCCTCCCTCCACCCAATGTTTTCTTCTTTTGCCATCATGCATGTAAGTGACCAGGGTTAGGCTGTTGATGGGGTTCATGACCAGCAAATGGCCATCGGTAATATGGTGCTCAGTGCTGGAATTAGGAGCACCTGATTAGCACCTAACTAAAAAGTTTAGGGAAATGCTATGTAGGAGCAAAATCCCTTAACTTTTGAAACCAGGCTATAGGCCCAAAAAGAATCTTTGGTCATCGTGTTCCCTTTTTGCTAGAATAATGGGAGGAGGGGTTTCTTTCTAGACTAGGTTAATTCTCATGGTACCAGAGCAAAAAAGGTAGAGCAATAGGTACAGATTCTGTGTCTTGTATTGCTCTAATATGCAGAGTATTCAAGATATTCTTGATACCACTAGGCAAATTCTCATGAGGGAGTAGGGGTTAAAATCTGGAAAATTCTAAGATTGTCATCTCATGTTTTAGTACTGTTGCTCAGTGATATGGGGAGGAGAGAAGCAAAGGATAGCTGATAATAACTACCTACAGGAAGTCATAGAATTTTGGTAAAGGGGGCGGGGGGCGCTTCAATCCTATTTCTTGAGTTTTAGAGGGGTAAAATGATTTATTTAAGGTGAAAATATATGGCAGAGCGAGGACCAGAACCTCAGTTTCCTGGCCCCAGGCTGGTGTTACTTGTGCTATTACAATGTTTCTGATGAACTGGTTTAAAAGGAACTGGTTTAGCCTGTTTTGTGGTAGTACAGCTCCACCCTTCAATGAGCTCCCTGAAAAGAGGAGAACAAAGTCCACATTATTACATGTTTTGGTTTTGGGGGCATAATTGTTACTGGCAAAGTGTCAAGTACGTATAAACTCTGAAAATATTTTGTGCTTGTATGTGCCAGAGTGGAGAGGGATTAGAATGGGGTGGGTTAGGGTGTGTAAAGGGGTATGGATGATTCTTATAATGAAAGCCACAATTGCCAAAATTGATTCCATTTATGGTAATGGATGCTTATGGAATTAGTGGGGGTCTTATGAATATTCCATGCTTTGATCTGTTTGGCATTAGGGAGATCTGAAAGGAGCAAATTTGAAATGATAAACAGCTCTAGACTACTTTCTCAGTGCTTCACCTGTCATGATGCTGTCACTGGTCTTGCTTTCATTTCACTTTCAATAAGAAACTTCCTGTAGCCTCAGGAAACCTTGGGAAAAAGGATGGGCCTAATAAACATCTTCTGAGGGGAGAAAAGCAGCAGCCATTATGCAGATTGGAAGCATTTAGTTAAGTTTTTACTCTGATTCAAGCTTTGAAGCCCCAGAGTTCAGGTCACGTGGCCATAAAAAGAGAGAAATTCTTCCCCTTTTCTTTTGATAGCATTGGTTTGAATGGAAGTTCTATTTTACCAAGATTATTATTTTTTACTTGCAACTAGTGGCCTCTGTTTTTTAAATATTGTATTTGCTGCTTATGAAACACTTGCCATACCCAGAGGTTTAAAATCTTGTTCAGGCACCAGTGTATAAGGGGCTGCTTCTCTGTTCTATGGATATAGGATCTGTAGTTTTTCCCTAGGACCCAGATGTTTCTCCTCAATGACACATGACCAAGTGCTTTACTCAGAACTTTGTTAAAGTAGTTGAGGGATTAAGTGGGAGGGACCTCAGGTGGCTAAATGTTAACTTAAAGAAAATGGCAAATGCCATGCAACATCAATCTCTATTCAATATCCAGTGCCTCCTGATTTGGAAGTTGTAAAACTCCTTGGCTTAAGTATCTCTTCTCTTGTCTTATTTAGATCATCTTCTCTGGTGTCCTGGTGTTGGGTCTTCTGCTTTTAGTTTTCTATTTCCCTCTTCTCAGGTTTTTATTACCAACTGGGAAAAACTTTCAGTGTCTTCAACAGCAGTAGTTGGAAGTTAATAGTCTTTTTGGCTCTAGTGATCTCTATTACTACATGTTTCTGCACAAATATGTGCACATACAGCATATTAAGAGGGTTGCTTTCCTACAAAGCATGTTCTTTAGAATCAGTCCCTCCCTGACCATTGGGCAGTTGAGAAAGCAGCTGCATGATCCACCTGGTTGGCAAGTCCACTCTCAGCGGACTCTGACCTAAAGCCTCCTCTTCTTCACAGAAATCACTGAATCTATGTATAATATGCCTGGGCTACAACCAGCAAATGTCCACATAGACTTGATGGGAGTCACCTGGGGATGAGGAAAACTTTTCAACCCATTTTTGGGTGAGCTGAATCAGAACAAATTAGTATTCATAGACAAATGACTTCATAATGAATCTTATTCCCAAATACAGCTCAGCAGCTTTATTAGCTTTCTGACTTTAGGCTGTGCTGCTTTACTTATGCTGTCTGTAAAGGGAAGCGGGGGGGGGGGGGGGGTGAGGTGGAGAGAGAGAGAGAAGGAGAGATAGAAAGAAGAAGAAGCATACATTATGGACAAGAAAGGGCCAGAGGATTGGGGGCATAGGGAAAGAGAGGGAGAGAGAGAGAGAATGAATGAGAATGTCTATTTGAAGGTAGGAGAAGATCAAAAAGGAGGCTTTATCTTTTACTAGATTATGTTATTCTGTGATTTGGTAATTGACGCCATTATTCAACAATGTTTCTGAAAATGAAGATGATAGATTTCAACTTGTTTTTCAAGACAAATGTATGTGCTAGACTTTCAGATATACCATAGGAGTTATACCAAAGGCTGTATTCTAGAATGTCATTAAAGAGCAGAAAATATCTCTAGAATTCTAGCAAAGATCTGGAAAAGATCTCAATGTAGCTTTTTATTTCCCAGAAGCAGAAGCCGAAGTACAGTGATACTAAGTGACTTTGCCAGAGGTCACTAGCTGGTTAGGGACAGAGCAGACACTAGACACAATTCTTCTCCCATCTAAGTACTGACCAGGCCTGGCACTGCTGAGCTTTTAAGATCAGACAAGATTGGGTTAATTCTTCTGACTTTTATTCTGTGGACTTTCTACTATACCTTGGACACATGTGCATAAATCAAATGTGCCAGAAAACTGACAATAGCTGAGAGAGTCCATTCAGAAAAAAAGGACACATTGGAGTTGAGTTTGAGGTGAAGGCAGGAGAGACTGACATGTTCTGCAGTAGGAACAAGATTGTGATAAAGGAGATTTCTGAGGGACAGTTCTCCTCCAGCAAGACTATGATGGAGCAGAGTAGGATCTTAGTTCTGGAAGAGGAATCTGGTGAGAAGTGATGCTGTCTGTCCGGAATAGACCCCTGACTTTCAGTTTGTGGTGAGAGCAATAATAGATACCATCTCTTCTGACCAAAGGAATGATAAGTATACATGACTGATATAATTCATATCTTGACTTGTCAGGCTGGTAGGAGAGTTAAAGAGCTGGAGGCCAGGCATGGTGGCTCACACCTGTAAAATCCTAGCACTCTAGGAAGCCCAGGTGGGAAGATTACTGGAGGCAAGGAGTTCAAGACCATAGTGATCCTGTCTCTACAAAAAATAGAAAAACTAGCTGGGCCTAATGGTGTGCACCTGTAGTCCCAGCTACTCAGGAGGCTGAGGCAGGAGAATCACTTGACCTTAAGAGTTTGAGGTTGCAATGTGCTGTGATGATACCACTGCACTCTGGGTTGGGTGTCAGAGTGAGACTCCGTCTCAAAAAAAAAAAAAAAGAGAAAAAGAAAAAAAAGAGCTGGAGAGCACAAGGCATCTTCTCTGAGAAGGCACTTCAGAGAAAGGAAATGTTGGAGATGCCTGGGATTTATCATATTGACTCTATAGTCTTATCTAGTATTTATCCTTTGCTGGCCAGCTGTATGCAGATAAGTACAAGCTGTCCAAGTATACTTGTAGGGCAGCAGCTGGCACACAACTTAATAGAGATGTAGTTGATTGACACTAACAAAAGTAGGATCTACAAAGAAAAATTTATTCACATTTCAGACCTGAGGTCAACCCATGTGAATATCTAGGGGAACTTCATCCCTGGCATCTGTCTACGTATACTCACACAAGCATACGCAAACATTATTTTTATACAAATGAGGTCATGTTGTACATCATGTTTGGAAGTCTGCTTTATTTGAGTTTTAATCACTTTTGTTGAGTCTAAGAATCTGAGGGGCAGGTGACAACTTAATCCTCTATGCCCTCATTTAAGCTTTACTTTTATCAATCAGCTGTACTAAAGTATATTTTAAATAAAGTACACTCATTTTAAATGTGTAGTTCAATGAGTTTTGAAAAATATAGAGAACTCATACAATTCAATGATAAGACAACAAACAACACAATGAAAATGGACAGAAGATTTGAAAAGACATTTTACAAAAGAAGATATTTTGAAAATCACTTAAGAATTTCAAACTCTATGATTATTATATCCTCTTGATGAATTGATTCCATTATCATTATTATGTGTCCCTTTTGTTACTGGTATTATTCCTTGTTCTGAGGTCTACTTGTTTGATACTGATATAGACTCTCTAGATTTCTTATGGTATATCTTTTTCTATTTTTTTACTTTTAACCTGTGTCTATTTATTTATTTATATTTCAATAGATTTGGGGCTACAAATTTCTTTTGTTATATGGATGAATTATATAGGGAAGTCTGGGGTTTTAGTGTACTCATCACCTGAATAGTATGCATTATACTCAGTTGGTAATTTTTCAGCCCACACACCTTAATGCTCCCCCTTTTGAATCTCCAACATCCATTGTAACACTCTGTATGATCATGCATACCCATAGCTTCTGCTTACAACATGTAGTATTTGTTTTTCTGTTCCTGAGTTACTTTACTCAGGATAATGGCCTCCAGTTTCATCCATGTTGCTGCAAAAGACATGATTTCATTCTTTTTTTACAGCTGAATAGTATTCTATGTGTGTGTGTGTGTGCTCGTGTATGTGTGTGTATCACATTAATGGGCACTTAGGTTGATTCTGTATCTTTGCAATTGTGAATTGTGCTGTGGTAAACATACGAGTGCAGGTGTATTTTTTTTATATAATTGAGTCTTTAAAGTGAATTTCTCGTAGATAGCATGTAGTCTTTTTTTTCAATTCCCAACATCTGCCTTTTAATTAGGAATGTTTAGCCAATTTATATTTAATGTAATTATTGATATAGTTGAATTTAAACTTACTGCCTTCCTGTTTGTTTTGTATTTGTTCTATGTATTCTTTGTTCTCCTTTCCCTCTTTTCCTGACTTCTTTTGGGTTAAGTATTCATTATTTGAGTATTATTTAGTATTGAGTATTTATTATTTTTCTACTCTGTATCCTCTATATGTGCTATACTGATTTGATGCTCTAAGCTTTATAAAATACATCTATAACTTATCACCATTTATCTTCAAATAATACTGTGTCATTTAATGTATAATGCAAGACTCTAACAACCTTTAATTTCTCCCTTTCTGGCCATTTTGCTATGGTTGTCATATATTTTATTTCCATATTTGTTGTAAATCCCACAATACATTGTTATTATTCTGGTCTAATAGTCAATTTTCTCTTAAAGACATTTTTAATGGGAAAAATATCTTACATATATGTGTGTATCCACATAATTACCATTTTAATGCTCTTCATTCTTTTATGTAGATCCACATTTCTATTGTGTATTATTTACCTTTTACTTAAATATTTCCATTTAACATTTCTTATAGTATAAGGTGTTGCTTGTGATAAATTTTCTCAGCTTTTCTTTGTCTAAAAGAGAATTTATCTTTGAAAGATATTTTCACTGGATATAGAGTTGTAGATTGGCAGTATTTTTCCTTCAGCACACTAAAAATGTCATTTTGTTGTCTTCTGCTTTGCATAGTTTCTGACAAGAAACCTGTGATAATTTTTAATTTGTTCCTTGTTACAAAAGTATCTTTTTTCCCTCCCTTACTACTTCTAAGTTTATTCTTTTTGATTTTTGTTTTTTGAGATGAGATGTCACTCTGTTGCTCAGGCAGGAGTGCAGTGGTGCAATCAGCAATCATAGCTCACCACAGCCTCCTCAGCTTAGGCAATTCTCCCACCTCAGCCTCCTGAGTAGCTGGCACTAGAGGCGTGTGCCGCCATGCCCAGCTTTAACTTTATTCTTTAACACAGGCTTTCAGCAATTTGATTTTTTGCTTTTGTGTGATTTTGCTTTTGTGTTGATCCTGCTTTGAGTTCATTGAATATCTGGGATTTGCAGGTATATATTTTCCATAAGAGAAAAAATTTTCACATAGAAAAATTTTCATTTCTGGGACTCCAAATTCATGTGTTAGACTGTAGACTGCTTTATATTGTTCCATAGGTCACTGGGATTATATTCACTTTTTTGCCCAGACTTTTTTCTCTCTGTGCTTCACTTTAGAGATGAGATCAGGTGCGTTCAGGGTGGTCTGGCCATAGACTATGCTTCACTTTATTTATTTTTTTTTTGTGAGACAGAGCTCTCTCTGTTGCCCAGGCTAGAGTGAGTGCCGTGGCGTCAGCCTAGCTCACAGCAACCTCAAACTCCTGAGCTCAAGGGATCCTCCTGTCTCAGCCTCCCGAGTAGCTGGGACTACAGGCATGCACCACCATGCCCGGCTAATTTTTTCTATATATATTTTTAGCTGTCCATATAATTTCTTTCTATTTTTAGTAGAGATGGGGTCTCGCTCTTGCTCAGGCTGGTCTCGAACTCCTGAGCTCAAACGATCCGCCCACCTCGGCCTCCCAGAGTGCTAGGATTACAGGCGTGAGCCACCGCGCCTGGCCTATGCTTCACTTTAGATAGTTTCTATTGCAATATATTCATGTTTATTGATCTTTTCTTCTATAGTATGTAATATGCTGTTAATCTTATCCAGTGAAGTTTTTATTTAAGATATTGTATTTTATAATCTAAAGTTCTTTTTTTTTCCTTTTCTCTTCTTTCGTTCTTTTTTTTAGAGATGGGGGTCTCACCATGTTGGCCAGGCTGGAGTGCAGTGGCTGTTCACAGGAATGATCATAGTGCATTATAGCCTTGAACTCCTGGACTCAAGTGATCCTTCTCCTCAGCTTCCAGAGTAGCTGGGACTACAGACACATGTCACCATACCTAGCTTTAAAGTTCTTTTTTAAAAATGCCTTCCATTTCTCTTCTCATTATCTTCATATTTTTCTTTAAATTTTTGAGTATGTTGATCCTATTTATGATAGAACTCTTCTTATCTGCTAATTCCATCATCTTTATCATTTCTTATCTGTTTATATCATTTGATTTATCTCTTGAGTATAAAGTCCTTTTTTTTCTTCTTTAAATTCCTGGTAATTTTTGATTGGATGCCAGCCGTTGTGAATTTTAATTGTGTGTGTTAGATTTTGTTGTATTTCTTTAATAAGTGTTGAAGTTTTTCTAGAAGAAGTTAGGTTACTTGCAAATCATTTCAATACTTCAGAGTTTTCTTCATAAGCTATTGTAGTACTGGTCTATAATAGCCTTTACTCTATGAGTAGTTTAGTCCTATTACGAGGGTTTGACCCTTCTGAGGTGTCTACTGAACTCCCTATGTATTCAAGGAAGTTTTTCCACTCTGGCTTGTGGAAGCTCAAATGATTTCTAGTGCTGTGTGAGCTTTGGGAATTGTTCAGCTTGTCTTTCATTAATTGTTATTAATATTTTCTAGAAAGTTGCCTGGCCTTGCAGGGTTTAATCTTATGTATATACAGATTATATTCAGTCAAACACTCAAGGAGATTTCTACTCATATTTCTGGAGTTCTTTCTCTGTAGCTCCTTCCTCTCTGGTATTCTATCCTGCTTATTCTAGCTGCCATGCTCTTTTTCAAAAACCAAGTTTTATTTCCTCAATTCAGTGAGATCATCAGCTCTTTGGGTTCTCCCTCCCTGCACTAAGGTCTGGAATTTGCCTCTAGGCAGAAAGCTGGCCTTATTTATTGTAGGGTGGATCTCATTTATTTTCCTTTTTCCAGGAATCACAGTCATGCTGCTGCCTGCCTTCTAATGACTAAAAACCAGAGCTGAGACCAGGGTGAGGCAAGGCACCAAAGGTACAAAATTTAAGAAAGGACTGACTTTCAGGGTCACACAAATGCAGGGTCAGCCTTAAAAAGGAATGCTTCCTTAAATTTTGCACCCTAAACACTTTTTTCCCCTAGTTCCTGTTGAGAACAGTTGTTTATATATTTTATTCAGTTTTCTTGTTGTTTATGGTAGGAGAGCAATTCTGGATCCTGCCTAAGTGCCAGAAGTGAAAGTTTTCTGTTCTTTGCATATTTGACTTAACAATATGGTATGAACATCTTTCCATATCAAAGAATTTAGATATTAACCACTTTTTAAAATGACTGCTTCATGTTCCATTGTGTGGATGGAGCTAAGGAATTGTTCAAAGAAAAACTCAATTCTAGTCTACGGCCATACCACTTTGAACACACCCGATCTTGTCTGATCTTGGAAGCTAAGCAGGGTTGGGCCTGGTTAGTACTTGGATGGGGGAAAACTCATTTCTTAAAATGGGTCCTCTTCTAAGATGTGACATTAATGTATCACTGCAAATCAAATATGTGAGTATACTTAAAAAACATTTCATTTAGAAATTTACTTTATATTGTGAATTTAACAATGAAGAAAATGTAGGAAGAAATGGCATGAAAATGTCAGGAAGGGCAGGAGGTAACTATGGCAAGGTCCTGGACCCGTGAATGCACAAGGACATTAATTTTGGAGTTAGACCTGGATCTAAAGCTACGTTCCATTAGGTAGTAGTTATGTGACCCTGAGGAAAGTCAGATCACCTTTCTAAGCAATATATCCCTCCTGTCTTAAAATTCAATGAAATATCACCATATGGGGTGATTTTGAGAAATAAACATATTAACTTAATAAAATTTTATGGTACTTAATGTACATTGCTTCCCTCTATTCTAATTGTGTTTTCTTATTTTAATTTCACAAAAACCTATCATGTGAGCTTTTCTCCAGCATTTGTTTCTAGGGAGACTGGGGCATTATGGAGGGAAAGACCCAATATCATTCTCCAACTTTATTGGGCAATGACTGTCCTGAATTCCCCATATCTCCTATACATAGCATGGCTAATGCCAAAGGGAATCTCATTTTATGATGATAATAGTTTTAAAAACTCAAACATGCCTCCTCTTGAAAAGTGAGTGATTCACTCTCAGATTACCTTATTTAGGTCCAATTTTACAATCGCTGAGAAAATGGTTCTCTTCTGGACATTGTCTTGAAAAGGTGACTTAATTTGCTTGTTTGTTAACTTTTCTCTGACAGTTAGGGGCATGAGTGACATAGCTAAATATGATTAAAGGCTAGATGATTTGGTGTTTTCTGCCCTTGGAAAGTGCAACTGCAGTTTTATCAGTGAAGACAGTTTTCTTTAATAGTGAAATATGAGGTTGAACATTGGCAAAGATAGCTGACTTTACTAAGTAGTCATTTCCAGCTGCTGTGAAGTCTTATTAATGTTCAAAATCTGTTTTCATTTATATTTGGTTTATACATGAATTATGGTTTATTTCTTATTTTCAATGGTTAGTTATTTTCTTCTACTTTTTCTCTTATTGCTCATTAGTTTTACACTCATTTGGTTATTTCTCCTGTCTTTTCATTTTGATTTTGGAAGTGAAAGACTTTTAAAAAGGAAATGGTATCATGGAGAATATCAGGAGCTTCCATCTCAACAGGGCAGTATCACCTCCAAATGGGTGAAAATTGGTTCTTGGAGAGCAAAAAATATCCTACACAGATATGCATATAGTATATATGTAGTATATCTGTGATACTAAAATTCTGTGAGGGGCAATTATAAAAGTTTAATCTAAAGCAGCAGCTGAGGAGTGTCAATAATGTAAAAAAGGTAGAGAAACACTAGTCCAGAACTAAGAAAGTTTTTTTTTTTTTTTTGAGACAGGGTCTTGCTCTGTTAGCCTGGCTGGAGTGCGGTGGCGTCATCAGACTCCAATGTACCTCTAACTCCTGGGCTCAAGTGATCCTCCTTCCTCAGCCTCCTGAGTAGCTGGGACTATAAACACACACCACCATGCCCTACTAATTTTTCTAATTTTTGTAAAGATGAAGTCTGGCTATGTTGCTCAGGCTGGTCTAGAACTTTTGGCCTAAAGCAATCCTCCTGCCTCAGCCTCCCAAAGTGCTTGAATTACAGGCATGAGCCACTGTGCCCAGCCTGAGAAAGATAATTTTTAAGAGATAAAACTATAGTATGAACTGAGGGATTCAGAAAACTGCCTTTGCTAACACTGTGTTATCTGTGTTGATGAACATTAGACCGTGGAAAAGCTGACTATGTGGAAGTTTAGTTTTTGTTTATATCTTTTTTTTTGCTTTCTAGGCTGTTAGTGTTTTTGTTTTCTTTATAGCCTGTTGGTTCTTGTGGCTATTTTTCATTGTTTCCCAGTGATGGTTAAATTATATATTAGCAAGATCAGAATCCATTGAGTAGTTGTAGTAGTTTGGAGTTTAGAATCCTCTGTTATATTCCATGACAGATGAATGCTTTCTGTTTTTAGCTTATTTCTCAGGCGTATAATACCTCATTAGTAAGACAACAACAACTACCACCATTAGTAATATTAGTAACAAACATAAATTTACTGGTGTCTCTAACCATTTTATTGGGCAGGACTCCGTACCTTTGAATTTCCAAGGAATGTTTAAAACCACTTTCCTGGCATATAGCCTGGCTTTAAAGACTCATCATTATTTCTATTTTACTATACTTCTTGTCTTCCTAGCTACAGAATGTCTTAGCTCACAGTTACAAGCATTCAGAAAGTGTTCAATAAATATTCATTCATTATTTATTAAATTGCCAGGTAGTTAAAATATAGCTCAAAAGGGAGATAGCAGAAATGATAAAGTAATTAAAAATCTATGTTAAATATTGTTCTATGTGCGATGCTTTATTATTGTTGAATGGGGAGCTGTTTTGTGCAATGAAAGGTGGAATCCTGCCAAATTTAAGTGTGTGTACCTGTGCCACTGGTGTTTTTAGGAACATTTTCTTCTGGGAAATATTAGTTCAAATATTCCAGAAATTGAACAAGCTGTCATATCATTTTCCTCCATCCATCTGAAGAAAATTTCATCCTCAAAACAAAAGACTTAAAAATAAATGATAATATCTAGGAAGTGATATGGAATGGTTTCCTTGATATATTGTTAAGTGAAAAAAGCAAAGTAAAAATGACTGTCTATAGTATGGTACCTTTCATGTAAGAAAGATAGGCAGATTAGGAGTATACATTCATGAAAAGAGAAATACAGGATGGATAAACAAAAAACAAATAAGACTGGTTATATATAGAGGGTGGAAGGGAAAAAGTAGAGGGGTATAGAAATGGAGAAGACATGAAGGGGGAATGAACCTTCTCTGATATACCTTTTTGTATACTTTTGATTTTAGAACCCTGTTAACACTTCACTTACTCAAAACAGTCATCCAGGATGTGGGGAAACCCAAAACAGAATGCAAATAGTAACAAATGAACCTAACTATTACACATGAATAACATAACAACAGTGAATGGGGTGGGGAAGTGAAGGATTAACCTAAGCAACTTTGGAAAACAGTTTTTGATTATATATTATAAGGTGAAAGACTAAAAGGACTGTGTACAAATATTAATAATGTTCTTTAGTTAATAGCTTGTTTTTCACAGGGGTGTTGGTTAGCAATTTTGAAATGATTTTATGAGTGTTTTAAGGCAAATAAATAAATATAGGTGAAAACCAAGTCTCTCCCTGTCAAAGAAGAAAATACAAATAAATAGAGAAGAAAGGCTAGAATGACTCTTGTGATGGATTGGAATTGGAGGTATGACTATAAACTCATGGTTTTTAATATATACATGCTGATATAAAGAAATAGATATAGATGTTTGTACATGCATGGCTTAGTATACATATATATTCTCAGTTTTATCCACTCAGAGGGCCTAAAAGCAGTGAAAAACCAGCAGCCATGAGCACTACCAGCTTAGATCTTCGTTCCTAAATACCTTTTCCAAATAAAAGGAACTTTAGCTCCTCAGAGAAATGGCTGATTCCAAGACTGAGACCAAGAAAGTTTAAGATGATCCTAGAGCATCTTATTATGCCAGAAAATAAGGATGTGCTCAAGAAATGATTGGGATATGTGAAGCGGAAAGAGGAGCCAAGCTGAAGGAGCTACCACTGCCCAAATTGAAGACAATCTGAGCAACAAAATAAATTATGATAGTAATGGATTATAATTCATAGAATAAAATAAATATCCATTAGTTCATAGGGTTAAAATTAATAAATAAATGGGGAGAAGGGAAGTCCCTTCTTATAGGAGAACTCAAATTAATAAATGTAGAGGCCAGGTATAGTAGATCATGTCTGTAATCCCAACACTTTGGGAAGCCAAGGCTGGAGAATTTCTTGGGGACAGTAGTTCAAGACCAGCCTGGGCAACATAGTGAGGTCCCATCTCTTAAAAAAAATTAGCTGGACATGGTGGCATGTGTCTGTAGTACTAGCTACTTGGTAGGCTGAGGCAGGAGGATTGCTTAAGCTCAGGAGTTAGAGGTTGCAATGAGCTATGGTAGCACCACTGCCCTCAAGCCTGGGTGACAGACTGAGACCTTGTCTCAAAAAAAAAAAAAAAAAAAAAAAAAAAAAGGAAAAGAAAAGTAAAAAAAATGATGGAAATAGAAAAAACACTATTTATCAAATACTACAATAATATTACAGGCAAGAATCATCAATGGTTGCTGAAACTATTGGACAAAAGTATTTGTGTAGTCTCAAACCATCTATCCATAAAATACCTATTAATTTCAAAGGGAAAAATAGTAACTTTATAGTGGAGAATCCTGGCAGACATCCCTTAACCAAGTGATCAAAGTTAATATCATCAATAATGGAACATATTGACATCATGTGTCTCTTATCACTTCTGTGATATTCTTGCCAAAAATACAGAACCTGATTTTAATAATGAGCAAACATCAGACGAATCTAAATTGAGGGACATTCTACAAAATAACAGGCCAGTATTCTTCAAAATTATCATGGTCATAAAAGACAAAGAAAGACTGAAGAACTGTTCCAGATTGGAGGAGACTAAGGAGACATGACAAATAAATTCATTTTTGAATGGACTCTAGACCAGAAAAAGAACATTAGTAAGATAGATGGCAAAATTTGCATAAAGTTGGTAGATTAGTTTATAATATCATCAATGTTTATTTCCTGGTTTTGACAAATATACTGTGGTTGTCTAAGTTGTTAACATTCAGGGAAGCTAGGTAGTTTACTGGCCTTTCTTGTATTGTTTTGCAACTCTTCGATAAGTTAAAATGAAAAGTTAAAATTTTTAAAAATTAAGAACAATTATAGTGGGGAGAGATTTAAGGACAAATACAAGTTCTAGTTCTCTTCTTGGTTGTTATTATTTCTGGACATGACCAAAAATGATTTAAAAAAAGAAGAAAATTCTCCTTCTCTAAAAAAATAGATACATTCATAAACACTTCAGATTTGCCATGTATTTAAAGTTATTTGTTTTAACTCTAACTGGCAAAATTGAATATGAGTAAATAATAGAATAAGATATGGAAATTAAATGGAAAGGAAAGAATAATTTTTTAAAGAAAATGTCTACCTTCAGCTAGGTTCCCTGGGCTTCAATTATTGTATGTTTTAAATCAATAATAACCATCAAACACTCTCATCTACAGAATCATGTTAAATGATAAATTTAACACAGTGCATGAATTCTTTTTTGAGTATAAAATTAACAACTGGTACTAGAACATTCATTGAGGTGAGATTTGAGTAGTGTATGAAATTGAAAGCTGTTTGGTGGTAGTCTTTCAGGAGGAGTTTTTCTGATGCTCTTTTTCCAAAGTCATTTTCTACTATCATCATCAATAAAGGTTACTGAACATTCATAATGTGTTGTGTGTCACTCACAAGGGATACATTCTCTATTTGCTTGAGGCAAATGTTTTATGCTTCCAAAGATTTAGGATTCCAAAGGAGACTGGCAAGTATTTTTATAACATCAGGGAGATAAAGATTCAAAGCTGGGACCATGGGATGCAGTAGAATAAAACCTCTGATCTTGTACTTTTCCAGAGTGAGATGGAACATCAGAATCAGAGTCTCAAAAAGAATATAGAAAGTGGTGGAGCTCAGGAAATGTAGCATCACTTATGCACCATGGCAAATAGGCCAAAGAGCATTCAGGGTTATCTACTCTTAGAGAAATTTATATTCACCTCACAAAATAGTTCTTTTTCCTTTTCTCTTCTCTATACCTAAATGTACACACACATGCATAGATAGACATATACACAGTTACTCCTGAACTTGGTTGTGCTGTATTTGTTTGTTGCATGTGTCTGTTTTTGCTGGTGTGACTTTTGGTTCCTTTCCTAGCTGGCTGAAGCATGTAGTTTTATCTTAATTTTGGTTCTATTATTTAGATGGAGAAGTTGTTCCTGACCTGTAGATATGGGTTTATTTTTATATTAAAGATTATATATTTGTCATTCTTAGAAACTAAAGGAAATGGAGGGAAAAGGACCTCAGTCTCTGAAAAATTGTGGGGCAAAACAAATTGTGCATGTAAAAAATTGTGTCTGCTAAATAGCATCATTCATTGTAGAGTGGACTCGGGGCTACCCTGGTTTCCTTTCCAGGGGCGTTGGTTACCACAAGTTAGGAGTTGACTACAGGAATTAAGTGGTAACATGGCATTATCCTAAAGCTACCCTGGTCCTAACCTTTTCCCACCAGGCTCTCGGAACAGATCCTGTTCATACCCTCTATATACAATAATGGGAAATCCAGGAATATGTTCAATTCCCAGGAGTCTAAGTATAATTCCATCTCCTTTATCTTTCACCTCTGAAAGCACAGGAAAATACAAATGATAGTAGCTGGATTATAGTGATAACCTTGAACCTGCTCTAATTTATTAAGTGGTGAATTATTTGCATATTTCAGTACTTGATTTTTAGTAGCAAGTTACTTCCAACACATATCATAACAGGTAGCCCTTCAGTCCCCACATAGAACTGGAGCATTTTGCCCTGGGACAGTTCCCCTGCTGTGTTATGCAGGTATAATGTTATGTTGTCTATGTCATGTTGTCTGTGTTGATTTCTAAGGATTATCCAGAAACTTATGCTTATTTTCTCCCCCTGTTTATCCTTCAAAAGCTTCCTGGGGTATCACCTCCATTTCTCAAATGCCTGATGGAGTTCATTGTTTTGACATCTGTAACACACTTATAGTGTGGGCATACTTCAATTATTGTCCACTGCACCCTGCATTGTGTTCATTTGTTCACATGTCTGTCTCCTTGTTGTACCTTGGGTCTTATGGATGAGGATCCACCCTTATTTGTTATTGTATATCCTTTGCTTAGCACTGTGACTGGCTTAGAGTTGCTGTTCCAATTAATGTCTGGTAAACTATGGAAATAGTTCTAGGGTACATTACTTGAGAGAGAAACATGATGTTAATTACCTATACTGTGTGTTTTTATCAGTAGAAAAATGCACAAAAGGCTGCTACTATTCAGTAGAAAATTATATTGTTATGGAGTGGGAGAAGAGGTAGAATGAAAGGAGGAGAAAGAAAAAGGAAAGGGTTTTTCCTATTTCACTTGATACCGGAGTTTGACTGTGAAATTTGATAAATTTCACTTCAGGCTAATTGCAGTTCAGTGCTAAGGATTTATGTTCTAGGCTTGCCAGCCTCAAGGTGTTAGCTTTCACTGCTAGGTCAAAGCAGATGATTTTCTTCCTTAGAAGCATGTTGGAAAGTAGTTGATTTGGGGATGTTTACCTATCTGTCATTCCTTCTTTTTCTTCCCTAGCTAAACCCTGCATTTCTTTTGGCATCCACCCTCCCTCTACATAGAGCAGGTGCCTCTGTGGATGCTGACTCCACCTCAGTTGCAGGTACGGGCCTGATTGCTCAATCCCATTCTTCCTGCCAGCGATTGGTTCAAGAATGAGTATGTGCTGCACTTTGGCCCAGTGATAAAAGAGGAAGGATGTGCTGGGTACTTCTGGGAAAGCTTTCTCTCACTCTTGGGAGAGTTTCCAGAAATGAGCTCTCTTTCTTCCTCTGGAGGTTTTTGTGTGCACATGTGAAACTGAACTGTCACTGTCATCTTGCTGGCAGCCCGAGAGTGAAGTTAACCCTCAGAAGAGGGCAGAATTAATAGAATTTGGGGGAAACCTAGCTAGGGCTGGTGGATTAGGTCAACCATGGAACCTGCCCTTATGCTAGTTTTCCAGTTACATGAGCCAATAAATGCTCTGATTGTTTAAGCCAGTTTGTAAAGTGTTTGCTGTGACTTGCAGCTCAGAGTGTTCTAACTTGTTAAAAAAAAAAAAAAAAAAAAAAAGCAAAAAACTTTTTCTAATTCTGAGTTGCTAGAAAGTGGAAACTAGGGACAGTGAAAGACAATTTGGCAGGTAGGAGAGCAAAAAAGTATTTTCCTTAGACCAGTGCTTATTAAAACACAAATTTCTGTGGCTCAGCCCAAGTGCTTTCAATTCAGTAGCTCTGGGAAGTTCTCAGAATTTGCATTTTTAGCAAGTTCCCCAGTGGTGCTGATGCTGCTGGTCCAGGAACCACACTTTGAGAACCACTGCATTAGAGTTCTAGGCCTGCTGCCTTTTATGCCAAGATAGCCAAGGGTAGTGGGGAAGGCCATGGTGCCAAGAAATGAACTCTAGCTGTTCACTAGAGGAGCTGCTGAGCCCCTCAAAGCAAGTAGGGCAGGTAAACCCACATAATGGTTGGTGCAAATTATGAAAATACTTTTTATTGTCTTCTTAAACAAACCAGAAATTCCATGAGAAGAGAGTCTATGAATTGAACATCTTTGCTCCCTGTAGGATTTAACACATAGCTCCCAGCACACAGTAGGCACTCGGTAACACTTGGTTAACTTGCTGGAAAGAGAGGGCTATCTGCTAAGCTTTTGTGGTCGGGTGTTTTAAGGCAAGGGTAAGTATGCAGGTAAGGAAGGCTAAAACCAGCTCAGGATGAATATGTGAATAAGAGTTCACCTAATTGTTAAGAAGCTCCAGCAACTTTTCCTTTAGGGAAAATGTAGCACTGTCACTTTCTACTTTTCTTACTGGCCACAAAATAATCTCTGATAATGCTCTACTAGTTTGGTGATGTTGCTTTTGCTTTCAAGAATTTACATCCTCTGTGGACACATCACTCCAAGATTATATTCGAGGAGACCTGTGTTTCAGATAAATAGCAAGCTATCACTTTCTAAGAGAAGAGAATCCCTCTTACCCTTTATGTAGTTTCTGTTCAGACAAATAACTATTTCTTAAATAAGGAATATAAGTGATGTTTTACAGGGGCTGGGAGTGCTTCTGTGCTTTCTTCCAAGCAGCAGTGGTCCCAAATGCAGTGAAGTTCTGCATCTGACCTAAGATGGAAGGAAATTGGCAGGCATGAGGCCTTCTCCCTGGCTGGGAGGATCTGCTTCCTGCAAGCCTCTGTTTAAACCAGGTATTTGTTCACCCTGAGGCGGGGTTAGGCAAGGGCTTCTTGGCTTTAACGTCACCCTTTGCATTTCTTTTGACATCAGGTTTTGCCAAGTGCAATGCTGGAAATACAGAGAAGAACCTGAAGGAGTGGCATTTCCCCTAGCCAGCAATGGATTAAGACAGAAACATCATATTTGATGGGTGTGGTTTGACACATTTCTGTGCTTTCCAGCCAGCCATACCATGTACTGAGGCCTCTCACTTGGTTCCAGGCTTCTGCTGGGTCCAACCAGCAGAAGGTGTTGGCAGTGGGGCAGTCTCCATGAATAAGTAAATATATGATGATTACCAAACCATAGGCCTTTATTTTTCCAACAGTGGAATCAAATTTGGATTTGGTACAAATTGATGGCACTCTTGGCACACTACATTTTTGCTCTTATATTTCTACAAGTTATTAGAAATAAATTTTAAAGGAAACACTTCTTATTTAGGAAGTCAGAGCAAAAGCAATAAGTTTAATAAAGAAGACTCACTCAGATGTGCAGAGATTTAAGTTTAATTTGGTACTTTCTGAAATGTTGAACTTTATTGTGAAATACCATAAAATATAACTAATTAAGCTGAAAGGTTAAAACATGATAAAGTGGTTCTGCAGAGCAAGAGATTTCACAAAACTTTTAATCAAATGCTCCCTCCATACTCTCAAAAATATCACCAGTCATTTATCTGTTGCTCGTTTGTTACCAAGTTACAGCAGAGCATCGGGATAAATCTCTTCATGTCATGGTAGGGGTAAGCATTGGATACCACCTAAAGCAGGGCATTCTGAGAACTCCCCACCTAGATACCCAAATTATCAGACACTTTATGAAGTAATGAGAGTAACTTCAAGCTTCCCTAACTTCTCTGAAAACTTCTGTTCTAGCCCAGGCTTATTTCTTGTTGAGGTCATACATTTCTTGTCCGGGATGATAGAAGCTGGACATTTCCTTATTATCTCTTTTTGAAATCTGCTTGATTCTTTTTTTTTTTTTTTTTTTATTAGTATCTTGTTCTTTCTCCTGTTTTTAATTTCTTCTTTTATTTTTAAAAATAGTTTAAAACTAATTTGTCTTATAACCTGTCCTGATAATTCTATTATGTGAAGTTCATATTTATTGTTTCTGCTGACTTGATAGTGGTGACATGGTTCCTTAAGTGTTTTGAGATGTAGGGTTGCAAGCTTTTGCAGGATTTGTGAGAATCCTGTGTGGCCTGAGTTGAGGATATGTTTTTACCAAGAGGCTTCTTGTTTTCTTCAGCCAGGACCTCAGCAGTGACATCTGGGAACCCATTTTTATGTTAATTTCTTTGCTTAGGGTTTACCTGCCCTAGTAGGTAGTGTAAATACATATTTCAAACCCACATGAGGACAGGCCTGTGTTTATAAATTCTCAGGGGAGGTTTTTTCCCCTCACCCAGAGCTCAGCCTAAAATAGAGAAGGTCCCGTGTTGCCTCCTTCTGTGAGTGGATTTTTATCAAGTCCACCTGTTTTCAGATGGCCCTGGCTCAACATAAGACTCTCAGTTCTATGGCCCTACCTTGTGCCCACCCCATGTGTCATTTACACACAAGACTCTTTATTGCTGAGATTAGCAGTGACCTTCAGAGTAACAGAAACTTGAGTACCTATTTTTCAGATTTCTCTTTGTTTTGGACCTTTGAGGGTTTCACTTTAATTCCTGAGAGTTTGGCTATACATTTAAAAGATAGTTGGTTATATTTAGGCAGCGTTTCCAGGTGTTTGATGGTAGGAGTATTTCAGGATATCTAGTCTGCTTTTAGCAAAAAAAAAAAAAGGAGTAAGCATTCAAAAATGCTAGTTGACTGTGACTCCTTGGTCATCTGAATGGTTGTGGTCTCTTTCAGTTGTTGAGATTCCAACATCCATTCAATTCTACTCTAAACCAGTGGTTCACAAACTTAAGTGGATCTAAATTGCCTGGAATTCTTTTTTTTTTTTTTTTTTTTTTTTGAGACAGAGTCTCAACTCTGTTGCCTGGGCTAGAGTGCCGTGGTGTCAGCATAGCTCACAGCAACCTCAAACTCCTGGGCTCAAGCAATTCTTCTGCCTCAGCCTCCCAAGTAGCTGGGACTACAGGCATGCGCTGCCATGCTCGGCTTATTTTTTCCTCTATATATTTTTAGATGTCCAGCTAATTTCTTTCTTTTTTCTTTTTTTCTTTTTTTTTTTTTTTTAAGTAGAGACTGGGGTGGGGTCTTGCTCTTGCTCAGGCTGGTCTCGAACTCCTGAGCTTGAACAATCCTCTCACTGTGGCCTCCCAGAGTGCTAGGATGACAAGTGTGAGCCACCGCGCCTGGCCTGGAATTCTTGTTAAAACACAGATTGCTATGCTTCCACTCTAGAGATTCTGATTTAGTAAATCTGGAGTTGGTCCTAATAGTTTGCATTGTTCTCAGGTCCTGCTGATGGTCTGGGCACCACACTTTAAGAATTAGTCATGGTAATCCTATTCTTCCCACTGGTAATTAGGAATGGGCATGTGATATAAAGAGATGTGAGGGACCATCTGCTGGAGGCTTCCAGGAAAGGTTATCTCAATCCTGAGAAAAAGACATAGGAAAAACTGGTTCTGTTTTTCCTCTGGGTATTGTCATGTCAGGCCATGATGCCTAGAACTGCCACAGGCATTTTATCTTCATCTTGTGAATGAAGCCGATCTTGGGCAGAGGGAGCCAAGATAATCCCAGGGCAGCAGAGCTGGAATCCTGATAGCTCCTCCTTAGCTAGGTCTTGCCTTACCTCTGTTACTTCATTATGTGAGACACTATAAAAATGAAAAAAATTTTTTTAATTGAAATACAATTTGAGTCAGGGTTTTATGTTATTTGCAGCTCCAAATATTATAAATGATAAGGCCATCATAGAGGTATGTTGAGTTTTATTCCCTGCCACCCCCAGCTATAGAGTGCCAAAGTATTAATATTTGAGTTCATTTCAAATTATGCTTTCATTTCTTTTTAACTACTAATTTTCTGTGACAATTTCTTCTCTACTTTATCCCATCCCACACCCAATCTCACTTAGTCCCCTGGGAATATGCTATAACACTTCAAAATTGTGAATCTCTTGAAAGGAGGCAACTACTCCAAACTTGCATCTCATTTGCACGTGGGACTATAGGATCCATTTCTGGTTGAATGCATGATAATAATTTTGCTGGATGTCTTCTTCTTCAATTCTATTTTTGTACATTGCTATTTTCTGGCAACCGTAGACAATTAGTAACTTAATCTATCTCCGTTCAGAGTTTAATTCTAATTTTTAGAATTTTCCAATCAAGTCAACATTAACTCTATCAGAATTTCAAATAAACCCTGTCCTGTGTTGTATTTTGCTGGAAAGAATTGCAGCAGGAATCAAGCCTCATGATGCGAATGCCTGAATCCTGAATTGTGACCAGGATTATGAAGAAAATAAAAAGGGGGCTCTCCAGGGAGCAGAGCTAGCTCAGCACCTCCACATGGAATCTGAGAAAGGGAACAGTGGGTTTTTTTTCCCCCTCTTCTTTTTAATCCCAGTTCGGACAGCTTCTTTATTCAGAACATCAAGGACTGTTGACAGTTGAATAAAAAGGGTGGAGGCTCCTGGGATTGCTAATGAGATATGAAGCCACCTTGGAATCAAAGTAAATTTCTATACGTTAGCTCCTCTGGCAACAGGGAAATGAGTTAAGAGCCTCAAGCCAATTTCTATTGACAGATATTCTCATCAAGGTTAACAGTGCAATTCACATTCTAGTTGGCTTCTGAGAGGGAAGGCCAAGGGCTTCTAGTTGTGTGATAGCTGGATATCCCAGCAGATAGCTGCACTGAGGTGACCTAATTGGTACTGATGTGGCATGAAGCACACTATCTGGTAGGAAAATAGGATTCTTAATTATAGTTAACATATAGCATTTTTCATAAAATTATATTTTTCAGCCCACAAATTTAGTCAAGGGTTAATATGAAGAATTCCATTATATTATTTCCTGATATCAAACGTCTTTTCCTACTTTCTCTCCAATCCTAATTATCTCTCTAGGTTAGTTTATATTTCAACTCCTCTTTTGAAGCCTTGCCTGACAACTCAAGTTAGAAGTGATATTTCTTTCTTCTGAGTACCTGGAGAAGTTAATATTCCTACTTTTGTCCTATTTTGCAAACTAGATTATAAAGATCTTTGAAAGTAGGGATTATATAATATCTTTTCTTGTATTCTCCACACAAGATCCAGCACAGTGTTTTGCACATGGTAGTTGCTTAATAAATATTAGTCAGTTGGTTGATTCTTTTTTTCTCTAAGTATATAGCACTTTAGACTCAGAAATCATCTAAGAAGAGGGCCTTGTAGCCTATGGATGGGCATCAAGACTTCTGCAAACTCTTTGAAATTGAATGGAAATAGACATTTTCTGGGGACAGGGACCATAGCTGTCAACAGAATCATAAAGGGGTTCTTGATTTCCTCCCAAATGATGAGAATTGCTGAACCAGGTTATTGATTTTCTTTTCTTCTTGACAACACTAGGTCCCAAGGTGTTGATGCTGCTCTTATGACCTCACAAATGTTACGGCACTAAGAATTCTCTTGGGATACCTCAGTTCCCATTTTTAGTTGTTGTTCCTGAAAGAGAAACAAAGATTAAATGGAATTCATGTGCTGTTATTAAGCTGATTATATTTCTTCAAATTGCACATCATTAAAAGGACTGTGTTCCCAAGTTCCAGAAGAAATGGTGTATTATGGTGGTTAGATATGTGAGCCCAGAAACAGGGCTGTGCTTGCATCCCAGCTCTGTTACTTAACTAGCTTTCTAACTTCTAGTCGTTGGCAAATAACTTAAAACTCTTGAGTCTCAGTTTCTTCATTTGTAAAATGGGAATAGTAATAGCAATCTAACTCCTGGAATTGCTCTGAGGATTAAGTGAATCAATGCATGAAAAACATGTAAAATAGTGCCTTGCATACATAGTAAACATAATGTAAGTATTAGCTATTATTATTGCTATTGCTATTGCTTTTGTTGTTGTTCAACTGTAGCTCTCATTTTTATCAATACAGATTAGCCATGGTAATTGTATCTTCTGCTGCCCTTCCCACCACCAAATTCTCTTCTGGGTAATCACATATGGGTCAGATCAGATTGACAAATTGTTTTGCCAAAATTACATGATTTTATTCTTTGCTAGGTATAATTCTAAGTTTTCTTGCTTGAGTTTGGTTGGCACCCTGAGGTCAAGTTCTCACACTATGAGGGTACTTTGAGTCATGTTAAACATTATCAGGCCAGAGAATCAATATCCTTTTAATTTCAGTGAATGTGCCTTTTTAGCCCATAAAACATTTTTTTGAAAAATATTAACAAAAATATTCTTTAGTCTAAGAAAAACTTTTAGTAGAGTCTTTTACTCATCATTATAGTTGTAGTTACCTTGGAAAAGGATGAAATGAAATGTAGGGGATTTGGAAAGATGGAAGTCAGTACTGCCTGGAATTAATTCTTTCCATTAGCTTTAAGATTAGCCACTTTAGAATGATGAAAGGTTTTGATTAATCCTAGAATGCACAAATTTAATTTGCAGCGATGGTATGACTTGTGTGCTCCTAGTCCTCATTTTTGAGAGAAGCAGCAAAATACTGAAGCGATTTTTGTGGGTGAGGGGTTGTACCAAATGAGACAATTTGTCAGATTTTATTTTTATGAGTTGATAGGCAAGCATTTGAGAAGGGAGGATGATTTTTAGAGGTTGTGCTATAGGAGATTCCTTAGCTAAGTGCACATCCTGTGATATTCCGTTTCCCTTCCCTGAACAGTAAAACTGAAATTAAACAACTAATATCAACTGCTCAATTTCCATCATCCTAAGAACCCACGGAATTAGAATATACATATTTAAGGAGGAGAAAATTTTCCATTTGAGGTTTAGGATAATGAAGAGTGATGAAAATTGGGGTTATGAGGAGTAAGGATATATATTAGTCAAGGTCTCAGCAGGAAATAGTTGATACATACAAATTGGGTCATTTTCAGAATTTAGAAACTAAATTTACAAAGGTGTGGGCAGAGTGTAGGAAAAGTACAAGGAGTAATGCAGTATTCTTAGGCTAGTAAGGGATGAGGGCAGTGCCTTTCTACCACAGGGTCTGAACTGGCAAGAGGGGCAAGCAATTATAATTCAAGAGAGAGAGGGAAAGAGAGAGAGAATATGAATATTGAGAACTAGCTGTGTGAAGAGAACCTCTGACAAGAGCTGTGACCTCTGGTCAAAGTCAAAGGATATTGTCAGACCAGAGCAAGCCTGCAGGGAGAGGAAGGGATAAATGCCTCACCCTCACTCTTCTCCTTTCCTGGTCCTGGGCCAGTGGTCCCCTATAAACCTAATTTGAAGCCAGAGGGCAGAGGAGGCCATTCATGTGCTCCATACTGGCAGTGGTGTTTTTGACTCTAAGAACAGATAATTTTTAACACTCATCCTCTGCTTATATAGGACAAAATTATTTTCAATAGTAGTCAGTCATAATCAGTTTTCTTAATTCATCCTTAAGTTTTATAACAAATGTAATTGAAAATAGAGACTAATCACAATGTTAAAGTTATTCAAATTCAGTAAAATATTTCATGTATGATCTAAAATTTGCATTTACCAAACAAAAATATTACACATTGCAGTTCACACTCTGTTTCACAGCTTTAAATTTTAAGCATGAATTTAAAAAAATTCCAAGTGGCCATCTAGAATGACAGTATTGATATAACTCAAGTTTTGGTTCTTCCTCTTGACTATCACTGTTTCTAATAAAACAAGAGATATGTAGTAGTACTCTGGGAGCTACAGGCAGCAAGCTCCAGTGATTCTGGACCCTTAGAACTTACCCTGGAAAGGAGTGTTTGCAGCTGACTCTTTGTGTATCAAGCTTTCTGAATTAACTTTCATGTAGAATACAATGTTTTCAAAAAGTAAATTTTATAAAGTCAAAGTGCGTGACTGGGGAAAAAAAAGTAAATTTTAAAAAGAGAGAAAGATAATTTGAGGCCCACATATTAATATATTTTATTAAAACTGCAACAATTCTTGGTTTTAGAATTTTAGCCATGGTGTTAATAAAAAGGAGGTTGACTTTTGGTCAGTTTATTATTATTTTAAAAATCTCCACAAGCAATTCATCCCCTCACTGTCTGTACCAGGGGCACAGAATAGAGTAGAGAAGGGTAGAGCGTGAACCTGGAGCGGCAGCTTGCCCAGGACATTGTTATAAATAGAGAACTTTCCAAGTCACTCCTGTCTGTCTTCATGAAATAGTCAAGGCTGTTAGCTTCCCATCCTTACAGATTTTGTGACAGCCATGTACTTGAGGTGAGTGCTTGAGTGGGAATGATTATAACAAAATGGAGGAAGGACCCATAATTTTATATGAGAAATGAAAATCTTAGAATTTCTTCTTTTTGCTGTAAGACTGTTTCCTAGAGCTTGCAGCAAGTGCCATTCTAGGATCATTTTGTATCATATTTTATTCACATTCTCCTTCCCTGAGTGCCTCCAACCCTCACGCAAGTACCTCCATTTATGTGCCTTCCTCTTCTTCCTGCTTCGATATGTCACAAGGGCATACTGGTTCCTTTTGCCCTCTTGGCTTTCTTCTCCACACCCCCCTCTTGGCTACCCCTGTTTCCTTCTTTCTTCACTAGACCAGACATGAATTTGTTCTGGGAACTTTTAGTAATCTATGGAAAAGGTTGTTAAAAGGCTTCATGTCAGATGTTCAGTTGCTTAGTAACTCAATGAGTCTCCTGCCAAGTTATGTTCAGAGAATTAGACAAACCATCCAGTCCCCACTGTTCTCAGGCCTGGGCTGCATCAGCTCTCCAGCTCAACTGTGTCTGAGAAGATCCCCCACACAGGCACAGAAAGGAGCCTCCACAGAACAATGAAGGTGAGGGCAGAGGCTGAGCCTACTTAGCCAGGCCTGAAGAGGAACCTGAGGAGGCTGATCTGAACAGAGATGCAGGCATGTTTGCAGAGCTCCTAAAACTGATATTCACTGCATGTTGGTGAGATGGTTTGAGATTTTTCTCAGTTTTTCTGCTTCTTCCTTTGTTCTACTTTATGATTTCTCTTTCAATCTTATTCCAGTTCCTAGTGGTTTTTAGGAAACTCATAGCTTTAGACTTAAAGGCTCTCTGACAAATGGTACCAGGTAATGTCAGAGCAATGGCATAAAACCCATCTCTTATTACTAAACTCCACAAGCACACAAAAACCAAATAAAATCCCCAAGGATTCTGGATTGGGAGATACTGACCTGGAGCAAACAGGTTTTCTACACTGGTAGGTAGGATGAATCTAGGTAAAATAATTGTTTTTAATGCCTGTTAGGAGCTGAGGCACCAGAAACACACCACGGTCCAGCAAAGAGTTTCCTTGCTGGACTGCAAGTGGTGTTTATTGCCAGGTGATGTGCAGAAAAGTACCACATGATTAGGCTCTTTTGGGGGGTTATTAGAATCCTCTATTACCTGCACAAATCATTGGCCTTGTAACTACGCAAACTGTAAAACAGAGGAGGCTGAAAAACTTCTAAGAAGATGGGAGTTGTCACAATGTGGGTAAAAGTTACTGTTTGGCACACCATGGCTAGCAGTGAGGGGTGGGTGGCTGAGCAAGATCTTCTCCAAGACTCTGGATGGCTGGGAGCCAGGATTATTCAACTGGAAACGAACAGAAAAGGAGGGGAAAAAACCAAAAGTCTGTTGAGGGGTACAATAAAAATTTTAATGAGTCTTCAAATGTTGCATTATCTTGTAAAAGTAGGCATTGTGTTATTTGCAAATTAAACTTTGAAATGACTGACTCAATTGGGCTAGAGACTTAAAAATGATTAAAAGAAAGGAATAGGGCTCAGATTAGCAATAATATTTGTACAAAAATGTTTTCAGTGTTTGGAGTAACAGACAGGATAGTTTTTGGTGATGACTTTAACTATTGGGAGCTCATTTAATTTTCAGTGGATGGATGAGAAACCTCTCTAAACATAAGAATGAGAACTTAGGTATCTGCTGTGGAGTTTTTCCTAAGAGTACAAGTAAATTGAGTGTAACTTGACTTTAGTCTGTTATTGTAATCAGCCCTATTATTTTACTGTAGTTTAAAATACCTCCAAGTATGTGTATGTAGGGAAGAAAGATCTTTGTTCCTTTACTCTGATGGCTTTGGAATGGGAATGAGGATCGTGCCTTGGTGAACAGATATTGGTGAAGGGTGGGGCTCTCTTATCCATGAGGAGGATGACACTGGTGAAATGGCTGTATGTAGAGGATGATTAGTTGATATAACCAAACTCCTGAGCTGGAGCAGTCCTCCTGCCTCAGCCTCCTGAGTAGCTAACAGTGTCTTGCTATTTTGCTCAGTCTCGTCTAGAACTTCTGGCCTCAAGCAATCCTCCCATCTCGGCCTCACAAAGTGCTGGGATTACAGGCATGAACCACTGTGCTTGGTCCTACTATCCCCTTTTATGACCTTAACTCTGAAGGTCATCTTTGGGCAAGCTGTGTCTGCATAAAATAATGTAGACATTATGCATCATATGAAGGGACCCCACTTTATCAGATGTTGTAGCCAAAGGAATATTACCACTCACTTTCCTTTGTGGCTCTATTGAGTCCTGAGGAAATGAATCTAAAAATTCATTGCTGAATACTCCAAAGGAACGTCCAACAGTCACACTGTTCAAGTCTCTAGGAGACAATCTCCCTGAAATGAATCAACATATGCCAATGTGCCCATATACCTAGTAGATCTTCAGTAAGATGCACCATGGATGCAGCAACCTGCCTTGATCTAGTCCCGTATTTCTTAACAAATGCAAATGTCTTTGGTTAAAGAAAAAAGGTGGTCAGGTGGGCTGAGAGTAGGTGTAGACATTACGCTTTTGTTTTAATCTTCTTGATATTGGAGGTTTTCATTATAAACAAGATAATCAATCTCACAGTGTGCCATTTTATGTACAGTGGCTCCTAGATTTCTACTGTGGAGGCTATCCAGAGGTCTTTAAGAGTGGATATACTATTTTAAATTGCTTTTTTTTTTTTAGCAGGTCATTGTATTCATCAACAAAAGATATTATGTAAGAATAGCATTAAATAGGTAAGGGATAGTCTTAGGGACCAAAAGAAAGTATTCAGGGAAAACAGTTCTTAAATCCTTATAATATATAGCCTTGGAATGGGGGAACATCACAGTTATTGAACCACAAATTTTTCCCTTGCTTCCTGGGCCAGTTCATCCCCAAAACATAACTTAAAGTGAAGTGCCTTGCCAGCATACTTTATGCTGACTTCTCTACAGCTCTTAGCATAATGTCTTGAGGAGAGGAGGAGGTCTTTGAGCATTTCTTCATTGCCTGATGGCTGAATCCAAGTGGCAAGAAACATTGTTGGATTTCTCTGTCTCTATGGAGCACCTGCTCCTTGTTGCAGTTTGGGGGTTGCCTTTATTAATTTTGTCACAGACAGAAGGATGATCCCAAAGTAAAGACAGACCAAAGCTGACAGACCTATGCACAGGATCAAAGGGAAAAGCTAGACACTGAGCATGAAAGAGGCCGGTGTTGAAAGGTAGTCATGGATTTTGCTAGCCAGTATCTAGAATGCCAGAAATAGAGTCCTCATCTGAAACTAAGAAAATGTTGAAAGGGACATGACCTTGTCAAAAACAGAATGGAAGATTCAGAGTTGAAATGAAAAGGCAAATAAAATGGGAAACCAATGGAACTTACAGTCTTTTCTTCTTTTATTCTGATAGTTTGAGGTTAGGTCAGCCTGGGCATGAAGGAGTGGGGACTACTGAGGTCAAAGGACTCAGAGGCAGGGTAAGAAAGGCCTCTTGCTTTTGACTATATGTAGTCTAGAATCTACATTTGTATTCATATGTGAAAAATACTTGGAGTTTTCTAGAGCATTGTTCCCTAAAGTGTGTACCAAGGAGTGCTGGTTCTGTTAATGCAGAAAAATGTGTTTGGAAAAGACTGAATTATACAAAATTAACAAGTTTCTTTTGGAAGACTCCTGGGAGCTAATGTGTGCTGTGCATCTCCCATAGGGTGTGTGTGTAAGCAGTGTTTCGCAGATGTGTCAACCGCTAAATATTTTCTTATAAGTACTTTGCAGGACCAGTATGATGTAGACCATGTTTGGGGAAATGATGGTCTGGATATTATCCATATTCATATTAGAATCTCCATATCATCTGCTTATAACATTTTGTTCTGTTAGCTGTCAGAGCACACCTTATGAAATTTTGCAGCTGAATGAATTAGTCTTTTTGTTTTCATTTGAATGAGAAAAAGCTCATTCAAGTAGCTTGACATAGCTCTACCCCAGAGAAGATATTTTCATCTATATTAACATATTTTACCCTTATTATCTAGGCAGTGTTTATTAAGATGAGACAAAGCATTAGGGAAACATTTGAAGTTCCTCCACTGTATAGCCAAGTTAAAAAGAGAATGACCAAACTGAAACTTTTGGATAATTTAGATCTCTATTTAGTTTTACCCTAGGGAGCGAATGACCTTGAGTAACTTGCCAGACTAATGTACTCACTGGGTTAAACTTACCTTTGTTCAGATAACTAAATTGGATGTATGTTTAGTTCAAAGCACAACTAATTATGTATTTTTAACTCTGCAGTCAGTTTTGAATAGAACTAATGGATCAAGTTATAATCCAAGAATGAGATTTTTGGATATTTTTCTCCTGAAATATTTCATAGATGCAGATATAACTGGTGATACTGATGGAAAAAAGTAGAAAACAAGAAGAGAGCTAAATTAGCATGATTATGCATTCTTTGGGAGACATAACGCATTATATGGGTACAGAAGACCCTCTATAAGCCATTGGATGATGTCATCCCACACTGTTATTGTAGGCAATGCACATGCATTTCTTAAGATTTGTGTATGTGTGCCCATACCAGTGCCTTAATTGAGCACATACTCAATAAATACTTGGGAATAGCCTTTGTTATCTTAAGACTTTTAATTACCTTTTTAAAGGTTTTATCCTGAATTGTCTTTTAATTAAAATCAATTCATGTATCACCTAGACACCTGATGTTAACTTTGCTGATAAAGTTTAGACCTACAAATACTTTGATCCATTCATACTTCTGTTACTAACAACATTCCCTTACTTACTTCCCAGAGCTTTTTTCCCGTTTTAAAAAAATTGTGGTAAAAATATCTAACAAAGTTTATCATCTTAATTGTTTTTAAGTGTATAGTTCAGTGGCATTAAATACATTCATAGTGTTGTGCCACTATCACCACCATTCACCTCTATAATTCATTTTATCTTGTAAAATGGAAAGTTTATACCATTAATAATAATTCCCCATTTCACTCTCCCCCCAGCCCCTGGAAACCACTATTTTACTATCTGTCCATATGACTTTGACTGCTCTAAATACCTCATGAGTGGAATCGTATAGTATTTGACTGTTTGTGACTGGCTTATTTCACTTAGCATGATGTCCTCATGTTTATCTATGTTGTAGCATATGTCTGAATCTCCTTCCTTTTTAAGGCTGAATAATATTCTGTTGTATGTATATACCACAATTTGCTCATCCATTCATCTCTCGATGTATACTTGGGTGGCTTCCAGTTTTTAGTTATTGTGAATAATGCTGCTATGAACATGGATATAGACATATCTCTTTAAGACCCTGTTTTCAATCCTTTTAAGTCTATAACTAGAAGTTGAATTGCTGGATCATATGGGAACTCTATTTTTAATTTTTTGAGGACCTGCCATACTGTTTTCTATAGTGGTTGTACCATTTTATACATTCCCATCAACAGTGCACAAAGGTTCCAATTTCTCCATATCCTTGCCGACACTTAGTATTTTCTGGCTTTTTTTGATAGTAGCCACATTAATGTGTATGAGGTGGTATCTTGTGGTTTTGATTTTCATTTCTCTAGTTATTAGTGATATTGAGCATCTTTGCATGTGCTTATTGGCCATTTGTATATCTTCCTTGGAGAAATGTTTATTCAAGTCCTTTGCCCATTTTTGAATTAGGTCATTTGTTTTCTTGTTGTTGAGTTCTAGAAGTTTTCTATACATTCTGGATATTAATCTCTCATTAGATATATGATTTGCAAATATTTCTCCCATTCTGTGGGTTGTCTTTTTACTCTATTGATATTGTCTTTTGATGAACAAAATTCTTAACTTTTCATGTAGTCCAATTTGTCTATTTTTTCTTGATTATTTTTTGAATAATAAAAACCAGTGTTACTTAGTATAAGTGACTGCTTCATAGTCTGAACTCAAGATGCTATTTTAAAATGTTCTGCCATCATAAACATAAATATTCTAAATTTTATAGTAATCTTGCCTGAACACTGAGATCCTGTTATAATATAAACCTTGTTATATTTAAATATATATAAATCTTGTCATATTTTAACAAGGTTAAATATAAACCTTGTTATGAGATCCCTGCGAAGTGATAGGCAGATACTTTTTTTTTTTTTTTTTTGGTAATAATAGGCTGAGAAACTTGGTTTCTTGGTTTAAAAGTACAGAGACTTGCTCTTTAGGTTCAAGATTAGTTTTTCTCCAAACAATTTCTCTTTACAGTTCAGTTGAGGAGTAAATGTACACAGAAGCAGCCAGTTCCTCCTTTTCTGGACTTGAAGTTTCTGGCAGGTGAGGGTCAACAAATGCTGACTCACTTATTTGTCAGAAGACAAGTGAGTGCCAAACAAGTAGTGAGATGCTCAATAAATAACGTTTTTCATGTTAAGCTATATTATACATAAAACTGTCAGGGCAGTATATTCCTCTATCTCCTTATAAATCTGTCTACTTTTGTTTTCTTTTAAATTTGCATGTTATTTTGCACATGAAGTAGAGGAAAAATATTCTCTCAGCTGTTTGTGTTTTACATAATGTTCAAAAATAAAATAAAACAAAGAAATAAAACTCTCACCTTATTGAGTCCAGCTTAATTAACGGTCATCCCAAATGCTCTTATTTAAAAACTGAGTCAACTGAATGTTAATGAAACATTCTTAGACTATTCATTTTCAGGCAGATGAGCTACCATTTCTTTTTAAGGAAACTCAATCAAAGGACCTTAGATGTCTAAATCAATGTGTGAATCATGCAGAACTATTAATAATTACAGGATCAGGGCAAAGAGCACAATGAATAGAGGTTATGACAAACAGAATTCAACTGAGATTTATTTGTATTTGGCTGAAAATGACTAAATAAGACCAAAAGTAGCTGTGTCATGTGATGGCTATGATTGTGAAGCATTAATTGAAAAATTATAAATAGATGATTTCTAGAGCCTATTGAGAAGGACCAATTGTTTCTAAGTATAATATCAATTATGAAAAACTATTGCTAACAAAAAGAAAGATATGAAAAATTAAAAAAAAAAGTTTAGGGGACAGTCAGCTTCCAAGCCATCTGAATCACTCTTGGATGGCAGCCAGCTGCTCAAGTGCTTGGATGTCGAAGTCTTATCTAAGACTTACCTAAGGAGAGCAAGAAGCAAAAGGCTCAGAAATCATGACATCTCTTAGAAACTGCTATTTCCTTCCTTCCACACCACAGCTGCACCATGGTTAGTGGTAAGTGATAAAATTGAATGGATGAAGGGTTTTTGCTTTTAACTTAGGCCTTAGCTCTCTTATGGCAGAGGGGAGAGAGTATAGTTTGGCCCATTATAGTGTTCAGCATTTTGCCCCTTATATTCCTGTGATTCAGGGAGGCCCCTAATTTAAACAAATAAAATCTTTTTTCTGTCTTTGCTGAATGAAAAACCTAGTGAAGTATCTGGTAATAATCAATCTATAACTAATTTTCTAGGGTTGATAAGAAATCTTGCTGGGTTCTTTTTAGAGGTTTTTTAAGTCATTAGCTCTTACTCAGCAGTTCCCATTATTGCAATTTATTTCATTAAGCAAGGGAATAAATAATTATTTAAAAAGAGACAAAATTTCAATGAAGGTAAATTTATGCTAAGCTCATTCATTTTTCATGCTTTTATTGTATACTAGCACAAGCAGAACAAAAATACTTATGTGCTTGTACTATCTACTTTCCACTAGAAAATGTGTATTTTATTTTTCTTTAAAGGCCCATGATATATAAATTTTATTTGTTCTAGGGATTATTTTTCAAAACACCAATTCATTTTGGAATAAGTCATACTTTATCAGATACCCTCCTTCTGGTTAGATGGCTGATTGGGCTGAAATGCTTGACTATTTAAAGAACTTGATGAATTTTAAGTAAAACCACTGTAAAATATTTAAAATAGGTTCTACATCACTGAAATTGTTTCAGCATGGTATAAGACCTTTTTAATTCTTTTTGTAATAAAGAACATTCAGAGGAAGGATCTCTGATCTCATCAGATCTTTAGATATTAAGAGCTCATGCCATCTCCCATTAGTATTTTTTAACCTGAGCAAGAGTCTTCTAAAGAAAACTCTTTTTGCGTGTCTAGGAGTTTAGGATGAGTAGGAAATAATAGTGAATAGGAATAATGCTTTTGAAAATCCTGGTCTTTATGAGAGTTCATCACCCGTAAAATGCCTTCTGTTTATGAAAGAACAGCAGTGTGGGTAGTTATTTGATGTGTTCTCATGTTACAGCATGAAAGCAAAAGCAAAAGGTAATGTTAGTTGAAAGCTTTGGTTTAATTCATTATTTGATATCTCAGCCTGATTCAATTGTCTTCAAAAATAAAAGTTATTCACTCATTGATATATCTACTCTTGACAAATAATGAAATAACCTTACCTTCAACTTGATCACTTAATCATTTGTGGTTTTCATCATGAGGTCATGTTTAGTTCATAGGAAGCATTTCTTTCTTAAAGGGATTATTTGAGTGAAACAAATACAACCTTATTGAATTGAGTCACAGTGAGCACTTTGTATTAAAAAATACAGTGTTTTACGAAGGGATAGGCAAAATTTTGAACTTAGCATTTTAAATTTAGCATCAACCGAGTTGTATCCCACCCAGTCTTGTGACATTCTCTATAAAAATCAAAAGAAAAAAAACCACAACAAATATTTCTTTTTCATAGTCAAATAAGTTTGGAAACTAATGGCACCCTATGTTCCTATCCACCATTTGGAATTGCTCAATGCACCTCAGAGTATTAAAACCCTGTCCTGAAAAAAAGAAACCCTTTAATTTTTTAATCTAGGTATTTTTAAGTTTTATGTTTGCATACAGGTAGTTAAGTCCACTAGTTCTGAGGTTCCTTAAGACAAACAATAGTTCCCAGCCCCTCTTCTTTTCCATTTCCCATTTTCCAGAGGCAACAACTTTCCATCTTTTAGCTGATTCTTTTGGTAACTATCTCCATCTTGAAACAATAGGATGGTATGGCTACTTCCTGAGTATTTTTTTCTTAGCTTTATCTATTGACTTCTCACCATGAAAAATGAGAATTTATTTAGCTTGTTTCTTCTCTCTCTCTCTCTCTTTCTCATAAGGGAGCATGGGCACATGTGTGCACAGATGCACAATTTCCATTCCCCCATCCTTCCTGTAAAATTATGTAGTGATTTGATTCATAGCAACATTTAGTGTTTAAATTATTAAGAATATGTAAATGTAATTTATAGCTAAACCACACAGAGGAATATGATTCTTGTTCTGTTTATACAAATTTTTGTTTCTTTCTGGAGTTTATTATTTGCTTAATTTTCTATGTGTTTATCTCCATTTTGACTGCTAATTCTCTATCAGTTGAGAAAATCTCTTCTAGCTAAGTTCATTCACATCAGGTTTTCTTTCAATGTCATCTTTTTGAAGGAGTCTTGCCAGGAGCCTCCTGACCTGTTGCAGTACAGACTGGAAGCCTTTGTTGCCTGGTACACAGCTGCCATCCTGGGATTTCCCTTCCCATTCACCCTGGGGAGCTAGGCCTTCTATTTTCTGCATCTCATGACTTCCTCTCTTGGTTTACTCCTGTGTATTGGTAGAGTATATCCTTTGGTATCTCTAAAAAATGTGTGTGGGAGATTGATATTTTTGGGGTGATTTTTGTGTGTGTGTGTCTGAAAATATCTTTATTCTACCCTCACATTGATTATTTATCAGTCTATATTATTCTTGGTATACACTTCTAGGCTAGAATTCTTTTTCCTTCTTAAGTAAAACAATTATCTTCTGGCTTTCAGTGTTCTGTTGAGACATCTGAAGCAATTTAATTTATGACCCTTTGTGGATGCCTGTACCTCCACCCCAAAGCCCATTTCCCTGAGATTTCAAATAACATGTTCTTGGTGTGTATCTGTTACGCTAGGTTGGTATTTTAAATCTAGAAACACTTGTCCTTCATTTCTTGAAAGATTTCATTGATGATTTCCTCCTTTTTCTTTCCTCTTACCCTCAGGACCTCCTATTATATAGATGTTGCATGTCCTGGATAGGTCACTAATTATTTTACCTTTTCTCTCCTAATTTATATGTATTTATGTTTTTAATTTACTTTCTGTGAGATTTTCTTGACTTTATTTTCAGCTAATATATTGAGGTTTTCATTTTTACTATCCTATTTTAATTTTTCCAAAGTTCTGTTTTGTTCTACAAATGTTTCTTTTAAAATGTAGCATCGTGTTTTTATTTCATGGGTATAATATCTTATTTCTGATAATCTTTCTTTTTCACACAAATCATTTTCTTCCTGCATAGTGTATTTCCTCCAGGTTTAATTTTTTTATTGCTTACTTTTGCTCTGTTATTCCTATTAAAGTTTCCCCTAAATCTCTGCTAATCCTTGACTGCCTGCTCATATTTAGGAGTAGGAGATTAAAAAGCTGATTGGATGCTCTGAATGTCTGGGTAGGCCTACTGACTGAATGTCACTGTAGGGTGATATGGATGTGCCAATTTCAGTATCTTCTTGTCTCGTAGGACTGATCAGATCTTTTAGAGGGGGAACTCCTAGTCTCTTGACTAGAAAGTGAAGGCATTACAGTGTTTGAGGATTCAAGTCGGGGAGGAGTGCTGGGGATCTCAACACTCAGAATACCTATATTCACATAATCCTCCTATTTTCAGGGTACTCCTATCCTCAATTCTTCCTGGTATCTGTAAATCCAGAGAACCCGTAAATTATCCTTTCTAGGCAATAAAACTACAGTCTTCTGTTTGAATTGGGAGTAGGAGCAACCACCCAGCAATACAAAGTAAGGAAACACCTAGAGTTCTAACTGCTTTTTAAACATTCTTTGAGCAGGTTTAATCTTCTTGACATATCATTGCCTCTTTACTTATGCCATACTTGAGGTTAAGTAGACAGATCTGCAAGGCTGTCAAATCTGCCCGAGATTTCTGAAACCAGTTGCAAGTTTGATGCAGGTCCCCAGGGCCATCCTCACTTCAGACCAGTTGGCCATAAATTTGGGAGTTCACACAAACTGCCTCAAATTTCATAATACACTAGAATACCTCATAGAACTCAGGAAAGTGCTACACTTATGAGTACAGTTTTATTATAGCAAAAGGATACAAATAAGAACCAGCCAAAGGAAGAAACACATAGGGAAGAAGCTGGGACTAGGACAAAGCTTTCAGGTCCTCAGGGATATATTACCGTCCTATTATTGATATATGACAATACACAAGAAGTATTGCCAATTTGGGAAGCTCGCCTGAGCTTCAACGTCCATAGTTTTTATTGGGGCTTCATTACATAAGCGTGATTCATTGAATCATTGCCCACATGGTTGCCCAAAGCCTCAACCCTTTAATCACAGTGTTGGTCTTTCTGTCTGGCCAGCTTCCATCCTGAGTTCCCTCATTAACATACACTTATCACGTGTAGTCTGAGGGCCCCATCATGAATAACAAAGATATTTCTGAAACTCAGGAAACTCCCAGGTTTTAGAGGTTACCTCCTAGGAGGTGGGACAAAGGCCAGATTTGACTTTGGATAAAGTTAAGTCTTCCTTATACACCCCCTCTTCCACTTCCACTTCCAGAGGTACCTGGTGCCACCAATTCCAAAATACTTTAAGGATTCTGATGTAAAAATCAGGTTGGTTCTTTGCTTTCTACATTGCTGGCTTAAAATTTAGTTTTTGTGAGTTGCCTAGACTTATCACTTGTTAATCTAATTTCAAGCTTCCAAAATACTGTTTCTCTTCCCATTCTTGAGTGTTTACACTTAACAAAAAAACCTTTTCAGTAGTGTTAGTGGGGCTTCTGGAGGGAGAAAAATTAGATACGTGTACTCAGTTGGCTATCTCTATTCAGAAATTGCCTAGCACTTTCCCAATTTCTTTCCAGTAGCAACTTTTTGTAGAATGACTATTTAACACCTGGTAAGCACTGGATTAGCAAACACTGCTATATTACTGCATTAATACAGATAACTAATTTAGACTTAAGAATCATTAAAGATGACTCTTCCCTTAGGGCTCATTTCCTTTCTACTTCACATATTGAGGTCACAACATATAAAAATAGCTTCTTATCACTTGTTGACTAGGGATAAGAATGTGGGGATAGAGAGGGACCTTTATCTTTAATGTTATCTATTTTTACAAGGTTTGAATTAATATATATTACTTTTTAATTAATTAAAAAATAATTTTGGAACAAGGAAAAAAGTAAAAACATTGCATAAAATGATCCTTAAAATTTTTCCACTTCAAATCTGTGATGCTAAGATTGTAAAGTAAGGTTCATGGAGAACTAAAAATGGAGAATTCTTTTTATATTTAATGTAGGTAGGACAGAGCACAGAACTCCTTTAATCATTCTGATCCAAAAGTCAGACTTGTATTCATTCGTTCTCTCTCTCTCCCTCCCTCCCCTTTTTGGGCTAGAAAGAGGATTTTAAGACTACATTTTGCATTAATGAAGTCTTTGTCAGGAAAAATGGATGTTGATCCTCCCATAATGCTGATTTCTCATTTCATTTTTTTGGTAAATAAGAGGGCATGTACTGACTTTTCTGTAACATTCTAGGATACAACTGTAATCCAATTTTTTTTTTTTTTTAACAATCTTTTTAGAGTTCCTGCTCCCTGTGAGATTCATTCCAAACTCCACAGCATGGTGTTTCCTACCCTTTTATAATATGGCAGCAACTTACCTTGTAGTCTCATTTGTTCTAGACCCCATCAAGCTCCCAGTTCCTTTCAACACTCAATAATTTGCTGATTCTTGGTGTTGAGGTGTCTTTATCCATGCAGTTTCCCCAGCCTAGAATTCTTCATCACCTCCCTTCTATCTCTGCTTATCTAAATCAGACCCATTTTTACAAGCCCACCTGGAATGTTACCTTCGCCAGTAGGGACTCCCACTTACCTTTCCTCCACTCAGGATTAGTGCCACTCCAGTGGGGCCTCACTAGGCCTTTTTTTTTTTTTTTTTTTCCCCTGCCATAGCCTTTCTGTGCAGTAGGAATGAGTATATGCGTGTCTGTGTGTGTATATGTATGTGTGTGTGTGTGTGAGAGAGAGAGAGAGAGAGAGAGAGATGAGGGAAAAGGAGATTGTTCCTATTAGTTATAATTTCTTTGAGGTTAAATATGAGTCATACATATTATAATGTATAAAATTGTACAAATTATGTATTAGAGTTTTACAAATCTAGTCTCTCTCAAGATCTTTTCTTGGACAATAGAAAGGTGGCTGCCTAATATTTAAAGGTGATTTTTAGCAACTTGAGGTGAGGGTGAGAAGTATGAACACTCATTAGTGTTTACTGAATCTAGGTCCACACCCTGATAACCACGGTGCCATTGTGGCTGACTGGCTGAAGTGGCCAAATGAATCTCTGTGTGACAGGAACTGACTGCTGTAGTGGGGGAAAGAAAGCACAGGAGGCGTGGTGACTAACCAAGTCAATCTGGGTATCCTTGCCACAGGAGGAGGATCTGAATAATTGGGGAGACGGGTAGGAGGTACGGTTAAGAGAGGAAGATGATTGATGAAGTGTGACATTGATGATGGCTGACAAGACACTATGTTGTGGGCAAGGAGTTAGTGGGTATTTGAGGGAAGACCTGGGAGAAGGTGAGTGATCTCTAAGTGATTAGCAGGATGTAATTGGCCATCTGCTTGGGAGCACAGATGTACATAAAGGAAATATTAAAGGGGAAAAAAGAAAGAGAGAGGAAACACCAATGATAATACTAAGAAGATCTTTTAAACTGTAGAAATCCTTTTGGGCTCTCCCCTATTGATATTTCCACGCTGGTACATTTGAAGTCCTTCTCACTTATATCTACTTGCAGGAGGATTAGAAAGTGAGGACTAATCTGGGGTTACCACAGTGATCTCACTAAACAGTGTTACTCCAGGTGAGTGCTGGAGGGCATTGGGGTCATCAGGGAAAGAGGACAAAGCAGAAGGAGCCATTAGACCTCAATCATGGACATTTTTTGGGGAGCATTTTACAGAAACCACTTTCTCTTTTTCCCCCAAGTACAAATTTAACTTAATACTTGGCAGCAAATCTTTGGCTCTCCTATTTAAGAGCTTAAAGCTATTTGAAGTTTCCCAGCTCTTGACCCAACAAGAGGCCAGGGAGGTAGGCAGGCAGCAAGATTTAAAACTAGGTGATAAATTAGATCCCCATTCATCTGGTTAGGCAGCAGCATTTAATGAAGCAATTTATTAAACTTGTTTTTGTCTTTTCTTTGCAGAGCCCAGTTCTGGTATCCTGGAATTGGATATAGGCCGTACCTCTTGAGTTTATTTCTTTTTCCTTAATGCAATAAAATCATGAGAGGTAACCTTAGACAAAAATTGAAACAGTTCAGAAGATTTTTTTTTCTTTCTAAATTCACTGTTTGTATGAATAGGCGCTGTGAAGAGTGGTTATGAGAATATGTGAGAAAGAAATGAAGGGGGAGAAAAAGGACACTTAGTGAAGCCTACTAAAATTTTCTCTACCTCTGTTTTGGTAGTATGTGCTGGGTAGCAAGCAAATCTGTTAATTTGACTTGAATTATGCTTTAGTTACTTGCTTTTATAGCACAGAAAGATTGAGAATAAGTATTTAGGCTAAGGGTTGATTTACATGATGACAAGACTGCCTCTCAAACTGTATAAATGATGATGATGCTCTTACTTGGAAAGAACAGTTTCTTCCTGAGAAAAGAGAGAGAGCTTGAATCTATTTAGCTCAGGTTGGCTTTGTCAGCTGGTCATGTTAACAGAGTACTATTAATTTATCTTGCCTTAGGATTGCTTGGTTTTTTTGAGAGTATAGTCTTGATTCATCTAAACTGTGACTGGATGTGCTCTGTCCACCCAAATACACTTTTCCATACTGATCCTTGTTTTGGCAACTGTCTCTTTTTTCTCAGCTCACTTATCACTGCTTGTTTGCAAAAGGCCCTCCTGTAACTGCACAGTCCTGCAGCTTATACTTTAGCTTCCAAAGTGGGACTGTGTAGCAGTAGCAGCCTTCTCTTAGCAAGAGATTTAGGCCACTGAGGACATATGAAGCTGGTGCCCTACTGGCAACAGTGTCCTGCTGGCATGGAACAGCCCCAACACCGGCCTTTATATTGTTTGGCCACAAGAAGAGAACCAGAGTGGGGAGAGGAGGAGCCAGACGCTTAATCCTGAAGGGCCCTATTAGGGACAAAAGCACTTACAGTGAGTACAGTCGGCAGATACCCGGCATTTCTGTTCTTTTAATTAAGAGAAAATTACAGGAGAAAGGAGAGAGAGGTGGGCGGCTTTGATGGCTATGTAGCTGGATTTTTTTACTTCGTGATTTGGCCAAAGGAACACTCTCCTGATTTAAATGTGTCTGTTTTTTTCAAGTTGAATGCATTCTGCTAACATCAGACTTCAACCCAAACCTTGTGGACAGGAAGATAGCAGAACCAGTCCTTGTTAGTAAGCAATCCGTGGCATGTTTTCTTCTGTTTCTATAGGATGTTAAAAAGAGTAATGTGGAAAAAATCCTTTCACAAATTTTCTTTTAAAAGCTTTAAAATTGTTACTACTTTAAGCATTTGCACTTTAATTATTACCTCTTCTTTGGATTTGTGTAAGGGAAAGGATTTGATGGATGTTATTTTTAACAGCAGCTGGGATAAAGGTGGCATTATCTCTAATGCTGGAAAGGTGGCCACAGACAAGCATTTGATGAGGGGGAAGAATAGGGGGGACGTTGTGTTCAAAAAACCTGGTTGATCAGTCCTCTCACACCGTCTTGGAGCCAGAGTTATAACTCGGTGGGTACCTGTGTGCACTTGGTCTGATGCTTTCAGTTTCATTGTCAGAAGTTGTTGTCCAGTGGCTTTTAAAAAAATTTCTCTGCGACTAAGAAAGAAATATTATTGCAAGATGACTTGTAAGGGAAGAATACAAAACTTTTAGTATTTAAAAGTATAGACTTGTGCTCACTTTCGTACTGTTTGTTTTCATTCAAATGGAATAATTTAACTTGACAGCAAAGCAAGCTTGAGTAGTCATGATAAGGGCAGGAGAAATATTCACAAAGATTGATATTATAGGTCTTCACAATTTGAAGCATTTTTTCTTTGAATTATATATTTATTATCTTTTAAATTAGATGTGATTTTGTGAAAATCAGAAAAAAAGTATAGTCATCCATGGGTGCTGCATTTAAATGTGAACTACTAGAATTGAAAATTAAATGTTTATAGTAATTGCTTTCCATGAAAATGGGTAATTAAGTCATTTTATGCCACTTCCCAAGATGCTATGCTGTGATGACACATATGGCATTCCTTTCCCAGTGGCAAAGGTATATGTGAGGGAATAACAGAAGTTACTTCTCTGGGCTATAGAAATTCTCTTGTGTACAGTCTGATCTGTTAAATGTGGAAAAATCACATCCAGGTTGAAATTTTATGGATGCAAGAAAATTTTGCTTAGTCAGCTTGAATGTGAAGTTTCCTTGCCCTTTACTTATGTGTGATGTATACCCTGTCCTCTCCAGCTACACTTTTTGTTAATGTTTTTTATTTTATTCTGTTTGTCTCTACGTATATAACCACATCTGTGTTGTTAGTCTTAAGTGGCAAACTCCTAGAGGAGAGAATCTCCCATATTTGTTCCTCTGGGGGAAAGAATTAAACATACAATGTGTAAATAATGATTTTTTCATTATCACAATTTATTTCTTTCCCTTAAGTAGGAGAAAATCTATTGATACTGCTTATGTACTCTGGTAAAATGGAGGGCCATAATTTAGTAGCCGCCCAGTTCTCAGTATAGGCAGGAAGCTTCTGAAAGCTTTGAAATCTTTGGAGAAACAACTCTAGGCAATCACAGATTCTTAGGGCCAGATGAGTTCTTACTGCTCATCCCGTTCAATTTTGTCATTTTATAGATGAGGAAACTGAGTCCCAGAAATGTGAAGCATTTTGTCCAAAATCATATGAAACTGCATTGTGCTTACTTGATGTATAGCCTGATGGTATCTATGAAAACGCTATAGATTGGGACGTAAATTGCATTGAGCTAATTATTTGGTGTTTTTTTTAGTTTATAGTAGGATGTATATTCCAGAGAAGGCCTTATCTTGATTTAGGAATTTCAGAAAAAATACAGTACCTAAGCATTGATTCTCAGTTGTGCAGTGCTCTTGGGCAGGGTTCTGGGTGCAAATGGTGTGAGTGAGTATAGGTGAAACAGTCAATTGTACATTGCTTTAGCATTTAATTTTTGGGGTTGGATGAATCTGATTTCTTAGAATAGGGAACCACTGTGACACCAGTATCTTCTTCATTTATAACCAGTTCTATGTCCTTGAATGAGACACCTTTATTAACTTTTGTGGATCAGATTCTATCTCTAGGATTGTGATTCTAAACTGATCCCCCAGAGGGCAGTGAATCAATTAATAATTTAAAAGTGTTCTAGGAAGTCAGAATCAGAGCCTGTCTGGGGCTGGGGTATGCGGTATATGAAGAAGTGATATGGCAGCTCACTCTTCCTGGGGTTATACCCCTCCCAGTGAAATTTCGTTATCTTATAATTGTTTTTTTTTTAAATAGCCAGGTCTAGTATTATTGCTATTTTTAAAACTGAATACAAGAATGGTTAAAAATGTGGGGTGTGGATTTCTTTCTCTTGCAATCAGGCAGAAAAAGCTTTTGAATTGAAGCGAGCCTAAAGCCATTTTGTAAGACAGATATCAAAGTGATAAATCTGCTTTATGACATATATTTTGCTTTTTGCAAATAACTCTGCCTTCAAAAATTCAACTGTAAACCTCCTCATAATTTAATTAAAAGTTAGATGCCTAAGAAATTAGGGAAGAGGATTATACTGCAATATTGGAAGGATTCTGAAGTTATGTTATAGGAGTAACTTCGTCTTAAGGGCTTTTGTCCATTCAGCAAGTCTTTTTATTCCCAGGGCCCATTCCTATATGGGAAGTTACATGTTCCTGGTCAAACTGGGAGCTTTTTTTATTTTTCCTCCCTATTTTTGTAGGAAAAAATAATTTTGTTTTTGTTACTAAGTGAATATTTGTTGCTAAATATATGAGCTATAATCACACAAATTCTGATTATTTGATCAGCCACCTTTGTCTTTGGAGGAATGAAGCTATAAACTCATTTGAATGTGTAGAACCAGAAAAACTTATAAAAGAAAAAGAAATCCATTGCCTTCAATAGAAGAAGCTGCTCTTAAGACTAAAAATAATTTCCATTTAAAATGTTTATTTTAAGGTAAAAGAAGCTAAAAGTTGTTATTTTATACTAGACTGATTCCAGAAGAAAGATAAATTTAAAAGCTGAATCATTAAACTGATTAACTTTATCTTAAGAAGCAACCTTATTTTATTATGAATTACACGTTATTTTAAATGTATTTGATTAACATTTTACTGTTATGTATTTCAGAGCAATTTATTACTCTTGAAATTTCAGAAGCCTCTAAAAAATTCAATATAAACAAATTAATGTAATTTAGGTTGAGAGTTAATTAGATCTATTCAATATAATTCATGATTTATATTTTTCAGGAAAGTAAAGATTTAGAATTGCCACAGGTTAGTTATTTACCTAACAAATCATAGAAAGGAACAACAGTTCCTGAATTCAGCACAATGTTTTTGTTAATTAGAACATCTTTTCTCTAAAGCTGTTCCATGTATTGAATATATTGGTTATAGTCAAAACGATGTTTGGATGCTTATAATAGGAAAGCCCAAAATAATCATGGCTTAAAAAGATACAAGTTTGTTTTTCTCTCACATAAAAGAAGTCCAGGTCAGCAGTCAGGACTGATACAGTAGCTCCTCGTTCTCCATGTGGGACTCATGTTCCTATCTTCATGATTCACCGTCCTCTACCCAGCATACTCAGAAGCATCTCTGGGTCTGAGTTGGCAGCTGGAGCTCCAGCCAGTCCAAGTCCACATTACAGGCTGGAGGAGGGGGAAAAACGTAAGGTAGAAAGGGGCCCCTCCTAATTGAGTCAGCTCCCTTTAAGCAGCTCTTCCAGAATTTCTATACAGCAATTCCACTCACATCTCATTGGGCGGATATTAGCCATATGGTCACACCTAGCTGCAAAGGAGATAGGGAGTGTAGTTTTAAATACTGGGCAGGAATATGCACAGCTAACAATCAGGATTTTGTTACTAAAGAATGAGGGAAGAATGGATATTAGGGTAGGCAATACCACTATGGTTTTATGTTCCTATTATATGCTGGCTCTTGAGGCTACCATGTAGAAAATCAAAATACCTCTTTCTGTTTTTATTATGAGCTATGGTTTCTTAATTTAGAAATCTGGCTTAATTTAGAAATCCTGTTTCTTCTGTGAAGTATCATTTCTTTATTTGGCAATCTTGACTGACTCTTGCTTTCTTCTTTCCTCTTGCCTTTCAGCTGTTTTGGAAAGAAGTAAGGTTTAGACTTCTTCATGTTAACCATGAGCGTGACACTTTCCCCGCTGAGGTCACAGGACCTGGATCCCATGGCTACTGATGCTTCACCCATGGCCATCAATGTGACGCCCACTGTGGAGCAGGGTGAGGGAGAAGAGGCAATGAAGGACGTAGACTCTGACCAGCAGTACGAAAAGCCACCTCCACTCCACACAGGGGCTGACTGGAAGATTGTCCTCCATTTACCTGAAATTGAGACCTGGCTCCGGATGACCTCAGAAAGGGTCCGGGATCTAACCTATTCAGTTCAGCAGGACTCAGACAGCAAGCATGTGGATGTACATCTAGTTCAACTAAAGGTAAGGCAGGTCTCTGGTCCTCTCAGGACAGAAGTTTTTCAAAAGACTGGCACCTAGAGCCTAAATTCTATAATTCCCACTGAGGAAATTGTCCAGGAAGAAAAACAGAATAACAGGTTTGAAACCATTAACCTTGTAGGTAAATGTGGACAGAATTAATTCTTTTCTGATTTTACTTCATGTGCTGATTATCCAGAATAAAACTGGCCTTTGAGAGTAGTGCAGTGAAGTGGGGAAAGGGAGACATTGCATTTTTGTGCAGTGTCACAGAAATCAGTTATAAAGAATAAAAATATTTTTAAAACTATTAAATAGGGTTTAACAAAAGACTCTCATAGGTAAAATATCAAACTGAGCTGTGATTGTGAGTATGTGTATGTGATTATTATCTTCTGTTGAAGTTGATGCTGCTTTTATGGCAAACAATGGATTCTGGCATGGTGGGGAAGGGCAAGTTTCTCCTTTTAGAATGAATCCTTTTGTCCAGGTACAATGCATCATGTAGAACAAAGGTGATTTTATAACAACTCATCTTAAGTTCAGGTATTTAAAAACTGTCTGTGGCTTCTAGAGCCCTTAAAAAGCCTGACTATTGGCAGTAATGAAATGGAGGTGCTAGGAGAGAGTACTATGAATAGTTTTTGGCTTAGGGACCTCAAAATACCTTGAATCTTGCCCTGCTGTAGCCACCCGTTTCTCCTAGGTCCTTGTGTGGAATACATGCTCAGGTCAATGACCAGAAAAGCAAGGCAGATTTATAACCAATGAGGGCAGTGGTCACAAAACTCCAATGTAAATTTCTAGTCAATTAGAAGGGATCCTAAGAAAAATTCCTTCACCTAATCTGGTTCATCCTAAATGATATGAAATAAATGTCCAAACAGATTCTTAGATCTTAACACTTAAATGGCTTACAGGCTATAGCCATCAGTGTGAGAGAAAAGATGGGCAGTTAAAAGAAAGCATATGTCCCAGATCCTAGAGCAAATCTTGCTCGGCCTTCTCAGGCTGGTTCAGCGGATCCTGGATTCAGCTGCCACATTAGAGAGAGTGTTCAAGTGAGCAAGGGACAAGAGAGGAGGGGAGAGAACAAAAGAGCCAGAATCTCAAAGGAGGCTGGGCTTCTCCCAGCTTGAGCAGGCCTGGTGTTTCCTTTCTGTAGGTTCTTGGGAAAAAAAGTACAAAAGTGTAACAGAGAGAGATGGCTAGGAATCAGCTTCAACAGAATGTAAACTCCAGCCAGCTTCCTGCTATGGCGGCACCGAGTGATGTGACGAACCTGAAACATGGTTCGTTTAATAAGAAGAGACGTTCTCCAACTCCGTGGGGTTAGAATAAAACAGAAATTAGGACGCTCCACATTGCTCCTTCCCCTTCTCTGTCCCCTCCAATGCTATACTTACATGTGACTACCATGAGTAGATACAGGGTTAAGTTTGTAAGGAAAGTCCATTACTGCTCTCTAGAATCTTTCAGATTTACACAGAAAAGGAGAAAAGGTGATAAATGACAAGGGAGAATAGGGGCAAAATGGAAATATCTTTAGGAGACACTCCCCCAAAATGTTAAGGGTTCTTAAAAACATTAATGGATTGATTGACTTCATTTAATTACACCAATAATGTAGAAATGAAAATTTAAATTTTAATATCAAATAGGAATATAAGGATTTTATGCACTTACCATGGGGTTAGTGTTTGAGAAATCATCTCTAGAGTGATTTGTCTTTTTCTCATTGGAAATGCCTGTCACATTCTCACCTTGGTCAAAAGGCATCTCATATCTGCCTCCATCAGTTCCACCCCTTAGTATTGTCAGGATTGGCAATCTGCTCTCCGTTCTTGGTATGCTCTTGCCGAAGAATGATGAGATACACCAGTATCAAAGCAAGGAAGTGGCAAAGTTCATTGAGCAAAAGCAAGATACGTTCTCCACAGACAACGAAGGGGCCCCTGTGGCTACAGGAGGCCCTGACCATTAACTAAAGTTTTATATTATTAATATATTGTTTGGGTTGGACCCTCCCTGGTAGGCATGGCTCATATGTCACTTCAATGGACAGCTGTTAGTTATATAACCTGGGTCTTACCATGCATGCAGATTTCCTGTGAGCCTCTCTGAAAGCCCACTGGGGTGGGGGGCAAAAATACAATGCAGATTTATGCTAACAACATGGTAATTGGCCTGAGGTTACTTTTGGTCACCTAGACCCTACTGCACCTGTGCTACTTGGCTTTTTGGGAATTCCTTCTGAGGGAATCCCCTTTTGCGGTTAGCATGCTGAGTTCTGATTGGCAGTGCACTCCTCCTCCCTCCTGCTTTGATGGTTATCTAAAGCAGGGCACTTGCCCTCAATGAGGAGAGCTGGAGACCCCACTATCTACCGAACAGTATGGTTCATCTCCTCTGCTGAGAAAGGAGCCCCAGGTAGGCATGAAGTCAACACAGTAATTGCATAGTAGTTACTCAATCAGTGACTGTTAAAGGGATAAATTGAAATTATCTTATGTTCATTTAATTTTTGGGTTTCTATCATGACTTTTTTTGGTGCTAATTTCATCAAGTTACTTGACCAACATTCTCTGTAATGTTCTCAAATATTCTGTAAAAATAGAGCCCTTCCACATGGAACTCAAAGTGAAGGAGCTCTGGTCATTGCATGTGGCCTCTAAAACAGTCTACACAAGGGTTTAGCTTGTCTCTTAATGTGCTTTGCCAAGTTTCCCCTTTATTTGTGTAATATTTCTTTATTCAACCAAATGAACATTTTCATGCATTTTTCAAAAATATTTTAAATACATGTCACTTTTTCAGGTTTTCACATTGATCCTATAGGAAACAAAGGCCTCTGCCCCACCCAAAGGTTTGCCAAACTGTAGGGAGCAAAGTCCTCTGTCCCCATAAAGTTTCACTGAAAAATCACTGACATGAGGCAGATTGATTAATAGGAAGAAAAGGATATGAATTTATTTTAACGTGTATACACAGGAACCCTCAGAATAGAGATTCACCTCCCCAGTGGAGTTCAGAAGCTTGTATGTCTTTCTGGTAAAATGGGTTATAGGAGGGGAGAAATGAGGAATTCCATTGAGGGGCAATGAAGGATTGCTAGGGAGGATGAATGGATGGGAACAAAGATTAACTGGTAAATAGGTCTCTTTGGAATTTGAATGAGTCTGAGAGCCAATGAGTCTGTTCAGGTATAGACACATTCCTGGTTTTAGAGGGAAGGGAAGAAAAGAACAATTATTCTCCTAGGTGGGCCTGGATCTTAGGAAGATAAAGAAACTCTTAACATTTTTGGGAGTGCCAATGGTGGGGGCAGGTGGGAAGGTCAGAGAGACCTTGAGGTTTCTTGAGTCAGTCCAGCATGTCAAAATGCCATATTTTGGGCTAAAATATTTCTAATTTCCTTCAATCCATAAGAATAAAGGGTAACTGGGCACAATGTTTTACATGTGGAAATGTAGAAACACAACAAAACAACCTTGTAGAAGCAGCTCTCAGTTGAAGCCTGTGGCAAAGCAGAGGAGCAGGCCCCACCTGGGCACGGACAGCCATCTGCTATGGGACATCTCAGCTTGGCTCCCACTCCCTTGATGTGCTACCTAATTTATTCATTTACAGTGAAAAATAATCATCAAAGGGATGGGAATGCCCATTGCTTTAATGACCATCTAGGTGTAGATAATTTTCAAATTTATATATTCATCCCAGTGTTTTCCAGGAGCCCCAGCTGCCTAACTTGTATCTCCACTTTTAACTCTAGTGGGTATCTCAAGCCTATCAAAGAGCTCTTAATCTCCCCCAGTCTTCCCAATTTCAATAAAAGGTACCACTCTGCCAAGCAAAACATGACTGTCCACCCTACATGTATGTTTACCAACAAGTCCTGGGAATTTATCTCCAAAATATACCCTAAAGTCATTCATTTCTCCCTAACAGTACTGTTGCCACCCTAGTCAAGTCATATTACTGCTTGCCTAGGCTACTTTTAGGACCTCCTAACTAATCTTACTCTACTTTTACCTTTATCACCTTTACAGTTTATTCTCCACACAGTAGCCAATGGGATCTTTTAAAAATGTAAATTAGGTCATGTCACTCCCTTGCTTCCTATTGTACTTACAATAAAACTCAAATGTTTTCCTGTGACTCTGCTCTTGCCTGTTTCTCTAGCCCTGGCTCCTGTTATTTTTTCTCTTTTTTATAAACCTCCAGGTGCATTGGAAGTTCCAAAGAAATGTTAGGCTAGTTCTTGTCTCACAGCTCTTCCTGTTCCCTCTGCCTAGAAACTCTCTACCTCTGTTGTTACATGGTAAATTTTTGGATCTTCATCAAACTGTCAGCTAGAGGCACAGGCATGTTCTAACATCTGGAGGTGCAAGCTTGGGAGAGGGTTGGGCAGGGGTTGGGAGTGAGGAAGTAGGGGTGTGCTGTGTATGGTGAAGGGCAAGCACAAAAATAGAAACTACCCTTTACCTAATTTGTCCACACATCTCACACTCCATTTCACATTGCATACTCTAAGTCTTCTCTACCATTGTGTCAATGTATAACTTTTTAAAAAATGTAGTTGAAATATGCTTTTGGAATATGCTCAGGTTGGGCTCTGTCTCTGATCTTATGTTAAATGTCAGTTTCTCAAACCAGCCATTCCTGGTCCCTATTCTTAAAACACCCACTACTCAGCCATTATCTAGTCTATTACCTGGCTTTATTATTTTTTTGATGGCTCTTACCACTAGCTGAAATTATTCTATTGATTTTTTTTAATTGTTTGTGTTTTCCCCAAGGACCTCAATTGTCTAATTCTCCACTGTATCTCTGTTGCCTAGGACAGGGTCAGGCACTTGGGGGTTCAGTTCACATCTGTGGTTGTATAGGTGAGTCCAAATCAGTCAGTGCTCTCTCCTCATAGATAGGCTTGCACAGCAAGTCACTTACAGAAAGAAGACTTCTCAGTGAGGACTGAATTGGGACAAAAGCAGTAGATGAATCAAGGCCTAAGTATATTTTGGGCATTGCTCTCCCATTAGGGAGAATCTGTGAGTAGTTCATAAGTCTTGGAGATCTTGCCTGTAGAGTCTTCCTAGGAGTCTGTTCTTCTTTCTGTAGATGGCCGTGCCTGGCCCCCCTCACACTGCCCTTTCTGTATGACTCCTTCTTTGGTCCTAATTTTGGTTAATGTGTACTCTCAGGTCTTCTAGACCCAGAGCCTCTCTTTTTCTTTAAAGGTGGCTTTGTTTATCCTTTGGTCATTGTGTTGATCTTAAAGTTTATTTCTTGGAGACTACTCTTATCTCCTTTATTTCTAAGTTCTTAGGGGAAATTTTACTGTTACCTCCAAAGTGAACTATAAACCACTGTTACAAAGTTCTCATAGTAGAGTGATTGTTCTTGAGAGTGAATAAAAATAAAGATTAAAAAATGGGAACAATGAAATATACTGAGTACTTTTTTCCATTATATTTTCAGCTGAAAATGCAATCTACAAATTTTGCTTCTTAGCTTCCAGATATTCTTTAGTAAGAAGTATGAGAAACCAGCTGAGCCATTTTTAGAAACTCTCACCCTCCCTCTTTGGATTCAGAAGCTATGCTGTGCAAGGAAAACCAGACCAAAAGCCTTAAAAGGTTTTGATCGTAACTGAGACCTCTGGTCTGGGTGAATGTATTATATTTGGGTGCTAAACAGGCAAAGTAGGCATATCTGTTTCCTGATTTAACAATCTTCTCGAGGACAATATTATTTGTACTGCTGGAAACATGATAGCAGGAAAGAAGCAAGGCTTAGACTAGCTAATATAGGCTAAATGACATGGCTGGATAATAAAAAGAAGTCTTGAAGTGACTTAGCTGGAATTGGCCTCCCAAAAACCTACTTTAGATAGATTCTACTCTAAATCACCTCCATGTGACATTTGTGTCTGTATCTTTGATTTAGGCCTGCTTCTCAAAGTTAGAGCATTCAACAGAGACTCTATTTACAAGATGTTCTGACTGGGCTGTTCCCAGACTGAAATGTGCCTGACATCTGGAGTTAATGCAGATACCCAGTGACTCATCACAGGGGGTCATGAAGGCCTACTCGGATAAAGGGTAGAATCTTCTCCACTTCTGGGATTTGGCACATCAGATGTGCCTATTGGACTGAAGATGATGGGAGTCCAGGGAAAATTGGGCTCCTGGGAGAGGATTCATGGTCACCATGGGGCAAGGAGTCTGCCCCAGTGTGAGGAGAGAAAGGGGAGTGATGGGTTGTGGTACAGTATGTTACCAGCCCTGGAACCCATCTTGAGCAGGCACCAAAGCAGTGTGGGTAACTAGGGAGGGGAAAAGGCTGTAGGTGTGACTTTGAGTACCTCCTGATTGGCTGAAGCTGATTTTCCCCTTGTTTGGCAGGTGCAGAGGGAAAGATTGTTCTCTTTCTCTTACTGCCGGATCCTAAATAGTGAGCTCTGCCTGAGATGGCAGTGTTGGCACCAAGATGACAGCTATGGGTATAATGGTCCAGGACCTGATGGCCATGGCAGTGAGCAACAGCCAGGATTGATTCTAGGGCATATCTAAAGCATACCCTTGGATTCACAGAAATTCTTGATAAAGGGAACTCTAAGTGGAACTAAACTTCTGACATCAATAGTTGGGGGCTTGGAGAATTCTGATCTTAATGTTAGATTGACTGTGTGTTAAAGCCTGAAGCATTCAAATTATACCATCTTTGAGGGGTTTCCAACACATAACTTCAGTAAGCATCAGTTTAAGATTGAAGGCAAAATATCTTTCTCTTCTGAGAAGAGTATTTTCCTTTCCTTTCCTTTCCTTCCTTCAGACCATTATTTTTCAAGAAGTAGATCTCAAACCATTTAGTGGGTTGTGAAATCAATTTAGTGAATTAAAGAGCTAAAACAATGAAGTGGAAAACAATTACACAAAGTAAGGATAAGAGCTATGTTGTATGACTTAGTTTTAATTATATACATATCATATATATGCGCTCGGTCATGATGTAAAATTTATGTCTTTCTCTGAGTCAAGGCCAGAATAGTTTGATACTTACTGCTTTAGACCATTCTCAACTTTCCTCAATATCTTTTAGATGTACTTTAATTTTGGAACATATCACACAAGTGAATGTAATCTGGTGCTATTTTGTACAACATTTTGTTTTTTGTTCTTATATGGGAGTAGAACTTACACAAAATGTCCATTACATTGGCAACCCCAAAGGCATATGCCAAATCTCAGGAAACCAGACGATGAAGGTGATTTATCTGTTGGTGGGTATGAGGATGTTAAAAATTTTTATTTTCTCAAAGCCCAAATGTGTGACTGTAATCTCTTTTTCTCTTTTTTGGTTGATATGTGCTATTGTCTTGATGTGTCCCCCCAAAATTCATATGTTGAAACCTAATCACCAGTGTGATAGTGTTAAGAGGTGGGGCTTTTTGGAGCTGATTAAGTCATGAAGGCTCTACTCTCAGGAATGAGATTAGTGACCTCATTACAAAGGTGTGAGGGAAGTAAGGCAGCAGCAAGGTGGCATATTAGAAGTAGAGAGTGAGCCTGCCCCAGACAAGGAGTCTGCTGGTGCCTTGAGCCTGGACTTTCCAGCCTCAAGAACTATGAGAAATAAATTTCTATTGTTTATAAAACACCTAGTCTAAAGTGTTTTGTTGTAGCAGCCCAATCAACTGACAATGTGTCTTTTTAGGGAAGCTGGATACTAGTAGACAAGTGTCTTGGGAGTATGGTTTCATAATGGTGCTTAATAGTGGAAAAGTTTTTCCTATAATTAGTGCCTTGATTGTGTAAGAATATTTGGCATCATTCACTAATAAAAACAGTTGAAAAAAAGGATGTTTGATATTTGAAAGGCTAATTTTAGATATTTAGAAGACCCAATTATAAGGAAAAAAAATCTGTTTCAATTAATTATTGAGTAACTATTCCCCCCATACCCTGCCCAATCCAATGCTGGAAAACAGGCTAAGTGCTAAATAAGTATTTTTTGATTATTGAATGATTGTTGTATTTTCATCATGATTTTTGGATATGATCTAAGTCTCAGACCTAGCACCTCTTTTGTACTACAAATGAATGCTCTTGGTTAAGACATGGGAAAGGAAACCTGGAAAAATTAATGGTGGTTTTTGACATATATTATTGTGGAAGATCTTTAGGTATTCAGGAATGCATATGCATTAATGTATTTAGAGTTCAGAATGGGAGCATTAAATGTCAGGGTGGCTCAGCAAGTCTGTCAGATTGTCCAGCTGTATAGTCTTTAATTAGCAAAAGCATGGAAAATGGGGATTATCACAGACTTCTCACTTTGAAAGAAACTATGAAAACAGAGTTTAGAGAAAAGTGATAAATATCATAAAAGGATTTGAAAATGAGTCCAGTGAGAAAAATCTGAAGAAACAGCTATTACTTTGATGAAAGAAGTGTTATTGGGGATTGTTACTTAAAAATGTTTGTTTAATAAGGTACTATGAGCTATCATTGAACAATAGCTATTTTTTTTGTGGTTTCAGGGGATTAGATGTTTATAGGGACAACCACCAGAGGTAGGATATAAGTTAACCCTTTCCTTACCTAGAGAGTTGTCAGTTCAGTAGCATTCATAGAGTACCTAATACATACCAGGAGTTTCACTTATAATATCTTATTTAATCCTCGCAACAACCCAATGTTAGAGATGAGGAAATTGAGTCTCAAAAGGTTAGTAAGTGATCAGCTTAGACATCACATCCTGCTTTTTGAGCTTCAAGTCTAATATTCTTCCTACTTCAGTGCATTGGCCTCATACCCCTCTACAGGTGTGAGAAATTTAAAGTTGTTATCAAGTATAAGGTAATGCCAGGCATGGTGACAAGAGCCTGTAGTCCCAGCTACTCAGGAGCCTGAAGTGGGAGAATCACTGGAGCTCAGTAGTTCTGGGCTGTAGGGCACTATGTGGATTGGGTGTCCACACTAAGTTCAGCATCAATATGGTGACCTCCCAAGAGAGGCAGACACCAAATTGCCTAAGTAGAGGTGAACTGGTCCAGGTTGGAAACAGAACAGGTCAGAACTCCCTGTGCTGATCAAGTAGTGAGATCACACATTTGGAGTAGTCCCTGTATTCCAGCCTGGGTAACACAGCAAGATCCCATCTCTTACCGAAAAAAGATAATAGTTCTGGTTTTCTTGTACTAGATGGTTAAGATGAATAGATGCAAGGGTGGGTGAGCTCATTTTTTTTTTTTTTTGATTAAGAAGAAGAACCAACCTGTGTGTATTTTTGTTCATCACAAGCAGGAATGTGAGTAGTTTGCAGTGGGGATGTAAATAAAGTCCTGGGGTCCATTTGAGTAGGGGTGTCATACCTTGAATAAGGTGAGAACTCATACCCTTCTTTTTGTTGTTTTCTGCTACCTTGCCCACTCTTTCCTCTTCAAAATTTTAAATCTCAAAAAAGGGGAAGCATATGATCTAATTAAAGTGAAATGGCACTAATGTGTGAATTACTAGTATCCTAACATGGAAGTGGGTGGAACAAGAAATAAACATCTTTAATGAGAAACATTAACAAATCAATTGATTTCCAGGTATAGGATGTGTGGAGACCACGGCTCTTACCTTTGGCTGCACAGTAGAATCTCCTGGAAAGCTTTAAAAAACCCATTGCTCTGGCCATGTTCTAGACCAGCTACCTCCGAATTTGGGTTTGAACTCAGAATCAGTCTTTTAACAACTTCCCAGGTGATTTCACTGCACAGCCAGAGCTGATAACCCATGAAAAGAGATACTTCTGAGCAGAGGGTTTTTGGATACATCTTGCTTTTTCCATTCATGCTCCCTTTCCTCCCAACCAGACAGCCAGGGATTTAAAGTCACTTTTTTAGGAGCAAAGGCTTCTACATGATTTGTTTGAATCTCTTCAGGTTTTCAAGTGACTTCATAAAGTCAGTACAAGCAAAGGGAAGGAAGGGAATTAAGTACATACCAGACAGTAGCCTATATACTTTAAATGCATTATGTTATGTTATTCTCTTAAATTTTTTAAATACACAATAAATGATTGAATGAAAACTAATAGACTTAGACGTGTGAATAATTGGCAGATCTTCCTTAGGGAGAGTTAGTTCCCACATCTACACTGTAAATCTGAGGGTGTGCCTATTTTCATTTTGTTTGTCCTGGGACAGGGCATCCTGGACATTTTGCACTTTAGAGATATGACTTGGGGGAGAAATCCTTCCCACAAAAGTCCTGTTTGCAATTTTAAAAATAGTACATCAGTGAATATTTACAGGTAAATCATGTTGGTTAAATAAACTTCAGGTTATTAAAGAATGGTTACTTCAAGAAGACATTCTAGGCCAGGCGCGGTGGCTCACGCCTGTAATCCTAGCACTCTGGGAGGCCGAGGTGGGCGGATCGTTTGAGCTCAGGAGTTCGAGACCAGCCTGAGCAACAGCGAGACCCCACCTCTACTAAAAATAGAAAGAAATTATATGGACAGCTAAAAATATATATAGAAAAAATTAGCCGGGCATGGTGGCGCATGCCTGTAGTCCCAGCTACTCGGGAGGCTGAGACAGGAGGATCGCTTGAGCTCAGGAGTTTGAGGTTGCTGTGAGCTAGGCTGACGCCACGGCACTTACTCTAGCCTGGGCAACAGAGTGAGACTCTGTCTCAAAAAAAAAAAAAAAAAAAAAGAAGACATTCTAAGATGATGATGTATTTTAGCTTATTTGAATTTTTCTGTACTATATTTTGTACAGACAAATGTAGGATTTGTATAAGTGGGTACACAGTTACCTTATTATTATGGCAAAAACTATTGGTAAATACCTATGTGGACTTGATTTGCTGGATTCTGTATAAATGTGTTAATTCTGGTATTTCTCCCTTAAGTATATATATCTATGTCCATATCTATATATCTGTTGGATTATGTCTTTTACAAAGAATAGTGAGCTAGATAAATAAAAAAGAATCTCAACTCTGTATGGGTTAATACAGAAGATGACCTTTTTTATGCATATGATTTCCTGCTTTCATTTTTCTTCTTTCTGTTTTTTGTGATCTACATGTATATGTATCTCTTATTAGTTATAAGCCTGAGGTGTCAATATCTTAAAAATATTTCTTTTGAAAATTTCATACATTAAGTTGTAGATTTATGTAAAAATATATTGTTAGAAATGATGAATTTTCTCAGAGCTAGAAGACAGACATCTGTTTTGCTGTTGTTTAAGATTTTCAGAATTGTTGGGCTTAGCATCTCCTACCGATCTACAGCAACTATATATTTTTTGCCACCAGATCATAAATATAAGAATAAATATTTCATAACTGTTTAATGTGGTTATTCTAAAATTGACTACATCTTTTAAAAGGTAATTCCATAAATACATTGCAGGTTTCTAGAACAAATTTATTGAATCTTAAAGCATAAAACTTTATAAAGACTATGCATTTATTTAATAGAATTTTGTGGTTTCTGCTTTTATTTTAAAAAGCAAATGTTTTTTTACTCATCAAACTTAATTCTTTTTTATTTGTTTGTGGTCCTTTATTGATATTTTTATAGATTTATTAGCCAAAGATAGCCAAAAACTCTTATTCCAAACTGAAACTATTTAAGATGATTATGTTTCTCTTTCTTTGTATCATGACCCCAGCTAGACATCACAGCATAAATTCTATACTTACAACTATTCTCATCCACATCTGACTTCAAACTAGTGATCTAATGCCTAGCACACACTCTTCTCTCTACTGGAAAGCCTTCGTGTATGCTCAGACACACTGCTCTGTGAGCATCTAGTATCTTGATTTATAATTTACCATCAGTGCTTACTACCTGGCGTTTTTATTTGCTTTTTTTCATATGTTGTTTACTAGTTTCCTCAAACAAATCTAAAAACTTTTTAAGGGAAGGTTCTTCTACTTCTTTGTATAAAATTGCAAGCATGATTTTTGTTAATGAATTGATTGGATCTTCACATATCATTTAAAATTTTCTTTTTGCTCTGAGTGGCATTAGCATGCTAAGGAAACCATAAATTCCCAAGGATATTTCAGAGAAATAATAAAATGTACTCATAAGCATTTTAAAGTTAGTATAATTGTTCATAGAAGCTTTGAGGTTAGGGCTTGGCGGAAAAAAACAGAATTTTGCCAGAATTAACTCAGAGCAAAATTTGACGTTTTTCTTAATAAGAATGAGGTGTTAAGTAGCCTTAAGTTTCTTCAAAGACAACAGACTCCAGTTAATATAACCCAAAGTTTGGGCCAAATTAAATCTCAAAGCCCTATAAAAGTCCTTTATGAGTACAATTCTTCAAAATTTTCATTGTGTAACTTATTCGTGTTTGAGAGAAAGTGGAATTGTGAACCCATCTCCATCTTGTATCAGTTGGCAGCTTAATATCCATTTACATTCATTCTCTATCCAAGTGAGTGAATGTGCTCACTGATGGCATTCTCTCTAATAGCTCCTACAGTGGGAGTCTTGGTTTTAGAGGTTAAAACAAGTACACTAAGATATTTAAATCAATCATAAATCTAACCATGCACACTGCTTTTTCTGTAGTAAGGAGAGCAAATGGGAAAGACTAGAAATGAAATGCACTGGCATCTTGATTAATAACACCTGGGACCAAAGGTCCTCTTTAAGGGAGCAAAAAATGTCTATAAATCAGGTGAAGTTGAGTGATTTTTGTTTGTAGTTGGATAGCAATACCTCGTAGCAACTTCTCTTTGTTCTGAATTGCCTGGACTTGAACCAAAATCTGGTATCCAAGTTTTGTTACTAATTTTATAATATGGCAATGCCTCCCTTTTCTGGGTCTCATCTTCCTCCATTTGTAAAGTGAGAGAACTAAACAGCACCTTCTAGCCATAACATTTTATGAAGATAACCAGGCATACACTAAGCCTGTAGTCCCCAACCCCTAGGTTGGGAGGGCACCTGGCCACACAGCAGGAGGCAAGCAGAGAAGGGCCAGTGAGTGAAGCCCCATCTGCACCCACAGCCGCTCCCGGTCCCTCGCATCATCCCCGGAGCCCCACCCCCTGTCAGATCAGTGAGGGGCATCAGACCCTCATAGGAGCACCAATTCCACTGCAGACTACACATTTGAGGGATCCAGGTTGTATGCTCCCCGTGAGAATCCAATGCCTGGTAATCTGAGGTGGAGCTATGGGAGCGATCCCCACTCCTACTGCCCCACGCCAACCCTAGGTCCGTGGAAAAACTGTCTTCCACAAAACTGATCTCTGGTGTCAAAAAGGTTGGGGACCACTGCCCTAAACAAACTATCAATTCTGCCAAGTTTGTGGCCCTGAGCCCCAGTCTCTTCTTTTTGCATCTGGGTGAGGACTCTTTCCTCCCCTTAAAGCACCTCAAGTTCTTTACTCTTGTAGTAATAATATTAACCAGCTACCTAGCCTTTATGCTTTGTTTTCCTCAAAGTGCGTGCATCATCCCAGTTAATCTTTACAATAATACTTGGCCCTCTGGCGAGGGACCTGAGGCGCAGAGAGGTTAACTGACTTGCCTAAGGTCATAGAGCTAGACAGTGGTAGAGCTAGGAATGAAAACTAGGTCTTTCTAATCCTAAAGTCTGTGTTAACCTTTCTTAGATTAGTAATTTCTTTGAGAATGTGATGAAAACTAAACCATCTTCTCAAGACATTGCACACATGCCCGTGATATTTTGCATACTATTTCAGGATACCCTTTGAAACTCACTCACTTGGGGACTCCAAGTTAACGGCTATAGTATACTATATCATATTGCTTTTTCAGTCCACTTTTTCCTGATTTCAGAATGGAATGATTCTGAGAGGGAGAGATAGATATTAAAACTGCATACTTGATTCCACAGTCTTGTGTTTAGTAGAAAATAGCCATATGGATTCTTGTTTGCACTAGGTTTCTTCACATACATGAATGTCAGGGGCTTTGGGGAAACCTCCAGTCCTAGATAGAAGGTAGAATTGCAGGAGAGATCATCACCTTGAAAAATTAACTTCTTAGTCTGCTCTTTAAAGCACAAATTTCCTTTACCTTCCCCAGAGGCTTTCTTTTTGTAATTACAGATAAAGCATTAAAAAAAAATAATCAATGTCATTGGGATAAGTAATGCCTTAGCTTACATTCACACCAAGAATAAATGCCAGGGGCTTTCTTAGAAAAGGTTTTTTGATGAAGAGGAGAGTTCTGGTCCCGTCAAATGGGAGATGGAAAGGACAGGCTTCAGAAGGAGATCTTGTCAATAAACTGCCAGTTTTTGTTTTGAGTCATATGGCTTGAGGACTGCTAATAGAATTCAAGCAGAAGAAACTAGATTCCAAGCACATAGGTAGTAGCTGCTAAAACATTCGAAGGTGTTCTTAAAACTCGATTGTGTCCGTCCTGGAATTTATAGGGTATGTTGTGATATCCTGGCCCTTTCTTAATGATGGCTGAGTTAGTCCAAGCTGCCTCAGAGATTTCACGAGCACATTGGGAGCAATGAAAGCTTGATACCTCTTTAGGATCCACCAGCTTTTAATGCTGAAATGGGAGTTCTTCAAATCAGTGAGAATCAGTTGTCATCCCTGCCCTTTTGCCTCCTCCTTGCCTGCTGGCCGGTGCCAGGAGTGAGGCAGAGTGGAAAGCCTCAAGATTTGGAGATGGCAGGCCTGGGTCTGATCCTGTTTCTGCTACCTACAGGAAGTTAGACACTAAGAAATTCAGTAATTCAGCCTTAATTTCCTTAGCTGTAAATATTCACCTCTAACAGCTATTGTAAAAATCAAGTAAGATCATTCTTTAGAAGAACTTTGAAATTCCGCAGATGCTACATAAATGTCAGTAGTTCTAATTATGATTATTTCCCAGTCTGAACACTGCTTGCTGCTTTTGTGACTGTGGTAGGATGAGCTGGTGTGTGTGTGTGTCTGTGTGTGTGTTAGATTTGTGGCAAGTACATATACTACCAATCATAATATGCTCTTCTATAATTTACTTTTGGTCATTAAAACACAATAAAATCTAGCCTTAATTAACAAGGCCTGCAAGGGGCAGGGCATATTTTGTTTGAAATTTTTAGTTAATGGAATGAAATAAAAAATAAATTTAATTTTCCATCATACTAAACAATTTTTACTGTGTATTAGTACGCTTTCTTCTCCAAATTTCAAGTACATAGTACTGAACATACCTAAAGCTTTGTTATGGTTAAAGATATTGCAGTTTTAGAAGTTATGTGGAACATTATTTTCACATAATAGAATATTATAGATTTAGATGTATTAAGAGATTTACACTGAAAGTTTGCTCCTTTGTTTAATATCTTTTCTTGTTCTTTTTTTTTTTTTGAGACAGGGTCTTGCTCTGTCACCCAGGCTAGAGTGTAGTGGTGTCATCCTAGCTCATTGCAACCTCAAACTCCTGGGCTCAAGTAATCCTCCTGACTCAGCCTCCTGAGTGGTTGGGACTATAGGCACACGCCACCATCCTTGGCTAATTGAGATTTTTTTCCTACTAACAAGTGGAATGAAAGGGGATCCAATTAATTGAGGACCTTGGTTAATTATAGTTTTACTGTTAAGAATGCCACAATTTGGGCCAATTAATTTAGTCTTTAAGAAGTCTTCCTTAAATACCAAATATAGAAAAACACCTTCTATATGAATATGTTTACTGCATCTTGTTTATAATAGCAAAATATTGAGAATAACACAAATGAGGAAAGTGGTTTTATTATTATGTTTTATCTAGCTAATAATCTGGTAGTGGAAAAAATTGTTTGGCTCTCTTGCTTTATATTTTCAAACAGATTGGAGTTTGGAAATACCTGTGAACAAACATCCCTCCCACTTTATGTAGGTTTAAAAGTCAAATTAGCCTTTAGCTAGTTTGCATGATTTCCTAAGATTAAATTTTATACTGGCTGGTATATAAGAAAATAAGATATTTTGTTGCCTCAGTACGTTTTGATATAATAAAAGCTTATAAGTAGAAAACATGAGCTTCCTAATTACTACAAATTCATTTAATGAGTTGAGTAATTTATCATGCTTTTAAAAAAATCTGTTCCTGCTTTCAGTGCTCAAGCTTCCATTTTCTGCTTCCTTCCATTTATCACTTTTTCTTTTTGGTCTGTTCTGCAGAGCTACCACAAAAGATATAGCTTTCGTGGCATAAAGCTATTTATTTGCTAGTAGCTAAGAAACTTGCCAAATTAGCACAATTGTGACAAGGTATGGAAACCATGCGTATAAAACATGCATTGAGGCCTCATGTTGTTGTAGGCACAGTGGCTCTTTAGGTAAAGCTGTTATTGACTAATTTATTCCTGTATCTTCTAGATACACCTTGTCTCCCAGACATAGGTTGGTTGATTTTGTTGTTGTTGATGTTTAAATAAAACATTTATATTCTTTTCTGATTATAAAGTGACACACAAAATAATATGTCTACTGCACTGTCCAATATGGTAGCTGCCACTAATGACATGTGACTTTTTAATTTAAATATATAAAACTGAAAAAAAAAATCAGTTCCTTAGTCACATTAGCCACATTTTAATTGTATATAGTGGCAACTGTACTGGACAGCAAAGAAAACCATTTCTGTAATTGAAGAGAGTTCTATTGGATGGTGCTGATTGATGTTTTAACCTTCCTTTCTCTAACTCAAAGGTAAGTAGTGGCCATATTTTCATTTTATTAACTATAGCTCTGTACTATGATTTTAAATGCTGCTTAGTATCCTCCTGCCTGGATGTGTTTTAACTTATTTTCCTAGTCTCCTATTGGTAGACATCTATATCACTTTGATTTTTCCATATTACAGAAAGTGTTGTGACTATTATCTTTGAGTATACATCTTTGTATCTGTCTAAAATATTTTAAAATTGAAATTGCTTGATCAAAGACTAGCATGTTTTACATTTTCGTATATATTGCTAAACTGCCCTCCAGAAACTATATCAATAAACTTTTCCTTGGTTGGTTATGAAAGTACATTCATATGTACTGGGACAAATCACTAACCTCTCTAAGTCCCATTTAATTTTTCTATTCAAAATAGGAATAATAGTACCTACCACTTACCCTTCTAGGTACTTAAGAGATACAAATAAAATAATATTAATATATATGAATACTTTTTAAAAATTAAACGAAAGTGTTACTGTCATGTATAATATTCATACTATAATATTAAACCATCTTTCGCTTGTAAGGATGGAAGTTAGGGACCCTGAATCCTCTGTGACCTAGTTTAACACTCAAGGAATGGTGGTGGTGGTGGTGGTGGTGGTGGTGGTTAAGAACATGACCGTTAAAGACTTACTCATGGGAATGAAACTCTTGGCTTCAGGAACATCATTTATTATCGACATAAGCACACCAATATGAAATTAGGATTTTCCATACAAGGACATTTAAAGAAGTGGGATAATTTTTGTTTTCATGTCAGAATGGGGCAAGAATGGAGTGAGATATCATCCAACTCCACTCACTCCTCATTCTACGAATGAGAAAGCAGAGGCTCAGAGAAGTTAAATGAATTCTCAGGTCTACACTGCTGACATGTGGCAGAATCTAAGTTAGATTCCAGCCTTCTTACCTTCCATGCAGTGTCCTTTCTTCTATATCCCACAGCTCTAATGATGCAATCAGGAGGTTGCAGGATTTTCATCTGAGGGATAGTAAATTTTGTAGTCTAGTTGGATAACTAATAGTTATCTAGAAGTTTATTCTTGAAATCAATGCTTGTGTAGGCTAACTGGGCCATTTGAAAATCAGGCTGCCAAATTCTTATTAGCCATTTGAAATTTCTGTAATGATAATAGAATTTTTCAAACTTACTCTTTAAGCCAAATTACAAGTCAAATCTGTTTCTCCTGAATGAGATTCAAGTTATACAGAATTCCTTAGAAACTCTCAGAGTTTCTGTCTTTAGCATGTCTCTTAACTTTAATTCACTTTATGACTTTACACAAGAAACCTTGAGTACGCACAGCCTCAAGTTATACAGGAAATTTCGATCAGCCTATAAAACCAACCAGTCCTCCCAGAACCAACTGAACATGCCTCAAAGTCCTTTCCCTGAGTGTCTATCCCCAGTGGCCTCCCTCAGGATCTGTTCTCACTGGTATTTGTTTTTTTTTTTTTTTTTTTTTGAATGTTTGATAGCTGCTAGCAATACATAACTTACAGAAATTAAGATTGATGGCCCTCCTATTTCTTTGCATCTATATCTTCTAATAAGCGGCAGAGCTCTTAAATTTAGGAAGGGAAGACCCCCTCCACGGCATCATGTTCTGGAATGCAGCCAATGAGAATGCTTGTCCTTCTGCAGGAACCAAAGGTTTGCAAGGTTTCTGGGCAGAGTACAACTTCTCATGTGGCCATGCCAGACTACAATGCCACAGAACTTTACATATGTGGGCAACACTTGGTCTTGTACTTGCTGATATTTTCAACTATAAAGCAGTAGAAAATGAGATAACATGAGGCAAGGACTAAAAATTTGCTGGAGCAAATCAACAGGAAGATAAATTACAGTGAAAATTTGATTTTTACATGAGGTAAAAAGATGCAGATAATACATTTTCAGGTGTTTAAAGAGTTGTTTATTTCAGATTTCTCTTTTGCTATATATATGTATAGTTTAAAAGACATAAAATTATAGATTTGGAATGAATAAGGTTATTTTCCCCAACATAAATGCTTCCTTATTTTAATTGTTTTGCTTTCTTTTATTCATTTAAAAATTGGGTTGTGTGTTTTCTTGGTGCAATTGGATAGTGATGATGTGGATGTGAGAATTGTCCTCGGGAATACTGTCTCAGTGTAGTTGCCAAATTGTCATCAAGCATGGTTTATTCAAAATCTCAAGAAATTCTTCCTTGAAAATTAATCTGAAAATAAATTTGCTTGCCTTTTTTTTTTTTGAAGCAAAATTGGTTCACTTCAAAATTTTCCTGAATGATGTTGATGCTAGGGGAAAAAATATAGTAAACCTTGTGGTCCCTGTCCCCTTTATCTCCTTTAAATCTACTCTGATCTGTTTTTATTAGTTCTGTCCTGTTTTTGAATTACATAACACTTACAACCTGCCCTAAACCTACTTTAGAAGTACGTGAAATATAAATACTAAACAAATGACTGAAAGTACTAACTGATTATCTGTCTAGATAAGCTGGGTTGGTGGGGAAAGGTTATTGATCAAAGAAGACATTCTGGAGTGGCCACTTTGAGAGAGGCAGTGATTTTGTTAGAACCTTTACCTGGTAATTTTTTTTTAAGAGCTGACGGTATTTTATTTGTTTTGTTTTTTGTTTCTGCCTTTTTAATGGTGGAGGAGCATATGTGGAAAAGGGCAGATATATATACATTTCAAAAATTTAGAAGCGGTGAAGATTTGATAAATGCATGAGTATATTTGATTATAAAGCAGATACAATAATAGTGCCAATGCCAATGGGATCCATTGAAATTGGCTGAAATATCATCACAGTGCTTATATGAAAAGCAAAATTCACCATGATTTAATTAATGCTAAACAGTCTTATAGTACTTTGAATGTCATTAGTGCCATTGTATTTGGCAAGTCTTTCAAAATGAAAAAAAGGTAGAAATATTGTCTTTATGCTACAGAATGTAATTCAATTGACTTCAAAAAGAACAAAAAGATATCAAAATCCTTTTTATAAAAACCAAAATATAGAGTACAAAGCTGTAATACTATTTAAATCACCAAATACAACTGTTTTCAGAAGTAAACATGCAATTTTTTTTGTTTCATTATCAAGTAACAAAAATATGTAGGTGATAGCAAGCCTTTTAAAATGAATTATGCTATTAAATTGAAACAAGTAATTTTGGTGGATATTAAATTTCAGTCTATGAAGTTTATTTTATGGTTCAATAATAGTTTATCAAATAGGTGGGTCAAAATATCTGTCTCAAAATAGGTAAATTGTTACATATCTGTGGGTGGAAAACAGAATTGGTCATGGCCAGAGTCAGAGAATTGGATCTTGTCCATGGACCTCAAATATAACTCTTAATGGACTTGCTACTTTTTTTAGTGCTAATAATTATATGCATTTTAATAAAAGAAAGATATTATCTTACTGAAGAGGAGGCAATAACATGCATTAGGAGCAATAATTTAATATGAAAAAATCAGTGATCTTTAACCTGTGATACCCAAATAAATGATAATCTTCAAACTACTTTTGAAACTTCAAAATGCCTGATGGAAATTCCAAATTTTGGAAATTATCCAAAATATGGCTTCACAGACTGACTTTTTTTATTGCCCTCTGTCTGAAATTATATCAAGTCCATGAGGTAACTAACACCTCTTATCTCATATTAGCCAGGGAACTCTGAGCAACAGTTACATTTGTTATTGACTACATGGGAAAAACAGAAAAATAAATTAATCATTTCTGAATAAATTTAGTTTGTTCAGCAGGCACAATCTTTCGAAGCATGGGATTTAAAAGGACTGGAAACCCCTAGGGAAAGGGTTAGATATAGTGAGAAAGCTAACAAAAAAGGTTTCTTGGTAAAGACAAGGTTGGACAACTACTGAATTAATCTACTGAAGAGGGCCTTACTATCTATGGAGTAGGGCCTGAAGAAATACAATATAGAAGAAATAGATATTGATCAAGTGGGAGAGCGGAAGGGCCTGAAGCTTCCTTGGCCGTAGACACTTTTAGCAGTATCAAGTATGATTCTGAACCCTATTTTATCTGCTTCACCAGCCCTCAAATGGCCCTGGTGTGGAGTGGAGGTAACTCAGAATTAGAACCTTGCTTTGGATAACTGACAGCAAATACGGTGAGAGCATTCCCTCCCCCATCATGCCCAGCAATGTGCTGGGGCAGGCAGAGCTCAAAAAATTCTCAAGCTTCTTGTTAATCTAGGACCAACTTTAGGACTTCAACACAGTGCTAGATGAGAGAGTGAAACCAAACAGAAAGATACTTGTGTGATGACCACACTGGGAATTCTTCCCTGTGTGCTGCTGGCGCTGACATCCTGATAGAGTTCAGGCGCCTGGTGAAGCTGCGCAGACAGGGCCTGGTCTCTGGACCACATGCTTTCCATCTACGTCACGAACATGAAATTTCTGCATTGTTCTGGTGGCATTTTCATCTCTGTTCAAAGGCCATAAGCCTTAATTATATAATTTGGACCCACATCATGCCAAAGTGGAACATTTAACATTTCTCTTTCATTCATTTGCTTGAGACCTCCTTGCCTAACTTTGCAAGACTGACCTGGTCATCATTTCAGGAATTCACAATTATTTACTTTGCCGTTTAGGGAATATGTCAGATATAATATGCTATAGATATTTTCTAATGACCAAAGTCAGATATTATTACATCTGCCTACTTGATAGCAACTTAGTGTGAATGAAAAGCCTTGACAAATACATGTAAGTTAAGTTGTTCAGAATGGAAAGTCTTTTATAACCCTGGAGCTACATTAGCAGTCAGAAATATTTCAAATTTGCTTTCACTTTTTAAAAAGGAACCCCAAACAGAGAAAAGTCTACTTAAAAAAGATAATTCCTCAGGTTAGGATAGTGATCGGAGGAATCTCCTGTAGAATATGTGTTAGGTAATCAGAATGACTAGAGAAACATCTCCATCTTTGCTCTCACAATCTTACATCACCTCCATCAGCATCATTATTTCTAGGGTGCTGATCTTAGAACATTTGTTTTAAGTTATTCTTAATAATATATAAAGAATATTCAGTCCAAATTAATCTCTGCTTACTGGAATGTGCAAAAACATTGTCCTATACTCTATGTGATGCTATTGGAAGAGGTATTAACCAGGCATTCCACTAGAAAATTTGCTGATCTCCCTCCCTGACTCACGGGATTTACTGTGAGAACTAATGCAGCTTTGGGGAAGTGCTTTGCTGGCCTGCTATGAGACCTTGTGCCAGGAAATAATTTCCTAGGCATTGTCTGGTAAAGTTCATCAACTTGCTTTTAAGCAGGCCTGTGAAAGCAATGGAGGGTTTTGTGTTGCTTTTAAACAATTTCCAAGGGAGGAGGTTTTCATAATCTCCTTTGTATGTAAGTGTATAACAAACTTTGTTACCGCTCATATTGCCCCTAGTAATATAAGAAGAAGAATTTAAAAGAAGAGTTTAAAAACACATGCACACAAATGTTTATACATTAAAAGAAACTATCGGTTATGTGACATATTAAACTACCAATAGATCCCTAGTGTTTCTTAGTAGTAGGAAACTCTTAAAACATGTCAAGTAATCTGTCCAGTTTCAATCTTAAGATCTGTAAGATAGAAGGCAAGATTTAGTGATTAATTAAATCATTAATTGAATTCCGACAAGGGAAGGTAGTTGCTGTATATTTACCATTTACTTGTATTGTAGCACCACCTAGTGTTTATGGAGAGACAAGCTTTTCATAGCTTTCTTATCTTTCCTTGCCTTTCTAGATAAAAGCAACAGTATCATCTTGGCCTGTCAGCCAAAGAAATGCTACTCAGAGATGTTTCTAAATTATGAAATACAGATTGCATTACGTCTATTTCCAAAATGAAGGATTACATCTTCAGTTACCTAAAGATCAGAATTGACATTCATTGACATGCACATATGACAGATTTTGTTGCTTTTCAAATCTAACGTCTTTTTATTTACTAATAAAATAGCATGTGGATATTGGGAAATTACTGATTTGCTTTAACTTCAGTTGCTGTTTCAACAAACAAATCTTTAAAAGGCAAAACATCAATTCTTCCAATTATAATTACTGATATAAAATCATGTTATATTAGATCCAGGGTTAGCATTTACATACCATCACTCCCTTTCCTCCACCTCTGACAGAATCTTCACCACTAAATAAGACCACAAAACATCAACTGGGGTATTGATGTTTAGAGCTTTACTACCCAAAATGTGGTCCTTGAACTTAGGCCACACCTGGGAACTGTTAGGAATGCAGGATCTGCCTCTTCCTCCACTCCCTGCATTTTAACAAGATCCTCAGGTGATTCAGATGCACGTTAAAATTTGAGAAAGACAATTTTAGACATTTCTTATACTCATCTCCAAAAAAAGATTAAACATCAGTCAAACCAAAACTAAGGTCTTTTATTACAATTTTGGATTTAGAATATTTTATTCTTGGAAAAAGTTAGGTGGTATTCTTCTCTAACTCATGGCTTATTTCATGTAAATTGTATCACTGCTACTGGGACTCACATCAGCAGCTGAACAAAGAAAGCACAGTCCTTTCCTACCGGATCTGTCAGCTTCATCTCTGGGGAAACATAATCAGGGAGCCATTTAAAGCAGCTGAGAGGAAAATTGCCAACTCTGAAATTTTAGGGCATGCAAACGCTAACAAAATATTTAAGTTTGCTGTGATAGAATCATAGTTTGAACAGACAGTAGGAGGTGAGTCTTATATAATTCCTGACAATTGAAGTAGAAAGGAACATTTAGAGCTTGCATTATTAAAGTTGGAAAGTTGTAAAGCTTTGTTTTTCTTAAATTTTAATTTTATCTTACCCATCTTTCTTCTATTTATAAATCTAATAAGTTTACCATAAAGATAAGTCACAGCCATTTGTTTTTTGGTTAATGTTTAATAAGTTCATAAATTTAACAAATAAATATTCAAAAATTGAGTTAAATTTCCTAAGCATTTAATCCATTTAATGATCACAAATACTTTAGATACATAATAGGATAGACTTAGAAGCCTAACTAAGCCAAATACTTCTATGAACTTAGACAAGTTTTGAAAATGTAGTTAATCAAATTTATAACCAAGATAAAACAGGTTCTTTTACATTACAAAATTAATCAAATTCTTACCTTTATTAAAATCATTGCTTGTATTTATTAAACATTTCAAATTAAAACTTCAAGGGTAATATTATATTTCAGATTCTTTAAAACATTTCCTATGTCATTATCTCTATATTTCTACATTTTTCTAGTGTTTCATAGTCACTTATACAACTAAAGAAAGCAGAAGCTATTTGATCCATGACCAATTCTGTAACCCATTTATGGACAGGTGTAGTAATAAGACACTATGGACCAGAAAGCAAGACCACAGTGTTACTTGTAAACTGTGGATTATCATGCTGAACCTTCTTATAGCTTGTCTTTCTTGTCAGTGGGGGAATCCAAGTCTATCAGCTAGGACATAGTTTCACAGCCCAGTGCATCCTTTGTCCCCTGAGTGTGTTCCACCTTTATTCAATTTTTATTGTAAACTCTTTCAACATTCTCTCACCTAATTTGGGTAGATAGAATTCTCTACCCCCTACCAGGGCTGCAGCTAATGTCTTCATTGCATAATTAGTGTTAATTGAAACCTGCGCCTTCCTCCAGGGTATAAACTGTCTTTATAGTTTATTATCTGTCTTATATATCTCCATTTTACAGTAGTTCTAGTTTTAAAATTATTTTTATAGATTTAGGGGGTACAAGTACAGTTTTGTTATATCGATGTATTGCATAGTGGTGAAATCTGGGTTTTTTGTATAATCATTACCCGAATAGTGTATGTATGTATTAATAGTAGGCATTAGGTAATTTCTCCTCCTACCCTGCTACAGTAGTTCTATTGACATTGCTTCAAGACTAGAGTTTGGCTAAGAATGAGACAGTAGACATTGTGTTACTGGACTCTAATAAAGAAACACAGATAGTGCAGTGTGTCAGGCATTCTAGGTTATGACTTATGCTGGGATAATTATGAGTAAACCACAAAAAAATATAGTCTTTATGAGATTTCTTTCAGACTTCAATATATATAGAAGCCTAGTGGATTGTTTCTTAAAAGAAATGAGAGGTTTGAGAATTTACTTTTTGTCATAAATTGGGTTCCCAGGAAGCAGATTCTGAGGCCCTGAAATCTGCATGCTGGAAGTTTATTGGGGCTGAGCTGTTGGGAAAAGCACTTATGAGAGGTGAGGAAGTCAATCAAGCAGAGGGAGAAGTTGAACCGCAGCTGTTACAGAGGCCTGTCATTCCTGTCGGGAATTCTGATGTGACTCCGCCTATTCCCCCAGGACTTACACCCCATCCCATTGAGCAGGCATTGGCTGTGGAAAGCTCCCAGGGAAGGGCGTGACCTTGGGTAAGGCAGCTGAGGGCAATTCCCAAGGGAGGGTCTCAGCTGAGTGCAATCAGCAGCCAATTCTCCTGGCAGCTGGGGGAATAAGTGCCTTGATCAGAAGGCAGGGTAGGGGGAGGAAAAATATAAATGCTGTTCACGGCATTCACTGCAAGTGTTTTCTCTATTATTAATATTAAAGAAGGGCCCAGGAAAGATCACAGTCTTTAGCGATGGAACTTAATTCTAGGAGAGGCAATATTACAGCAGACTGATCCATCCCTGTAATGCAAATGGCAATGACTACTGAGAGGAATTGTGGAGAATGCTTGAAAACATGGCAGTGATGTTGGCAGGGAGATGGTGACGAGGTTCTCTGAACCAACTGTCTCCTGCAGCTGTGAAAAGACACACACACAGCCTGGCTGCCAACTGTTGGGCTTATTGTGCACTGGCTGAATTTAGTTCCCTCTTATGTCAACTTGCAATTCTATGTTGAAGAAAATTGGTCTGGTCTGCCACCATCTCCATCTCTTAGCAACTGAGAGAGATTGAAACAACAGCTGGGTAATTTGATATTGGGAACTTAAAGGTCGTGAAAATTGAATATAATGGCTGTTTGTATTAAAGGAAAGAAAAAGAGAAAATGATGTAATCCTAATGCTTGGAAATGTTTGGAATGCCACATGGGTTACAAAAAGTGAAATCCAGTTTAAATTGGTTGGACTATTTCTCTCTCAGAATGATTAAAGTTGAGCCCAGAATCTCACCCAAATACATATATTTGCCTAAATATAAATCCCTGTGGATTTATAGAACTATAGTTAGAACTGTAATGTGGAAGATAGCTTATATATTCTGTGTATTCTCTAAGATTGACCTTCAGCTTTCTTAGCACAAATTTTGAAACACTAATTCCAATATAACATTAGTGAGAGCTTTTTTTTAAAATTTTTATGTATTTGTTTAATTTTTTGAGACACAGTCTTGCTGTCACCCAGGCTAGAGTACAGTGGTATGATCATAGCTCACTGCAACCTCAAATTCCAGGGCTCAAGGGATCCTCCTGCCTCAACCTACTGAGTACATGGGACCACAGGTGTATGCACCATGCTCAGCTAATTTTTAAATTTTTCGTACAGTTGGGGTCTCACTATGTTGCCCAGGTTGGTCTTGAACTCTTGGCCTCAAGTGATCCTCCTGCCTCGGCCTCCCAAAGTGCTAGGATTATAGGTGTGAGCCACTGTGCTTGGTAGATAGTTTAGAATTATTTCTTATTTTGATTTTTGTGGCAATGGGGATGGCAACTGGGGTGAAGTTGGGAGAAAATGAAGGGTGCTCCTCAGAGCCAGTGAGGTGCTGGAAGCATGCTTCACAGGCTGCTTACAGCCTATGAAGGCTCTGAGTTGCACATACTACAGGTAACAATGGAATTGCGTAGTGGAAAACCAGAAAATGAAAAGTGAAAGCCAAATGAAATTGTTGAAAACAAGTTGTTTTCCTTCTTCCCTGGGGTCAATGAAGAGGCCATCTGGTTTTCAAGTTAGGAAAACCAGAAAATATAGTGTTTGCTCTCAGAGTGAATCAAATGTCATACTCTAATGAAAATTACAAAACAGAAAGGGAAAAGGAGCTTGGGGCAAGCTGCTTGTTCCTTGCATTCCTGTAGGTTCATAATCCAAGCATTTTTCCAGCAGTTAGTAAGCCTGCCTGGACAAAGTTCATTTGAAGGGGTGTGGATTTCAGGGGAGGGGACTGAAAGTCTAGTACATTAGATGGTAGGTAACTGTCTGGTCTTGTTTCTCAGATAACTTGTTCATCTACCACATATGTGGCTTTCATCCCAGCACATTTGGCAGGAAGCCATTGTTTACTTCGCTTGGTTAGTAGTCACACTTCCTTGACACCCATACAGTTGGGTCATGGATCTACTGCTGTTGTCAAAGTGAGCATCACTGTCTTTTTTCATCAATGCTAAAATTTAATTCCTTCCACATGAGGTGGTTATCATTCCTTAACAAGTGTTTGGTTTTTATGACACAACTTTGAGGAGGTGAAGTAAAAATTCATTAACAAGGAATAAACCTCTTCTCCTTATCCATCCACTTCCTTGTCTCCCCCACACCCCCAAGACCACATCCATCCAACTTACAATAAATGATGCAGAACCATATGAAATTGTTGTTTTTGTAGGTCAAACGTAGTTGAATATAGATAATTTCCCATGGTTCAACCTCTATGTATGTAAGCAAGTTCTCTGGTAAAAAAGCTGAGTGACTTTGAATAGCATCCTTAGAATTCTCTGAGGAAAGAAGAAAGGCTTCAAGGTAAACAAACTTATTTGTAACCAAATTAAATTCCAAGTGGGGCTGGCTTACAATTTACAGACACATGAAGAAATAGGAATTGCATTTTGCAGGAAACAAGTACTTTTCCCCAAGGGAGATGAGGATTTAAGTTTCCTTTGTGGAATATATTTCCAGTTCACTGGGTACCATAGTAATTTTAGAAATTCTGTTTGATATTTACACTTGACTCATTTTCCCAAATTTGTTCTGATTCCAGATCTCTGTTAAATGTCTATAAATTTGTTTATATGTTCTCTGCTTTGGAGAATAGGAAGTATATCAATTTCTTGGCAAAACAGATGAAAACTCTAGCCTTACATTCATTTTGGAAAGAGGTGTACGTATGTTCACTTCCATAGCTCTAGCACATTCGTTCTCAATTTTATATTTTTATTTGAGACACAGGAACTGTATTTTTTAAAATTTTCTCTCTGGAAGTAAACACATAGAGATACAGTCTGATGACTATTCCTTGTATAAAGGAATGGGCATCTCAGTGTAGTGCTTCATTATACTTTGCTTTCAATGATTTATGAATCTATAATAATCACTAATAATCAATAATAATAATTCAACACTTACTATGTGTCAGGCACTTTGCATGCTCTATCACATTTTCATCCTCACCCAGTAATTGTGGGTCCTAGTTAACTTACTTAACAACTGAGGGACATGAGGCCCAGAGGTGAAGTTTCTTTTCCAAAGACCCATAGTTGTTACTAGTAATGCTAAGACTCACCTTCAGGTTGTCTATAGTGCCTGATGATCTCTTAATTGCTTCACCATTCTGCCTTCAAATTGACTGCAACCAATTCAGGCATGGCCCCCAATTGATCATTTTTAAGTGAATGTATGTGTTGTTAGTTCTTGTTTCAAAAGTGACATTTGGGCAAGGTGTCTTGAAAGACTGATGGTAGGTGCATACTGACAATTCTATGAAAAGCAAAGTTTCAAAAGAAGTATCTCATGAATTTTCTCAATGTGGAGAACCAAGCAAAACCCCAATTTCTGTTTGCAGGGTTGGTACCACTCGCTTGCATCCTGACATCTTAATCTGATGAGCAGAGTCTGCAACTAGAAATCGTTTCACCTCTTTTGACTACCTATATAAAATTTTTAAGCCCACTGTTATCTAGCAGTACTCATACAATATTATAATTATTATTTATTTGGTGCCTTAAAATGTTTCTGTTTCTATGCAGAAATGAACATTTAATGTATTGTTCTTAACATATTTCTATGGTATATTTCCTGGGATTGTTACCAAAAGCTCAGCACTTGTCCCCAAGGCTATATCAGAAGAACGAGGACAAGTGGTTTGAGGAGAAAGAAAGAGAGGTTTATTAATTTGCTGGCAAATCAGGAGGTTGGCAGACTCCCATCTTAAAGTACCATTGTCCTGCCTCTGTGCAAGAATACAGAGCTTTTAAAGGGGAGGTTTTTGGCTTCAGGCTATTGCTGTTCAAATATAGTTGATGGTTCTGATTCATCCCATCTTTGGCTAAGACAAGCTTGTGACCTCCCCTTCTCCATCCTCCCTGACCCCCCACCCCCGAGTGGGAGAGGTTTTAGAGAGACAGAAAACATTTTTACCACTTTTCAGGCCATTCCTCCTATTACAGGATCTTATATTTATCAATTCAATAAATATTTATTTAGTGCATACCAGATGTCAGACACTGTTCTTGCCATAGCAGTGAACAAAACTGACAAAATTTCTGACCTCATGCACTTATCATTTTCATAGTGATTAGTTTTCAAAAGGGTTATCAACAGAAGACTAGGGCAGGAGGGTGGATCTACAGAAGCAATTCCTTAGAGTTGAGAGGCCTGGGGAGAAATGGGTAATGTTTCCTTTTTCAGGAGCCCCAAAGTCATCTCAGACCCCACTTGGAGAAGAGTAAACAGCAAAATGGGGGCTGGAAGAGCTTAGGTAGAACTTAACTTTTGTAAATTATCCTCAAAGATGCATTCTATTAAGATATTTGTGCAGCAATGCAAGTCTCCTAGTGGGTTTTATCCTTATTTCTTATACATTGACTTTTATCTAGCCATATTTTACTTGTACCAGATAAGGATTAAAACTTTTAGATACTGGGCCCGAAGTTTAAGATCTTCCTGAATCATTGTTAAAAATAATAGAGAGAGAGGGAAAAATCTATAAGGAGAAGCAGATGAAGAGGGAAGCTGAGGGTGGGGTTCATAGTTTTCCCTAGCAGTGACTGAGGCTGGCAGGTTGAAGCTCAGTTCTGAGGCAACTTAGTTTCCATATGTGTGTGAGTATCTGTCCTGAAAAACTAATTTAGTGCTGCAATTCCAAGACTAGTGCTGTATCACAGACTTGCAAAAATGCCTTGTCGTGTAATTATTACTTTGGACCCAAAAATCAGATTTAGCCAGATCTTTTCAGCAATGAAGCATTTTTATTTATAGAGATCTTGCTACAACTGAGAGGCAATTTAGAGTGGTAGTTAAGAGAGTTGAGTCTTGGAGCCCAACTGTCTGAGTTGCATTTCCAGCTGTGCTGCTTACATGGCTGCATAAGACAGCTGACTGTGCCTCATTTTCCTCTTCTGTAAAGTGATGGTTATGATAATAGTGTCTACCTCATAGGACTGCAGTGAGCAGTAAATTGGATAGTATTTGTGAAATGCTTAGAATGATGTCTGTCCATAGTAAGTACTTTATAAATGTAGCTAGTATAATAACAGTCTTAGATGCTCCTGTCAATAGGCATTGCCTGGCTGGGGTTTAGCCTCCCCAGTCAATCTTTCACATACTTTACAGACCTAGTGGGCATTGGCCATAAGTGCCAAAAGCAAACTCTGTGTCTCAGAGCAAAGGCATGTGCTGAGTATTTCCCATGTATGGAGTTTTGAGTGTTCTTATTCAATGATTAAGAGCAAACATCAGTGAATGTTGTTGCTAAGAAGCATCACACACAGACACACACACACACTCATGAGTGTGCCAACAAGCCAAGTCTCTGTGTGATTGCCATCAAATGTGTCAGGACGACCTCATGCTCAGATCTGTGAAACTATGGAATAGATATCAGGGAGATGAGGTTCCTTCTGCTAAACAGATGACTGGATGATTAAGTAAGTGAATAGTGAGAAGGAAAATTCCAAGCTCCAGCTGGAGTCAAGATGTGAAATAGAAGAAGCTAAGCTAGCAGTCCCTGGGTGACAAAGACAAAAGATGGACTGAATGTGGGAAAGCCAAATGGGGTAGAAGATATATCAGAGGAGACTTCTACCATAAGAAAATACACAAAAATGTAATTTGATGCCAGAAAGAGATAATCAACTTGTAAAAAACTAGATTTAGCCTTAATATAGGTGCCAGTCAAGGGAAAGGTGAACATCTTGGTTGATTTTATAGGGAGCACCTAGAGCGTATAAACTACATTGTGATGACTAGAAATGAAGAAAGATGATTACGGCTTTTTAGGTAGGAGATGGTATGGGCAAAGGTTGGATGCACAGGTAGAGGGAGAGAAAATGGTTGCATTAAGATAGGAAATGGAAGAGAAGCATACACAGGGTGTAATGGCCAAGAATTCCTGATTAGAATAAAATTAGTTTCGAAGAGGAAGGAGATAGTCTCAAATTAGAGGGAATAGAGGAGAGGATGGAGCTGCCCACTCCTGTTTCCATGAGAATCTGACATGTTAAAGGACCCCTAGGAATATGGGGAGAATGATTTCTGAGAAGAAATTCCATTGACTCAGTGGATTTAGCCTTAGGAACATATGGCTTATATAAGTAAATACCCACTGCTTTTTAAAAGCATTATATACAATTTCTTTTAAAAATTACTTCTATTGTTTTTCCCTGATTATATGAATAATATGTATTCTCATAAAAATGAGGAGAAAATAAAAATCACCTATGGCCCACTAGAGATACCCAGTATTACCATTTACTTTTTCCAGTTTTTGTTTACATATATAGATAAATTAGACTCAGACTGAGTCTGACTTGAATAGTAAATTCTTCTATGTAAGATCTTGCATCAAGGAAAGATCTGTGTTAAGCCTGAAGTCTATTGATTGAAACAATAGTATAATATATAGAATCTAAAGAACATACTTCTTAAACATTTGTGTCCTAGTCATAATGGAGGTACCCACTCATGGTCAGTCATGCTTTCTGATGTTGGCTTTCTTTCCATGATTTGTAGATATTTATGTAAAGCGACTAATGTAACTGTTCTGAGGTAAGGAAGCAAACAGTTTTGTGATTTGGTATCAACTAGACTGGAGCTAGAAGATTTGTAGTACACAAAGACTTTTTAAAAATCTGTTTCCATTTGTCATGTGTTTAAGTGTCACTACAGTAGGCAAGGTTTGGTATATAAAGTGATGTAAGACATACTCTCAGAAGCCAGAGTTCAAGACACTTTTACTCAGTCATCGCAGTTCTGATTCTTATTCTACTTGGACCCTCATCCCCACCCACCCAAGCCTGAAGATCCTACTGGTCCAGGAAAGTATCTGCTTCAACCAGGAAACCAAGTAGAGAATTAGTTCATATTTACAGAATCATATATAGTAAGGATACTTTAAAAATATGAAACATTTTTTCTGATATATATTTAATGAAAATGTAAAAAATGTCAAACAACAGATAAATGTGAATTCTCCTTTCATATTCTTTAGAGATAACTCTTGTTGACAACTTGGTATATATTCTTTTAGTCCATATTGATATTGATATTTATATAATTTAAAAAATATGTTGGTTACTATCATGTAACCAACTCTCTTCACATACTTTAGGATCTCTTTCTGCATCTATATATAAAGATCTACTTTATCTGTTCAGTTTTATTTATTGATTAATTTGTGATTAGACTATGCATGCAAAGATACAAAATTTCAAAGATGGTAAATAAAATGGTAAATATTGAAAAAGACACCTTCCGCTACCCTTGTTCTCCTGCCTCACAGTTCCGCTTTCCAGAGGCAGTCATTGCTATCAGGTTCATGTATACCCTTCCAGAGCAAATACAAATGGCATCTGTCTCTTCAGTATGCCAGCAAGCTGTAACATCTCCCAGCCTGAAGGAGAAGGACCTCTTCCTTGACTTGTGTATTCCCTTCCAGCTACCACCCAATTTCTTTGCTCCCCTTATGGCACTAATCCTTGAAAAATTGCCTCCAATTACTGTTTCTAATTCCTATTCTCCTACCGTCTGATGATCTCACTGTGTTCTCAGTTTTTATCCCATATTTAAGGACTCATTGTTATGGGTGCTATACAGGCCTGGCCCCATCATTCCAACTTGGAACATTTTGAAGGGCTCTCCCAGTTTTACATTTCCCTATGGGGTGAACTGGCATGTTGAGACTGCATTACAGCCCAACTTTCCCCAACCCTGCTTACTTCTGTCCTTCCCCTTCTTTAGCAGGGCGTCCTAAGAGCACTCCCTAATAAACTTCCTGCACACTAATCTCCATTTTAGAGTCTGCTTCCCAGGAAACCAACCTTCAATATCTCCTGGTGGTTTCCTGTCTCTGAATAAAAGCCTGAAGTTCTTGTAATAGCTCTGTGTGGTCTGTCCCTCTCTTCCTACTGCCAGCCTTTCTGGCTGCATCCCTTATGTTCTCTCCTTTGTTCGGTTCTGTTTAGCCATTCTCTAAATATACTGAGCCTACTCCTACTCCTGAGCATTTGCACTTCATCTCTTGACTTCCTGGGATACACTTTCCCCAGACCTCCTCCTGTCCTAACCCTCATTTCCTTTAGGTCTCTATTCAGATATCACCATGTCAGACAATCTTTTCTGAACACTCCATATAAAGCAGCATCCTTACTACTGCCCTAGGACTTTCTATTCCTCTATTTTGCTTTTCTTTTACTTCAGAGCACTTAACTCTATCTGACACATACAATATTTTATTTACTGTCTGTCTTTTCCTGTTTTGTTCTCTGCTATATTCTAAGGACCTAGAAAAGTGCTTGACACAGAAAATATGTTCAAGTAATATTTATGAATAAATGAATGATTTCTTTTTCATGTAAATGTTATATTTTTTTATATAAATATATTGCATGTTGGGTTTTTTGCATCTAACGATACATCTCAGAAAATATCCCAAATCAGAATATAAAAAGCTGTCTTATTCTTTTTAATAACTGCATAGTTTTTCCCTATATATATAAACACAATTTAATCAGTTTTCTATTAATGGATGTTTATGTTATTTCCAATGCTACAGTGAATAACTTTGTAAAGTCATCTTCTATTATATATCTATAGGAAAAAAATTTCTAGAATTATAATTTGCTGGGTCAAAGAGTACATATAAATAATTGTCTATATTTATAAAACTTGTATTAGTAATTTTGATAAATACCTATAAATTGTTTTCCATAAATATTATACTAATTTATATTCTCTTCTAGCAAGATATGAACATGCTTCTTTCAACACATCCTCACAGGTATTTTGATATTGCTAGTCTGATAGGTGAAGTGTGGTATTTCAATGTGGTTTTAATTTTTAATTCGAGTGAGGTTGAATATCTTTTCATATATTTAAAAGACAGTTGTATTCCTTTTGCAAATGTTTATATTAATACTTTGTCCATAAACTTTGTTGTGGTGGTGCTGTTGTTTTGCTCATTGATTTATAGAAAATAATGTAAATATCTGCAAATACTTTTCTTAGTTTTCCATTTATCTTTTAATTTTGTTTATAGCATTTTATATTATATGAATATAAAATTTTTCTATAGTGGAGTTTATCAATTTTTTTCTCTTATAACTTTTGTGTCTTTTTAGCTTATTTTTTCACTTAAATTTCATAATCAGCTTGTCTAATACCAAATAAAATTTTGTTGGCATTTTTATTAGGATTATGCCACATTTACAGTTGAATTTAGGAAGAATCGACATCTTCGTAATCTTGAATCTTTTCCTCTGGAACATAGTATTCTTTATTCTTTATCTGTTCAAGTCTTCCTTTATTCCTTCCAGCATATATTTCCTTTTTCATGATTTTAAATTGCTACTTATGTGTATCTATAATATTTTTTAATTAAAAAACTTTAAAGCAAGCACCTAACCTACCTAGATTAAAAGACAAATAGAACTTTACCAGGAACATAGAAACACCCACATACTCTTCCGTGATCAAATGTCCTTTATCCCTTGAGTAGTAACCAGCTTTCTGACTTTGTGATCATCATTTCCTTACTTTATACTTTTACATGCAAGCATTTCTAAATAACATAATTTGCCTGTTTTGGTGCTTCAAATAAATACAGTCATACCAGATATTAATATATCCTTTTTTTCTGGCTTCTTTTGTTAAACATATGTTTATGAGGTTTTTTTCATGAATGTTGCCTTTTTATCAAATGCTTTTTTTCTCAATATATTGAGATCACCTTATGATTTTAAACAAATTATTTTTCAAACATGAAAGTGACTTTGCTTTCTTAGAATGGATCAATCTAACTTGGTCATGCTATATTACCTTTTTTTTTTTTTTTTTTTTTTACATATTGCTTGATTCATCTTGTTGAGGACTGCTCTGTTTCTGGTTTACCTCTACTACTCTGGAGTGGTCCTTTAGGGGTCCTCTCTGAAAGCCTGTATTTTTACCAGAGCTTCTCCTTGGTGAGTTACGAGCTCCAGTTTTTGCCCCTGTAGCACCGAAGACAGCCAGTTCAGCTCAGCTTCTCAACATCTAGATTCTGCTTACGTATCTGCAAAGGCTTTTAGGGGAGAAATGTTGCCAAATATCTTACCTCTCTGAATTGCCATTCTCTGTAGAATCTTAGGCTGTCAAATCCCTGCTGACTTGGTCACTCCCTGATGCCTTCAAATCGACTCTTGTTTGTCTAGCTTATCTAGTTTCTCTCAGTGAAGTGGTTGATCTGCATAAGCTAGTCTGCTCAAACCAGAAGTAGAAATCAAGAAATAATATAAAATGGCAATTTAAGACACTGTTAAGGCCGGGCGCGGTGTCTCACGCCTATAATCCTAGCACTCTGGGAGGCCGAGGCGGGTGGATCACTCGAGGTCAGGAGTTCGAGACCAGCCTGAGCAAGAGCGAGACCCCCGTCTCTACTAAAATTAGAAAGATATTATCTGGCCAACTAAATATATATATAGAAAAAATTAGCTGGGCATGGTGGCGCATGCCTGTAGTCCCAGCTACTCAGGAGGCTGAGGCAGGAGGATCGCTTGAGCCCAGGAGTTTGAGGTTGCTGTGAGCTAGGCTGACACCATGGCACTCACTCTAGCCCTGGCAACAGAGTAAGACTCTGTCTCAAAAAAAAAAAAAAAAAAAAAAGATACTGTTAAAGTACAGTAGTATTAGGTGGGAATAGTAATTATAATTTTATGTGTACTCCTCTGAAAGGAACAAAGGTAGCACAAGCTACCACAAAATGGCTACCAAGAAAGCAATTTAGTATCCTAAGGGCTGTGAAGGTGATCTGGCTGTGGCTGCTATCACTCCACCAATTTCAGGTTAATTCTCATCATCTCAAAAGCTATGTAGGATCTCCTTTCTTCCTAAATGCTTCACATGCATCCCACCAGATGCTTCCTCCTGGGTTACTCAGTTATCCATGCCAGGAAATGAGGAGTTACTCATCCTCAGCTTCTCTGCATCGTGACCCACTATGTCCAATTGGTCACCAAATAATTCTGTTATATCTCCCTAAAGTTTCTATAATTTGTTTAATCCTTTCCATCCCTGCTGCCTTTGCTTAGGGCTATCATCATCCTTTGTCTGAGTTATTAAAAAGACTCCTATTCTTACTCTGTTATTGAAACAAGGAAAGATGCCTCTAAAATACAGATCTCATTCAAACTTTTAGTATTGTGCTTAAAATCCAACAATGAATCTCTATAATCCATAGGATAAAATATGTATGTCATACATACCTCCCCTCCCCTGTAGCAGATGCTGAAGGCAGGCAATATGTGACATAAGATACTCAGAGACTTCTGTCCTTCTACAGGGGCTGCCCCTTTCTAGCATATGACTGGAACAAATGACAACCTCTCTGGACCTTGGTTTCCTTCTCTACAATAAGAGGAAATTGAACCAGAAGATTTCCAGCTTCCAATGACTTTGTGATTCTGAATCATTGCCTTAAAATGTATTATGTGTACTTTTTTTTTTTTTTTTTTTTTTTATTTGAGACAGAGTCTCACTCTGTTGCCCAGGCTAGAGTGAGTGCCGTGGCTTCAGCCTAGCTCACAGCAACCTCAAACTCCTGAGCTCAAGGGATCCTCCTGTCTCAGCCTCCCGAGTAGCTGGGACTACAGGCATGCACCACCATGCCCGGCTATTTTTTTCTATATATATTTTTAGCTGTCCATATAATTTCTTTCTATTTTTAGTAGAGATGGGGTCTCGCTCTTGCTCAGGCTGGTCTCGAACTCCTGAGCTCAAACGATCCGCCCACCTCGGCCTCCCAGAGTGCTAGGATTACAGGCGTGAGCCACCGCGCCCGGCCATATTATGTGGAAATGAAGCTTATGTTTATAACAAGACATTAGGTTTGTAAATATTATATATAGAGTAATATCAAACATCAGTTATATAATTTTTATGTAGCAACAATTGATTTTATCTGCACTGATTTCATGATTCAAATGGCAATCTAAATCATGACTTATTTGAATTGTTTTAATTGAAGTTCTTTACTGCTAAAAGGCCCGTAGAAGCCGTTCAGGGATAAGATACATGCAAGCCATGATCCTAGGTATCCCTTCCTCTGGGCTGGCCTGAACTTTGCAGGGTTATTTTATTCTCCAGTTCCATCTCTTGTCTTTCTGCTCATTCCCACCCTTGCATGCTAGGCTTTTCTCAAGCTGAGGTGTTTTCAGCTCCCTCAAAAAAAGTGCCTGAAACTATCCTTTCAGGTCTTCTCATGTGCCGCTTTTCTTCCTGGAATGCTTTCTCCCCTAGCCCATGTCTGGCTCCCTCTTACTTGTTCTTTAGAACTCAGCAATTGCCTCACCTCCTCTAACTGGCTTCTCTGTCTTATTCTGACCTAGTTGCCCCTCCTCCTTTTCCCGTTCTCATGACATCCTCTGCCCTGTGCTTCTCAAACTACATTGTAACGTTTTACTTATCTGTCTCTCTAGATTCTAGGTTCCTTGAGGACAGAGGTTTTGCTCTTCTCATTTTTAAAATTTTGAGAACTGAGCACAGAGCCTAAAATATAATGGGTGTTGAACAAACAATTATATTTAAATTAATGAATATGTTTCACAATGAGAGCTATTAAAGAAATAGATTTCCTTTGTAGGTATCTTAGAAGAATCCTCCTTCTTGTTAACTTTGTCAAATGCCTCTATTTGTATACTATATATATATATAGTCTGGATACAATATATATACACACACAAACACACATAAACTTTTGGTATGTGGTAGATTCGTGGAAAATTATGTTTGGATGTTTTTAAAATTCGCTTAGAAATATGTAAATTTTCAAATAAACATAGTTTTCCAGACTGATGTTAATACTTGGTTCTGGTCAGAAAATCTTGTCTTGATTTTGTCATCTTTCTTCTTTTGTGCTGGCAAGAGCTGACAGCTATTTAAATGAGAATTAAAAATAGGACCCTGTGAAGTACATGTTCCTTTTCTTTCCTGCCAGGATATAACTGACCACAGAACTGGGGTATATTTCTTTCTCTCTCTCTCAAAAAAAATTACCACAGCTATGCTATCAAATATAGATAAAAACCAGTGATGAAAAAAAAACTGCCTAAGAGATATTCCAGTGGTCCAAATACTTTCACTACCCCAGTAGAACATATGTTTTTTTCTTATTCTTGAAAGATTTTGAAAGAATTTGAAGGCTAAAATGCCACTAGTTTATGTAAAATTGGTGGTGTTTTCACATAAAAATGAAATGCCATCATTGTTAATCTGTGATTAATCCACGTTGTGAGTTGGCTTTGGCTGCTGGGTGTGTCTTCCCTTTCTATATTATCACAAATGGAAGAACCTCAGCTTGTGGAAAGTGGGATCTAGGGTGGTGGAGAAAAAGGGTAATTGTATGACAGACAGGGGACTGTGTGAAAAAGCCTTTTGGCTTGGGGAAGATAGATTCTTATTTATCATTGGAACTGACTAGAGCAAGCCTAGTTTGAGAGTGGAACTGAGAACGGGCTCTAAGGCATACTCTTACTAGAGATTTGATGTGTGGTTGGTTCATTTGTTTGCACCTTCATCAGATATTCATTGAGTTTTATAATGTGTTTCATAATGAAGTTTACATGACATCCATTGTGTCACCTCAGAGCTGCTGGTCATGCTCAACTAACAATATCTCAGGAAAGTGGAAGTTATGTGGAGGTAGCTTGTCAAACCCAGAAGCAGGCCATGTGTGCTCCATTGGTTCTATAACATTCCAGAATTCATTCATTCAGCAAACATTCATTGACACTTGCTAAGGGCCCAGTGCTGTTTTAAAACAGCTCTGCAAAGATGAACCTGACACAGCAACTGCCAACTAGAGTTCCCTGTTTGGGGAGTGAGGAAGGAGGTAGAAGAGACCATTGAGATGTCAGGCAGAGGCAGAGCCGGGGAGTGCTGAGGAGGGGGCATTAAGCCAGGCAAGAGGAGTCATGAGGCTTCCAGAGGAAGTGACCACTGAGCTGGCTGTCAAGAAATTTGAGAGAGTGGTAGCCAATGAAAGAGAAGGGACTTGCTGACTGTATTCATTTTGGTGCTTTCTCTTTTGGGAGTCTGTGGCTAACCATTGCTAAGAGATATTATTCACTCTTTTATTAAAACTTCTCTGACAATGAGGTTTGACTGATTTCTTTCTGTAAGTAGTTATTAGCAAATCTCCAACCCAGGAAATTCTCCCCTATGTTGAACTTATGTCTGCCCTCTCCTGGGAATTCAAATTCTCTCCTGGAGTTCTGACTTTTGTGGAAACCATGAGTAGGGTGTTGAGGAAGTTGGAAGGTTTGTGAATTTACCTCATATTGCTTCTGGAGTCCAAATGCTCAGTACTGGTGTGGAGGAACTTACTGGTAAGCAGGCACTATGTAGTTTCCTTCCATTGTTAATTTTTTTGGTTATTTCTCTTCTGAGATGTGTGTCTACAAAACAATCATATTAGCCAGTAGGTGGAGTACTTTATTAGAAATAGCATACTTTAGTAGTATGTGTCAAATTGTAGAGGAAAACAAAGTTTCGTAATTATGAAAAATGTTTAGAGTATTTTTTGTATTTATATCTTTCTCTCTGAGATCCTAGAAGGGAATGAATAATCTTGATAAGAGTCTGAGCAGTTAATTTACTTTTACAGGAACTTTTTGTGAAATGATGCACTATGTGTCTGGATAGTGCCAGTCAGAATTTAAAATTGTTTTATAAAACAGCTGTCCAAGTCACTTGCATGCCTCTCTTGAATGCTACACTCTCTGACAATCTGTATCTCTAACAAAGCTATTACTGCTCTGCTTATTCATGATGGGTCTAAGCTCTCTGTGGGTATTTAAAGATATGTGTATAATTTCATTTTTCTCCTCAGCTAAAGTAAAAGCCCATGTAGTGGGGTGTTGAGAAAACACTGCACACAGATTATAAGTGTCAAATATGAGCTTTCTATTATAACCAAGCAACTGACACATTAGACACCCCCTTGCCATCAGTTTACATTCTCTGAGAACTTAGGTCAGTGCCTTAAAATAACCCTGCTAATTGTGAGGGGCACATGTGGAATGAAATTCCAGTTAGCAGTCTGGGAGCTGAGTGACTGAAGATTTGAAACCTTACTATAGTTACAGTTCATAACAAGCCTCTAGGCAGGCCCTCAGGTATGGAAAGAAAGTCTTATGTTGTGTTTTAGGTTCTCTGTTTGTAAAACTGGTTAACCCGTGACAGCTGGTTAACAACCAAATCGACTTAAGTTACAAGGTCTGGGCTTTCTCTGCTCTGCTTTCAACCTCTTGGTTGGTGGTGGAGTAACTGACAGAAACGGATGGCTTGGCTGCGGGACATGAAATTACAGCAGCCTGTTTAGGACCCCACTACAGTTTGGACCTCTTCTTGCCTGTGCAGTTCAGGTAGGCAGTTGTTTGTGTGGAATTCTTTATAAGAGCGACAGAGGTCATTAAGCTGTTCGGTTCCAGAGTTGGGCATGAGATTCTTAACCATGTCTGCTGTACACAGCTTGCCTGTGTCGCTGGGCACTATGTTTCACTCCCTAGCTAGACGATATGCCAAATGAAAGTCTTCATATTGTTTACTCAAGTGTACTTAGATTCTAGGATGTTAGGGAGACAGAGAGTTCATACAAATGTGATTTATCTGGAATGTAGTAAAATGCCATTTTAAAATTTACCTTCCTATTTTCTGTTTTATTTTCCTTATTCTAGTTCCAAAAGGCAGGCTTTTATATTTGTGAGAAACAGTGGGAGAAATTGTTAAGCCTTGTAGTATATTCCAGGACATATGGTTTTCATATATTTTTAAATTGCTTAATGGGGTCTGGGTTTTATTTTCAGACTAAAATGAAAATCACACTACTCTTGTCCAAATAACCTCACTTAAACTACAGTCTGTACCCATATCAGTGTAATTAACATAAAATGTGGCAGTATTGTTGCTTTTCTTACTCCAGTGTTGACCTGCATTGTAAAGTATCGAATTTAGTTTTGGTTTCCTAGTATCTGGCACATAAAGTAAGTATATAAATGCTATAAATGATGCTTCAGAACTTCCACTTGAGTGGGTTATTTAACCTAGCATTTATTTAAACTTATATGTTATATCATATGACAGACATATTCCTGAAACATATATGTAAATGGAATTTTGTAATTAAAATGATTTAAAACACACTTGGAAACCTGATGACTTTTAAGGAATCCATGTATAAAATGAATGGGAAGTCACTACTTAATTTATGCTTTGATGGTTCTTTTTTGCATATCGTGTTCTTAAATTGAGATTCACTGATGTTGCATAACTTTGGATAAATTTCTTAGGAACAAAACTACCTTTTCATTATTACAGAATATATATACACACACATACATGTACATGTTTATGTATATTATATGATCATATGAAGTCTTCTGGGTATCCCTGGGAAGATGTGTGTGGTGGGATTTGGGAGTGGCCTATTAGATATATTGGATATTAAATTGTGACTTTGATGGGGAAGGTCATGACAAGGGGTATGGTCTGAGAATTGAGATATAAGAGATTAGAAAAAGTTGAAAAGAATATTATCCTACTGTTTGTACATTAACGTCAATTTAATAAACTTGAAAAGTTGCAATATTATTGCTCTTCTAACATTATATCTTTTGCAGTCTGTAATTATTGGCTTGAATAATATGAAATTGCCAATATTTGACAATTCTGGACCTATAAAAATGGCAATCTTGTATAGCTTAACCTGGTTGTTTAACGAACAGTAACTCATATTAATGAAGGGTTAGCCTTAAGCTACCTATAATAGTAGTAAGGGTTAAATATTCTCATAATTAAAGTATAAGAGCTATCTAGTTAAAAACAGGATTATGAAAGGTTACTTCCTATGAATAAATTCAGTATGTATGTGCTATTCATTCTTTCAATTTTTAACTTATTTGTTTGGTCTTCTAAAAAGAACTTGCTGTTTCTGCCAAGTGCTGCCTACAGTGTTTATCAGTTCCTGTGACTGTGGGCATACATCCTTAATGGCTGAGAGTTGATATTTAGCAGGGTTTGGGATGTCTTTGAGGAAGTTCATCCTCTGGATAGCTTGCCCAGGATCAAATGTATGTCACAGTTTTAGAGTTTCTGTATGTGTACTATCTTAGTGTTCTTCTTTTTCTAATGGCCTGTGGTGAAATCTGAGGTCACTGATTTGAAACCTTTCTTCATTTTTTTATAGGAGATGTTCAGTGCTATAAATTTTCTCTTGAGTACCGCTTTTATCAGCAGTGTAAGAATTTTATATGTTGTATGTTTACTTTGATTAGTTTAAAAGTGCTTTCTCGTTTATCTTTTGACTTTTTGACTCATAGATTATTTAGAAGTATATTATTTATTTTCTAAATATTTGGGAATTTTGCAGATGTCTTTCCGTAATTCCATTGTGGTCAGAGAGCATGCTTTTATAAGTTGAATCTTTTAAAAGTTATTGAGATATATTTTATAATCATGCTCTGTCTTGGTAAATGTTCCATGGGCGCTTGAAATGAATGTGTGATCTGGTGTTATTTGGAAGAGTCAGTGGATTCTCCTAATTGATCTAAAATGTAGATTAGATCAAGTTGGTTGTTAATGTTGTTCAAATCTTATCTCTATGTCTTTATTGATTTTATATATATTTTTCCTATCAATTATTGAGAGAAGAGTATTGAAATCTCCAATTACAATTGTGAATTTGCCCATTTCTCCTTGAAGTTCTATCAGGTTTTGTTTTATGTATTTGAAACTCTCTCATTAGGTACGTTAGTGTTTAGAATTGTTATGCCACGTCTTATCCCTTTATCATTATGAAACGATGGTTTTCATCCCTGGTAATATAATAGTCTTTGCTCTGAAATTTACTTTTTCTGATCTTAACATAGCCATGTCAGCTTTCTTTTAAAGGCTTTTCTCTTTTAGGGAGTTTCAATCTAAGATATTATGCAAAAATAAATTATGCAACTATTTTATTTATTAACATACTTATTTGATTAATCATGGTATAAGTAGAATTCACTGATAGTTTTCAGATGTCCTTCTACAATTTTATTTTTACAGTGTTAAACTTTTATAGCCCTTTTTCCTCCATTGTCATGTGATTGTCATTTTATAGTAAGTAACTTTGCTTTTGTATAATGCATATTTATATATTTAACATTTAGGATGAAATGAGCACTGACCAATCAGAATAGCTGCCAGATATAAACAACAGGTAGAGTGTCACTGGTCATGCTGACTGAATATCAGTCCTGAGTATATAATAATTGTCATCCCCTGAGTTAGGTGTAGGAATCATTTTTCCAGTCATTCATATAAAGCTTAGCTTCTGTAGGTACTTTTTTAAAAAAAGAATCTTTACCATTTAGAATCCTTAGAGCTATTCAGTAATCAAGTTAACATGTATTATATATCAACATCTTAAGGCATGACTTCTTTATACTAAGGGAAAATTCAATAATGAAACTTTAAACTTTTAGATTTTGGCTAATATTTCAGGTGGCAAATATTTGTTCATTAATTCACCAGTTTTTGTTTTTTTTTTTTATTGAGGTCCTCCTATATGTCAACCATTGGGAATTCAAGGATGAATAACACTATTTGGTCTTGCCCTTAAGAAGCTACTGTAGTCAGGGAGAGAGACCTATTGCTGGTTCTAGAACACTCAAGAAGATGTGGTGTTAGCAGAGGGATGTGTGGGCAGAGAATTGTAAGAGGGCACCCACGTGTCTCACAGGAACTCTCAGGATATAAGAGCCAAAAATAACTTAATTCATTCACCTATTTCCAAAAAGGTAGCAACTATTTTATAATACATACCTTGTTTCATTCTTCCACAAATTTCATTTACCTTGATACCTTTAATGATTTTTTTTTTTTTGATCCATGTCTGAGGTTTTATTAGAGCTCTTACTCTGCTTTCTGCGCTCCATTTAATGTATACTACCTAGTGGAATGCACACACACTATTGGCACTCAATAAATATTTGTTGAACTAATTAATGAATAAGTGAATGAATATTTGCTTCTGGCACCATGGAAGATGTAGGAAGAAACTGGAGCTATTGTCAGCCCTGTCATGAATTAGGTATTACCCTAAGAAAATGAATATCACCAGAAGACACTCCACTGCAACACCCAGGAAAAGCATTCTCAGAGACCCAGGAATGAGCTCTCATGATATGTTTATAGGACTGAAATTAGATCAACAAAATAATTTTGTATGTAGAAGCTCCTGGCTACTGAGAATAGAGTGAGTGGTTCAGAGAAAAGCAGCTTACAGCACCTCAGGCCCAGATGGTGTTTACACATGCCCCTGTTCCTTTCCATACAATGTAGCCTCAGCAGCCTTGGCCACAGGAGTGAATTAGTTTCAGTCACCATCCCTAGGCCAAGGTAGCTCCAAGGGGCTATGGGTAGGCGATCAGACTGGTGTGGTTGTACTACTGGTAAAGATGTTTAGAGAATTAAGATGCTTAGCAGATCTGTACTATCACATCAATAACTGTTGGTGGCTAAACAGTTCTACACATCTTCCCTGTTTTTTCTCTTTTTCTTATGAAAACATTTTGGAAATTGTTAGTTTCGTAATGAGGGAAATTTCTAAAGCTGGGAGATGAATACATGAGTGCCCATTTTATTAATATTCTTTATACTTTACATATAACTGATATATTCTTCTCTATATATTCAAATATTTTTCATTATAGAAAATACCCAAGATATGAAAAAATATTTCAGACATATTGACAGGCAAAAGAAGCTAGGCAAGATAAAAGAATATATACCATATGATTCCATTTATATAAAGATCATAATGGAAAGATCATAAATGGAAAAATTAAACTATTTTATTAATATTTAGGCATGCCTACTAAGTAGGTAAAATTTAAAAAAACAGGAAGTGATTACTATAAAGTAGTAATAGGCTTGATCACCTCTATTCAAAAGGGATATGGGCTGTCAGCAATGTTTAATTTCTTCAGCAGAGTGGTGGTTACAATTGTGTTCACCTTGTAATTATTTGTTATGATGTAAATTTATGATTTATGAACTTTTATCTATGCAAGCTATATTTCACAACACAAAAGTTTAAAACACATGAGACAAATAAAAATCAATGTATCCAAAAAAAGAGAAAGAGAGGGAGTTTTAATTTTTATTCACTCATTTAAGGCTGTCATTCTTTATACAATTAGGAAAGTTGCTCTCTACTTCAGTTTTTAGGTGATGTTTGATTTCAATCTTAGATAGATAAGTCTTCGCGTTTATAATTTGAACTGTTCAGAAGATGAATATGGTAGATAATACAAAGCATTGATATTGATGCTCAGAATAGAACTTGGATAACATTTTTAACAAAGTAGGCATAATAAATAAATATCACTATTAGTATATTATATGATGTTTGGGATATTATATAATATTTATCATCAAGTTTATCATTATATCATATTTGATATAATATATTATACAACTAAAATGACATTATTATACACTTCACATATTTAATTTTTTCAAGCATTAATCACTGGAAAAGAGAGAGATTAGACATAATATTCATTTGTTACCTGGTTTTTAACTTAAAAATTTCACAATTGCAGTTGATGAATACATTCATACCAAATACCTATTATTAAGAGTAGAACTTTTTCAACAAGTACGTATGTACCTGATAAAAAATTAAAGCTTTTCAGTAAGAATTTGTATTTGTATGTGCCAAAACAATATATCATATATCTATATTTTACTATTATCTATAAAAGTTTAATTGCAATTGATATGTCCAAGAAATACCTGAAACTAAGATTTTTATTCTTTTTTCAGTTTCTTTGTGCTTGATCCACTTAGATTATATCTTTACTTTTAAAAGAACAGAGATAAGAAGAGGGAAGGAAGACTCATTTGACACGTTTTATCAGTTTGACCCCTGGGATTATCAACAGGAAATAAAAACAGATTATTTTTAGCTATGATCTTGCTAGCAAAAGACTTTAATGAGCTTTGTGAAGTACACACCCATACATATCCCAGTCCTTGTTCATTTGTCAGATTGCCGTGTTTACTTGATAAGATTATTTATTGATATATATATATATGAAAATGAATATTGTAATGTGTCTGAAGGATTCTTATTATAAGGATAGAGGGAAAATATAATACTCAACCTAATTGCCATCTCTTATACTTGTATTACTCTGTGACATTGAACATACTTTCCCAGCCTTCCTGGTTGGAAGGAGGACACACTTACTGTCTGGGTTGCACAGGTGCACAGTACATCTCAATTTAGACTAGTCACATCTCAAGTGCTACCATATTGGACAACCTTGCATCAGTCTAACCAGAATTGATACGGTGCTGCCAGTGTAGGTGCCAGTACTGGTTAGGATGGTGAAGATTTGAGTATGCATGAAGTTTTCCTGAGCAGTTCTGTGTTTTTGCACTAATTACCATGTGTGGGGAAAAGTTTACATCAGAAAGGCTCAGTATTCTCAGCAGATCTTTATATCCCCCAACCTTTTCTCCTTTTCTTTGCTAGTTTTGCCAAATGTTTCTGATATCTAAAGGTGTGATGGTCACAGTCACCATTGTCATAAGGTACTCTTCCCCCATTCTCTTTACCCTGGCTTGGTATGAACAAATCCCTTTTTCCTTTATCTTAACTGGGGCAAGTATGTATGCGGGGACTTTAGAGTGAACTCCTGAAGGAACAAGGGCCAAGCTCTGTAGTTTTTCCTTCCAAGTGCATTCTGGTCTATGGCATAGCACTGTGTCTGTAGAGCTCTGTTCTATGAAGTTATTCAGGAACTGAGGCTCCTTGGCTCTTTTCATCCTGAGAAGTACTGTCTAATAAATATAATATGAGCCACAAAGTGAATCACATATGTGATTTTAAATTTTCTAAATTAAAAGAGGTAAAAATAAACAGGTGCAATGAATTATAATAATATATTTTATTTAACCAAATTTATCTAAAGTATTATCTTTCAATATGTAATCAATATAAAAATTATTAATAAGCTATTTTAAATTCTTTTTTTCCTACAAAGTCTTTGAAATCTAGTGTGTATTTTACACTTAAAGTACATCTCAATTTGGACTAGTCACATCTCAAGTGCTATCATATTGGACAGCACAGATCTAGAGGCCCATTTTTCTAGGACCTCAGAATTCTCTGGATCTCCTGAATCCAGGAAGCAAACAATAAAAAGAGAGTACATACAGGATCCCAAAGGAGATTTTAGGGATTAGGCCTGGCACCAAAGTGTATCACTTCCACCCACATTCCATTGGCCAGTACTTGGTCATATGACCCCACTAAACTGTGTGGGGAACCTGGGAAATGTAGTTTTGCTGTGTGCCCAGGAGGAAAAGGAAATACATTTGGTGAGCACATAGCAGAGTCTCTATGATAGCAGATAAGGTATTATTATTACCACATTTTACAAATCAGGAAACTGATACCCAGGCAGATGAACTGAGAGGCTAGTTAATGGAAAATCTAAGTAAATTGTAGGTCTTCACTTCCTACACTGATGTTTCTTCCATCGGACTACCCTGCTTCTTCCCCTTTATTTGTCCCTGGGCCCCCTTTAACTCTGTCCGTGTATATGCAGTTCTTGCAGTATACCTTATGGATTCAATATTTTATCACATTGGCTCTCCCAGGCTGCTCTATGACTTAATGACAGTATCCTATTACTGCTGTTTTAGAAAATGACAAGCAGCCCAGTATAATGAAGCAAATATGCCTTGTTACTGGATGGTTCAACTAATAGTACTATTCCAAGCATTGCATTATCATTTTGAGTGGGCCTTTTCCTTCCTCAAACTGAAACTCCTCATTCAAAGCAAAAGATTATTAAGGTCCTCATCAAGCCATTTCAATCAATGTATAAATTGCATTTTTATGTTGTAATGAGCAGTCTGTTCAATTGAAGTTTTTAGCTTTTTAAAAGTGCATAGAATAATAGTAACAAAAGTGCTCTTAATGGTGAAATTATTAAACTGAAGTGCTTGGATAAGCTGTTTTATTTCTTAGATGGAAGGGGATATTTTAGATTTCTCAATGAGATAATATTCCTCAAAGCAGACTACCAGTAAAAGAGTGGTAGTTCTCCATGGACTCCTGATTATAACATGTGTCTATCAAGGGCAGGTTTTATTGAAGATAATGTAATTAGACCACTACCTTTCAGCTTTAAATTACCTACAGCAAATTAGTTTGGAGTTTTTGTTGTTGTCTTATATTTTTGAATATGAAATATATTCACAGGACTAAAAATTTTAAATTATGAAAAGATACACAGTCCCCCTTCTATCCTCCAATGCAGAAGGTTGGACCCTCTACCAGTTTCTCTCTTTTGTATCCCAACCAGATAGCTACTCATTTTTATCTGTTTCTTGCATATCCTTCTGGAGTTTATATATGCATTAATAATTGAATATATATTCATAGTTTTCCTCCTATTTGATCCTATACACACTGTTCTACATCTAGCTATTTTAACTTAACAATATATCATGATCTCTCTATATCAGAATATGGAGAGCCTACTTACCATCATCATTCTTTTGTGTAGTTGTGTAGTATTCAACTGAATAAATGTACCATTTTGATGGACATTTAGTCTGTTTCTAATTTTAGGTATTACAAACTGTATTACAATAAATAGGCTTGAATATAAGTCATTTCAAAAAAGTATAAATATATTGTAGACAAATTCTCAGAAGTAGAATTGCTAGTCAATGTGTATAGTATATACATTTGGAATTTGATAGAAATGGCCAAATTGCTTTCCACAGTGGTTGCACTAATTTACCCTCCAACAAGGAATGCTTGAGTGCCTATTCCCTGTGCCTATGCCAATAGTTTGTGTTATGACATTTTTGAATATTTGTCTTGTGTCCGAAAATGACATTTGAATGTAGTTTAAATTTATTTTCTTTTACTATGAGAAAGATTGAGCATCTTTTCATATGCTTGAGCACTATTTGTATTACTTTTTCTATGAGCTGTGTTCATATCCTTTCCCTACTTTTCAGTTGTGTTGTTGGTCTTTTCTTTATTGACTCATTGGGTCCCTATGAGCTAATTGGGGGAGAAACTGTATGATATGAGCTGCAATAGTTTTTCCTGGTTTGTCACTTTTCTTTTGACTTTAATTATGGCATATTTTTTCATTATTGCACAGAAGTTTTCTTTGCTTTCCTTTTCTTTTTCCACTGTAATCAAATTCATCTTTATTTTTAATGATTAATGACTCTGGATTTTGAATCTAGAAGGCCTTCCTTACTCCAAGGTTATAAATAACTTACCTATTTTTTCTAGTAATTTTTATACTTTAATTTTTACATTTAAATCTTTGATACATTTGTGATTTGAGGTATACAGTGGCTCTAACTTAATATTTTTCCAGGTATTTATCTAGTTGTTAACTTTTTTCTCCCCTAATTTGAGATGCCTCCTTTATCACATGCTCAAATACCCATGTATATTTGGGACTATTTCTAGACTTACTCTTCCTAATTGTCAGTGTCACACAGTTTTAATTACTGAGACTTTATAATATATTTTAATATTTGCTAGACTAGTCTGCCCTCATTGCCCCCCCTCTTTTTTTCCCAATTTTGTCTGGCTATTCTTGATTGCCCATTTAATGTTAGAATCAGACTATTTCTCATCCCTGCCCTTTAACCCCTTCCTTCAATAAAAAAAGGAAAACCTGTTGATATTTGTACTAGGAATCACATTAAATTTATAAAATAACTTAGGAAAGCATGCTATTTAAGTGATGTGGAGTTCTCCTATCCAAGAACCTATTTTGTTATTCCATTTGTTTATCTTTAAAAAAAATTCCTCAGTAGTATTTTAAAGTTTTCTTCTATTAGATTTTCCATATTTCTTTTAAGTTTATTGCAAGGCATTTTATCTTTGTTATTGCTATGTTGTTAAGGAAATCTTTATTTATAACTTCCAAGAGCTTGTTATTTGTATATATGATAATTATTGATTTCCAGATATTAATTTTTTACTCTACTGATTGAATTTTTTTGTTTGTGGGAAACTTTAAGCAAATCCTTGAGTTTTCACAAGTATACAGTCATATCATGTTTGAATAGTGGTAGCCTTACCCTTTCCTTCCCAATAGTTACTCCTCTGGTTTTGTTAGCTTTCATTAAGTGATGTTGTGGCTACAAATGACTCCAAGATCTTCATGGCTCACAATAACAACGTGCATTTGTGCTCATGTTATACACTTGTCACAGGGTAGGCCTCACCTCTGCTCCATGTCTTTATCGTCTGGGACCACACTGAAGGAGTGACTCCATCTAGGATATACTAACATTATGAAGTCAGGAAGGAAAGAGTGATGGCAGAAACACTTGATGTCTCTTAGAATTCTAGCTACTTTATTTTGGCTTACATTTCATTGCTTGGCTAAAGCAAGTCATATGGCCAAGCCTGATATCAATGGGGCAAGGAAACACAACCCTTTCACCAGGAGGAGCATTGACTATTAGAAATCAATAGTATAATCTACTGTAACCTCTAATTAATTTTCCAGATAAGCAGCAAACTTTGAATGGCATAATCATAACTCTTAGAGTCAACGACCTCAGATACTTAATTTGTATAGACCTATAATTGTCATTATTAATAATCAGTTGACTCTTGCTGTACGACAGACTATCCAGTTGGCTGGAGGTGGCTGATGTTGGCCAAGCTTAGCAAGAGAGATTCTGCCTCACATATCTCTCATCTTCGTTTAACTAGTGAGTTGGCTAAGACAGGGCTGGGACCAGAGTAATGCAAGTGAGGGATTTGCCTCAGGCACAAAATCTAAGAGAGTGACCAAAAAAACTTTGTAATCAAGATATATAATACTTAATGCAATATTTTTGAAAATCAAAATTAATACAGACAAATCCATGATGAACAAAATATCAAAATTTTAAATAAAAACATGATCAATAACAGTGTTGTGTCAGGCCATATTGAAGCCTGGGGCAAAGGGAAAGTTGGTAATACCAGTCCTATCTTTATGAATAATTACTGAAAAAGTATATTTATTGAATGTTATGTATAAGGCATATGTTACATGTATAATGTATATTTATATTTTATTTGTGAGGTATATATAAATACAAATGATTCTATTTAGCTAACCAGTCATAGCTATTTATATCAAATAAATATAGTCCTTTTCATAATCATAGTATGGTAATGTGCACAATAGTTTTAGAATTCATTTTTTGTAATCTCCTTTAGAGATTTTTGCATACTTATTTAAAAGTCTTCTGTGGTGGCTAATTTTCATCCTTTTTATGGTAGATTTTTTTTTTGGAAAACAGGCAAAAATTATTTAGGGCCAAGTATTGGGTAAGTAAGAAGGGTTGTTAAACTGGGTATTGGAATATGAAGACATGATATTCATTTTATTGTGCAACTTGTGAACTTGTTTTGAAAGCAGTTCCTAAAGGAGAATTCTAGAAATTTCCATTTGAACTGTGTTGTTGAAAAAGGGAGATCGCACCACAGTATGACAACTTTGAAGGAAAACACTACTTTTGTAGTATGAAGTCTAGCATTAATGTAGCTCCTCAACTGTGTCAAAGACTTGAAAGAGCATCCTAAAGTCCTAGTGGATGGCGTGGGGGCTGGAGGAGGTACTGTAACTGTCAGGTACTTGATAAAACCATCCTAAGAAGACTGAATCCACTTTGTAGATCATACAGCAAAAGTTAGAGTTCTGTTTGTTCTGCCATGGTGTAGAAATTGAAAATAAAAGATGCTACAAAGACTGTAGTAAATGCTCTATTATGGAGGGAACAGCCCCTACCACATGCGTATAATCTGTCCCCTGCCCTTTCACTCCAGAATTTCAGTCATGGAATTACAGCTTTGGCTGTAAGATCTGGCCTTGATTATGTATGCATATGTCAGTATCTAGAGTCTAGACACACCTGGACTTATTGGTCAATAGGCGGAGATGGTCCTTTCACGAATCAATAAATCTGTGAATGGATCAGTTACCCAGCCTCTGATTCAGGAATATATAAAGAGACATTCAAACCCAAACCTATGTGTCAGTATATCAATAATAAATAAAAACTTTATGGCATTTTAGAGTTTATTAACTGTCTTTCATGTGTATACCTCATTTTAATTCTTCACCTTAAAGAAATTGCCCATCTTTTTTCTCTGTGTATAATTATACAAACCCATATACACACATTTTTAAGGAAAACCTTAAGAAAAAGAAAAAAAATCTCTAGGTACATGCCTAAAAACCAGTACATCCCTGAATTACAGAACAGGATGAGACACTGGTGACTAGCATAAGATAAATTAAATATTATTAAAGGGCTTTTATTTGTTTGTTGGCAAAGTTATTAAGTAAAATGTTTGACCATCTTCCTCCCAGCTTAGTCATTTATACGTGTATTATCTCTGTCCATTCAACAATTACTTATTACTTGTCAACAACATCAGTTAGAGAATCATAGCATAGAAAACCTCAATTTGGGCATGTATAGAATCATTTATAGAAAAGTAACCAGACTTATTCCAAAATTTGTGGTCTAATGTTTGCACATGGCATGATAGTAAATGCTAAGATAAGTAAGGCACAATCCTTTCCCCTTAAAGACCTTACCATCCAGTACCTCAAAGTGTAAAAAATCATTTTGCTTTTAAGGTAAAAGGCTTTACAATTACGAAACCAGAAACACTGGCCTTAAATTAAGTTCTACATTTAAAATAAGAAAGGTATCGGAAATATCAAGATGCAGTAGTTGTGTAGCTACAGTTATTAAATGGTGTGTTCTAGCATCAGAATATATTTGGCTGGTCCACCACATTGTGATGGTTTTTCCCTTTCCACCCATCTTTTCCTTCCTACACACACAGTAAGCTATTTCACTCAGCTGTGAAATATTTACCATTGCAAGGCAACATATAATTAAGTGCTGGAATGAGTGAGGCAAGTGCTCTTGGGGATCAGGAGACAAAGAATTCAGTGTAGTCTGGGACAGGCATTGCAGAGGAGAAAGAGTTTGAACTAGGCCTTGAAAAAATTTGATTGGGCACTGAGGCGGGACAGGAAGATAATTCTGGCAATAGCAATGCTGTGAGCAAAAGGCAAGAGCCAGAATGAGTCAGGCTTATTTCAGGGATAGTATGAAAACGGTCTCCTCTGAAATGAGGAACTGGGTAGGAGGTGAAGTTGGCAAAGTAAACTGGGAGGCAGCTGATGGAACAAGGAACAGGGAACAAGTCATGACCTGCAGGCCCAGAGACCTGGGTTCTGTCACTAGTCAGCCTTGTCCTTGGCAAGTCGTTAAATCTTCTGAGTTTCAATTACCTGAGATATGAAATGATGCTTTCAGACCCAAAAAAATCTCTAAGGTAGCTTCCTGTTTTGAAATATCCTATGATTCTTTTCTGGTGGTCCTTGATAAACTAGAATAAGCACTATTGAATCTATCCTAACACTGTGAAAACTTTAAGGTTGTCTGAACAAGAGAATCACATAATGAAAGAGGGAATTCATCACATAATGAAAGGGGTAATTATTGGTATTAAATTCAGTGAAGAATGATTGCCCTGGGAAAGGGGATTAGACATACTAGAGGAAGGAAACCAGCTTGGAGACTATGCCAGTAGTTCAGTTGGAAACAGGGTAGTTGAAATAGGAATCAAAAAAAGGGGATAGACACTAGAACCATTGTTTATTCATTCTTTATTGATCCTCAAAAACTATACTAGGTTCTGGGAATCCAGTGGCAAGCAAGACAGAAAAGGCCCCTATTCTTGTGGAACTTACATTCTAGCAAAAGGAAAAACTCAGCAGAATTTGGTGATTGACCCCTTAGGGTATTTGTGCCTTGAAGAGAATGACACCTAATCCAAGCCCCGAAGTCCAGCTACAAAGGATTGGCTACATAAATATTGTATCTTTATAAAATGAAACACTAGGCAACCATAAAGAATTATGAAACATATTTGTTGACATGAGAGAATACTCATGATATGCCATAGGGTAAAAAACACACAAATATAGAGCACAATCTAGAAAGTTATATGCCATTTTGTATGAACAATAGGATTATTAGTGATTTATGGAATTACTCTTCATTTATTGTTGGTTTATTGAGTGCCTACTTTGTGCCAGGCATTGTTTGGGGCTCTAGGGATAAATGAAGATGGACATGGTCCCTGATTAAATTTTTGTCTTTTCTATTTTGCAATTAACTCATATGATTTCTGTTGGAAAACAATTTTTTTAAAAAGGTCGTACAAAAATCCTCCCATTGGCTATTTGTGTGATATGTGTGTTTAATGGATTCTCCTTAACTGTACACGTGGAGAGGAGGATGCACTGTTATAAATGACACTGTCTTATCACTTCTTGGCCTTTTGGCTAAGATCAAATATAAATGACACCATCCTGTCTTGTATCTCATCCAGGTCTTACACAAGACAGGAGGTGGCTTCAGGACACCAGCCTCCTGGTTGGGGTGAATCGGGGCACTGCCTGCTCTTTGGTGGGATCAGAGTGGTCAGAACTCCCAGATTTGGTCTGGCTCTGAGGCAAATAGAGTCCTGTTGTGAGACTGCAACTCTGCTGGCTGTTTACAGTCCCTTTGTGAGGCTGGTCATTCCAGCATTGGTGTCCATTTACATTTGCTGTATGTTACTTGACGCTCCTTTATTCCTGTTGAAGTTGCCTCTCCCGGAAATCTCTGTCATTCCATAAGCCCTGGCTGCTGCCCACTGTGCAGCTGACCTCCCACAGTTTGAAAAACAAAATGTATTCTGGCTACATTTAAAGGAAGTTTGGGGGTCAGTTCATGGGCAAGGACTTGGTTGTAATATCTTGTGGGCAGAGTAGCTAAAGGGGAATCTAGCACTGGCTATTGCCAGATGCCAGGGCCCTTACACAAAAACCTCTGTGTTGTTTTTTCCTCCCTCTGCCCAGCTCTCCTCCCATGACTGCTAATGGTGTCTCTCTGCTATAATGCACTCATCATTGCCTCCTATTTTTAAAATGCTGTGTCTTTGTGTATATACTGAATAACAAACAGGCAAGTAAACACTCACCAAATTATTGAAAAGTATTCCACATTCCTTATAATAAATTATAATATGTAAATAAACATGGATACATATATGGAGGAAAAATTGCCTATAATCCTATTCTCCAGAGATATTTTGGTATTTTTGAGTGTGTGTGTACTTACTTTACTTTCTACCCCCCTGGTGGTTCTAAGCTTCTGTTCTGCCACTTATATAGCCTATTTTTAGGTCTTAAGCTATAATGCAATGCTAAAGAAGCAAGATCTTTCCTGTTTAGGTGTTCCAGGTCTTTCTCTAGTTCATTCTGCTTACAGAAATCATCTACTGCTACCCTCTTGTATTAACTATTGATAATCCTTCTATTTCTCTAATTTCCCACACCAGTTCTTTTTCTTCAGCCATCCACTTGTGACCACACATTTTCTTTTCCTTTCACAGAGCTAAATTGAGAGCTCTATTGTAATAACTGTCTCATTTTAAGTGTCTTGTTCATGTTTCTCTCTCCTGCCTTTTTAAATTTAACTTTAATAGTACACTTTACTATATGTAAGTCATCTACTACCTCTTCCCTTTTTTGGAAGTAGGTAAAGTATAAATCATAGAGAAATAATTGAAGTTGTCTCATGTTTGTAAATCTCTCATGTAGTCGTTTCTTGTGTTTTCTGTATCTTCAGCTTGGTTGTCCTTTTTATTTTGTTTCTTTAATTTTATTACTTACTTTAGCTGTTAATTTATTTGTACACATCTGGATTTTCACTAGACATCCACAGGATGGATTCTGTCTGCTGTTAAATAGGGATGAGATGGGCATAAGATTTAGGATACTATGGGGAGGAGCTTTTTAATCATGGATTAAATGTTGAAAGGAATGACCTGAGGTATGGTTGATATTTGTGCTTGCTCAGAGTTCATTTATTTATCCTACTTTTCCTTTTGTGTGCTTTCTGAAACTTCACTCATTGTTTGATATGAGTAGAATTCTGTGTGTGTAATCGGAGAGAAGAAAGTTCTTTTTCACTAAGTTTTTAGTCAATCTAAGTAAGCAGTGAGTTTAAAAATGACTTTATGGGTAAAATTAATCTGGAGGTTTGGAAAGTGCATTGAAATTGAATTTATTTCTTAGCTGGTAACTGATTTCAAGAATAAAGTACAATGTCCTTTGAGGAGCCTTAATCAGTGTTATAGAATTATTTGAATGGACCCCTCATCCTCCATTTTGGTATATCATTGGGACATTAATAATGGATGCTTGCTGCACTTGGTGGTCAGATATGTTATTTTGATCCATTTTTATTTCCCAAAGGGGACTCTGGAAAAGGGCAATGAGGGTAGATTTAAAACCACATTATTGGAATTCGATAACTTTCATCTTGTTTTGTATGTCCAGGGCTTGCTGAAGAGTAGTTCTCATATGGAGAGGCAGTCAAGCACGGAGCAGGAAAAATACCAAAATGAATTTTCTTAACTAAGATATAAGCTGGATTCTGTGCTTTAATTTAGGCTCTGATGCTCAGCAGTAAATTTTCCAGAAAATGTTCTAAATCAAAAAATCTATCAGTACAAATTACTTGAGTTGATGAAAGTAAACATAAGTTTAAATAAATCAGTTAGCAAAAATTATGTATTGCAATCGTTCCTAAGGAATTGTGAAGGACTGAATTTTAGTCATGCAAAGTGTATCCCCCAAAGGAGCACTAAGTTCTCAGATGTTTTTATTCCCCCAGCAAATTACTCAAAGGTTTGAAAGTGGAAGATTCTGGATCCTAGGGTGTTGGGGCCACTCATTCCTAGAGGTAAACATGGTCTTGCTTTGTCAAGTGATGGAATCTGTCCTTAGAAATGTCTCCTCCCTGCTGGGTTGGTGTGAAAATGTAGAAGAGAGTTAGTGATCTGTTCAGCCATACTCTGAAGCAAACAAATCAATTAAAGTAAGAGGGATAGGGGATAAGATCTACATTCCCACTCTTATTTCAGATGAATAAATGTCTTTTCCTCACCTGTGTCTTTATTTCCTGGCTGCTTAACTTAAAGATAAAAGCAATAAAAGCAAACCCAGTTACAAGTCCTAATAACCAGTTTTAATAATGTGTTACTTATCTGTTAGTACCTGGCTAATAGTACCTGGCCACCTGACTTAGAGGCCTAAAAGACTGAGGATGACTGTGAATGAGGTGACAGGCCTCCTTCTTACACAAAAAAAGAATGCTGGAAATCCAAAGATCCTGTTGCTTTAACTTTTGTCTTCCTCAGCCACCTACCTTGACATTATACTTTATATTATTATGTATAGTTTGACCTGCATTCGTTGACTGTTGTTTTGCTGTGAAACCGACTTCCCTTTTTATTCTTTAATTTACCTTTTTTTAAAAAAAATTCTCACAGAAGAAATAAGTCTTTAGTGAAGAAAAGTTGAAACATCGAGATAAACAGTGTAATAAAACTCATTTGTAATGCTGCCACCTAGAGAAAATACTTTGAACAGCTTGGATATCTTTTTTAGTTCTTTCTGAGTGTACACAGCTATAACTTTTATAGGACTATTTTATAATTTACTTTTTCTCAGTTAACAATATGTCTTGAACATATTCTGATGCCATTAAATATATTTTGTAACATCATTTTTAGCATCTGTGAATTTTTTCATTGTATGGAACATCATATCATGTTAAACCCATCTTCTCTCTTTTCATCTTTTGGCTATTATAATTTTTCACCATTATAAACTACTCTGTGATAGCATTTCAGTAGATAAATCCATTATTGCCTTAGGAGATATTCCTAGGAATGAAATTACGGGGTCAATGGGAGGTTTCCCAAAGGTTAATTGACGACTTGCATTGCTATCTGTGCTATAGAGGAAAGGGTGGCATTGGCTTCAGAATCTGGATTTATTGTTTTCTCATTTTCAGCGTCCTAACCATGGCCTCTAAAATTAGTTCCTCAGAGGGACTCTGATCCCATGAGCTTTCATTTCCTGTTCCAGACTCTTAGATGTTAGACTTAAAAACTTGTGTCTACAGCGTTAGCTCCCAACAGGAATATCGTAGGTGTTTAAATACAAATCAACAGTCAAGCTGGTTGCTGTGGATACTTATGTGGGGGAGGAAGAGATAGAAACACATCCTTAGAAGCTGTGCCATGGTCTTAGTGTTCTAAATATATAAAGAGTACATCTAAAAAAGAGCTGCCCAAGGTCACACCATGAGTCAGCAATGAAATCTCAGATAGAACTTTCATCTCCTTAACTTCTTTCTCCCAGTATAAAAAGTATTTATGAATAGGTCAAGAGAAAGCATTTGTAAATTAACCTATAAGGCCCATTATACCTTAAAATGCTCTAAAATTTCAGGAGAGTTACTAGGAGCTTCCATTTCAGATAAAACAAATCTAAATTGCTAATAGGTATTGATAGATTTTTAGAAGTTAAAATCTTAGATGACTACAATGATGAAAGAGTATGAGGTAGGATAGGCAGATGGAAATGAGCCTTAAAGGAGTATGTGTGTTTGCATTGCTGAGGGAGGGATAAGCAGGAAGGTGGAGGACTAATGGCCTGATCCTACCATGGTGACTAAGGAAAATACAACCAAATGGGCTCCTCAGGACATTAACCTTGGGGTAGGGGGGTAGGGGGTTGGCGTCTGGACTTTCATCCTGAATGAACCATAGATCTTTCCTCTTCTGCCTCTTGGTGTGGATCTGTACTATTATTTCAGAGCCTGTGACAGGGTGACATGAAGGAGCCAGAGAGATACCTTTTGATGTCCTCAGCACTGCAACTCAGATCTCCTGATTCCTAGTCTAGTGCTCATTCTTCCACCAGCAGGAAATAGCAGTCATTTTACAAGGATTTGCAGAGATATGCAGAAATCCCTGAGTAACTAATGCTCAGGCTATGAGTTATGGCAGGAATACAGAAAATAAAAGAGAAGGAAAACAAAAGAAAATCTTTGAGCTTGAGAGTAGAGATCACCCATCTAGCATTGTCTTTGTAAATGAGGAAACTGAAGCTCAGTGATCTATGGGGCCACAGATAACCAATACACACCAGGGCCAAGAGCTCAGACTTTCTGACACCCTACCTGGTGCAAAGTGATCTAGATACATCTTGTGTTTCATTTATTCTTTTTCACAATCATTTTCAAGCTTTTATTTCATGGTTCGTGAATTAAATATCAGTAATGTCAGCATGTATTAAGAATGTATTTGCATGTGATTCTATACTCTATAAGGCAAAACAGACAAATACAGTGCTTGCCCTATGGAATTTCCTAAGGCAGATCAGACCTCATAGAAATAGACATAAATGACATACAGAAAACTGAACAAACAAAGCAAATATGTAAATTACACAACTTTGCCATGTGAGAAAGTGAATGAAGGGATGCTCACAGTCTATTGCTTGAAGAGAAGACCCGTCTTCATCACTGAATAGCACTAAACCAATAAGTGATGATAACCCTGTGGCCTGTAGTTGTCATTAATATATTAGAAAGAAAAAGAGAGAGTGCTTTACTAGGCATACCCAGCACTAGAGTGCAGTTTCTTTGGTGTATTGTTGATCACTACCTTCATTGATTTTTGTCCCTTTGCATATTCTGCGATGGTCTGCAAAGGCTAGAAGGGTCTGCTGAAGCAGTAAGCCTCTCAGGGTAGGCCTTCTAAAACCAAAGGGCTTTTTCTCCCTAGAGAAAACTAGTGGTCATATGGTTCTTAGGTATATTTTTATTGAGGCCTTTTTTTTCCCCTTCTAGAAGGACCTTGAAGATGGTAAAGGAGGTTACAAAACTCCAAAGGTTTTAAACTGTATACTGTGAACTGTGGTAAACAGTGAGACCCTGGCAGGCGTGGGAACCTGTGGCCTTAAGAATAATTGAGCTCTGTAATAAAATAAAAAGATTTTAGTCCTTAAATGCTGGTGCTTAATTAATCCTTTTAACAAAAGGATTTGTTCTGTAAAATTTGATTCAGTTAAAAGGCCGTGCTTAAGGACCTAGAAGGCCACATGAGGCCTTAAGATCAGTTAAAGACAAACCAAAGGTGAACCTGCTTTCTTTTGTGGTGATAAAAGGCACGTTTACCAGGTATCTTATCAATGCTTTTCCTAGTCATTTGCTTCAGGACCAGTATTAGTAGCAGTATTAAAATAGTATTAGTATTGTTATTCTGAGACTATCATATATGTAATGTGAGATGAAACAAATGGGTGATTATGGGATCTTCTAAATTTATTACTTCCCAAGATTATTGGGGTGGAAGAAAGGTGATACTGATGTAATATGGGAGATATTAGGTAAAAACCCTTTAGTTCTGAATTTGAATTGGAAATATCAGTTATGGACTGATAAGGTGTTTCCTTTTGGAATATACGTATTTCCTAGCTCTGTTAATTAAAAAAGCCTAGAAGCAGTGACCAACTGACAAGTAATGAGCATCCATATGTCCTTGATGGTAGTCTGGAAAAACTTTTCCCATTAAAAGAAGCCAAGGCTTCCTTAGAAAAATATCTGATTTCAAGTCTGAAAATACACAAGATGAGCAAGAAAGTTATCAGAGATTACTAGAATAGTTAACTTGAAGCCAAATTGACGGGGATCCCACTGGCCAAAGATGAACAATTTGAGCTTCAATAAGTTTAAGGATTACAGTGGATCAAAACTCATCAAATATGTTTAAATCCACGAGTATACAATGATATTAAGTAAGCCAACTAGTTGATTACCTTCTGAATATTACAGAGAACCAATTCATTTTCTTGAAAACTAGGTAAAGAATGGAAAAGAATCAAGTATTTATCTTGACTTTCCCTTATGAATTGTACCACTATAATCAAATAGTTGGTCAAGGGAAGCATCTTCTATTTAAGTTATTCTGGCTAATAAATGAAAACAAATTGATAGAATATCATCATTTTGCAAACCCAAATACATTGACAGATCTAGACCCCGACCATCAATTACTAAAATAGTTGATAGCACCAACTAACTGTCAAAAGCAAAATCAGTTAAATATTCCTTGATGAAAAAATAGTACTGTTGTTCTTAGAGTTTTGTCAAAGAAATTGAAGCTGAGAGTAATCAGGCCTCAGGATCCAGATGCCAATTTGTAGGAAGTAAACAGGACAGAGGAACCAATAGGCTGGACTGCATCATGTGGCTTCCATCAACAAATCCACATTGTGGGAAACTCTGTAGGTGTAATGGCCCAGGTTTTTCAACAGATAAATTGTATGAAATGGAAAGGAATATAGTTCGGACCTGTAGATTAAGAGACTGAAAAGGCATATCAAGTTAAAAACTGGACAAAAGCAAATAATTGTATCCAGGCATGCTTGGGTAATAAAACCCGAAAGAGATGAAGGGGAGTGATTGCTATGCAAGTCAGCATAGCGGTCATTTTTGGAGGGGTGGAGGCTTTCTGGTGGGGAGGCAGCACATGCAAGCACTTCTGGAGTGGCTGGCAAATTTCTAAATTTTGACCTGGGTAATTGTTACAAAGGTGTTTTCCTTACAATAATTTACTCTGTTTCATTCTATAATAAAAGTAAAAAAAAAAAAAAATGGAAGAAAAGAGAAAGCATATTGGAAAACCCCACAAACCTGATGTTGCCCTAGAGATTATCTTAACATGTCAGCACTGGGTAAATAAAGTTGTGGAAAATTGTTTCCTGGGGCACAAAGAATGTAAATTCTACTGTAGACACAGATGTGTAATGTCAGTGGTGGGCCACCTTTCAAGTTGCTGGGAGGTTTTATTTTTACTGCTGTATGGCAGCAGGCTTGCACCCAGTTCCCTGTCCGTCAGTCTAGACAGGTGACCCATCTCCATCTTAGTATTTTTCATTGAGTGGAGCATAGAACACTGGCATCATGGCCACCTCATGTTTAAGAAAATGTAGGTCCTTGGTTCCAGGTATCTTCAAAAGGAGTGGCCCCAGGAGTATGTGTGATTAATAAGCACACTGCAGTATAAGAACCACACTGGCTTCTCTGTTGATTTCTGTCTGAAACATTGCTAAAAATCCAGTTTTATAAAGATGTCTTGAGGAAAGTACAGATATTCTGAGCAATTTCCAGATGAGCTGTTTAAAGACCATAGCTGTGATTTTTATTGATGAATGAACTAAGATTTTGAACCTGTATTTAATTAATATATATGTAAGTGTGACTAAGCAGTGGCCCAATTAGAAAAACAATTTCTCCAAGGTACAATAGCAATGGGCAATTTTCCTCCCAACTTTTTGTTCAGGGTTTATTCCCCCTCACATAAATCAGAGGCTAGGACTTTGAGTAGATGCCCAGTAGTGGGATTGCTGGATCCAATGGTAGATCTATTTTTAGTTCTTTGAGTAATCTCCATACTGTTTTCCATAGAGGTTGTACTAATTTACATTCCCAACAACAGTGTATAAGTGTTCCCTTTTTTCTGCATTCTCACCAACATCTGTTGGCTTTTTACTTTTTAATAGTGGTCATTCTGAGTGGGGGAAGATGGTATCTCATTGTGGTTTTAGTTTGCATTTTTCTGATGATTAGTGATATTAACCATTTTTTTCATATGTTTTTTGGCCATTGGTATGTCTTCTTTTGGAAAGTGTTTGTTTATGTCATTTGCCCACTTTTTAATGGGATTATTTGTTTTTTCTTATAGAGTTGTTTGAGTTCTTTGTAAATTCTGGATATTAGTTCTTTGTCTCTACTGGGTGGGGTGCATGCGGATCCCTTCTGCTCACAAGTAGGGGGTTGGCTCTCATGCAGGGGAGGATGTGTCCTGTGGTATTTTTTGTCCCAAGGTGTGCTTTGGTGCACTTCATTCTCCATTCCCCTAGGGGCAGTCCACCTTTAGTGTTAGAATTCCAGGACTCCCACAGTTCCCCTGATACCCACCAGCCCTCTTTGGCTGCTGCAGTCTAAGTGGGTACTGGGGAACTTTTGCTGGAGATCCAGCAATATGAAGACAGAAGGACTGTGACTTCCTAAGCAGGACAGAGGCCCACAGCAGGTGCACAACCAGTATGGTGCCTGCCACCTCAGTCCAGGTCTGGGGAGAGGGTGAGCAATCCTGCATGGTCTGGCAGCCAGTGCTCTGCCCTTAAGAAGTTCCCAAATCGCCATCTGCAACAGTACTTGGACTCTCAAGGGTAGAGGGGCTTTCTGACAGTTCAGGAGCAAGCAGTCTGCTACAGGTCTGAGGGGTGCAAAAAGAAACACCCCCACCTATCCTTTCCAGGGAGCTCTAAGTTCCTCGGGGGTTGATCACTGTCCACCTTTTGCTTCTTTCTTATTCTGTGCTCCAGGTTCTTCCCATGGATTCTCTGGCAGGTTCCTGCACTCTTCCCTCAGTATTTCACTTGGGCTATGCTGATTTACCTATAACTTTGGTTCTTCTTTCTGAGGAGAGCTGATGACCAATGTCTCTAAGCAGCCATCTAAAATTGGCAGTTCTCGCATGTGCAAATTATTGTATGACCCACAGATATCAAAACTATTCTGGGTCTTTTGCCTTTTAATATAAACTTTAGAATCAATTTGTTTATAAAATAACTTGTCAAATTTTTGAGTGTCTTGAAGCTATACATCAGGTTGGGAAGAACTGACATCTTGATAATATTGAGTCTTCCTATCCACAGACATGGACTATTTCTCCATTTATTTAGGTCTTCTTTGATTTCTTTAATCAGTTTGTAGTTTTTCTTATATAGATTGTGTACATATTTTATTAGATTTATACCTAAGTATTTCATTTTGGAGCGTTCTAGTGTAAATGCTACAAATTCCACTTGTGCATTGCTGGAATATAGGGAAGCAAGTGGCTTTGTATATTAACTTTGTATCCTGAGACCTTGCTAGAATTCTTTATTAGTTCCAGGAGGGTTTTTGTTGTTGTTGTTGTTGTTGTTGTTGTTGTTGTTGATTCTTTCAGATTTTCTACATAGATGGTCATGTCATCTGTAAACAAGACAGTTTCATTTCTTCATCCTCAATCTGTATACCTTTTATTTCATCTACTTGTCTTATTGCAGTAACTAGGACTTCAGTATTATGTTGACAACAAGTGCTTAGAGAAGACTTCTTTGACTTGCTCTCAGTCTGAGTGAGGAAGCTTCCAGTTTCTCATTGTTAAGTATGATGTTAGCTATGGGCTTTTCATAAATATTCTTTATCAAGTTGAGGAAGTTCCCCTCTATTTCTACGTTACTGAGAGGGGTAGTTTGCTTTTGGGTAAATAAAAATATCTTGTCATAGGAACATCCATCGGTCTGTTTTTTGGAGAAAGTACGGTTTTGATAGTCAACTTTTAAAGATAACATTGTAGTCTGCAATGGGAAGTTTTTGTATAAAGTTGCAATTTCAAATGGTTTACTTTGGAGTTGCATTACCAATAACTGTGGTAATCCCTTGATTTGTATTTAAAAATAAAAAGTACATATATTAGGTAAGAATCTCTTCTCAGCTTTTTCTAATAAACACACACACATGTTGAGCATATGAGTAAAGATACATTTTAATCCATTCATTTCTACAATTACTAGTAAACAAAATGATCAAAAATTATGACATGGCATTTTGCAATAAGACCAAAATGTGTACACTACTGCCATCTTATGTTTACTTCTCTCTTGTTTACTGACTTTAGATAATGAAGACTTTTAATTCTAAATGTAATGGAATGCCATGGTTATGATGAGAGTCCAAGATTTTTGAAACTCTGATAGGAAAAAGAAGTGGGAATAAAGAGAATTCTTTAAAAGTAGACTTCAATTTACTTTTGTTTTAGAAAAACTGTCTGAGTATCTCCTGCAGTTACACAATTATAAATCAAGAGTGTTTTGGGAGAAAGAGTGACATTATTTTTAGGGGAAGAGAAAGAGAAACATTCTTTGGTATTATAGATGAATGGAGAAATACCTGCTGATTACTGTTTGTTCCTGTGGAGAGGCAGGTTGTAGTTATTAGGGAAATTTGCTTTTGGAGAATAGCATGTGGGAAAGCAAGAAGCAGAGAGAAGAGGGAAGAGCTATGTTTGTGGGACTTTGTGAAACTTTGCTTCCCAAGTACCTGGGTGGAGTAGTTGCTGACAGGACAGATTACCGTCCAGATGCACACAGAGCTCTGGAGATTGGCAATTTGGGGCTCTTGCAGCAGAATGTTGATCCAAGTACACTTGTAATTTCACAGGAAAACCTTTAAGATGTTTTGAGAATGGTTGAAAATGGGTATGGTGACATCATGATGAGGCAGCAAAGAGATTCCCTCCAAGGGACAATTCGTAGGAGCTGAGGAGTCACACTCCCTCTAGTAAGAAATCAGAGCAATCACAAGAAGGGTGCCTTCTTTTCTTTCTTAAGCTGGTGAAAACTGGACATACTGGCTAAATACATAACAGTTACCTTAACAGCCCTATATCTGTCTGGAAGAAATAAGATACAACTAAAAAATATACAGTAATCTGTTCTACAAAAAAGAAAAAGCATACCTCTTACATAAGCATATAACCAAATTTTAAGAATACAAAAACAACTGACCCAATCAACTAGAGTTTATTTGTAAACAGTCTCAGACCATGTCGGCATTAGTATCAGCTACTTGGGTAACCATAGAAGATTCCTTTCTCAATGACAGGAGACAGCAGCCATAATTTTTAGACTGCAGGATATCTAGAAGGTTGAGAGAAGAAAGCAGTTGGCTTGGTTGAATTTTTGTTTTGTGAGTCTTGCTGAATGCCACAGGAGCTACTGTGCTGTCTGTGAAGTAAACAAGATAATGGAGAGGGTCACTTTCCCACATTAGCACAGTAATATCTGTGGGGAAAAAAATCATTTGCAACTTTGAAGATACATGGTTAACTATTGTCATTTGCTTTAATTTACTTTGAGATGAGCTCCAAATTAGCTTCATTTTCTTCTATACTTGCCAGAAAATAATGCGGAAGCTATATAGAGTTACTATGTAGAATCAGTGCCGATGATCACAGTGCCATTACCCTAAGAGTTGTGCTTGTTGTAATCTCCAAGAATCTGAAGGCAGGTGTGTTCTCCCAAATGAATTTTTATATTCATTTACCGAGACTGTACATTATTTTACTGAGACTATGTACTGCTTTTATTTTATTTTATTATTTTTTAAATTATCATACAGCAGAATTGATTTTATTTATTAGTGTAAAGTTCTACAAATTTTAACTCAGGTGTAGATTTGTATAACCATTTCTATAATCAGGATACAGAACAGTTCCATCACCTGCCAAAACTCCCTTGTGTAGTCATGCCCTCCTGCCCCGAGTCCCTGGTAGCCACTTATCTATTCTTTATAACTGTAGTTTTGTCTTATGAGAATGTCATATAAATGGAATTATACAATGCAACCTTTTGGGACTGGCTTCTTTCACTTAGTATAATGCCTTTGAGATTTATCCAAATTGTTGCTTGTATTAGTGGTTCATTTTTAAAAAATGGCTACATATTGTATAGACATACCATAGTTTGTTTATTCATTTACCCATTGAGGGACATTTAGGTTTTGGTGATTGTGAGTGGAGCTTCTTTTCATTTTTGTTGTGTATATAAGTTTTCATTTCTCTAGGATAAACATTTAGGAGTGACATTTCTGAGTCATATGGTAATTGTATATTTAACTTTATAAGAAATTGCTAAATTGTTTTCCAGAATGACTGTACCATTTTGAATTCCAAAGGAATTCAAATAGGAGAGTTCCAATTGCTCTGGAAGTCCTTAGCATTTAGCATTGTCAGTAATTTTTTTATTGTAGGCATTCTAATAGGTATACTGGTATCTCATGGTGGTTTTAATTTTCATTTCCCTAATGGCTAATGAGGTTGAACATTTTGTCATGTTATTATTTGCCATCATTATATCCACTTTGGTAAAGTGTTTGTTCTTTTGTCCATTTTATAATTGAGTTGGTTGTTTTCTTACTGTTAAGTTTTGAGAGTTCTTTATGTATTCTGGATATAAGTCTTCTGTTGGATATGTGATTTGCAAATATTTTTTCCCAATCTGTAGCTTATCTTTTCCTTTTTTAAAAATGGTCTTTTGTAAATGTTCAACATCACTAATAATCAGGGAAATGTAAATCAAAACCACAGTGAGGTATCATCTCACCCCAATTAGGATGACTCTTATCAAAAAGACGAAAAATAACAAATGCTGGAGAGAATACAGAGAAAAGGAAAGTCATACATTATTCATGGAAATGCAAACTAGTACAGTCACTATGGAAAACAGTATGAAGTTCCCTCAAAAAACTACAAATAGAACTACCATATGATCCAGCAATCCCACTACTGGAAATTTATCCAAATGAAAGGAAATCATTATATTAGAGAGACATCTGCACCCCCATGTTTATTGCAGCACTATTCAAAAAGCCAACATATGGAATCAACCTAGGTGTCCAACAACAGATGAATAGATAAAGAAAATATGGTATATATTCACTATGGAATATGATTCAGCCATAAAAAAGAATGAAATCTGTTATTAGTGGCAACATGGATGAAACTGGAGGACGTTATGTCAAGTGAAATAGGCCAGGAACAGAAAGTTAAACACTGTATTTTCTCACTCATATGTGGAAGCTAAAAGAAGTTGATCTCATAGAAGTAAAAACTAGTACAGAGGATATTAGAGGCTGGGAAGAGTAGGGAGAAAGGAGGGATAGGGAGAAATTTGTTAAAGGATACAAAATTACAGCTAGATTAGGAGGGATAAGTTCTAGTGTTCTATACCACTGTAGGATGACCATAGTGAACAATAATATACAGTTTCAAATAGCTAGAAGGAGGATATTGAATGCTCCCAACACAAAGAAATGAAAAATGTTTGAGATGATGGACATCTAATTACCCTGATCCAATCACCGTATATTATATATATTAAAACATCTTTATGTACCCTGTGAATATGTGCAATTATTATTTGTCAGTTTAAAAGTTAAAGTGAAATTAAAAAAATTTAAATGTCTTTTGTAAAACAAAAGTTTTAAATTTTAAAGTACTTTTTTTTTCTTTTATGAATTCTACATTTGGTGTCATGTCTAAGAAATTGCCACCAAACCCCAGGTCCATAACTATGGAGATAACACTGACACTTGCTGCTCACTGGAATGCTCTTCTTCACCTCATCCTCCTGGTTGTCTCTTTCAAGACCCAAACTTTGCTTCCTTTGAAAAGCTTTCTTTCTCCTTTCCTCTTTGTTCCCATTTCCTCCACATCTGTGTACTCTCCATGAACACTTACCTTCCTGATGGCAATTTCTGATTATATTATCCCTCCCCTGAAGCAGGGATCTCCAGGGGGACAAGTCTGGGCATTATTCATCTTTGTGTCTCCAGTGCATTGATTAGTACATAGTAGGTATTCAGCATAGTCACTGGGGTAACTCACTTCTAAAGACATTATCCTTCTGTTCTTAATTATAGGTTGAGCTGGGGACAATTTGAATATCTGTAAAAAAAAAAATTATTGCTTGAAGGACATTTAAAAACTATCTTTAATTTAAAATTAAAAGTTTGTTGTTTTTTGAGACATCTACTGATTTAGCCATCTAAGTGAACTTGCTGGAGAACATCTTAGAGGAAAAAATATAAGGAAATGAATGAAATTCATATAGAATCATGGAAGATTTTAAGTGGCTAAAGCAATTAATACCAATTGATAATACTGAAAAATAAAACTAGACAATTTTATCTACCAAAATTAATTTTTGTTCATTGTCAGTCTGTTAATGGGAGATCTATATCATCAAAATTCTTTACATATATATTTTTAATTTATTTTAAAAATTAGGTGGGGTCTTGCTATCTTGCCCAGGCTGGATTCAAACTCCTGGCCTCAAGCAATCCTCCCACCTCAGCCTCCCGAGTAGCTGGGACCACAGGTACATGCCACTGTGCCCAGGATATCATCAAAATTTTTGAGTGGCCAACTTAATGGTAGCCACTAGTTATATAAAGAGATCCTATGGAAACAGCCCTCTAGTAGGGGAAAACGTTCACATACAGAAATAAAGAAATTCTCTGTGACCCCTTCTATTAATGGTAAAATCTTCATAAATTGTATGAAACAGCATCCTGTTGCCAAATAATAACATTCATAGAAAGTTAGAAACAATAGTTTTGATTATCTGTAACTGTACACAATAACAGGGCCAGCTCCAGGCAAACTTCTGAAGATTTACAGAGTTTGTCCTTGGCCACCCCTCTCTGTTCTCCCTTTCCTCTGCCTTCACTTTTTCAAAGTCCTCTGGCTCTCTGTTCCTGAACATGACTTACAAGGGGTGGGATCTGCCTTAAGGGCAATAGACTGACTCTGGAGTCTTGAGAGTGAGAGAAGTCTGGGCTGGTGGATCTGTCCGTGATCCATGGTCCCATTGTCTCAGGTGAGGCATACTTGGTAATCAGGAGAGGAAGCCAAAGGTCAAAGAAGAAAGGTCTGGCAGAAATGACACTGAGAAGAGGAGCTGGAACTGATAGGAATATGGGTAAGAATTAGGTGTGAGCCGGAGAAATGGGATAATTTCAAGCTGAGGCTAAGAAATGTGAGTTTCCAGGAACAACCTGCTTTATAGAAGATGGACTAGTGGACTTAATCATCTCTCCCATCGATGTTGGAAAAGGTTTCATGGTTGTCACTCAGTCTTCAGCATCTTCATCCCTCTCCTGACCTTACCCTCTCTATAGACTTCAGTTTTCTAACCATTAACACCTTCTCCTCTATAAAAAAAATTTAAAATAAAACATTAGCATTTGTTGGGTGATTACACTTCACTATGAATTTTAGTCACTATATCATTTAATAATTATCAAGGACTTAACCAGTCGTTGTTATGTTTAGTGTTATAAAAATCTCTCATTGTAGAATGAAAGATTTTATCTCCTGTTAATACTCGCAGTACACAGATAGGGAGAAATATTTTGTATATAGATCCTGAAGAGAGAGAAAGAGAGAGAGAGAGAGAGAGAGATCTGGTCCTGAAGGTATTGTTTCTTTTTATATTCCTAAAAAACTGTGACTCTCTTGAAATTGCTAGATTCCCCTGAGTGGCACTACAGGGCTCGCAAATCTGCTGTCCACTGAGCAGTTCAGCCCTGTGAGCTGAGTCTGGGTTTCAGTTGCCATCTGCTCCACTCATGGATTCAATCGAGTCTGAAGACCAGTGATTCCTTACATGCATCTGTTAGGCCCTGGTCCAACACACCCCTTCCCCATGCTTCCACTTCACCTAATTAAATCAAGTCCCTGCAGGGCCTCCAATAGTCTGATCTCTTTGAGCCTTTTAATTCCAAAAAGTTCCTGCTAGGAGGCAGCCATTCAGCAAATTGTTTTTAAAAGTCTCTAATATCCAGTTATCTGATTGCATTAAAATGAAAAGAATGTCCATAATCATCAGCTTCTTCCATAAAAATGTCCAACAAGTTGGCAGTTGTTAAGGGGCTAAGCATTAGAATCTTCAAACTAATTCTCTTCTTCTTTTTTGGGGACAGGATCATGCTGTGTTGCCTAGGCTAAAGTGCAGGTGGTTCAGTGGTGTAATCATGGCTTACTGCAGCCTCTAACTCCTGGGCTCAAGTGATCCTCCTTCCTCAGTCTCTTGAGTAGCTAGGACTACAGGCATGTGTCACCATGCCCCTATAAGTTTTCTATCTTTTGTAGTTACAGTGTCTATAATTATTTTTCATATATTTATTCAACATTTGCAGGGCCAGGGAAAATAAGATTTTCTATTATTAAGAAGTATTTATAGATTCAGAATTAGTTACCTTTCTCAAAACAAATCTCTCATCAAATGTTCAAAGGAAAGTCCACATTTGGGGAATGGGACACACGTAACACATACACATAAATCTGTAGTTATTTTTCTACAGTTTGTGTGTTCATGTGATTTTTGTCAAAGTAGACAACTGGTGGCAGAGTAGAGGACACAAAATAATTAAATTAATAGACTTCAGAAAGTTGCACATACCATGCATTATTTAGTTTCGGAATTTCAGCAAAGATTGCACATGCACATTGCCAAACACTCAACAGAGGGAGGTCAGCATTTATGGGGAGAGTGTTTCTTTTCCCTCAAGGCCCATCTGCTCTTGTGGGAATGGAGCCAATTTACCTTTCCTAGTTATGGAAGGAGTAGGGTTTGTAAACCTAAGATAATCGGCACCAGTGTCCCTTATAGATCGTTTCCCCTGGATAGTTGCCTGGCAATCTTAACCTGTGACCTGGCTGTGACTACATTCCTACATCCATTATGAAGAAGCCAAATCATGTGTAAGGGGAGTGTATGGCGTGTGCTTTGACGTGAAGTTTTTGTAGTGCCAAGACTATACATAACCTTTCATATTGGGGGATGGTGTGGAGTAGATAAGATATGCCTATTCAGCTGTTCTGAGCCAGTGATGTAAAGGTTACCCAAGCCTTTTCCTCTCCTGCATCTGTAGGATCAAAGTGCGACTCAGGAGACAGAGGCTAACAAATCTGAGTTATGAAATCAAGAGTGTGAAGAAGTTGAGATCACTGCCAAGAGAGTGGTTGGTCACCATAAATACTATGCTAGGAGCGGGATGATATATGAGGAAAAGGGTCCATGGAGGCGCTGGTGGCCTGGATGAGGTTGTAGAGCACCTATAGTGGGAGATAGGAGTGAAAAAGTTGAACACAGAGAGGTTGGTGGCATAGGGGACTTTCTGATATTGTTACAAAGGTGGAGTGATGACAGCTCCAGAGTAGATCTATGGCAGAGACTTGTCCCAGTGGAATGGGTATGAAGGGCCTGGGAGCTGTGGAGTAAAGGAAATTTGAGGCTGCGGTGTTTGTTGGTTCATCAGTGTGAATATTGAAATTACCTAAGATAATGGTATGCTTGGTATGGAGAGAGTAAAATGTGAACCAGATGCATTCTTAAATGTAACGTTGAGGAATGAAAAGGAAGAATGTAGGTAACAGCAATGAGGGAGAAAGACAGTAAGGTTTAGAAGATAGTAGGCATCTTCTGGGAAAGAAAGGTGTTAGTAAGAGGGTGAAAGGTCAATGATCAGAAATGCTGAAATGGCAAAGAGACACCAAGGCCTGCCTTCCCCCATCAGCCCTACTCCCATCTCTTAGATGAGGGATAGGAGCATGAGTACCCTACCCTGGGAGGGCAACAGGGGAAACAGTATTCTTGGCAGAATTAGGTTTGAGTGAGAACAGGAAGTAGATGTAGCATTCTATAAAGAAGTTAAGGAATGTTTTTACAATGGGTGGGGGGTCAGGAAAGCATAGAGAATTTGGAAGAGGTCAGAAGTGAGAGAGAGGGAGTGTCCCAAGGTGACACAGAACAACATGGAAATGAGCATCCTAAGAGGACAAAAGATACAGGGCATTTGCTTTGGGGTGGTGGTCAAGGATACTGGGAATAACGGGTATGGGGGAATACATGGAGTGGAAGCTTCAACTAGAAATCCCAGGTAATGTGGAGTATCTGATGATAGCAATTACAGCCATGCTCTTTTTGATGAGGCTAGCAGAGACTAGCTAATCTGGCTGTGATTGGTTACCATGTACTGGTTAGAGGGGTAATTTATTTGCCCCAAATTTCTTTTGAACTGCATTAACTCATTGGCCACATTTGCAAGAACATTACCTAATTAAGGCTCCAAAGTCCATTTGGTTTAAACTTTTAATCTGTTTCAAGTTATTATTACCAATTTGTACCACTATCACCAATGCTCAATAACTAATATTGGAGCATTCATTAGAATTATATAATAATTTGTATAATTCAAATTCAGCACAATTTCCCATCATTCTTCAATAGATCTTTTTTTGCCTATTGTTATTGTACATTGTTAAATACAGATTGTATAGTTTAGTTTTTCTTTTTAAAAAAGTAACTGAATTACATGAAATCAGAAGGTTATGTTTCCAGCATAGAATGACTGTTTTGACACTAAAGATAGGGCTCAGAGCTCAAATACTATCTTAAAATTTTCACTTTAACAAAAATCATAAATAAAAGCTCCTTTTTAAAAATCACTGATGCACAACTAAAAATGAGTAACTGAGCCATTTTAGCTGACACCTACATCATTTTGATGCTTAATGGTCTCATAAATTGCCCAAGTAAATGCTACCACTGATGCTACTCATTTCATGCTGCTGGACTCTGACAGCACAGTGGAAATTTGGGAACTTGTAAGAACAGTTGACATGTCAGATACCAAATCTTCCTACCTAATAGTATGTGTGAAGGAGATTGAAACTTTGATTTATTAATGCTTTTGTTTAAAATGTCTGGGTCTTAAAAAAAATGAAACTATTTTGTCTTTTTTTATCCTTGGGATTTTTCTGGCTTTCCTTCTTAAGAGTGATTCTCTTACAAAGTACAGGTTGAAAATTTAGATAACTACTGTGAATTTAAATATTAAATCATGTACTTGTGGGAGAGTGACAATTGCCCCTTGCACCAGATATCCCATAGCTCATTGAGAATGGCTGGGAGCTCCTATGAAGTACACGTTCTGGCTTGTCTTTCTTCATACTAGATGTCTGGATGGTGCTTCTATCCTGAAATATTGCATGCTCAGTATAGCTCACTGCTAGCAAATGGAACAGCTGTTGGCTCCCTTCCAGAATCCCAAACAGAGATAACAGAGAGTGGATTGGTGATAACAGAGAGTGGATTGGTGAGCTAAACCTTTTGTCTTAGTTGAACTTTCAATTTGGGGAGCAGAAAGAATAGTAAGATTTTTGTGGTTTCGAAAAAGATTACTTTACCTATATGTACCAAAGACCCAGTGTACAGGAATATGGCCTGCTACTATGTATCTGAACTACAACAAAGGCCAGGTATCCAACATGAGCTACTTTTGGCCGTGATGATTGGTGTTAGGTGAAAGAGTGACCTTTTCTACCACCCCCACCTCCCTCCAGGATAAAGCAAAGTTGTCCTCATATATTTTGCTTTCCTTTACTGCAGGACATTTGTGAAGATATTTCTGATCATGTTGAGCAAATCCATGCCCTTCTTGAAACGGAATTCTCCCTAAAGCTGCTGTCTTACTCTGTCAATGTGATAGTGGATATTCACGCAGTGCAGCTCCTTTGGCACCAGCTCCGAGTCTCAGTGCTGGTTCTGCGGGAGCGCATTCTGCAAGGGCTGCAGGATGCCAATGGCAACTACACCAGACAGACGGACATTCTGCAAGCTTTCTCCGAAGAGACAAAGGAGGTGAGTTTTTTATTTGAAGCCAAGTAACGCCTTGTCAAATGTGACCATTTGAGAATGTTTTCAGTTTAGAGATATGGGATAGGAATTCTTTGTAGGTAAATAAGCAGGCCCTGAATCAGGCTTTGCATCTAAGTGTAATGACCAGAATCTAGGGTACTTCTAATGTGAATGGGGGTTTAGACCAGAGTTAATTCATATGTGGTAATTTGCACAGATACCATCCATAGTTACTGGTGCTAACCTGGCTTCCTTTCCTCCTTCAATTATTTAATAAATACTTACTGAGCACTTACTATATGCCAGGCACTAGGTGAATATGATATGATATTAGAATCATATAAGAATATAATATCATATAAGAATATGATAATGAGCAAAACATGGTCTCTGCCTTCATGAGCTTTGAGTCTAGTGGGGAATGGAACCTAGTGAGCAGACATTAAGGCCAGACTGCTACTGGCGCAGGCCCTTGGGCTCTCTGTGTAATAGAAATTAACAAGAGGCTGAATGGGAGTCACAGGCAAGACTTTATTGAGGCTTATGTTCAAGCACAAGGGAGATAGCACAAAGAAAAGAGTCCTTAGGTTGGCTTCCCAAGGGGACTTCAGGAAGAGTTTTAAAGAGGCTTAGGCAGGAAAAGGGTGACTTATAAGCATGAAGAGATGGAGATTTATTCATGTGTGGTATGTCTCAGAATGTTAAATCTCCATCCCTGGGCATGATTTTTAGCATTAAAATGAGATTATAATGAGTAAAAAGTCTGGGTAAGGTCAGTATGGGGGTCTATTCTGGCTTGTGGCAGTTATATCTGGATAGGTCTGGTTTCTTTGTAGCCAGGTACCTTATCAGCTTGTGTCAGTGTTTTGTTTTAGTGGCCTTAATAAACATTACTCACAAGACAGATGATTCAGCTCTTTTCTTATATGGGTGTGGGCTGAATTTTGGCATTTAGGAAGCTATTTGTTTCAGCCCTCTGTGAATAGCTGAGTTGAGTTATATTGAATTCTGTGGTCAGGGGTAAGAGTCTCAGTCCAGTTCCTATTCTTTCTCAAAACTGTAATAAGTCTATAAGATGCCATTGGAGAACAGAGAAAGGGTCACCTAAGTCAGACAGTGGAGGCTTTGCAGAAGTGAGTTTAACTTTGAACCTGAAGGGGAGACAGGATTAGATTGGTGAACAGAAGTAGAAAATGTTCTAGACAGAAGAAATGGGATGATCGGAGACCCAGAGGTAAGAAAGAGAATGGCAGGCTCTGAGAGCTACTATTCAAAGGACCAGGAGGCAGGATTTGGGATAATAGCTAATTGGAGGTCAGATCATGAAGATAAAAAGCTTTTAAAATGGTATTAAGAGAATTGGACTTTATTTTGAGGATAAAAGAAGTGTTTGTTCAGGGAACTGCCATGATTAGAGTTATGTTTTAGAAAAATCATTCTGGCTGCAGTGAATCAAATGGACATTAGAATGTTATATAACCAATATATTTGATTTTTCTTATTTATGTTGAGTACTTTAATGAGTTTGTTGTTGTTATTCTTGATGGATAACTTAAGAATAGTCACTATAAATTTGAATACAAGTGAACTCTCCCATTTTCAAATAAAATTGACATATATTTATAGAAAAATGTATTATGCTTGCTAAGCAGAGGCTATACTATACAAAAGGATACCGTGTATGGATACATTGTATGTGTGTAGTATACCCAGTTTAGTGGCCTACTATTAGTTTTGTGAAAAATATGTATTCTATGAGTTTATAAGGCACTTATATAAATATATAAAATGAAAAGGCCTTATAATGAGTGTTTCATAATTGACTAACTTATTAATTTATTAATGTTTCAGTGGCTCTAACATTATCAATAACACAAAGCAACTCTATATTTATTCCCATAAATGATTTATTCTTTATTCTTATTATTTCAGCATATTATGGGGGTACATAAGTTTAGGTTATGTAGGTTGCCCCCCAACCCGCCTGTGTCAGAGCTTCAAGCGTGTCCATCCCCTAGACAGTGCGCATCACACTCATTATGTATGTATACACCCATCCCCTCCCCCCCACATCTACCTGACACCCAATTAATGTTATTACTAAATGTGCTCTTAGGTGATGATCAGTGAAACCAATTTGATGGTGAGTGTATGTGGTGCTTATTTTTCCATTCTTGGGATACTTCACTTAGTAGAAAGGGGTTCCAACTCTATCCAGGAGAACATAAGAGATTCTATATCCCCATTATTTCTTATAGCTGAGTAATACCCCATCGTATACATATACCACATTTTATTAATCTACTCATGTATTGATGGGCACGTGAGTTGTTTCCACATCTTTGCAATTGTGAATTGTGCTGCTATAAACATTCAGGTGCAGATGTCTTTTTTTATAGAATGTCTTTTGTTCTTTTGGGCAGATGCCCAATAATGGGATTGCTGGATCAAATGGTAGGTCTACTTGTATCTGTTTAAGGTATCTCCATATTGCTTTCCACAGAGGTTGCACTAGTTTGCAGTCCCACTAGCAGTGTAAGAGTGTTCCTGTCTCTCTGCATCCACGCCAACATTTATTGTTATGGGACTTTTTGATAAAGGCCATTCTCACTGGAGTTAAGTGATATCTCATTGTGGTTTTGATTTGCATTTCCCTGATGATTAGAGATGTTGAGCATTTTTTCATATGTTTGTTGGCCATTTCTCTGTCTTCTTTTGAAAAATTTCTATTCGTGTCCTTTGTCCACTTTTTGATAGGGTTGTTTGATTTTTCTTGCTGATTTTCCTGAGTTCTAAATAGATTCTAGTTATCAGTCCTTTATCAGATGTGTAGCATGTGAAAAATTCCCATAAATGATTTATTCTTGTTGATTTTTCTTTATTCAAAATAAAGATGCTCTTGCTGTAGCAAACTCCCTGCAGGACCTAGAAGGGAATCAGAAGATACTACGCTCACCTCTAACTTTAAGTCACAGTCTTCATTTTCAATTAGCTCTCCCTGTTATTGTGGCATTGGGGATGTGATGTAGAATGCAGGAGAGTAACCATAGGATGAGTATGTGGGTTGTGTGTTAGTTCCCAGATGCCACCGTTTCAAGTTAGAGCCGTAGAAGGTTCTCAGTTGTGACTCCTGTGGTTATGGGAGACTGCGAAGAATCCCAAGCTGATCAACTCTTCCCTAAATCTGCTATCCACCAGAGTATGCGCTAATGGAGATCAGAGATGAGGGAGGTTTGTTCAGCCTCTAAAGAGATCTTTCTTTAGATATCTACCTGGTACTCCCAAGTCTATACGTGCTTTTATTCCTCTCTCCCCATGTGTTCTGCTAGCTCTGCTCAACATCAGGTACTGATCAGTGACTGTATCTGCCTCCTTTCTACGGCCAGAGGGGACATTAAAAATCATTAATTCAAACCAATTTATTTTACATATTTATTTATTCATTCAGTAAATTTTTATTGCCCATCAACTCTTTGTTGTAGGAGCTGGGGATATAGCAGTGCTTTAGGGTTTATTGTTCCATTGTTGTTATTGTTGTTTTGTGGAATACATTCATCAGGCACTTACTTGATCTTGTATCATTCATGAAGTTGTAGTTCAGGAAATGAAAAGCATAGAAGCTAACATTACTGGCCACTGTTTTTACAGCTATGTTGTGAGTTTACATTAAGTAGCATGCATTATGGCTCTCACGGTATAAACTCAACAATTATTTATGGCTCTTATTGGAAGCAACTTAGTGCATTTTTATGTTTTTGGTCAGTCTTTAGTCCACTTGTAGAGAGGTAAGAATATGTTGTATGAGTAGTAAAGGAACAGTGGATTTTCACTCATCTGCTTTGTGAGTATTTTTCTATGAATTGAAGTTCTGCCTCCATTACCATACTTCCTGAAACTGGATTTCTTTCTTTTTTTTTTTTTTTGTTTTTCGAGACAGAGTCTCACTCTGTTGCCCAGGCTAGAGTGCCGTGGCATCACCCTAGCTCACAGCAACCTCAAATGCCTGGGCTCAAGCAATCCTCCTGCCTCAGCCTCCCGAGTAGCTGGGACTACAGGCATGCGCCACTATGCCCAGCTAATTTTTTATCTATATATATTTTTAGTCATCCATATAATTTCTTTCTATTTTTAGTAGAGACGGGGTCTCACTCTTGCTCAGGCTGGTCTTGAACTCCTGAGCTCAAACGATCCGCCTGCCTCGGCCTCCCAGAGTGCTAGGATTACAGGTGTGAGCCACTGCCCCCGGCCTGAAACTGGATTTCTGATACTATTTTTTTGCACTTCTAGTGTGACTCCATGAAAACATTTAAAAACTGCTTAGCTTTATTTGTTTCTGCCAGAATATTGGAATTGTCGAAAACTGGAATGGCATTAGGATAAAATTCTTAGCTTTATTAGAATAAATTCAGCTGTGAAAGATCTGTGGAATGAAGAGGGAAATGGTGAAAAAAATTTTTAAAAAACAGAAAAAAAACAAAAACAAAGTTGATAAACTAGAATAGTAGATGTCCTTCTATTCATAGTAAAGGGGATTCATTTTTATCTTACGAGAAAGTAGTTGAATTTCAGAGTCATTTTTATGAGGAAGTTTGAAACTCAAGAAAATGGAAAGTTCCATCTCTTTCTCTCCCTGAAAAAAATATGAATTTTATTCTTTATTTAAACATGGAGCAGACCATGTTACCATCTAGTAAACAAATTTGCAAATGCCTTACTAAAATAAAACCAGTTAACAATCAAACAAATAAAAAACATTTTAAGGCAAAGCTCAAAATTGTGTAAAAGATGTGTTATACTGAAATTTTCTATATTCCAGACCCTGTGATACATACTTTCTATTTGTTTCATTTGATAAGGGAGGGTAAGGAGTATTAAAACAGTTGCAATTATAGATGGAAAAACTGAACTTAACAGTGGTTAAACGAATGCTTAAGGATATGAATCTAGAACTAAATAAAACAAAACCAAACCAGTTTTTGATTGATTTCTATTTTAATAATAATAGTTATTCTTTCTTCCCTCTCTTTCTTCTTTCTTTTCTTTCTACCTTCTCTAAATATTTATTGATTTCCTACTATGTGTAAGGTAGTATGCATTCAAAAATGAATAACACACGTAAGGAATCACCTTTATAATTTTGTTTGATCCTCACATACTTCTGAGAGGTAGACAGGGCAGGTGCTGTTATCCTCAATTTATAGGTGTTATTATTGTATCCTAAGATGGAGGAGAGAACTGAGGTCGAGAGAGGTAATGTCACATAGGTAGTGATGACTCTTTAATAATATTAACACAATAATATTGTTTCATGAGCACTTTACCTAAATGATACTTACCTTCTCTGTGGGAATGCATTGGTGCTTCCAGAGTGCTCACCACATAGTACTTTGTGAGTTCTTCCACTAGCAATTATCACAGACTGATGTGTATCATGAAAAAATATGTGCTACAGTTTGAACTATATGAGGGTTGGCTCCAGATTGTATTCATCTCTATCTCTCCCATAGCATCTAGTTCATATTGCTATGTATAAAAGTCTGATGAGTTGAATTAAGTAATGTAGATAGTCACTACTTTAGCTATAGAAGGGAGATAGTATTTTAGGCTGGTGGACTGGGAATTAATCATGGAGATTAACTATTTAATTTATAATTTCAGCCCTTAGGAAATGGAAGTTCTTAAAAATTATGAATATAGTATAAATGAAAATATTGAAAGATTTTTATGTATTTTTCCTCTTGACCATCAAAAACCAACCTTTGCTTTGCTTCACATTTCCCTGTCATTACTGCTCTTCTCAGTCACTGCTGCTCTCTGGAGTGCATTCACAATTGTAGAATCCCAGCATGGTAGAGCTTAAAGGAACCTGAAAAAGGTCCAGTCCATATAGTCTGAAAACTCTGGGGGGCTGTGGCATTCTGGTAAGAGGCCCATCAATTTATATACTAGGAATTAAAGTTTAACAAATACCATGTAGTGAAATTAGGGGAGCAGGGGAGGGAGGGACATATAAAATTTTTTACTGTACCCATAATTAAAAGAATGAAATTCTATTTCTGACTTTCTTCTCAAAACTGACACCATTAAGTAGCAATGGGCACTGATAGGCCCTTGGGACATTTTAATAGGGAGATCTTAAAATCTTGAAATTATAAGTATTAAATCTCATGTTCAGTTAGTGGCAAAATATGGTGTTAAAAAAATAAAGATCTAAGAAGGTATTTGGAAGTAGGCTTCAGTTAATTTAATTATAGGTAAAGAACAAAGCAAAATTTCTTGCTTCAAATTAGAGAAAAAAGGGAGTGGGTTCCCTTGATGCCTTAGACAAAATTGAAGCTAGCAATAAAGTGAATAAATTGCCACCTCCATAAAATGTCACCTTCATATGAAAAGCTGCTTTATAACAATTAAGTGGAGGTATATTTGAGTGGAGAGACATTGCTAGGCAGCTCTGACATAGCTCCCTGCACTATACAATTAAATGTGATATTTCAGAAATAAAAAGGGCAGTATAGCCAATATGCACTTATCCCCAGCTCCATATCTTCCTGAGAATTTATTACGTATACTCATTAGAAAACTGTCTGGGAAGGAGGTCTGGAAGGAAGCAATGGGACTAAAAATATTAGTATGACTAAGCAATATTTTAAGAGATGATACTCATTATTCATCTGCTGTGAGAAACTTCAGAGAATTTTCTCTTCTCAGAGAATTTTCTTTTCTCAAAATTGCCTCTGAATGGTGAAACACTAAGTGCTGTTTTTGTTTGTTTGTTGCTTTTTTGTTTTTTTCAGGGAGAGTTTTTTTTTCATATTCAAAAATGCAGCATGAGCTTGGTGCAGTGGCTCACCCCCATAATCCTAACATTTTGGGAGGTTGAGGTGGGAGGATTGCTTGAGGCCAGGAGTTTGAGACCAGCCTGAACAACACAGCAAGACCCCATCTCTACAAAAAATAGAAAAATTAGTCGGGCATGGTGGCACATGCCTGTAGTTCTAGCTACTTAGGAGGCTGAGGCAGGAGGATCGCTTGAGCGCAGCAGATTAAGGTTGCAGTGAGCTATGGTGACACCACTGCACTCTAGCCTGGGCGACAGAGGGAGACCCTGTCTCTAAATAAATAAATAAAAATGCAAAAATGAAATATGATTAAAAAGTAGTTATTCCGAGTGACAATCACCCAAATCTTACTGATTGAGATTTAGTCTGGCTGGGAATAGGATAGGAGAGGGCTTCCTTTGGAGAAGTAAGTGTTTTTGATTATGGTATTTTTCTTTTCCAAACTAGAGACTGGCTAGAGATTTCTGAAGATTTAAGAAAAGGCAACCACAGTCTATTCTCTGAAGTGTATTCATATATTCATTTAGCAATATATTCATCTAACATGATTGTGCACCTTTTATTTCTGAGCAAGACAGTATCCCTAGTCTTAAGGCGCTATGACCACCACAATGGGGACCAAATGTATTTGCAAGGCCACAGTGTTCCCTGCTTATCCAAAGGCAGGTAGCTGACACTTTTGGGGGTCTAATTTTTATCTGAACTCTCAAATTGCTTTTTTCTCTATTTATTATAGAAACTTTTCTTTAGTGCCTCTTTAACCTCATGTAAGTACTACAGTACAGTAAGTGTGATAAATATAATAGAAAATCATGTTGCAAATTTCAACTTGTTATTTATGGGATATCTTTGGCATTTAATCATAATTTTATAATACTACTTTTGTAAAAGAGTAAGTTCAGGGTAATGAACAACCAAATTAAAATATTTTTAAAAAATACAACCTGCTTTTAAATTGGGAATTTCACTATTATTCTTAAAAACTGCATAAAGTATGGCTTTTGTTTGACTGACTCATTCCTTGGTGTTTTTTGGCTTCTGATTGTTATATAAAGAGCCTGGCCTGGGTATAAAGCACAAAAGTCACACAATTTCATTTAGATAACTTTTGTTGAGATTGGCAGCTAATATTAATTCTCACTTTGTGCAGTATAATTTAGCATTAGCAATAACTCTCAACTTGGTGAAACTCAATATACTTTATTACTAAAAATAATAATATATTAAGAGTAAACATTCATTGAGCACTTATCCATATAGCAGACTTATGTCTTACATATATTATCTCCTTTAAGCCTCTCAACACTCCTATGGCATCTCTTACTATTTCCTTTTTACAGTTGAAGAAAATGAAGCTTAGTGACATAAAGCTACTGCCTAATAGTCACATAGCTAATTAGTACTAGAGCCAGAATTTGACTCTGAAGCTGGGGCTTTTAAGTATTGGAGTCAACTAAAACTGCATAATCAGAGGAAGAAATTACATGAAGGCATAGAGAGGCATTCCAAAATTCCATCATTCATCCACTCATTGGTTTATTCAACATATGTAACTTTGAGTGCTTATTCTATGCAGATCACTATGCTGAGGGCTACAGGTACCCTCGTAAGTCGACTAGATTTTGGGATAACCTGGTTGTAAGGAACATAGGGTCCAGCAGCCACATGAGATTGATCTGGATTCAGTTGGCTCACCCCAGTTCCTCCTCCAGGAGAAAGGAGGTCTGAGGATATAATGATGCTTCACTTTTCAATTTTCTTCCCTCATTTCCTAAAGGGCTAAGATTAGACCAGGCTGTTCTTCACCCTGGTAGGCATAATAGGATTCCAGGGGTTCTTCTACCCCAAACGAAGCATTAGTCAAAAATCTCCTCACTTGTTATTTGATATCAGAAATTGCATTAGTAATGAGACAAAAGCCTTAATCATATAATTAAAGATTAAAAAAATTAAAAATACTTGCTTACAGTACTAATTTTTAACATGGGAGAATTTCAAATCAAATCAACCTACCTGGAATTATAAATAGTAAGGGAGGTGGGCACTTAGTATCTAATATATACCAATAGGGGTTCGGAGGAGAAGTACATGCAAGAAGAAGGAGATAGGGCCAAGATGATGAAATTTGGCACCCATTAATTTTCTCCAGGATTACTTGTGTTCACCTTCAAAAGGGTGAGGCCAAACTGAAACTGATCTTGAACTGTTAGTATTTGCAAATTCTGTAGTTCACCTTTCTATGATATGTGAATATATATTTAACATGACTGGCACAGTATAATTAATCATTTCACTTTAAAAATAATACTCTGGTTTCTCTTCAAAACGAATAAATCTTTCGCCTTTTACTTTAAAAATACTTACTGAGTATCCATTATGAGCTAGCCACTGTGCTGGAGTGATAGCAAAAATCAAAACAGACATTCATGGAGATTTTACTTTTACATTATTTTGTTCCCAGGAATTTTATTACTTAAGGCTTCACTTATGACATGCTTATTAAATGAACAGTATACTATTTTTGCATAGAGAGTTAAGGCAAGAATGGATATTTTTGCCTTAATAGCCATTTCTACTGAGGCTCTATGCTCTAGATTAATAAACAAGATACTATATCAAGCAATGTGAAAATATGCCTTTCTGTTTGTCAAGCCAGAATCAATTGAGACTGATACATTTCTGATTTTTATAGCTTCCTGTACTGAAATTTCATTTGAACAGCATTTGAGTATAATTGATGTTGCATTTACTGACACTGTTGCCATTGTCTGTTTCAGGGCCGGCTTGATTCTCTAACAGAAGTGGATGACTCAGGACAGTTAACTATCAAATGTTCTCAGAATTACTTGTCTTTGGATTGTGGCATTACTGCATTCGAACTGTCTGACTACAGTCCAAGTGAGGATTTGCTCAGTGGCCTGGGGGACATGACCTCTAGCCAGGTCAAAACCAAAACCTTTGACTCTTGGAGCTACAGTGAGATGGAAAAGGAGTTTCCCGAGCTTATCAGAAGTGTTGGGTTACTTACAGTGGCTGCTGACCCCATCCCTTCCAACTGCAGTGAAGCAGTTAGTGAAGAGGCTTCCCAAGTATCTCTTTCAGCAGATGACAAAGGCAGATGTGAGGAAAACAGTACTTCTGCAGTTGAAGAGCAACCAGGCATAACACCGGAGATGTCATCTTCAGGGGAAGCTCTGACAAATGCTGTTCAGCCCTCTTCTGAGACTGTGAAGCAAGAATCCAGTTCCTCTTCCCATCTTGGTGCAAAGAACCAACAGCCTCTTCCTTGTGAAAATGCAACCCCCAAGCGATCCATCAGAGATTGCTTTAATTATAATGAGGACTCTCCCACACAGCCCACGTTGCCAAAGAGAGGGCTTTTTCTTAAAGAGGAAACTTTTAAGAATGATGTGAAAGGCAGTGATGGAAGGAAGCAGATGGTTGATCTGAAGCCTGAGATGAGCAGAAGCACTCCTTCACTGGTGGATCCTCCTGACAGATCCAAGCTTTGCCTGGTGTTACAGTCTTCCTACCCCAACGGCCCTTCTGCTGCCAGCCAGTCTTATGAGTGTTTGCATAAGGTGGGGGATGGGAACCTTGAAAATACAGTCAGAATTCACATTAAAGAAATCTCTTCCAGCCTGGGAAGGCTTAACGACTGCCATAAAGAGAAACCTCAACTTAAAAAGCCACAGAAAACCTCAGAAGAGGTGCCTCCATGCCGAACACCTAAACGGGGAACTGGTTCAGGCAAGCAAGCTGAAGGCACAAGGAGCTCAGTAGTGCCAGATGGAATGCCTTCTTGTACTTCTAAGACCATAGAGGGTCCAGATACAAATTCTGCTTCTACATCCTCACTTGAACCATGTAATCAGAGAAGTTGGAAAACCAAATTGCTAGTGCAGTCAGAAACATCCAGTTCACCACCTTTTACTCAGAGCAGTGACTCCTCTACTGGCTCAGACAAGATCACGTCTCCAGTGCCCCTTCTTTCAAAACACAAAAGCAAAAAATGTTACTCCTCCTCCCCAAGTCATGTCACCAGGAATGGTCAGGTTGTGGAGGCTTGGTATGGCTCTGATGAATACCTAGCTCTGCCCTCTCACCTTAAGCAGACAGAAGTATTAGCTTTGAAGTTAGAAAACCTAACAAAGCTTCTGCCTCAGAAACCCAGAGGAGAAACCATTCAGAATATTGATGACTGGGAGCTGTCTGAAATGAATTCAGATTCTGAGATCTATCCAACATACCATGTCAAGAAGAAACATACAAGATTAGGCAGGGTGTCTCCAAGCTCATCCAGTGACATAGCCTCTTCGCTGGGGGAGAGTATTGAATCTGGGCCCCTGAGTGACATTCTTTCGGATGAGGAATCATGTACGCCTCTCTCTGGCATGAAAAAATACATTGATGAGAAATCAGAGAGAGCTTCATCCTCTGAGAAAAATGATAGCCATTCTGCTACTAAATCAGCTTTAATTCAGAAATTGATGCAAGATATTCAGCACCAGGACAACTACGAAGCCATATGGGAAAAAATAGAGGTAAGATGGTCTTCTTAACCTGAATGATTTCTCACCTGATTTTTGGAAATAATACTGGCAGAAGGTCAACCCCTCCACAATCTGTTATAAAATGTGTTGCTATTTTTTATAAACCTGACTCCCAAAGAAAGGAAAGAAAAAGCACAATGATCATTGCATATGACAGAGTATGCATCACTAGGAACTGCCCTTGTCAATGCATTAGATTGATGTGTTCCTGTTTGGTATAGAATTCTCTGTTGATACTGCTTGAACCTAACATGGCGACTGATGAATGCTGGAACCCCTTGGATATAATACAAAATAAAATGGAACAATAGCTATATACTCACAAGTTCCTCAGGAATACATGAAAGGAATATTCCCGTTACCCTCAGTGCTTTTTGATTTGTTTGTTCTGACTTCAGAATACTGTCCACATCTCCAGTGTTACCTTCTTATAGAAATAGAGTAGAAATTTCTAATTTATCAGGAATCTTTGTTTTTCTTTCCTCTTCCTCCTCTTTGAGAACTCTGGCTAATAACCATACTACCTATACCATGTACCACTCATGGGCTTTGGGATGAGGAATTGACATTTTGGGTAAATCTGTACTTTTTGAACAAATTATTAGATGTGATTAAATCTTTGAGGACAAAAACTTATAAAAATTCTCAGGACTGAACTCCATAATATAAGTTGTCATTTAATTCTTTAAGAAGCATCAGGGCCAAAAAGATTCACTATGATTATTGTGGTAATGGCCCTTTCTTCATAAGACCATTGGAAATAGATCCTGTTAATGGGATAGTTATAATGTTTCTTGTTTGATGACATATAAATGACCATGCCTTGCATAATTTGCATAGCACTTTACAATATTCAGAGCTCTTCCATATGCATTTTTTTTTAACTTGATCTTTGTAGCCATTCAGTGAAGAAGGAAGGTCACACCAGATTACTCTCCTTTTACAGAGATAGAAACGGAGGTTCAGTGAGCTTAGGTGGTTTTTCCCAAGGTACAATAAATACATAGACAGATAAATAAAAAGACAGACCCTTTTGCTTAGAAAGCTGAGACGCAAACCCATGTCTTCTGGTTTCTTAGTCTAGTTTTCTTCTATAACATCGTGTTGCTTCCCTGAAAGGGGTTATAGTATCTTCTTCACTGGGAAACTATGAGTATGGGAGAACAAAAGGTTCAGGAGCCATCTATATTGGATAGAGAATATTGATGTAACCCCTGTGGCTACCTTGGACCTAGCCCTCCCAGTTTATTTTTACATCCATTCATTGTTGAACACTACTCTGAGAGCAGCATTATGCTTGACACCGGATTAAATTATAGTGCATATGGATAGAATAATCTGGAAGAAGAAAATGCACATTTATAAAAGGGAAAAGTTAACAGAAATATATAATAATAATAAGATAATAATTATTAATGTATTTCAAGTATTTCTGTATCCAATCCTCACAACAACCCTAATATCAACCACTTTTTATTGGAGACTGAGGCTGAGAGAGACCAAGGAGTCTGCTCTAGAGCCCATACATTGAACTAAATGTTCTCATGCCTCTCTATAAGGAAGCCATCAATATGTACTGCATATAAATACTGTAGTATTGTAGAGAAGAAATAATATCAGTGGAGCTAGAATTTTCCTGGGGAGTTCTTGTGAAGTATTAAACTTTGAGTTGGGCTGTGAAGAATGTGTAGGATTTAGATAGAAGGAAGGTGGGCATTTCAGTTAGGAGGAGCCTAAACTAGAACATAGTGGGAATGAGAATGAGCATGGATATGGGGATACAAAGAGAGTTAACCCAATGGAAAAGTCTGTGATCAGAGATCAATGAAAGTTTCCATATCTGTAATAGACCTGGTTGCTGCAAAGCTCTGAAGGCCACACTAAGGCATTTAGAATTTGTTTACCAGGCATCCACAGCAACTTCTCTGAAAGGGAATGAGAATAATACAACCATAATAACTAATGCTCCTTGCGCTCTAATTTTGTGTTTGCTGTGTGCTAAGTATTTTATATACCTTGTTTACTTAAGTTCTAGGAAGTAGAAATTTTTTACATGAAGAAGCTAAGGCAGAATGTGATTAGGAAATTTGCTCAGGTCCTCAGAGCTAGTGTGTGCGAAGCGGGATTTGAACCCAGAGCCAGCATATTTATTTATTTAAATTTTATCACCTTTCTTTCTTTCTTCCTTCCTTCCTTTCTTCCTTTCCTTTCCTTCCCTTGTCCCTTGTCCCTTCCCTTCCCTTCCCTTCCCTTCCTTTCCCTTCCCTTCCCTTTTCTTTCTTTCCCTTCCCTTCTTTCAGGATATTATAGGGGTACAAACATTTTGGTTACACGTTACGACTTTGCCACACCCAAACCATGATTTGAGGTGTGCCTTTTCCCCCCTACCATGCTCACCATGTCCATATTAGTTGTGAGTGTACCCACCCCCAACCCACCAATCCCTGAAGAATATTACTACCATGTGAGCACCATAGTGTTGATCAGTTAGTGCCAATTTGATGGCAAGTACATGTGGAGGCTATTCCTCTGATCTTGTGATACCTCACTTCTGAGGATGGGCTCAAGTTCTATCCAGGAAAATATAAGAGGTGCTAGATCCCCATCGTTTCTTATAATTGAGTAATATTCTATTGTATACATATACCAAATTTTATTAATCCACTCATGAATTGACAGGCACTTGGGTTGTTTCCACAGCCCTGCAATAGTGAATTGTGCTGCCATAAACATTCAGTTGCAGATGTCTTTATTATAGAATGTCTTTTATTCTTTTGGGTAGATGCCTTATAGTGATAATTGATGGATCAAATGGTATTTCTATTTTTAGCTCTTTCAGGTATCTTCAAATTCTTTTCCACAGAGGTTGCACTAATTTGCAGTCCCACCAGCAGTGTAAGAGTGTTCCTGTCTCTCCACATCCTCGCCAGCATTTGTTGTTTTGGGATTTTTTGATAAAGATTGATCTTACTGGGGTTAGATGATATCTCATTGTGGTTTTGATTTGCATTTCTCTAATGATTAGAAATGTTGAGCATTTTTTAAATATGTTTGCTGGCCATTATTCCATCTTATTTTGAAAAGTTTCTGTTCATGTCCTTTGCCCATTTATTGATGGGGTTGTTTGATTTTTTTCTTGTTGATTTTTTTAAGTTCTAGATAGATTCTTGTTATCGGCCCTTTATTGGATGTGTAGAAAGCAAATATTTTCTCCCATTCTGTAGGCTGTCTCTTTGCTCTAATGATAGTTTCCTTGGCTGTGCAAAAGCTTTTTAATTTGATCAGATCCCATTTATTTATTTTTGTTGGTGCTGTGATTGCTTTGGGGGCCTTCTTCAAAAATTCTTTGCCTAGGCCGATGTCTGAAAGGGTCTTCTCTACATCTTCTTCTAGGATTCTTAAGGTTTCATGCCTTATGTTTAAGTCTTACCCATCGTGAATTGATTTTTGTAAGGTGAGTGGTGGGGATCCAGTTTCAATCTTCTGCATGTAGCTATCCAGTTTTCCCAGCACCATTTATTGAAAAGGAATTCTTTTCCCCACTGTATATTTTTGTCTGCTTTGTCAAAGATTAGGTGACAATATGCAGATGGTTTCATCTCTGGATTCTCAGTCCTATTCCAAAAAAAGGTCTATGTCTCTATTTTTGTGCCAGTACCATGCTGTTTTAGTTACTATAGCCTTGTAGTACAGCTTGAAGTCTGGTAGACTGATACCTCCCAATGTGTTCTTTTTGCTTAAGATTGCTTTGGCTATACGAGGTCTTCTCTGGTTCCATACAAAGTGTAGAATTATTTTTTCTAGATCTGTAAAGAATGATGATGGTATTTTGATAGGATACCAAATTAATTCTGTAGATCACTTTAGGTAGTATACTTTCAGGGATCATTTCTTAGTTCGTTACTAGAGCCAGCATATTTAAAGCAGCATAGATCCTATCAGTAGCCTTTCTAGAAGGTTTACTTGGCAATAACAGGAAAGATGGTCCTGGCAGCCATGGTGGTGACCTGGGTGGAGATGTTGGCCTGTGGCAGCCAATCTGAGAGACTGCTGTCATATGAGCCAGGCAAGGGGAAGGGAGGAGATTGTTGAGAAAATGAACCAGAAAACTGGTTGCAGGTCTTGCTCAGTCATTAAAGCCTGTTGTGGCCCATAGCTAGTCATGTTCCATTCTGGGCCTTATTTCATCTTTTGTAAAAAGATATGTTTTAACCAGATGATGGCTATGGTATCAACTTCCAGTGGTAGCATGCTTTGATTCTGTAATCCTATAAAAATGAAGACTAGTTTTCAGCATCTGGGGACTGATATGTCTTTAATAGAAGGAAATAGAAGATGAGTAGCTGGTTTGAGGGAGAGGTGGGACAGGTAATTTTTTAAAAACTATGCATTGATATTGAGTATATGATGGAACTTTTAAAAAGCATTTTATAGGCAGTTGGAAATACTATACTGGAGTTGGGATATGAGGTGAAGGCTAAAAGAAGGTGAAGAAAGGCTGAGCCTTTCTCAGCCCAGCCTCCCTTCGCTAATTCACATGAGGGAGGCTGCCAACTCCCGGGTCAGTTGACCTTGGATATCACACCCTAGCTTTAGTCTCCTCCATAAAGAACCTATTCCACTTGCCAAATATAGTAAGAGAGAATATTACTTAACATCTTCCTTATTCCAGGCATCTATTTGGCATTTTACCTACAGTAATTCTTTCACAGGATTTTCATAACAACCCTGTAAGGTAGGTTTTTTAAATCCTGAATTAACTACTTCTCTCTCCTTGTAGGGCTTCCATTCTGGTCCTAGCCACCATCACCTCTTGCCTGGATTACTGCAGTGGCCTCCTAACTAATCTCTCTGCTTCTCTTCTGCTCTCACCACAGTCTGTTCCCAACACAGCATCCAGAGTGATATTTTTAAAATGTAAATCAGATTATGTCATCCCTCTGCTCAAAACTCTGCAACCTGCAATAGAGGGTTGCCGTTGCATTCAGAGGTCCTGCATGCACTAGTCCCCTGATTTTCCTCTCTGACCTCTTTTCCTGTGCTTACTTCACTCCATTCCCACTGACCTCTTTGCTGTTCCTAGAGCACACTGGGCATGCTCCTGCCTTTAGAACCTTTGTCAGTTTCCTCTGCCTACATCCTCTTATCAGGTGCCCTTATTTCTAATTCCTTCACTTCTTCCAGGTCTTTGTTCAAATATTACCTACTCAGAGAGGCCTACCCTGCCATCTTTTAAAAAGTGTAACCTGACCTCTTTTTCTTTTTTTTCTATAACAATTATATTCTGTAACTTTATGTACTTTTCTTATATAGTATGTTTATTATTTTTGGTCTGTCTCCCTCTGCTAGAGTGGGAGAGCTGTGAAGGCAAAAATATTTATCTGTTTAGTTTGTTAATAAATCTCATGTACCTAGAACAGTGCTTGGTACATAATAAATGCTTAATAAAGACTGTTGAATGAATGAATCCCCATTTTAGAGCAGGTGAATCTAAGTTCAGAGAGATGAAACCAGTTTTCCTAAGCAGCACAGCTAATAAGGCACAGAGCCATGCTTCAAGCCCCCGTCTACTATACTCTTCCCACTAAAGACTTGAGAATAAACAAATTCCCTAAAATAATGAGGACAGATAGAGAAAAGAAGACTGAGATTCAAGTTGTAGCCCAGTTATGAGACAGAAACAAGGAAGAGGCCTAGTCTTGAGGACCAGAAGGGATAGAAAGGATTCTTGGGTGTTAAATAATTAGAGAAAGAAAGAGACATTTAATAAGATGGGCATTAGCTTTGTTCTTTGTGAAAGGTAGATCAAGAAGAATAACGACTAAGGAGGAAAAAAATCAGCAACCAACAAGCTTTAGATTTGTTTGAAAGAGTCAATAAGGACCTTAGAGAAAAATTGACTTAATGAAGGAATAGAGGTAGAAACTGGATTATAGATGATTAAGAAGTGAGCAAGAATCTTTCCTAATAGCTCCAGGAATTGGGTTGTGAAAGCAGTGAGATGAAGGACGATAGTTGAAAGTAAAGTCAAGGAAAAGTTGCTTTAAAAAAAATTAAAGCTTATTGGAAGGCAGAAGTGGCTGACCCCCGCACTTGAATAAGGATGAAGGAAGGGAAATAATTTCTGATCAGCACCTACTGTGTGTTAGGTTCTGAAGTAGATTCTTTCATTTAATTTCTATTAAAACCCTATGCAAGAGCTGTTATTGGTCCAATTTTATAGACTAGAAATCTAAGGCTTAAATGCAAATGACTTGCTGAGGGTCATACTGCTGCTAAGTGTGAAAGCTGGGATTGCAGCTGGGATGACAGAGCTGACTTGGTTTTCTCCTTGAGATGTATTCAAATGCCAGGGAATTTAGGTAATAATCACATGTGCAGATAAAATCTATTTATAAGGTCCACAAACCACTCCTAGATTAATAAATGAACAGTGTGGCTTCTTCCTCATACCTGAATAATAATGAACTGCTTGGTAAATAGCCACTTGTCCAAGATGGATAATTATTGGTGCCAGGTTAACAACTGTATGATTTCTAGAGGGTAGTGGCAGAATGCAGTGCAGGTTAGTGCCACCCCAGTAAAGCATTTTAGGAGATCTGTCTTTTGGGATATAGTGCAAGGTCCACTTCTCACATAACGGGCTTCCTTCTCACACTAAATTCTCAAAACTTGTCTTGGAAAATGTGACTTTGTTAGGTCGGACTCAGTGGTACCTAGCTGATAGATGCATGACTTAGCTGAGCCCGTTTCTCTACAGAGATATAAATATCTTCAAATGTCAGATTATGGCATCTCAGCTATAGTTCAATGACTCAGCATTGTTGCATTTTGTCCTAGAGAAATCTATAACCCAATTTTGTAAACTTCTTTGGTGCCAGCTAAGGATGTCCTTTCACATAAGTTATTTTGGATTCAGCGCAGCAAATATTTAGCTGAGTGTTTGCTCTTTGTAACTAGGCTATGTAAAATTCCAGTCAAGTTTGCTCCCAATTTTGTGGTAGTGGCATAAAGATGGCCACCTTTGCTCCTGCCTAGAGATGGAGCTGGGAAGTGGTAGTTAATACCTGTTTAATGTGAAGGTAGAGAGATTTACCCCTGGGATTAACTTGGTACCGATTTTTACGTTTCTTTTTCAAGAAGTAAAATGGGTCCAGACAGGACCCATCTTATCTTTCAACCTTCGCTTTGATTGTTGACATATCAATAATACCACAGTGATTTAGCAGTTATTAAGACTTAGGTTTTTTCTTTATTGTGGTAAAACATGCATAACAAAATTTACCATCTTAACCATTTGTAAGTGTACAGTTCAGTAGTGGTAAGAATATTCACATTTTTGTAAAAACAGATCTCTGTAACTTTTTCATGTTGCAAATCTGAAACTCTATACCCATAAACAACTCCCCCTTTCCCCTCCACCTCCCAGTCCCTGATAATCACCATTCTACTTTCTGTCTCTATGATTTTGACTATTCTAAGTACCTGATACAAGTACAATCATGCAGTATTTGTCTTTTTGTGACTGGCTTATTTCACTTAGCATAATGTCTTCAAGGTTCATCCATGTTGTAGCATGTGACAGGTTTTCTTTCCTTTTTAAGGCTGAATAATATTCCGTTACATTTATATACCACATTTTATTTATCCATTCAGCTGCCAATGGACATTTGGGTTGCTTCCACATCTTGGCTATTGTGAATACTGCTGCTATGAACATGAGAGTACAGATATCTCTTTGAGACCCTGCTTTTAATTATTTTGGGTATATACCCAGAAATGGCATTGCTGGATTATATGATAGTTCTATTTTTTATTTTTTGAGGAACCACCCTACAGTTTTCCAAAGTCGTTGCACCATTTTACAATCCCACCAACAGTACACAGGGTTCCAATTTCTCTATCTCCTCGTGAATACTTGTTACTCTGGGTTTTTTTGATAGTAGCCACCCTAATGGGTGTGAGGTGATATCTCATTGTGTTTTTGACTTCCATTTCTCTGATTATTCATGATGTTGCACATCTTTTCATATGTTTGTTGGCTATTTGTGTGTCGTCTTTGGGGGAATGTCTATTCAAGACCTTTGGCCATTTTTTAATAGAGTTATTTGATATTTTTACTGTTGTGTTGTAAGAGTTCTTTATATATTCTGAATATTAACATCTTATATAAATAATTTGCAAATATTTTCTTCCATTCTGTAGGTTGCCTATTTACTGTATTGATTGTGTCCCTTGATGCACAAAGTTTTAAAGTTTGATGTAGTCCCATTTATCTATTTCTGCTTTTGTTGCCTGTGCTTTGGTGCCATATTCAAGAAATCACTGCCAAGTCCAATATCCTAAAGTTTTACCACTATGTTTTCTTCTAGGAATTTTATAGTTTTGGGTCTTATGTTTAGGTCTTTGAGTTCTCTTTTATTTTATCTCAGTGTGGTTACCTCTCATATTTTAAGGATCTCATCCCAGGCTTTCTAGTAGGATGGTACACAGCTTTAAGGCAGAGCCAAGTGATCTTCTGGGATTTATTTGTAAAAAAAAAAATACACACTTGGGAGTAAATCTTTTGTAAAAGTCCTGTCCAGCCATTATTTACTTGATTTGAGATTCAAATAAGTTCCGTTGGAAACACAGCTGTATCTTGTTATTATTCACCGCTAGAGTAACTTACAATCAGGCTTCTGCTATCAACTCAATTCTTATTTGCTTTTGATGTTTCTTTTGTACCAAGCACATACCAATTTTCCTAATGTTGATGGAGTGGTAGTCTGTTCTTAGGTGTTGATAATAATCTCTTATGAGCATGGATGTCACTTTTCTTCACTGTCATTCAATTTCGCATGTGCCTTTCGCTTAGGCTAACTTTTTTCTTAACCATTGCTAGATATCCTCTTGTCTGTGTATTCTCTCTCTTCCTTACATATTCTCTCTCACTCCTTTTTCATTACTTTTCTTCTTCTGGAACTAGTTTTCATTCTCTGCCACCCATTTTCCTTTTTAATTTCCTTCCCTGAGAGTATCTTCTACTTTCTTCCTTTAGTATTGTTCTAGAGATTCTCAGATTCCAAATATGATGGCACTATGAAATTGTCTCCCCAGCACTGTTCAAGCTTGACCCTAGATCTTTTCAGTGCATTTCTTAGTCTCAGAAATACGTATCCAGAAAGTTAAGGAATTGTTTATATAAAAGAATAAAGAGAACTAAAATTCAGTTAAATATCAAGGAAAAAACCAGATTCTTTAAGAATTGGTCAGGCAGGCTCAGCTTTGTTATTAAATTCAGAAGATTCAAGTGTCCTAAAGGATCATAGATTGAACATGAGTTGACAATGCGGATAACTATTCAACAAGAGGTATAATAGTGGAATACTGTAGGAACTCTGAATACTCTCTTATTTTTACTATGCACAATCTAAAATTTTGTTTTACATTCTGGACTTAGAATTTGAGGGAGATGTAGCAACATTAATTCAAGGATCTGTGCTTATGACATATTTGATAAGTGCCAAGTGGAAAGTTATGCAATGGGAAAGCAGAGGAAAGATAATAACAAGTATAGGTAGACCAAGCATCACAGAAGAGGTAATATTTGATCTAGGCCTTGGAAAGAAGGGTAGAATTTATACAGCAGAAATGAGGAGGCATAATGTTAGTGACAGAAACTTTACCATAAGCCAAGGTTGAGAGTAAGAATTTTCAAGGTATGTTTGAGAAATAGTAAAGAGAGATTTTTGTTTTGGAGTATAGTCTAAGCTACTACAAACAAAGAGACCCCAAAGTACAATAAGATAGAAGTCTCCTTCACTTAACAAGAGGCAGACAGTCCAGGAGGGAAGATAGAGGTCACATAGAGAGCCAGGTTCCTTTTCCCTGTTGCTCTTCTTTGGCTCACCACCAATACCATGTCTGCATTTCAGCTCACAAGAATTGGAAAATGGAGAGCAGCTAGCATTTTTTTATGGATATGACTTGGAAGTTTCACATGTCACTTTAGCTCACATTCCATTGCCCCATACTTTGTCACATGGCATTACTTAATTGCAAAGGAGTTTTGGAAACAAGCCTCTAGGCTACGAATATTGGGAGAGGGATGTCTCTTTAACTGCTGGTTAGAATAAAGTTTGTTAAAAGGAAGGGGAATATAAAGTTAGAATAGGGCCAAAATATGAAGAACTTTGAATTCTAAGTGTTTGAATAGCTTTAATACAAAATAAATACTGTTGAATGCATGAATAAATGAGTATGTAAGTGAATGAGTGAGTGAATGTATCTTTGAGTTTGAACTTCATCCTCTAGACCAGGGTTACAAACCAAGATGACTCTAAGAGCTCAGGCACATAATATAAATGAATCATACAGCCAGGTGTAAATGGGGAGTGATGGGACTGAATCAACTGGAGGATACATGACATGTCTAAAGGGCAGCCACTGCTCAGCTCCAGGTGATAGTTGCATGAGAATGTGGACCCTGTGTGGCAAGATCTTGCAATTTTTTAAAAAAGAAATAGGAAATTTGGGGTTTATGTGACATCTTCCTATTTTTAAATATTGGGTCGGAACAATTTTTAAACTGGCCAAATAAAACACAGCTATAGGATAGTTTGGCCTTCAAGTCACTAATTTGCAATCTTTGTGAAGATGGGAAACTACTTAAGATTTTAGGTCCAGAGATTTAGTAGTTTAAGAAGATTGTTAATGTGGCCGTGGTGTGCTGGATACACACCTCTAATGCAGTAATTCTCAACTGTGGCTACACGTTATAATCACCGGGGAGCTTTTAGAAAATCCCCAACTTCAGCCTCTCACCCACACCAATTAAATCAGAATCTCTGGAATTGGGTATTTTCTAAAGCTCTTTAAGCAATTGCAGTATGCAGTCATGGTGGGGAGCTTGGCTAATTTTAAGAGTTATTGCAATGACCTGGTCAGGTGGTAAAAGGGCCTGTCAATGGAAAAAAGCCAAACTCTGTAAAATAATTTTAAAGAGATTTATTCTGAGCCAAATTTGAGGATCATGACCCAGAGCCACACCCAAGAGGCCTTGAGCAAGTGGACTCACTGTGGCTGGGTTACAGTTTGGTTTTATACATTTCAGGGAGACAGGGGTTATAGGTAAAGTCATAAATCAATACGTGGGAATCATACATTGGTTTGGCCCGAAAAGGTGGGCCATCTCGAAGCGGGGGGCTTGCAGGTTAGAGGTGGGTTTAAAGATTCTTTGGCTTGTAATTGGTTAAAGACATGAAACTTTGTCTTAAGGCTTGGAATGTTTTAACATAAGTTGCTGTTTATCAGAGATAAGCCACCAGACATAGATTTGTTGTGTAAATTGAGGGCCTGTAGGTTTGTCTTGCATACTCTTTGGCTTGTTAATGAGTTCAAAGGATGTCCCCAAGAAGGGAGAGGGGCATGATGAGGCATGCCTGACTTCCCTCCTCCTGGCAGGCAATTTAGTTTTAGGATATTCCTTTGGCCACGAGTGAGTCCATTCAGTCAGCTGGTGAGCCTTAAGGTGAGCCTTAAGATTTTATTTTAGTTCACAGGTCTTAACTATGGTTTTGGAAGCAGACTGAAGAAAGAAAGAGACAGAGGTGGGAGATGTTATAAAGAAAACATTGATAAAATTTTGTGGCTATTTTAAAATAAGAGAGTAGAAAAGGAAGGGAGTCTAAAGAGTTGAGATTTCAAGCTGAAATTTGGGGGCCAGGAGATGTAAGGAATTTAACAAATGATTCCAAAGGATGCATGAAATTAAGATACACAGTAGATGATGAGTGGGGGAAAGGTAAATGTTATATTCAAACACTGTGGCCCAAATCCAATTTGAGAATTCTGAATCAACAACATTTTTAAAGATGAGGCTACAAAATTCTTTCTTTATTTGTTTATTTCAAAGTATTAATTAATGGGGTAAAAGTGTTTTTGTTACATGGTTATTTTGTATAATGCTTTAGTCAGGGCTTTTGGTGTGACCATCACCAGAATAGAGTTCATTGTACCCAATAGGTAAGGTTTTATCCCAGGCCCACCCTGTCCCACTTTCCCCTTCTTGGTTTCTATGTCCTTTATGTCACTTACTACAAAATTCTTTTTAAGGATAATAAAAATCTTTTATTGTATATTTTATTGTTGCAATGCCAGGAAACAAACTGCGAATTAACATTGCTAATGGATTTGTTGAAACAGCATGTCAAGGTCACTGCTCAAGTTTGGTGTGGAAGAACCACAGGGATCCAAAGCAAGTTCCTTCACAGTTAACACGCTAGGAATGTTTTAGTCCTGCCTGTTTGGTTTCTGCAGAGCCTCCGCTGACTCTTGAGTCTTCATCAATGATGATGTAGCACCACCGTGAGGCTTTATCCAGTCACTGCATCTGGTTTTTGGCCTCTGAAATATTATATATAGGAAAGATGATCTGCCCTTTTGTATGCAGTTTTAAACAGCAAGATGGAAATAGTTCTTTGTAATTTTCTTGGTGTGGAAAGGCCATGATTTGACAACATCTTTTTGTATTAAGATGATGCCAGTACCTAAATGCATTTGATAGCAAATATTTCTATGATGATGAAAATCAAAAAGGAGTAAACTTAATGTTGCATTTTTTAATTCAACTAAAATAATTTTAGGACATTAATGCATTATTATTTTTTATCCTTAAGCCTAAAGTAATAATTTTGTATTTCTGTTAGAGTATTTTGGAAAGATGACAATTTAAAAATCAAAACGAAACCTTGATATTTATTGCCCCCGTGCAACGCATCAGGCAAGGTGCTAAGGGGTTTATTAAGGATGCTAAGGGGTTAACACATCACCCCATTTAATTCTCAAGAAAAAAATTCCTCTTTGATGCAGACACTGTTATATTCCCATTTTATCAATGAGGAAAGACATAAAGAAATTCACTCAAGGGTATAGGACTTGAAGGCAGGAACTTTGGGCTCAATTTGCATCCCCACTTTTTAATTACAAAACCTTGACTAAGTCACTTAAAATTTACTGTATGAGTCTTCTGGTTTTTAAAATGAGATTAATTATGTTTATCATGCCATTGCACAGATTATTGTATGAAATTGTGAAGAGCAAAGGCTTGTTGTAAACTCTAAAGGCTACATAAATGTTAGTCTTGGCTGGGCACAGTTGCTCATGCCTGTGATCCCAGCACTTTGGAAGGCTGAGGCAGGAGGATCGCTTGAGGCCAGGAGTTCAAGACTGCAGCGAGCTATGATTGTACCACTGCACTCCAGCCTGGGTGACAGAGTGAAACTCTGTCTCAAGAAAAAAAAAAAAAAATTAGTCTCATCACTATTGTGCTTTTCCTGTGAATCCAGAAAATTAGCATCAACTGTATTAGAAAGAACTAGAATAAGAACATTAATTCTGCCTCTGAGTAGCACTGTGACCTTGGAAACTGACCCTCACAAGCCTCAGTTTTGAAAAATAAACATTAATAATGGAATTGAATTGGATGACCTATAAGTACTTCTGAAATTTTATGAGAGACTAAACTTTAGGAATAACCAAGAGAAGAAGCCAAAGCGGCCATTTCTCTGTAAAATATTCCTTGGAATATATCATTTCAACATGGCTGGCTTTATGTTCCATGGAACTCTGGGTGAGTTCGAATTCCCCTTAGAAGATCTTAATGGTAAGTGAATGTGAGGCTGTGACATTCACGAGCCTGGAGGTATGAAAGGATTTGTGCTGCATTCCTAGCACTGTAATGTGATAAGAACCAGACATCCTAGAGGAATTTGGGATCTGGCTAGAGTTTAGAAGATGCCAAAGACCAGAGCCAATGGTGACAGTAAACAAGTGAGCAACCCAGTAAGAATTAGGTATGGACTAGACTGAATTTATGGCAAATAAGGTCAGCTAGGTGAAGCAGATTGGAAACGTTTGTCTTGTCAGACTTGCCATTGTGATGTCTTAAAACTACCTGTCAGGACTGAGGCTTTGTGCTCTGTTCAGACAATAGGGGGAAAATAATTTCAAGAGTGTGGGTTCTGTGTCTAGGTCATTCCTGATGTCAGACCACGTCAGAGGCTGTGAAACTTACTATCTAAAGATGATTGGCTTGGATTTTGTATGGTGAATAAACAACTTTATCCAGGAAAGGTGCGGCTCTAAGCTCAGGCTCGTGTGCTTTCTATTTTTCAGGTTGATGAGGCTCAGTGCATTGCTTTCTACAATAGGATGCCAGTGGCTTTACCATTTGCCTTCATGCTTTATCTAGGAATAAAGGAAGTTTTTAGTATTTTCTTTTTTAATGTTTTAAGAAATCAAATTGGAAAGGTGTCACTTATAGGTGGTATTCTAATGTTTTGGAATTTGTCTGGAGATACCCCAAAATTTGTCTGCGTATACCAAAATCAATGATGCTCAAGTCCCTTATATAAAATGATATAATATTTGCATGTAACCTATGCATATCCTCTCGTATACTTTAAATCATCTCAAAATTACTTATAATATCTAATACAATATAGATACTATGTAAATAATTGTTATACTGTATTGTTTAGGGAATAATGACAAGGAAAAAAGTCTGTATATGTTCAATACATACACAACCATCTATTTTTTTTCTGAGTATTTTTTTTTTAAAAAAATTTTGAGACAGAGTTTCACCCTGTTACCCAGGCTATAGTACAGTGATGTGATCGTAGCTCACTGATGCCTTGAACTCCTGGGCTCAAGTGAGCCTCCTGCTTTAGTCTCCCAAGTAACTGTGACTACAGATGTATGCCATCATGCCTGGCTAATTTTTTAATTTTTGTTGTAAAAATGGGGTCTTTTTATGTTACTCAGGCTGGTCTCGAACCCCTGGCCTCAAGCAATCCTCCCACCCGGCCTCCCAAAGTGCTGGGATTACAGCCACTCATGGCTGAGTATTTTTTATCTGTGGTTGGTTAAATCCACAGATGCGCAACCAGCGGATATGGTTCTGTATTTATAGTATATAATTGTGTGCTTATGAATAATAATTCCCACAGCACTCTTAACTAGAAGTAAGGTGATTACAGTGTGTTATGGGAAGAAAAAGGAAGGGCCTCTAATAGGTTTTGAATTTTCCCTCAAACCCTCACTGCTAAAGATAGAAAAATTAAGAAAGTGTGTTAGAAAGTCAGCCATAGATTGAGATTCTTTGTTGGGAGAGGAGCATTTGAGCTGGATCTTGAAAGATAGATATGGTGAATGCAGGGTATGTGGAAGACACCAAAGATCAGTTCCTTGTCTCACTAGAAGAGAGAATAAATCATCTGCACATCTCAGGCTTTGAAGGAGGTTCTATATGCAAGAACCACTGATGTGAACAGAAGCGCACGAGAAATTGTTCAGCTCAATGCCCTCATTTTACAAGTAGAACCTTTATCTCTCAGTCCAGAGTACCTCCTATTAGAACATTCTGTCTCCAGATCTTGCAAGCTTGTCACAAAGTGGCACCGAGTACGTTTTTTTTTTTTTTTTTTTTTTTTTACAAGATCAACACTAAAATGTTCCCAGTGTGCCACAGCAGTTGGCTCTTTGTCTTTGTGGCACTGAGAGACTATGAGATTTCTCTTCTCTGACTTCAGTTTATGTTTAAAGAGTTTCACAGTTGGTTTTGAGGCACAATGTCAAGAACCACTGAGACAGACAACAGAATGGGGGACTAGGATGGAGAAAGTTGAGTGCATGGCATGCTCAGGCCTCATTATGTGGAAGACACAAGTGTATCTACCTTTACATACTGTTCCTAGTTATCTCATCCACGCCATGGTGTCTTGCTCCAGAGTTATATGCTCCTATAACCAGCTGCCTGATTGTACACTTCAACTGAATGAATTCAGAAGCCAAATTCATGATGTTTAATACCATGTTTGTGATCTTCCTGCAAACTCTTTCTCCTTCTGAATTTCATATTTTTTCTTTCAGGGAATGGTACCTCCAACCAAAATAGAAAGTTGGCAGTCTTTCTAGATTCTAACATCTTTCTCATCCATCATATCCTGGTCCTGTCCATTCTACCTTCTAGCACTCTCTATAACCTGGCATGTTATCTTCATTTCCACTGATACCACCTTAGTCTAGCCTCATCAATTTCTTCACAGGGCACTGTAGCAGCCTTTTAAGTGGCTTTCTCTACTTTAGTCTTACAACCAGCAATCCATTCTCTATGCTGCTTCATCAAGTACGTCTTCTAAGATGCCAATCAGATGATGTTACTGCCCTGCTTCAAAACTTTAATGACCACTCGATTGTCGTCAGGATAAAGTCCAAACTCCAGAGCATGTTGTATGTGGCCTGGCTTCTGGCCATGCTCTCCAACCTCCTTTTTCAGTGTTTCCCTGTTTGTCTCCAGAGTGTTTGCCAGGCTGAACTACTTAGAGTTCTCAGAATAAGCTGTTCTCTCTTGGTCTTTGTTTGTCAGGAATGTTCTTCTCTTCTGCTCCAAGTCCCCTCTATTCTTTCTCTGAATCACTTATACTTATCTGTCAGGGCTCAGCTTAGTTGTGATTTCCTCCAGGAAGCCCCCATTTATGCCCCAGGTCTGAGTTAGATGCTTTTCCAATGGCTCTTGGGATGATCTGCAACAGAGATTCTCAGAGTGTGGTCCAGTCATCCCTAGAGTTTCTCAGGACCCTTTGAGAAGGCCCACAAGGTCAAAGCTATTTTCATATTAATATGAAAATGTTATTTGTCATTTTTACTCTCATTCAGTGTGTAGTGGAGTTGGCCAGAGGCTACAAGACATGTGATATTGTGATAGATTAGATGCAGAAGTAGAAATAGAAATCCAACTGTCTTCTATTAAGCTAGACATTCACAGGATTTGCATATGGCTAAAAGAATGCCACTCTTTTCACTATTTTTGAAAACATAGTTATTTTTATAAGAATGTATTTACGTTACTATGCAATAGATTATTGTTGTTATTTAAAATTAATTAATACATTTTTTTTCCTAAAATAAACATTGATGGGGATAACCGAAAGAAACAAAAAGCTCTTTTGGGCTCTCAGTAATTCTTAATAGTCTAAAGGAGTCCTGAGAATAAAAGTTTCAGAACCACTGATCTACATTATTATATATATTACATTTATATATACTATGCTCTGGATTCTTTAAAAGAAGAATCTGGGTCATTTGTATGTGAGTCCCAGGCCTCAGTACAATATATGATACATAGTAAACTCAATAAATAATTTTTGAATAAAGGACCTAATACGTATGCATGTATACGCACACACACGGAGTTTGAACAAAAAAGGCAATTTAATCCTTACTTCATCTGGCCTAATGCTACCCAATCTAAATAGTATACACACACAATCAGCTAAACCAATAGTATTCTGAAATTTTACATTATTCTTAAAAACTCCAGTTCTATCTTTTTTTTTTTTTTTTTTTGACCTCAGAAATCTGTGCAAAGGATGTCTATGAAAACTCTAAAATGAATAATTAGAGCTCTATACTTGAGCACACACACCTAGGTTCTCCTGGCTCAGTTACATACTGGTGTGTGTTGTCAGTCAAGTACTTAACCTTTCTGAGTCTCAGTTTCCTCATCTATAAAGTGGAGGAGGCTTTGAACTAGATGGATTCTAAGGACCATTTGAAGACTGGGTCTGTGCTTCTAGTCTCTATGGTAACTCTTCTCCATTCTCCTTTAATCCTTTCCAAGCAGATGTATTTAGATAATATTATTTTCTGTCTTCTTGGCTTTAATGATGATGTAATGGCTGAGTTGTTGTTACCCTTTACTGACTTGCTGCCCTGAAGTTCTCTGGGAGAAAGTTGGCTATAGCATTTTCTTGCTCATTCAGTGTCATAAACTCTCCGCATGGAATTCCAATTTTTTTCTAAAGGTAATAACTCTGTTATTACTAAAGAACCATTTGTTCCCTGGAAAATTTTAGAATATTTAGATAAATAGCTCAACAATTACTTGTAATCTTTTGAACAACTTTAATATTCCACAAACACTCCCATCTTTCTAGTTATGTGCATTCCTCTTCGAGATATTTGATTTGCAAGGATGTCTTACTAATCAGGAAAGTATTTAGAGCTGATCTAAACATAGGATTATAATATTTTCAGCTCTGCACTTCAGTGTCAAGGAGCCAACCCTTTTCTTTCAAACTTTTTGGACATGTCCAGAAATGTTGTTTATTAAAAGTGGTTGTTTAGCCCCAAAAAGGTTAGGGATACTTTGAGCTGGAGAGAAGGAATGAACATGGAGAGAAAGAGAGAGAGGGGGGAGGGGAAAAGAGAAAAGAGGAGGGTGAGAACAAGGGAGGGGAGGGCTAGGAGAAGGAGGGAGAGAAGAAAAAGGAAAAAGAGGAACAATAGTCAAGAAAGAAGGGAAAAAGTGCTGAAAAGTGAGTGCATAGTATGGGAAGAATGATCTAAAACAGGGCTGTGATAAGAATGGTTGAGTTATGTGGTGAGGGCTGGAATTCTCACAGAGGCTTAGGAAATAAGAATGGACAACAGAGAATGTTACTGTCTTTTGTTTTCTCTCTGTGTACCTTGTGGGAGGAAGTCTGGTTGGAGAGAAAATATGGCATAGTAGTCCAGAGCTTGGACTCTGGAACAAAACTATTTAATAAGCATTTAATGGCTTTATGACCTTGAATAAATTACTTAACTCCTCTATGCCCTAGCCTCTTCATCTGCACAATGGAGAAATTTGTGACTATTCAATAACCTCATAAGTTATTAGAAGAATAGCTGGTAGATAGCACCCAAATGTTAGGTATCGTCATTTATAGTACTGGATATGAAAGCCTACAATTAAACCATTAAACTATCATAATCCTCAATTCTAAGGTGTGAGCATCTCAAGTCCTCATTTGGGACTTAGAATCAAACAAAGATAATCTGCTCTGCTCATCCAGTGCCTCTGGAGTATGAGGGGTGCTTAAGGCAAGGCCTCACCCAGAGGAAGTCAGGGAAGTTTTGGCGCAGGCAGACTATTTGGGAGGATCCCCAGCTTCACTTCTGACTTACTCACACCTATATTTAAGCTTAGGTGGGCTTCATATTCCTCCTTATAAAATGGAGAGTGTGGGAATCTTATATCATAGAATTGTTATAAGGATTAAATAAGAATCTGGCACATAGTGCTCAATTAATATCAAACTATTATTTGTTCCAGTTTATTCCCATTTTTTATTCACTACTATTTTTATTAGACATTGAAGGCATGCATTCTGATCTTTTTTTTTCCCTTACAATTATTGATAATTTCTTTTTATAAACCCATAGGGAGCAACTGAACTCAAAACCTCTAGATTTGTTGGAGGAAACCCTTTTCCATCATGAGGGTCAAGAATCTTTCTGGGTTCTTCTTTTCCCAGTTGCAACCACTGTTAATAGTGTTTGAAGAAATAGTGGATTCAGCTCAATTTATCCCTTCTACGTGATACTGAGTTCAGAATAGAACTTCCCACCGGTAAATTTTAGATAATACCATTCCATGCCTTTTTTGATCTCTCTTCCCTACTGACAGTTTTACCTTTATTCTCGGACTGTTTTATTAGGAATATTTTTATATTCTAAAGCCATCCCATTCAACCTTTAGAAAAGAAGCTAAATATTTCATAAGACATTTCAGTACTTGAGGGTTTTTTTTTGTGGCATCAGAGTTAACACTGCCTGAAGCCATTTCATTTTCTCCTCAATCTTTGTTCTGAAAGTACACATCATCTCTTCTCTTCTGTCAATTACTTATATTGTGTTGGATTTTGTAGGTAGGAATGTTGGTAAATGAGTGAGATGCTAGAGTCCCAAGCACCACTTTTAACTCTCTAGTATTTTATCTTGAGCCTCTGGCTCTTGGTGGCACATTAAGTGCAAAGATAGGTGGTTGGGAAAGGTAAGTTGAATTTGAGTGCTATTGTACAAAAATCTAAATTAGACATTTTATATGGAAACTGTGTAAGAATTATGTGCAAAAATGGAAGATTAAATATATACATTGGTAAATACACATGTAAAATCTCAATGTAAAATTTTGCTTCTAAATGGAATTCTAATTTTACTAGTCGTTAGATCCTAAATAAAGCTTTACTATGGGTAAGAGGATTGTGATGTCTTTTAGCTTTTATTCTTTGGTGGCCCCATTGCTAATGTACAGACAGGCTCCAAAGAATGTGACCTGTTTTGAAAAGTTAAACTAGATTATTGTTAAACTTGTGGTGATTAATATAGAAATATGATCCCCTCCAGATCCACTGGTGAAATAGGGGTGGGGAAATTCTGGCTAACCTGCAGGTTCAGATGCTGCCCCCTCCACACTACCTAATGGGTGATGTGAGACAGAAGGCATGCCCAGAGAAGCTGCTGCCACCCCTTTTATTGTGACTGTGTGAGCACTTTTCTTATCCATCTCCGCTGTAGCACCTAGCACAGTGCTGTAGACTTAGTTAATAATCAGAAAATTTTGAGTGAATGAGATAAAAGATCAGATTGGAACTTACTGATTAGGAATTGTTTTTGAAACTATTTATCAAACTCTTGTTTTACATCAGGCTTTAAAATATGTTTTCTCTTGTAGTCTTCACGTAACCCCAAGAGGAATATTATCCACACTTGTTCAGGATGAGCATTGTTCGGTTTTTTTCTTTTCCTCTTTTAGTATACCCTCCACTGCCCCCACAATTAATCCTCATTTAAATGTTGTTTTTTTCTTTATCTCTAATTTCTGCCAGGGACATAGACAAGCTGTTAAATCAGCTGGCCTTTCATGATTTCATGTGGTGCCAGTGAGGCTTTCTGGATTCAGGTACTGAGTTCACCACCTTCTAGCCATAGGGGGTTGGACAGGTCTGCTTACCTCTTGGGCCTCTGTCTTCTCATCTGCAAAATGCTGGTGACAGTAGTACCTACCTCACAAGGGCTGTTATGAGGCTTATATCATCTATGGTATATAAAATACTTAAAACAGGTCCTGGCACATAGTGAGTGCTGTCTGAGGGTTATTTATTGTTTCAGTTAGAATTGTCCAGATGAAAGCATTCACTGAGTCCTTTAACCATAGAATACTAAGAAAGAGGTGAATACTATTTAACAGTTTAAAAGATTTAACAGCAGAGGCTGATCTATTTTTTAAAAAATAAATATAGTGAAAATAGTTCACTTTTTCGATGGTCTTCAGCACGTCCCTGTGAGAAGGCAGCTACGTTGATTTAGACAGGATCAGATATCACAGCTGATTTCTGTGTCCTCTAAGAAATGTTAATCTTTCTAAGGGTGGATACACTCATGTTCACACAGACATCCAAACAAACTCCAAAAGGAAATTAGCAGATCAGGGGAGTGGCTAACCTGCCTTCTGAGAACCAAGGGCCATCTCCTCTGTGATTAAACTGAGTCAAGCTCATCTGTAATTGAGGCACTGGTAGAATGGGCTCGCTCAAGCATATAACTCCCTTAAATTTTTCATTTAAATTTTCTGAAAGTTAGAAATGAACTTTATGGTGATCTTTGCTTACTGAAAAAAAAAAAGTGTGTGTGTTTTGTTAAGCATTTAGCCTCATCACAAATCCCTTTTCATAAAAATAACAGAAAATAGTGAGTGTGAAGGGGGAAGGACTTAGAGCTTAGGGAATTTTATCTCAGTGCCAAGACTGTAGGACTGGGAAGAAATGCTGCTTCTCTTTCCTTGGATCTGATAATGTGTTCTAGGAGTGCTGTTTTTAGAGGGCAGTGTGGTGCTGTGAGGAAAATAGATTTTGGAGGGAGATCTGGGTTTAAATCCCAAGTCACTCATCTTCAACCTTCAGTTTCCCTATCTATAAAATGACCATAATGAGCACCACTTCTCAGAGTGGTGGTGACAACACAGTGTCTACTTCCTGTTGTATATATCCCCTTTCCCTTTATAGAGAAATAGTTGTCAATTTCGTTTTGGTCTAAAATCACATAATCCGATAAAAAAAAATCACCCTAGACTTTCTACTCCATGAGGCAGGGACTATATCTTGTTTTCCACTGTGTCACTGTTCTCTGGACCAATATCTGGCACAGGGAAGGCCCTCCTTTTTATTCTAGTTGCGTATGACAGCCAAAGGGCAAGCGTACTCACCCAAATAGTTGATATTTAACCAAATGAGGTTTGGTGTAGGAGAAAAAGAGGTAGGAAAAGAAAAGAAATAATGAATATTCTTAACTTGTCGTGAAAGTGTGACTATTTGCAAAATTTGACTGTAAATATTCCCTATGAAAATAATCTCTAAATATATTTTAGCCAGCTGAGGGCTCTAGCAAATTATTTTTCACAAACTGATAAGTGTACATTTGCATGTACTTTCACTGTGCTTATTAGTTTTTAAAGAGATTGATGCTTTAGAAAATTTAAAAACAAGGTTTTTTTAAAAGCACCTCATGAAGGAACTTTCAAAATGTAAATTATTTGACAGTGGGAGGTATGCTACCAACTAGTGGTAGCAGTGACAACTGCTGTTCCATTTTCTCCCCAAGTTTGATGACCGACATTTCTTCTGGGGTTTGAATCCTGACTTGACTCCAGTCAAGGGTTTATAGACTCTCTGAGCCTCTATCAAATATGAGTGTGGCAAGGGATCCACTCAGAAGGAAACAATTAAGCCTTGAGAGGGGGCAGGGAAGATTGGGGCTTGTGGACTGGGTCACTTTCCATGGGCCCCCTGGACAGCTTGGCAGAGAGGCAGAAAAAAGTAATGGAAAAAGGGCAGAAAAGGTACAATAAGAACAGTGGTGGTAGAAAATGATAGGAATGAGACTTAACAGATACAGTGGCAGGAGTTTGAACAATGAAGCATAAAAATGTGGCCTTTCAAAGATTTGTAATTCGGCCTGTGGCAGTGAGTTGAATGTGCATAAAATGTGCTTTTTTATAGTGCAGTGGAGGCATTGGATTACATCAAAAAGAAAATCTGATTTTTATAGTCATCTCTGACTTTCCAGGTAAATGTGAACTCAGGATATCAGAAAAACATACACAGATAGGTCAATACTAAGAATAGGAACTAATTTGGATACAGACAAAATCCTGATACAGACAGAATACACTTCACAAGATCCAGGAGAATATCAACTCTTTATTTATTGTAAAACTGTTTTTTAATGATTAAAACTACTCAAATTCAATAGTTAGACATGCTTTATAGTCTGCTGAAATTTTTGCCACAGTGATATTTATCTTTGTATTCTCAATAATATCTAGCAGTGTACTTTGCACATAGTAGGCACTTAGTAAATATTTGTTCAATGAATGAATGAATGATCAATATTTGTTGTACTAGGATTTGACCCGCATTTCAAAATAAATCTTTTTTTTTTTTTTTGGCATTTTTCTCCATTTCCCTCTGTTGTTACTTATTCCAGCCTCATTTTCCTTCATTCATACCACAGAGACTCCAGCAGAGCTTCTGAAAATGAGCATCAAATATTTGTTGTATGTCCAAATGTGAACACTCCTGCATGTCTACATGGTCTGTGTATTGAGTGACACTTTCTTGGTCTTTGTAAGGAGAACATCTCATGATATAGGGATAATACACAGTATACTGCCCACTATACACTTAACATTGATGATAGTACAGATAACAGGGCTGAGTGAGGTGGAGAAATAGCAGGTGACAATGGTATCATAAATTGGATGGACTCCACTTTCGCTTGCTTTCATGATTTCTGTTTATATTCTTGAGGCTACACATAGAAGGAGGAGGGGAGGTAGAAAGCTAAGATCTCCCTAAGAGGAAGGAGTGCTTAACTTTTATTACAGGTTAGGGACACTGGGATTTCTCAGGTTTCTGTTGTGATTGATGAGACGTTTTAGTGTTGGCAAGAAAAGAGTTAGGAAAATGTACAACAAATGAAAATTTGTGAGGATGGGATATAATTCAGAAGAAACCCAGAGAGAAACCTTGAAAGGAACCCTCTTTCCTCTATATTAGCCAGCTTCATTTTTCTGTCTGGCTGGGCTACACAGAGATATCACCCAGAAAGTTTCACCCAGGTCCCATGGGTTTTGCTTAATCTGCATCTCATGGATTTCAGCTAACTATGTAGTCATGGTTCTGTTAGGAAATCTGACACACATTGTTTAATACCCTTTGGCTAAGACTAACATTTTAGGAGGAGGTACCCATGCATTCACATACATACACATTATTTCATTTGTTTTTGAAGGGAGAGAAGATAATGAACAACCTATAACTGGTTATATTTCAAATAACATCTTTTACTATTTTTCTTCTTGGATTTGACCAATTGTTTCCTAAATAGTTTGTTTCCTGACTTAATTCCCAAACCAATTTTTATATACAGATATAATAACCCAACTCCAAATCCAATAGTAAATACTATTTAATACTATATGTACTATAAAATACTATTTTCATTTCATAGTTACCAACCACATAGACTCTGCTTTTCTGATCAGCATCTGTAGATGACAGACAATACTTCTGTAAGGCCATCAGGTCAACAAAGGGTCTCTTAGTTTTTCACCTAAATTATGAGAGTGTCAAGAATTAGGACTTGAGTTGTAATAGATTCTGCTGTTCTCACAAATTTACGATACACATCCGAAGGGCTCTATGGTAAACATCAAATCAGATATGAATTTTGACATAGTCTGAGTCCTAGATAGCTTATCAGAAATAGGGGTTTGAAGAATGATGTTTTGAACAGGTGGTAGGCTCTCCTGAGAAGATTGAGATTGAATACTTGTAACTTCTACGTTAAAAGAGTCAAATATCAGCAAGGAAATGAAAAGCAAAGCAACTCTCAGATTTATGGAAATACAGAAAAGGAGAAAGAGCAGACAAACTGATACCCTAAATATATGGAAAAGAGCAAAATGAATTATTTGACATGGATATCTAGCATTTAAAAAAATTGTAATATGAGAAAATTAGAAAAAAGTGTTGATTTTAGCGAATCATCAGGAAATGCATTTGGTAAGGGAATACATTGTGTGAAATTCATGATACCTTCTCCATTGGACACAATTCCACCTTACCTAGAAGGAGCCCTTCTGAATGATGACCAAAGGAAGCTCAGTGATACCATTAGCTTAGGGTTGCAGACTAGAACTTGAGGCACATTAAAGTACCTTATAGTTCCCAGCTCAGGCAATTGCAATTGCATAGGTCTCAGTTCCTAACTAAGATGTCTCTAAGATTATATTATTGACTTTACCAAAACTACCTGATTAGGTTAGATTTTCAAAAGAATATTAAATGAGGAAACTTGCATTTGTAATCTAGTTGTGATGTATATCCCTGGGTGTGATAGTCCTCTGAGACTTGGCACAGTAGGGATATTTTCTATAGGGAAAGCTTTTGGTAGCATTTATAAACATGGGAAAACATATGATACACCACTATGCAGGATGATAGACTGAACTCTACATAGGTTGACAACATACCAGAGCGTGGTGGGACAGTCTAATCTGACTCTGTGGGCCTTTGTGCCTACATTTCTGCTCTGTCCCCCATTTTAATAGACAGAAATGTATTTCTGAGTGTTATTTGTCTACATTTTTCTTTACCACCCTCCTCAATACCATTTTCTTCTAATCATTCTTTTGAGGCAAACCAATTGCTTGAATTAAAGGGTTACGAATCTCAAAATACTACTAGGAAAACATACCTTAATGACAAAACCTAGCTTCTGAGAAGCGTGATAAAATGAATTTTCACCTCTTTTCACTTAAGTCTTAGGACATCCTCAGTTAAAATCCTCATCAGAAATATTAAAATTAATCAAATGGCAAATCTGAAGAATGGGTTAAGTTTAATAAGGAAATAGGACCCCAACCCACCTCTGTAAGTACAAATGTGGAAGCCTGCTGTTGCTCCTTATAACCTCCAGGTGGTGCTGTTTACCTAGGCATGGAAAGCAGGAGCCCAGCCTCACTTCCTTTGCTTAGGTTTGTAGTTGGACTTTCATTTTTTTTTTTTCCAAGTATTTTCTGTTTGTGCAGATGTATTCTTTTAAATGGTCAATAAAATTTTATAGCCACTATTTGAAAAATTGCAAGATTATTGTGATTTGTGCTTCCTAGCCAAGAATATTTCTTTATGTGTGTACGTACCCAGAGTCGGGCGTTTACGTTTATTCATTGGTCCCACTCTTCTACACTTCCTTGCTTCTTAGCACCCAGGCTCAGCCACAGACATTTGGGCTGTGGATAGAACTCATCCAAGTTTCTTTACAAACTTATGTAATTTAAAAATATATTTCTAGTTCAGCTATGGCAACTGAACTCTGTAGGCTTCTGAGTAAAGAATGCTATCTTTACAGGAATGCTTTTATCCCCTGAAGCCAATGAGTGTTCCTAGCAGACCTGACCTGATTTGGGGGCAAGGATATGCTTGTCAGACACCATAAATGTTTTGATGTTTTGAGGTCACCTCAACAGTGACACCCCACAATCCAATCCAAATTCCTCAGAAAAGTGTTCCTAGGAGAAACCTGAGAGGGAGGGCATTGCCAGTTTCTTTCCTATTTTGGTAGATTTTACGGCCAGGAATAGTGGAAATTCCATCACAGCAAAGCTGGAATTAGGATGGGAGTGCAGTGGTATTAAACATCATGGGCGAAGTTTGGAATTTTTAGGATTGGCTTTTAAAAAAATGCCAACTAACATGCCTTTCTTGCCCTTTTTACCCTTTTCTTTCCTCTCACAAGGGATTTGTAAACAAGCTAGATGAATTCATTCAGTGGTTAAATGAAGCCATGGAAACTACTGAGAATTGGACTCCTCCTAAAGCAGAGATGGATGGCCTTAAACTGTACCTGGAGACGCACTTGGTAGGCAAGATTGTATTGCTTTTTCTGTCAGTAATCAAAGGATTTTAATGTGCTGCTTGTTTGTTTATGAAGAATATCAATTTATCAATCATTATATGCTAATGAAACCAAGTTTTAATGGTGTAACCTACCGAAGGTGAAAATTTACAGGCATTCAAATAATACTATGAAATCTAAATCTTCCATATTTTAAGCTACTTTTTCAAGGCTTTTTTTTTTTTGAAGAGTAAGTTTTTTTTGAGACAGTCTCTCTCTGTCACCCTGGCTAAACTCCTGGCCTCAAGCGATCCTCCTGCCTCAGCTTTCTGAGTAGCTGGGACTACAGGAGTGGGCAACCACACCAGGCTAATTTTTTGTATTTTGGGTAGAGACAGGATCGGTCTTGCTCTTGGTCAGGCTAGTCTCAACTCCTGAGCTCAAGCGATCCTCCCACCTTGGTCTCCCAGACTGCTAGGATTACAGGTGTGAGCCGCTGTGCCCGGCCAGGGTAAGAAATTATTTAAAAAATACCTTAGAAAATTTTACTAGATCCTTGCTCTCAAAAACAATGATTGAAGGTTTTCTTCTTCTCAAAATAAATAAATAAATAAATAAAAGAAAGAGATAATTTCGATGACCATTCTAAGCTTTCTAGAATTCTTGTAAAATTAATGAACCTCTCATTATCAAGAGGGTCTACTTTATCTATTCTACACTGGGTTATTTTAATAAAATATTTAAAATGATCATCTCCATCATTTTTGCTGCTATGTGGGTTTTTCAGCGTATAATTAATACAACTGTCATTACACTCGTCCCTGCGCATAGGGAAAACCATGGAGGGGAAGTGGAAAACACTTGGATGAATATGCTTCTGAATATGTTAAAAGCAAGAATTATAGACTGGGGGACATTTGATGAACCTCATGAGGTTTTTACTGAATGCTTCAAATAGCCGATATCAATTATGAAGGGGTGGAAACCAAGTAGTGGAGTGTGATAAAGCATGAAGAAAAAGCACGTTGTCATAGGAAATGAAAATTCAAGCTTTAAGGATCTCATCTTTATTCCTTTCACTGATAGCATAAAATTGACAAAGGCAATGAACACGAATCCTTGGGTACCCAACTGTGGGGTTGATTTTCTGCCCCTTTTACACACTCAGAATTTGGATTGAGTAAACATTGTGTGGGAATCCTACACGTATGTGAGTTCACAGGATTCCAGCAATGTTGTTTGTTGTTCTCTGTGATGTTAAATGAGAGAGAGAAGGGAGAGGAAGGGATAGGGAGAAAAGGGGGGCGAGAGAAAACGTTTCAGTGTTTTGTAGCATGTTTTATATGATTGTAAGAAAAACAACCCCCAAACGCTATTGCTGTATGCAAACAGCCTTGAGAATGATAAAGAATGACAAAACTGTGTGGTAGAGGATGAGTGTGTTTCTTCCCCTTTTGGAGACCTGGGTTGATGGTGTGTAAAAATGCCAGTGATCCTAACAACCTCTCTTGTACGTGGGTTTTTAAATACTGCCCTTAGTAATCAATTCCCTGTTGAGTAGAGTTTCAATTTTTTTTAAAAGAGGGCATTTCATAATAGCAAGATAAAGATATTCAGTGCTTTATAATGTAAATTGTATTAATTAGAATGTCAACTTTTCACTGGCATTGTTCTGACAGAAATTCTAATCTGTGTTTAAACAGGAGTGTATGAACTTTATTTCACATCAAGTGTGCTGTCTTAATTTCTCTTGATTTAATATTTTATGGAAAACACACATTTGGTTTTTGAGGTTCCAGAGGGCATGGGGGCATAAAGAGCGCTTTGACTCCAGATTATTTGTTGAAAGCCAGGCTAGGAGAATATGAACCAAGGTCTTTTTCTCTTTGGAAGTTGAATGGTATGGCTCCTTGCTAACCAATGAACACTCCGTTCTCAAATAAAATATACAGAGTTTCTTACTTGGCATCCTAATGTTGTCCTCTACCTCATTCTAGCCTAATGCTGCTCACTAGAACTTTTTGTGACGATGGAGTGTCCTATATTGCACTGTCCTATGCGGGGCACTAACCTCATGTATCTACTGTGCACTTGAAATGTGGCTGGTGTGACTGAGGAAATACATTTTTAATTTTAATGAACTTAAATTTAAATTGCCACATGTGGCTAGTGACTACTGTATTCTATCTAGCCTTATAAACTGCAAAGCCCTTTGTAGATGACCATAATGAATTGCAGTATCCATACCTGCCTCATAATAACATTCTCATTTAAAATGTGGAAATCATTACCCACTTTGCTGTAGATTGTCAGTGTAGACATCCATAGCAAAGGGTCTTTCCTGAGAAATTTAACTCTTAAAGAATAGCTTTGTTTGTGCTGAATGATCAACATTTTCTTGGATGAGTTTTCCCCATAATCATGTCTGATTATATTAGTTAGAATAGAGATAACATAACATAGGGACATCTTCTTTATTTCTGCTTTGCAAATAGTGAGGTACTATTATCTTCAGACCTGTTGACTGGATGTTAAGTTACAGTCTAAAGTTTTACTACTGAAATTATTAATAGTAATGTCTTACACTTTCTGAAGACCTAGTGTGTATGGATTGCCACTGAGTGATACTTAAGGATAATCAAGAGTCACTGTTACACTGCATGCTGTCGACTACTCTAGATTCCGCCAGCAGCTCATACATCTTTCAAACAAACTCTCAGTTTCTCTGTCTCTGTAAGTGTCTACATTGTCCTCCTTGGTCAATATTGTCATTTATATTTTTGATCGTATTTCTTTACTGTCACGCTGAGTTAATATTAAGTTATTTTTCTCAAAAGGAGGCAAAAAGTCCACCTTCCTATTAAAGAAGATATATGAGTAAGAGTTGAGATTTATATTTCTTAGTTCACCCTGTATAAATCATTCCTGCTCGTTAATGAGGGAGCAAGTGGTGTTTGCAAGATTATCCAGTACTAGAGATAGCTACATAAGTTTCTTTAAACATGTCTCTAGATTCCGTAATTTAACACTCAATCAACAAATGTGCAAACCCCTAGGGTCAGTCTCCCCTGGTTTAATAATGTTTTAGACTAGCTGGCACCCTCCAATATCTATTATAGAAAAAAACAAATGTAAAAGCAATTCTGAAAGTTGTACATTCATATTTTGATACTTGATTATTTTCCATGATGGTAGCCAAGGGTTTTTACCAACACAAATCAATTAAAGCTTTACAATACCTTTATAAGAGATACGAAGGAGTCTTATTTTAACTGTAAGAAATACTGTGAAATTGTGATGATACATCAATGATTTTCCATGATAATTAATCATCTGCTTGCAACCTAGCTGCTCCTTTCAAAAATACAATTCCTATCTTCCTAGAAAATGACATTTTCAGGAAAATGTCATTCTGGAAAGGTATTTTGCAAGTATTGAACATATTGAGCATTCCCTCTTCTTTGAAAACCACTTTTAAAATAGTGCTGTATAGATATGTTCTTGGACAGACTCCCTTCCCTCACCTTTGTCATCTTCCTACCACTTTTATTTAAAAACCAGGTTTATTGAGGTATAATTGACATATAATAAATTGCATACTTTAAAGTACAGTAGTCCTCACTTATTCTTGGGAAATATGTTCCAGTACCTTCAGCAGATGCCTAAAACCACAGATAATACAGAACCCCATATACGCTATGCTATGTTTTTTCAATCTGATAACCAAGGTAACTACTAAGTGACTAACAGGTGGGTAGTGTATACATTATACATATGCTGGACAGAGGGAGGATTCACCTCCCAGGTAGGACTGTGATGCTGTGAGATTTTATCAGGCTACTCAGAATGGCATGCAATTTAAAACTTATGAATTGTTTATTTCTGGAATTTTCTGTTTAATATTTTTGGACTGTGGTTGATGACAGGTAACTGAAACTACAGAAATTGAAACCACGGATAAGGGGGATTACTGTATACAATTTTACAAGTTTTGACAACCTGACACACACATATATATATCCATGAAACCATCACCACAATCAAGATAGTGAACATATCCATCACCCCCAAAAGCTTCTTCAGGACACTTTGTAATTATTCTGTTCTGCCCCTCCCTGGCCTGTTCTCCATCCCTAAGCAATCACTGATCTGCTTTATGTCACTATTAGATTAGTTTGCACTTTCTAGAATTTTGTATAAATGGAATCAAACAATATGCACTTTTTTTGGTCCGGTTTCTTTTATTCAGCATACTTACTTTGAGATATGTTGTTACATGTATCAGTTGTTTATTCCTTTTTATTGCTGAATAGTATTCCATTGTATGGATATGCTACAATTTGTTTATCTTTTCACCTGTTGATGGACATTTAAAACATTTCCCCACCACCTTTTTTATTAGTTAAATAAGCAGAAGTCACCAAAAACTACATTTGAGTAGAAGCATAATAAATAGAAGCATAGTAAGTAACTATCAAAAATAGTTCTTGGCTAACTATTTAGGTTTTTGTTTGTTTGTTTTTCCTTTAGGAGAACTTACCTGATCTTCAGAGTTAGAATGCTTAAGAGTAAAGCTACAGAGCAGGCCAGCAATTTCCCCCATAGAGATTTTATTTCATATCCATTTGCTCCTGAAATGATAACTCTGCTCTCCCAAGAGATTTTTATGCACGCCTAACTCATCAAATGCAGTCATTCACAGAAAAACAAACCAGCAGTTCTTTTATCTATAGCCAGTCAGGGTATCCAGTAGGAGAAAGTGAAGTCAAATCAACACCAGACAGCTGTGCAAGATTTAGGAAAAAGAGCCAACCACAAGGGCCTGGCTTAAACTTGGGAAATATATTTGCATAGGCAGTGCCTTATTATATTGGACAAACATTAACCAACCACATAGAAATAGCCCTGGAGAAACAATGTTCTCAATTCAATTTGATAAATGAGAAACGTGGGGGAAAATGGTGACTATGAACTTAAGTTCATCTATATCAAGCACCTGTGAGTGCCAGGCAGTTATTTGGGTGCTGGAAATATGTGATGGATGAGCTTGGTTTCTTTCTTTCAGGGATTTTCAATCTAAAGAAAGAACCATAGATTATATGTAGTCATCTATAGACCCATAAATGACTAATATAATATAATTTTGATCAATAAACTTCTTGTAGGTTAAGCACAGTGTTCTTAGGAGTACAGAGAAAAATTTTATTGATTCTTTCTAGGGGTAGGGAAGATTCCAAGAGGAAATTTGATGTAGACCTAAAAGGCCATATATAATTTTGTTGGATAGAAAAAGGAAAAGAGGAGATTGGAGGAAATTTTATAGACACGGTAAGGGATATAGTGAACCATTTGGTGTGGCTGAGACTAGGTTGGAGTCTTACAGGTTGGGGCTGGGTGGTAACGGAGATTGAATATCTTTTTAATGGATTGAACTTTTCTCTGGGGACAATGGGGACTCATTGAAGGTTTGGTTTTGTTTTCAAACAGGAGAGTGACATGAATCAACCATAAATTGAATGGGGGTAAGGTCTGCCTGGCATAGATTAACTGGATGAGGTTCATAGCTTAGATGCCAAAACAACTCTGGGTATAAAGGAAAAATGGATTTGAGTATAGTATTTGAAGGATATGCTGGTACAGGCAAGCTTTTGTCAGTTTTTAAAATTGTGTTTAAATTCAAAAGGTAAATAAAGAAAGGCAATAAAAAGGGAAAAGTCAAAAGTAAGTCTCCTTTTCACTTATGTTCTACCAGTTACCAATTCTCCTTCCTTGAGGCAACCACTGTTCCTTGTTTCCCTCTGTCATTTCAGACATATTCCAGGTATTTAAAAACAAATGCATATTTGTGCTTAACTTTGTTCCCTTAGTTTAGATTAGCAAAAATTCTAAATCAGTAAATATAGAACTACTTCATCCTTTTAAATGACTGCACAGTAATCTACTTCCCAATATGTGATATTTACTTAACGAGTCCTTTATGATGGAAATTTAGGGTTTTTGCAGTCTTTTTCTATTATCAATAGAGCTTCACTGAATATCCTTGGAAATTCATCATCTTGTGTAGTATAAGTGTATCCTTAGAATAAATACATGTGGAATTTCTGGGTCAAAGGTTCTACACGTTTAAAATTTTTATGTATTGCTAAACTGTCCTTGGTAGAGATTTTACCAGTTTATACTCAGCAATGCATGAGAATGCTTAGATCAGTACATTGTTGCTATCAGAGTATGTTATCACATTGGTTGAACTTTGTCCCTCTGGTAGTTACAAATGGCATCTTATTGTAGTTTAGTTTGTATTTCTTGCATTTTAAGTGGCATCGAGTATCTTTCCATATTTTTAGGAGCCATTTGTATTTCCTTTTTGAGAATCATCTGTTTATAGTCTTAGCCTGTTTTTCTGTTGGTTATTGGTCTTTTGCTTCAGGATTTATAGGAGCTTTTTAAACATTAAGGAAATTAGTCCCTTGCCTGTGAATAGAAAATATTTTTAAAGGAAACTATTCTGGAGGGTTTTTTTTGCAAAAGAATATGGATATCTCAACAGTTGGAGGAATTCAGGGTTAGGCAGATCTGGAGGGCTGGGCTGACAAGCACGTAATAGGTCTCTACCCCTGGCAAAAGCACATTTGGATTCCAGTACTGGAAAGACCAGTGTGTTCTAAGGAATTTGGAAGGAACAGGCTTAAGATAAGGGAGGCTGTAGTTGAATGGGTGGATTAAAGGATGTTTGAGCAATGAGAGAAATGGTGAGGATGTGGGTCAGAGTTGGGATGTGGTCAGTAAGAATAGAGGACAAGGGATAGATTAGGAAACTAGGGACAGATTAGAGAGACATGTCAACAGTTCTCTTTTTGAAGATCACTCTTGTCTAGTCAGAAATCTCATAACCAACATCTGTTTTGACTGTCCTGATCTCCCCCAAGGCAACTAATATCCTTGAAGAATAGCACAGGAAGGCCCATTGCCCTACAGCTGACAGAAGTCTGGGCAAGACTTGAGTGTAATGAATGGTGTGGAAATTGCTGAGAGCTTCTTTGTCTGTGTGCGGAGGAGGACTGAGTCTCTAGGGCCATTCTAGAGATGTGTTAAACCATGTAACATGACGTTATAAATAGCATTACTTTTGTCTGGGAAAAAAGGGGATAGATATCGTAAGAGTGCAGTCCGATCAGGGGCATGGGACGAAGGCGGAGCGAACTGTCCTTCACACAACTGCTGTAACTATGGAGCTTTAGTTGAAGAAAAACATTAAATTATACTCACTGTAAAAAATTTCAAAGTGTATAAAAGAGCATAAAATAAAAGTAAAAATCCTTACCATCCCTTGAGTAGCCAATGAAAACTGTGTGTTCTATATTCTTTTGAACACTTTTATGTAAAAATGCATACATTTTAAGGATTATTTAATTCGTTTTATACATACCGTTCGACAACTTGCCTTTTGTATCTAAGCAATTGCAGATATCCTTTCATCAGTATATGAAGATCTATTGCACATTTTAGCTGTTCCTTAACATTTTATTGTGTGGGTATGCCACAGTTATTATAATTTAATCATTCTCATGATCATGGGTGTTTAAGATGCCTCCTTTTTTATGCTTTTGCAAACAATACTCAGTGAACATCCAGGTTATTTTAACACCAGTTGAGAGTTTCCTCTGTGTCCTATTAGTGTCTGCCTATAGCAGCAACTCAAAACTCCCTGTAATGAAAGTCTGTCATACTCTAGGGACAGCTTTTTCTCTAGGTCCTAAGAAATGAGTGGAGTCCATGTTTGTATGAGTTTTGAGTCTATGTTTATAGGGATAGACTTTTAAAGCACATCTTCCTGAATTTTGTTGTTCATTTTAGGATTGGTACCTGTAATTTGAGGTAGTTGCCACACAGTGGCACAGGAGTACGAAATTCCTGCAGAGAGTGCTTGTAGACTCGATACCTGTAAAGGGTTTGAAAATTTTTCCTTATTGTGTGATTGGGTTTAACTATAATGTGTCTAGCTAACAAAAATTCTCAACAAAGATACTTACACACATTTATCTGTATTTAGATCTTTTTGTTATATCATATTTTTTATCGAATAGCTTTCATTGCATCATAAAAATCAACTTACTTCTTACAGAGTTTTTAGCCATACAAGATTTCCCACAATACTTTCAGCTGTTTTTCTTTTGCTTTCCCTCCTTTTTCTAACTTTGCTCCATTTTTTATTGGTTGAAGTTAAAAGATGACAGGGTTTTCTTTTTCCCACTTCCTGGTGCCCATCTCTCCCAGCCTCTCCATAGGCAGCCATGCCCCCCCAAGTTGAGCTTCACGAAACCAGCAGCTGCCATTCAGCTGTGCTGCTCAGCTAATGGGAGCAGTCAGTCAGACTTCAAAAGCCTGAGCTGTGTGAGTTTGGCCTGCCTGCCCCTGTCTCCCTTAGCCTTGCAGAGCAGGCTGGTGGCCTCACAGGAGATTTGAAGTTTCATTTGCTTGTCCTTCTGGACTCCCACCAGTTTAAGGGGAGTAGCTGAGCATTTAGTAGGAAGTGGCAGCATACCTTCTTTGGGGAGAACTTGAGAGAGTACTCAACTTCCAGCCTTCAGTTTCTTCCTTTGGTGCCTCGGAGATGGAAGGGTCTGTCAGGAATGTATAACATGCAGGCATTTGGAGGTTGATGTGCGGGGACAGGGTGGTCTAGGAGGCTCATTTTGAACATGTGAAAGTCCTGGGCATATTCCTTTGCTCATATAACTCTAATTTTGTACATCTAGGAGACAAATAGTGTTTTGTTCCCTTTTCATTTAAATAGGATTCTTGCATTGTTTAAAGCACATGGGAATGTATTAATACTTGTTGCCCGACTCAGTTTAAAGACTCTTGGACCATAGTATTCCATAGTTCTCATTGTTTTGAAAATTATTGGCGCCCATTTTACTAATTTGTTGCTTTATTTATTCTTATTTTTAGGAAGTAATGACTGTTTTAAATCAGAATGCCAGGGAAAGACTGCATTTATTAAGCACTTCCTATTTAGGTCAGTTGTATACTAGGCATTGAAGAGAAGGTTTACAGACAGGCCTATACCATGAGAAGGTCCATGCACAGGCCAGAGGACACTGTATGGATGAAAAACCTACCATCTTTCTCCCTGTGTAGACCCATGAACATACCCTACTTATCTACTGTGTTACATGGAATTTTGGAATCTTGAAATAATTTACCTGATATAGGCCAGGTATGGTGGCTCATACCTGTAATCCTAGCACTTTGAAAGGCCAAGGTCAGAGGATCACTTGAAGCCAGGAGTTTGAGACCAGTCTGAGCAACATAGCAAGACCCCCATCTCTACCAAAAAAAAAAAAAAAAGCAAAAGAAAAGGAAATAATTTACCTGATATAAATAATATTAAGATAAAAGTTTCAGATCTTTACATGAGCCAGAAAATTGCCTGTCATATCTCCCTAGGGTTGTTTTGAAGATCAAATAAACATGTTTTATGTGAGGATGCTTTCTTCGTTTTGGGAAAGTTGTACGCATATTCCTTGATATGCAGACCTGAGAATATGTGGTATGAGAAGCTTGGGTGTTCTTAGAGAAGTTGAAATTCTCCCTAGGCCTGCCCTTCCTTCAACTGTTCTCTTGTGGCTGTCACCTACTTGAGGGATGGCTAATGTCTCTTTGGTGTCTCCTCTCACACCTAGGCTTGCACATGCATAATAGGTACTAAAAATATCTGCTAAATGAATGAGCGAGCATTTGTAAAAGCAGTGTTACAACTATCACAGGCAGCAACTTCTAACTAATGCTGTAAATCATCAAACAATAGCTGAGTGTGTCTGTAAGTTAAATTATTTCCTCTCTACCATTTACAAACCAAAGTGGACTCTGGTCATAGGGCTCTCTAGGTATTGTTTAGTATGTTTGTGATAAGAAAAACACTTATAAAAGGATAATATAGAAATGTTTTCTTATGTTTTTAAGATGTAATTCATCCCGTTTGGCAAAAATCATAAGGAAAATTAAAATGTTCACTCAGATACTAGAAAAGTTTTTTAAAAAATTCCACAGGTTAATGTTATTGTTTTAAAATGTAAAGACTGTATGACTAGACAGTTAATGACTTGACATTACAAAATTTATTAAATTTATTTTTAAAGTGGTTTTGTTCCCCCCTCTCAAATTGATGAAGCACGTGGGAGTTGGAATAGATCTGCCCCAGGCTGCCAAACAAATTTTTAATGGAACTAGAGTCCTTCAGGGATTGTCCTAAATCCGCATAATATTCTTAAGTCCTGGTGTTTGCACTGGGACCTGTATATTAGCAGATGTACGTGTGAATAATATACTTATATCAATCCATCACCCTAGTGACTCCGCATCTGTAGGAGTTGCTGCACATCAATTATTCCACCTCAGGGGGTAGAGAGAGATTTGGGCCAGCATTGACCTCCTTTTCACTCAGGGCCTCTAAGCAATATGTTCTGGAAGCCAAATGGTCCCTTTTGACAGAACCTCTGTTTGGAGATCCATTTGGCCTAATGTGGCCATGCTGGGAAGTCAATGTGGTTACCTGTGTCAGGTGTTGAGGCAGTATCCAGAGAAGCAAATGAAAATTCTGTCACTCAGAGCCACCGTCAACATGCAGGATCTCTCTCATCTATCTAATTCTTGCATAAGACATTAGCCAGTCTATCAGAAAAGAATGTCAACCTTACTAAGATGCATCTACTTTTCACAAAAAAATGCAACTGTTTGTTTGAAATAAACTGTAAGTTGTTTGAAGAGTTAAATTCACTTTCAAATTCTTGGAAATGTTTTTATTATCTGAGGTTTCAGAAAGAATGTCTCCTCAGGAAGAATGAGGATTTTTGTATATCTTAGTGTCTTTTTTTTTTTTTTAAAGGAAAACAAGTATTTTATAATGCTTATCCTTTTGATCAAAAACTTGGAACTTATTTCTCAAGAGTACAGAGTTATTTTAATTTTTTTAAGTTCTGATATACCTGGAGGAGTGTTGCAGATTGTCATAACTGATAAATCAATGACAAATACAGCCACTTCATTTTGTTGGGAAAATATACAGTTGTGGTAGTGGCTGACCATTTATTTATGTGATAAGTACCACCTGCTGAGAGGATAAAGTTAATTGATGATTGGGGCTATCTCAGCCAGGGTACAGTGTACATGGCAATTATGCTGGGATCATCTACGTGTAATTGGCAAGTAATTTTGTAAGCAAAGGAACATGACAGCTCATTTACATGGTGTTCACTGAGTAAAATTTGGGGACATTTATCAACCACTTCCAAATGAAGAGTGATTGCACCCATATCTCCGAAAATGCTGTAAGCTGTTTGAAAGCTATATAGAAGTTTTTTGGTACGAATCTCCATGCATTTGCTCCCTTGAACATATGTTAGTTGTGTGCTGTGTGCCAGGCACTATCCTAGACTCTGAGGATACAAAAATGATTGAAAACACAATCGTACTCTCAAGAAAGTCATATGTGGGAAGCAGACACATTTATCAATAATTTTAACACAACATAGGAAGTGGAGCTTTGAGCTCTGCACAGGTATTATAGATGCTGGGGGAGGAGAAGTCAGTAGGGTAGAGGATGGTCAAGGTAAAGCTTGCCAGAGAGGGTGACACCTGAGATGAATTAAAAGATGAGTAGGGCTTTTCCAGGAGAAGAGCTTGACAGGCAGCAGTGCCAGCAAGAGTAGAATCTTGGAGGAGCAAGACAGCTGGTGTAAGCTGGAAACAGTAAGCAGTTCAGACACATTTTGAAGCAGATATGGGGCCTGTGAAGCTGACTTGTCTAAAATTTCAGAGGGCCTCAAAAGTCACACTAGGGGACTGGACCTTATTGTACAGCTTTGACAATCCATTGGCGGGTCTTAAGAAGGGGAGGATCTTTCTCAGAGTTGTGTAGGCAGATCATTTTGTGTAATAAAAATACTTTTGTGCTATTATCATATGCCAGGCTCTGTTCTACATGTATCAAGGCATTTTATCACCCCAATGACTCCATGAAGTAGGCACTAACATTTTCTGCTTTTTACAAATGGAGAAACTGAGTACAGAGAAGTTACCCAGAGCTAGATAGTGAGTGATGGAAGAGACAGGATTTGAACCCAGGCTGTCTAGCTCCAGAGCCCTTGCTTGTCACCAGCCCTCTCCCACACCATGTCATAGCTCCCTTGACACAACTGACTGCAATTTCCTGTTTATATAATACTCCCCCGACCCCAGCCCCCACCCCCCAGACTGTGAGCTCTGTGAGGACAGGGGCCATGTTCATCTTGTTCAGAGTCATATCCTTCAAGCTTAAGATAGTGCCCGTACCTTCATAGGCACAAATAAGGAATAAGTATAGTTTTGACAGGGGCTGTGTCTGGAGGCTGGCATAGTCAACTTGGCAAGGGAGGATGATGAGGGCCTGAATCTAAGGCAGTGTTAGTCAGTATGGGGAGGTGAGGATGGAGAAATAAATGGGCAGTGCTTGGTGATTGATTGGATTTGTGGATTTTTTTGGCATATTCTCACAATGTTTCTGACTTCCAACCCCTACACTAGAAGGATGACTTGACAAAAGAATCTGAAGCAGAGGGAAGCTACACTGCTCTTCACAGAACTGTTAAATTCCTGAGAAGAAATGTCGTGGACTCAGGATGAGAAGTTAGAAGAGACTTCTCTGGAGATGGTTAAAAATAGAATGGATACTTTGGCTGGATGGTTGAGGGACAGAGCTGCCCTGGGGTAGATGAGTGGTCAGATGACCTTTGGGGTTCTTACCCTTTTGAAAATTTTCTGGTTTAAAATAAATAAAAATTCTCCCAAGATGCCTATACTTAACTGCCTGGCTTAGAGAGGATAAAATCAAAATATTCAAGGACTGGAAAACATTGAGTTCAAATGCTTGGATTATGGATAAGGAAACAGAAGCCCACATGAATTAAATGATTCATCCAAGGACACACAGTTGAGGCAAAAGGAAGATCCGTATCATTGGTTTCTCAGTCTGGGCTTGCTGTCCCCATGTCTCACATAGCAGCATTTATGTTTGGGGTGACCTCTGTGGGCAGTCTGTGCTGGGTAGTGACACAAAATCAAAGGAGACCTGGTGTCTTCCCTTGAGGAATTCAGAGAGCCTCAACAATAAGGGACATTTATTACCAGAAAAAGGTCATAAAGTATTAAGGTTATTAAGTATGAAATGTCCGATTTCGTTAAGTACTAAGTTGGACAGTTGATATCTTTGACATTTCACTTTAACACTTCTTGTTTTATTTGACAATTTTTATGAAACCATGGATAAATCAAAAATTCACGTTATTTTTGAATATGAGTTCCATCACGGAACCAATGCAGCGCAGACAGTGTGAAATATGAACCAAGTGTTTGGGAAGGATGTGACTAATGAACCCACAATGTGTCCATGGTTTGAGAAGTTCCCTTCTGGTGATTTTAATCTTGAAAATGAGCCACGTGGATGACCTGAGACCTAGGTGGATAATGATGAGCTGAAAGCTGTAGTGGAAGCGAATCCATCTCAACCTACACGTGAATTAGCAGCAAGGTTTGACATTACTATTGCAACAATATTGGACCATTTGAAACAAATTGGCAAGGTAAAGAAGCTGGATAGATGGCTACTGCATGAATTAAATGAGTGTCCGAAGAAAAAGTGTCTTGAAGCTTGCCTTTCTTTGCTGTCACAACATAAAGGCAAACCATTTCCATACCGTATTGTTACACGTGATGAAAAAGGGATTCTTTTTGACAATCACAAGCATTTGGCACAATGGTTGGATAAAGATGAAGTGCTGAAACACAGTCCAAAACCGAATATTCACACACACACAAAAAGCTAATGGTGTCTGTTTGGTGGTCCAGCACTGGTATTATCCACTGCAGCTTCATGAAACCTAGTCAGTCAGTTACAGTGGGTGTCTACTGCAACCAATTGTATGAAATGATGAGGATGCTTGCAATTAAGCAGCTGAGATTGGTCAACAGAGACAAGCCAATCCTTTTGCAAGATAATGCTCTACCACATGTCACACAAACAACACTGCTCAAACTGCAGAGGCTGGACTTGGAAACTCTCTGTCATCTACCGTATTCACCAGTCCTTGCACCGACTGACTACCACTTCTTGCAGGCTTTGGACCCCTACTTGCAGGGAAAAATACTCAGCTCTCAACAAACTGTGGAAAATACCTTTCGCAATTTCATCACCTCTCGCTCTCCTGGCTTCCTTGTGCTGGCACAAACTATTGTTAAGATGGCAAAACTGTGTCGATAGTTTAGGCACATACTTTGATTAATTGTACTTCTTCTTGTTTGAGATACAAAAAACTAAACTTCTGATTCAAAATTGGACCTAATACATCTATTACATGGAACATTTGGAAAATAGAGAAAATAAATTTTAAAATTCGTCATGAATCTTTTTTAGCCCCCCTCATTGCCTGGCACTGCTTCAATGCTTTACATTCATTATCTCTAATTCTCACAACAACCTAGAAGTTAGTATTATTTCCATTTTATGTTTCAGAAAACTAAAGCAATTAGAACTTGTTCCATAAGATCAGACTATAGTAACTTCAAGTCCTACCGTGTATAAAAGATATTAACATTTTGTGTTTCCTTGCAGTCTTCTTTTCCTATTTATTAAGACTATTTATTTACATAGCTTTAATTTTATCATAGATGCAATTTTGAGTCTTCATTTTTTGCTTGTAATATGTTCCAGGTATTTTCCATGTGGTTGCTTAGTTTCATTTTAATGGCTATGTAATGTCTTACCAAGTTTTCAGGAGGTTCTTAAATGTTTATTCATAGAAATCTTCTAATTCTTGGTACATATTGGCATTTTGAAGGCATGTTTACATTTTGAGGACCAGTACATGTGACCATTCTCTATGGATGGCATTGTGGAGAGGAGAAGGGAAACTGCACAGATGAGCATGGCTTTCTTCTGTACCAGGAGCCCCTCTGAGAATGGAGAATGGTGCTGGGCACAGCTCAGAGTGGAGCTGGGGCGGAGATGGCCTGAGGCAGATAGCAGGTGCCTTTTCAAGCCTTGGCTTTTCTGACTGAACACACATTCTTCCTCTTGCCCTTGTAAAAAGGCAAGTTTTCATTTTCTTAGGGTAGCAAAAATCTTTTGTGTGAAGAAAAAGTGTCATCAAGTGTCTTATTCATCAGCATATATACCATCTCTTTAAAATGACAGTGGGAGTAAAAGTTCATCAGTTCAATATGTCTTTCACATTTGGAGACTCCTGACTAATAACCTCTGGTATTTATCATCAGAACAGCCAAAGAACTAAATTCTGGCACATGCTGCTCTCATGCACTGAGAAAAACTTAAAAAGACCGAAGATTTTCTCCATTTTTTCTTCTTCCATTCATTTAGAAGGAAAAGCATACCTTTTTTAATTAAAAAAAATATAAGCATGCAGAAACATCTGGCCTATATTACCACAACAGCCTCCTAAATGGCCTCCTTGTCTCCAGTCTGCCCTTTTAAAATCAACACTATATGCAGCAACCAAAAAGATCTTTCTAGATCACAGGTCTGCACCAGTCATTCTCTCATATCACTGACTTTTACTTCCATGACTCTTTCGTAGTTCTAGGGGTCAAATCCTGTTCATCCATAGCTGCCATCTCCCCTGTTTGCACCCTGTCCCAGCCACACTTAGTTGCTTGTGGCTCCCTGTGTCATGCTACAATAAATAAATGGTGTCTCCAGACTTGTGTGCAAATCAGTCCTTTCTCCACAAGCTCCCTGCCTGGCTCTGCTGAGCCTGGATCCCAGCATGGGTCCCCACAGCACCTATCCGGAACTTATTATATTCATATGGAATGTAGCCACACTCTTATTTTTGCTTGGTCAGCATAATACTTTAATTTTTTTTAGAAAAAATTTGAATCTCATCGGGCAAGACATATCACTATTTAGTTTGCTTAAAGTCCACCACTCTTTGTTATATACCAAACTCTAATTGCACATTTATTCTATGCTGGGTCATGTAAGACTATTAGTTTTCTTTTCTCTTCTACCCAATAGAATAAAAGCTGCTTGAAGACAGAAATGTGTATTGTTAACTTTTGTTATCTATAAGCCTGGCAAAGACTGCTCAATAAATATTTATTATATGAACTTATGCCTTAAAAAAACTAAAATTAGGTCAGAAAACACTCAATAACTCTTTCTGGCCTCTATGATTGTTCACAAACTCATGGAACTTGGTGGACCCAGCAGATACTAACAGTATTCCATGGGGTGACTGAATGTTTGTGTTCATGAAGTGAGATGCTGCCAGGACTGTATCCCATTGAGATTTGAGCCTCTGAATGTGCTTCTGGTCTTTCCCACTACTTCCTGTACCAGGAGATAAGTATCTACTCTTAGATCCCTCATGAGTAATCATTCTTTGTGTTTTGTTGTTGTTTTGTTTCCATTAAGGCATATATTTCCTTGGTTTCCTTTTATGTCCACATGACCATCACACTGCCATCAAGCTAGACTATTTAGAAATATGAATGGAATGGGATTAGTTGTATTATTTTATCTGCTTTGTAAGGTCTGATCATGACCAAAGTATAATCAGTGGGCATACCCAAATTTCAGTCCTGCCAAGAAGTAATACACTGAGATCTATACAAACTGATGATGTCAGAGATTGTAGTAATGGAAATGCCTGTTGGTCAATCTCTGATGTATCATCTTTTGATACGCTACTGCTTTGTTTCAGTCATTGTATTTTTTCATTTCCTTAGTCAATGTCTGCTAGTTGTTCAGTTACATGCTACTTTAAAGATGCTAAAAAAGATTTGGTGTTCCCCAGGACCTAGGGTACTCATATTTATGGAATTACACATAATCAGTGACATAGGACCATGGTACCTGCCAGTGGCAATGTTCTTGCCATAAATTCAGTCTTCAGAGAATGCCCTGCATTTTCAGGGAGTGCTATGGATATTGCAGAGGTACTATACACAATAAGCCATTGCTGAAGAAATGTGTACAAGTATCAAGTTCAAGGAAAGAAAATAAAACCCTTTCATCTAAACTTCCTTCCTTAGGGAAGAGGTGGTGGCAAAATGGGGAGAGCTTATTACAGAATCCTTTAGTATCCAGAAATTTAATTGACAATTTTGTTAATATGCCTACTCAGCTGCCTTCTCAGAGGCCCATTGTAAATTCCTTAGTTGATATTATTAATGGTTAATGGGCGCACCTGAAAATCAAGCAATATTGTATCATTTTGGTAATAGTTACGTTAAATGGTTATTTTCTACAGCATAAAGCTTATCAGATCATCTTTTTTCTAATAATGAATACTTCATCTTTTCCAGTTTCCTAATCAAATGTTTCTACGTCATCTTGAGGCAGAGCCAGTTCCAGCTGCATCTGTTCTATACTCTTGCCTTCAATTATGTCAAATTATCCAACCTATTTACAGGTCCTTAGGTTCTCTTTTGCTCTGAGACATAGGCCTGATGCACCACTTTGGAAACTCATGATTACCAACCATTCAAAACAAGACTGTTGTAAGTAAACAGTGAATCAAGGAGAGCACTAGGCTAAATTTACATTATGAAGAAATTTCTGGAATAGGTTTCTTCCTAAATTTTGATGCTTTCAGGTTGATCTCAGGTGTTTCTCTTCCCTGTCTCTTCTCCCCAAAACACACATGTACTTCATCCTGTGTGGCATTGCTTCAGAGTTGAGGATTTCCATGGCAGTGGCAAAAAGTAAATGCAGCCATATTTTGACTATAAAATAATAAATACTTAATTTTTCGTAGACACTTTATTGTTTGGATTGATCAGAAGCATCAAGCTCCCCATACATTGACATATTTTATTTTATTCAACCAAATCCCTGTAGCTGAAAGGGGACAGTACAAAAAATGATGAATGACCATTTTACTTTAGGAAACCTAATATTGTTACTTTCTGTCATATTTGGCTGAAACTTTACTATATATTATACACCTAGTTAGATAAAATGATGCCTCATTTTGGAGTCAATTTTTTTGAGTCAAAATTTTAATCTTTATACTTCAAGGTCTGATCTGCATGTCCCTCCCCTTCATTTCTGGGGTCTTTTGACCATTCTGTTTCTGTCTTCTGAGCTTTAAAAAGACCCCTTTTCTCTAGTAAGAAAAGGAGAGCGCAGACTCATTATTGAACATCCAAGATGACTGAGGCTGCACTTTGTTCTCCTGGTAATATATTCAGTTGCCCTTTGATGCCAGGGGCCATGCTTTATACCCCCTAAATCTCTGTTATCCAGCTCAGTATACAGAATGGGCATAGTACATGGTTTCTAAGGGAATGAATGAATGAATGAATGAATACCTGATTTAACAATTTATTCTTATTTAACATCTTTAATCCAAATTACATTCCACTCAGAACTGTATCATTTCAAACTTCAGTTAAATATTCTTAATACCAAGTACAGTGCAGTATATACAACTATTGCTCAATAAATGCTTAGTGAGAGCAAAACATATATATCTTGGAGACCTGTTATGCAGAAGCCACAATTTAGCACACAATATTTTGAAATCCATGCTTGTTCCAGTTAGTCAAGTCACGGAATGAATTTTCACCCTAAAGACAAACCATTGATTCAACAGATGGTTACTATGATTACTCTCCATTGAACTTCCTGTGGTTGGAACGCCTTGTAACATTCCAGAGATGGAAGAATCTTTGGAAAACTATCTGTGTTACTTGAAATATTTAAATGGAAACCTTTCCTTTCAGAGAGTGTTATTGAACAAGTTCAACAGATATCCACTATTCCTGCAAACATTTATTGAAGACCTTGTCTGTGTCATGAGTTGGAGATAAATGTGAAACTGGCAATTCTTCAAATTACTTATAATTTGGTAGCCGAGGATAGAAATAAAGCAGCATAAAGTACGACAAATTCTACAATAGAAGCAATTATAAGGAGCAGGGAGAAGGGAGTAATTAACTCCACATAGGGCATTAGGGAAGGCTTCCTGAAAGAAATGGCTCTGTGTTTCAACCATGATAGCAGTTTTTGTCTTTTGGATGACTATCACGAATGAAAATGCCCCTCATGTGCTTGATGTATTCATTTATAAAGCAGGGTTACATTTTAAGGAATAAACTTTTAAAAAGCAAAGATTTGAAAAGCATTTGACTCCTCAGTACAGCATCTAAATTCACCTCTATATTCTATGGTTTGTGTGATGTCTGAGAAACAGAGCTGAATCAAACCTTACTATATTAATGGATTTATATTATATATGTGCACATAAGGCTAATGTATTTTATGCTGCCAATTTTTTATGGTTTCTTAAATAGTGCTATCACTAACATTTTAAAAAATGAAGAAAAGAGCTCATATGTGCTAGTAGAAATTCAGTGTATTTTATAGAACACTGCTACTCTTGATATAGCCTACGGGATGTGACTTTTCATAAAAACATAATGAATTTCTAGATTTGTCAGCTGTTTCCAAACAGATGCACTCAGCTAATCTAATAGAACCATTTTGAGCCCAGATCCCAAATATCAATAGCTTTTAGTATTGCAGATTAGTTTGTCTATTGGGTAAATTGGGCTATGTGGTTCTTGATAAAAAGTAGCAAGTAATTTTGTATGGATGTTTTATGTGTAACTGCCTTGCCAGGGTTTGAGTCTCATATTTTTCCTTGCAGAGTTTTAAGTTGAATGTAGACAGTCATTGTGCTCTCAAGGAAGCTGTGGAGGAGGAAGGACACCAACTTCTCGAGCTTATTGCATCTCACAAAGCAGGTAAATCCTCCTGAAATATTGCAAGTCTTTATGTCTCCAGACTATTAAGAATGAAGAAGCATTGCTGTAAATTACTGCATATATTCACTTCCTTATGTATTATTAATATTTACATTATCAGATTGACCTTCAAGATTTATAAATGTTTCATATACTGCATACAATGCTGTGATACTTATAAGATGAAATACTGCCTCCAAATGGTCTGTTCATTTTATTTGGGTCTTGCTGTTCGCCTGAGTTTCAATGGAAATCACATTCTTGAAAACTTCACATTGACATGCTTTTTGATGTAGGTGCTCTGGAAATAACATTAAGATAATGAATGAGAATTGTACAGCTAGTTATAATGCATATACATTAGGGTACTTATAGATATCATTACAGATATAAGGCGGGCAGTCTAGAGATATTATTTCCCTGCCAATTCACACACATGAACATTTTGCATATTCTTTGCTGGTCTTGCATTAGCAGTTTTTGGCCTTCAACTGATTCTTACTCCAGTATTAACATATTTATGAGGAACAGATTGTAAATAAAAAATAGTTTTGTCATTTGGTTATACTTATCCTGATAGTAGAAGACCGCAAGACAGGATGACTTACAGTTTGGCTCTTACTTTGAGCTTACCATAGCTAAATAGGAAAAGAACAATGTTAATTAGATTTGCTAATATTAAAGACTGCTGCCTTAATTCTGACCCATTTACTGTATTTCTCATTGAATTGACTTTACCTATTCCCATACATCTTTCTGATTACTTTGAAGTCTCTACACAAATACAAACAGAGCCTTTTATTTGGAATGTGAAGCTACCGTGTGTTAATAATTTGTATACATTGTGATTTTTGTTGCACATGCATTTTTTTTTCAGTCAATACACTGAGTCTAAGTCAATTTCCAAAGCAGTTATCTATGCGGTTATCACATTTTTGTTTCCTTATGCCCTGTGTCAAGAATTGTGAGTCTCTGTTCTGAGTGACAAATGCTAATATGACAGGTGCTGGTAATGGTCATTTAGCAATATGTATATTGTGTGAAATAGCCACCTAATTTAATAAACAAAAAATAATAATGGCAAAGATGCAGTCAGGTCCACAACTTGTACTTTCCCCTTCTTTTGGAGAAGGACTGAAGGACATGCTGCGGATGATTGCAAGTCAATGGAAGGAGCTGCAGAGGCAAATCAAAAGGCAACACAGCTGGATTCTCAGGGCTCTGGATACCATCAAAGCCGAGATACTGGCTACTGATGTGTCTGTGGAGGATGAGGAAGGGACTGGAAGCCCCAAGGTAAGTGGCTTGAAGTTTGCCTTATTTCCTCTTATTTCTGTCTTCTTTTGAACTAGGCACCACTGAAGTTTTCTTTCCAACCCTAAGGCTTTTCGTTTCTACTGGGTAAACTTTATATATCTCTCTCTATATATAAACAAAACGAAATGGCTTAGTTTAAAACAATAAAAAAAAAAAGCATACAACTTTCAAGTTTTCCAGGAAGAGGTCTTTTTGTGAAAAGTGGCAGAGTAGGAGGGGGACAATACTTTAGGGGTAAGGGAAAGGAGGACATAAAACATTTAGTAAACAAAACATAAAGCATCTTTAACATGAATAATCAGAATGGTTTTAAATTGTTTTGTTGCAACTATAAATCACTATAATCAGTGCAATCACTCAGCTCTGACATCCATTAGCCGCTTGGTTACAGCAAATTAACAAAGAAGAGAGAAAGTGATTCATTATCTCATTCCTGTTAATGACTATCAGATGCATTGCCTAATTAGGGGATGGTCATTGTAGTGGGAAGAAGGTCATATGCTTTGCTACAAATCTTTTTGCTCTGAGTGTAAGTTCTCCATAATGGTGCATGCACCGAATACAACAAGTACTTTAAAAATGAGTATTGATGTGTTTTGGTTATTCGTTTTAGATTTACAAAATAACCCATAAAGCATAAGCAATTGAACTTTTAAATGAGGCACCTTTAATACAAAGTGCCACTGTTCTAAAGGTATCTTTAGACTCACAATGTGGAAAATAATTTTATTAATTTCATATTTTCATGTCATCACTCCCTTCCTTTGTATCTGTTCCTTTGTGAAAGTAAACGCAGAAAATCAGTCTCATAATAAACTCAGCATTGAAACATTTTGTAACATGGGGGAAACAGATTTAAGAGTTCACGGTTTCTATTCCTGGCATGGAGAAATAAGTAAATCATCACCAAATCACATTTATTCAGCATCCATGTGGATTGGCATTGTGTTAAGTGTATACAGAGCAAGTTAAACAAACACTTTGTCCTCTTAGACTCACATTCTTAAATGCAGGCAGAGGAGAAACCCAACCAGCCCTGCAATGGTGAGACCCATGCAGCCAGTGAAAAGCCTAGGCGATTTATAGCTTTAGAACCTCAAATAGCAACCTTTAACTTATTTTTTGGAAACAGAGGATAGAATGATGAGCTTAGTTTCACTTAAAGAAGGCTCCATGGAAGAGGTCACATTTCAGGAAATACTTGAAGGAAGGAAGAGAAGTGGCTTGGCACATGAGCACATATTTTAGGAAGTGATGTGATGAAAGGATCAAAGCCGGAACTAATAATATGGAATGGAGAGTGTATTCAGTAGACTTCTCAGGGAAGACATGGAGCTATTTTAAGGAGCAGGCTGCAGGGAGAAGTTGGTTGGGCTAATGCTTTGGCTGTGTGGGGGGTGGAGGTAGGAAGGATGATGAGAAAGGATACAATTAAAAACTTCATTGTGTTTTATTTATGTAACAAGAATATAGTGAGTGCATGCTTTTTAAAAGCTATCCTGTATTGGGTGCATTCTACATGCCAGATGCTGTTTTATAGCATTTCTGTTGCTCCCTTTTCTTCTCTTTCACAGCATATCTGGGTCCGTGAAGGCATAGATTATTGTCTGTCCCCCACACTTCACCACAAGGTCCATGAGATAGGCACTGTGGCTAACTGTTCATCTCTAATTCCTGGCACCATACTTGGCCCTGAGCAATGCTAGTGAGAGGCAGCACTCTAGGTAGTGATGAACATGGTTGGACCGGGAGGAAGTGATTTATATCAGGGCATCAGGGTGGGCTTCTTTGAGGAAGTGACATCCTGTGAGCAGGCCAGTGTGGTTAGAAAGAGAGGAGTGTGCGAGGGAAGCTGGGTGACCTGTTGTTAGCCAAGTGGAGGGTTCTGGGGTAAGAAGAGAAATGACATCATTGAGTTACAATATAAAAACCTGTTCCTGACCGGGCGAGTTGGCTCATGTCTATAATCCCAGCACTTCAGGAGGTCGAGGCAGGAGCATCACTTGAGTACAGGAGTTTGAGACCAGCCTGGGTAAAACAGTGAGACCTTGTCTCTACAAAAAAAAAATTTAAAAATTAGCTGGGCATGGTGATACACACATGTTGTCCTAGTTATTTGGTAGGCTGAGGTAGAATTGAGCCCAGGAATTGGAGGTTGAGCCCACAAGTTTGAGGTTACAGTGAGCTATGATCGTATTGCCGTTCTCCAGCCTGGGTGATGGAGCAAGATCCTATCTCTTAAAAAATAAACAAACCTGTTCCTGGCCAGGTTGTAGTGTGGGGCATGTGTGAGTGGGATGGGGTGAGTGGTGGTAAGGTGGGAGTGGGCCAGAGTGGCACTACAGAAATGGTGCAGTCACCTAAATTAATAAAAAAGCTATGTTGAAAATGAGTAACTCCATTCACTAAGGCACTTCGAAATGGACACTTTTAATTAGCTCAGTTTGGAGGGAGGTATTGAGATGGAATGAAGCTGATAATAACCCAGTGAAAAGGAGAAAGTATTATTAAGGGAGAGGCAGTGTCAGCATTTCTCAGAAAGAGGACCTACTTGCCCAGGACCCTCTCTAGACATATTAGAACCTCCTGGATGGGGCCCTAGAATCAGCATTCCAACAAGCTCCCAGAGAAGTAGTATAATAGGCCCTTTTCCTGCAGGACTATATGATCCTCACTCAACAAACAACTGGTATTAACTGAAATGTTTTAAACAGGGACTATTTGACTAAATTATGCTATATCTTATTCTAATGAAAGGTTATAAATCCATTTTAAAATGTTTTAGAAGAAAATTGTAAAAATTGGAAGAGGCCTATAATATGCAATTACATATTTTTAAATATCTTTGAATTTTCCAAATCTCTCAAAGAATACATGTAAAATATAAGAATTAAAAAATGACTTAAAAGGTAAAATAGGTGAAATTGTGCTGAGGGGACTTGAGATATGAATTTAAATATCAGGAGGAAAAATAAGTACATCTGGTTCTTAATGATTTGGGGGCCTCACTTCTTAAAAAAAACAAAACGACCACCAAAAAAAAAAACCCTTCTATTTGAATCATTCTGAAAGTGAAAGTGCCTTGAGTCACATCAGTTTAGAAGAATAACATACTTGCTTCTCTAGTTAATAGTATTTCTCTTCCAAAGCATTTTCATGTCACATTATGTGCACAGCATAGTGCATCTAAAAGCAGCTATGACGAGAGGCTTTTGTAGGTATCTACGGATGCAGAAGCTGAGGGAGGCACTGAGAGTTTAGACCTTGACATGGCAGAGCCAGAAAAACCGTAGGCCTTCTACCTCCCAACTAATTCTGTCTCCCTCAATCTAGGCTGAATTTTCTCTGGACAAATGAACTAGCCCATACTCAAGGGTGACTGTGAGATTGATTTAAGTCAAAGAAAATACATTTCTTAATTTAAGCTTAGGAAACTATAGAAAAATCAAAATGATCATTCTTTCTTTTTATTTAATGTTTATAAACTGCTTCCCTTAATCCCTTGGGCAAACACATAGACTAACAGAGAAGCTCAGACTCTGAGGTTAGACTGCCTGAGTTCAATAACTGACACATATTAGCTGTGTGTCCTTGTGAAAATTACCTAACTTCTCTGCCTGAGTTGAGTTCTTCACTTGTGAAATAGAGGTAATGAAAATATCTACCTCAAAGGGTCGTGATACAGATTAAAAAGAATTGACATACCTAAAGTGCTTATAACAATGCCTGGCTCTTGGGAAATGCTAAATAAGAGTAAATGTATAAGCCTTCGTATTCTAGTGGTAGAGACAATAAACAAATAATTACAATAGTTCTGATAAATAATAGAGCTAGGTACAAAGTGCATTGAGTACATTGAGGAGGAAATAACTAACCCTACCTGGGGATATCAAGGAAGGATTTACAGGGAAGTTGATGCTTTAAATGAGGAATAGAAAGGATTTTTGCCAGGGTGAAAATAGTGGGCAGAGAGCAGCACATGCAGAAACACAGAAGTGTAAAAAGCTGTGGTTTGGCTGGAACCTGGGACTTTGTTGTAGACGATGATTAGGCTGGCTTGCCACAATCTGCACTGAGGCTCACAATATGACAAAAAAATGATCCTTAATGATCAGTGATTCGAGGAGTAATCCCCACTATGTCTCTAATTGACACGATCCAAGCCAGAGTGAGGTCTCTATACAGAATGTATCTAAATATACTGTTTAAGCAGAAATTTTTATTACCATATTGCAGTAGAGAAAGCTTAAATGAGTTACCCTGAAGTTCTCCAAGACTAAAAGCTGGATTCAGCTTCTTATTTGTCATGTCAGTCCTCTTTCCATAATGTGACCTTGCACAGGTCATGTACAAATTGTGCCATGAAATGCATCTCCAAGCACAGCAGTTATGATCATCTATTTCATCTTAGACCTAAAGAGGAACTAAAATTAAAACATAATAAAAAATAACTCCAGAATTCATCTTAGGTTTACTTCACAAGCTACTGGGAACTTGAGAAGCATAATAGAAAATCTAAGGAATATATCTAGGGGATATTTTTCTTTTTTTACCTTGTTTAAGAGACTGCAGAAAAGGACTTGGTCTTAGAAATCTTGTAAAGAAGGAGGGTAGGAGGAAATTCAAAGACTCTGGGAAACTTCTCCCCCAGGACTCGGCAGCATACCTTATTTGTTGTATTTCATTTTTTAAAAAAGTGTTTTCCCAGGACTGTGAGATCTTTTATACATGGAAATAGAGAACAGAATTCACTAGTTCTAGAAATATAGCTTCAGCACTCACATCCAAGAATTGAAAATATGCTTATAATTATGTATTTTATACTTTAAGATAGATTGATAAAAGTTTATCACCTTAAACTAGGCTGTCACTATGTTACATTTTTTAATGGTGTATAGCTGGAGGGATTTCAAAACATAGTGAATATCCAATGCCTAACAAAGGCTACATTCTTTTTTTGACCTTTCAAGGCAAAAACCAAAATCCTGAAAGCAAGAAAGCATTCTTAAATTTTGCACATTGCTTTCTTTAAAATATTATTCTTCTCTATTTCCTTACTTTTTACCTATAAAGTATGCATCATTACAGATGTCTTAGAATTGAGGCCAGGATTTCCCCACATAACATTTCAAACTTTGCATCACAGAAAGCATACAACAACAGTTCCTTTGTCCTTTTTAAAGAAACAGATAACTTTCCAAAACAAAGAATATTTGAAGATTTTATTGTAAATTCAGAAAACTTTACAGCTACTGTAAAAGTGACCTAGCCTCAGTCTCAACCAACATCTTCATTTCATAGTGAAAGGAGACAGAGGGTTAGCTGCCTTGAACTCTAGGATTGTGCTTATTTTATCTGCCTTCTTTGAGGTTCTTAGATTGAAGTCATCATCCTTTGGAAATGGATAGCAGACTATGAAGGTCATCACTGTTATCTGTTCAACAATAGCAGGAGAGTAGCTTAAGGACATTTCTTAAATATGTTTCCTTAGCCCTACAAATGACAGTTTTAGATATTGACTGAAAATGTACCTCTTTGTGGCCTTTGACTTGGGTATGTCACCAACAACCTGACCTTTCTTTAGCTATCAAGAGTAGACAAGTCCAATATTAACATGTTTTTGTTTATTTGTTTACGAGATGCCTAAATCTTAACCCTGTATCTGTGCTAATAAATTATGGGTATCTTTCTTTAACTAAAGTAGTGTAAAGGAGATGATTTGGGGAGCACCTTGGTAAGATATTTTCTATGTATTGTATGGTAACTCTTGAGTAATAGTGCAACTGGATATTATTTTCCTGGAATGGAACTTGATCCTGATTCTTCCAAAGCACTGGTGAGACAAAGCAGTGTCTTTACATTCTTTCCTTTTCTGGCTCAGAAGCTTAGCAGTCCTTTAGCATGTCCTTTAATATAAGATATTCAGAAACAGCATTAAGGTAATAAATGAGAATTGCATTTATATGTTCTTAGTCTCGCATATACTGAGGCACACATGTATGAAGAACTATTTGAGACACGTTGCTGTCTCCCTCATGCAAAGAAGAGCACAGGTGTATGTTGTCACCGGGAACCAGAAATGGTATAGTAAAATTAAATTGCGCCTAAAGTAGTAGAAAGAAAGAAAACAGGCAAAAAAGCCTGGCTATTATTTACTGAGTGCTGACAGAGGACTCTGCCCAGTGCTGGGCCAGACGTGAGAGAAGACATGCTTTTCTGCTCAGTGGGCTTATCATTTCAGTGTAAGCACATAGTGTAACATCTTGTCTAATGTAGTTTGGGCTATCTTATATCTAGAGTAATAGATTATCCAAGATTTAGATCATCTTAATTAGGATGTTGGCAGATTGAAATGGAATGGGGTTCTTGATGCAAGCAAATTAAATGCATTACCAATTCTACCTCTTCTGTGCATAATTCTTTCTAAAAGCCAGTATCCGGTCCAGTTTCTTTCCTGCTGAACTATATAAATATAGTCCTGATTTTCAGTACCTAGGGAGAACTCTTTCTTCTACTGTGGATTTTTCAATAGCCCTTTTTTTTGTTATCAGAAGGGCAGCTTTTCTTCAAAAGCGTTTTTTGAAAGACAGAAACAAAAGTGAGTTACTTCTTTGAAGATCAGTGTGGTTACTAAGTTTGTGATAGAACCCAATAAAAAATCATTCCTGTAATCTCCTTGAGGCACTTAAATTTGCATATTATCAGCTATGTGGGTGGATCTAAGATGAGGAATTTTCTTAATGGTCTGACACTCTATCGAGGTGACTGAAAAAAATGCTTGAGAAAATAAAAATAGGTACCAGCTCAAAGGACAGCTATTGGTCACCCTATCGTGGTGACCATGGTATATAAGACCATAGTTTATTTTGTTGTTTCATACTATACTTCCATTGCTGGTGGCCTTGAGGGTGGAAACATTTGGCTCAGCAAGAATCTGGGAGTGAAATTTCTTTGTTGTCTCTGACCGACACAGGGGATTGTCATTGACTTGAGTATGTAGTTTACTTTTTTCCTATATAGTCCAAGAGTGCCAAATCTCTAAATCTATAATAACTGAAGTTGTAAAGATGCATAGTATTGGGTAAAAACTTCCATTCTATGGAAAGTAGCCATCTTTTCTTAGCAGAACTCACATTTTATAACTCAGTCTGACCTATTTTAAAGATAATATATAGTAAACACATAAGAAGGACTTTTTGATATATAGTAGAGATCAATTTAAAAAAAATGCATAAGTATTTAAGTACAAAAAAGGAAGGCAAGATATACAATTGCTTCTAAAAAACACTTTAAAATTAATAAGTAAATTCTTTGAAAGTGTGAAACAATTACCTCAGTGTATGATTTACACTTTTTTCCTGGAATGTGTTGTTTCTGGCAGGGGAGCAGGCTGAGCTGGGGAGAGCCCTGCCTGCTAAAAGGATTACTCTGCTCTGGCTCTTGTGTTTATTGAGTCACCTAGGACTTCTTATAAAATGGCAGCTTTCAAATGTACACACACCTGCACTCAACATCCTGAATACTCCAAATGCTTGTTTAACTGTTCACATACCCAGAGTATCTCCCCCATCTAGTGTAGTCAAAAGACATTGAAATGTCCACGTTTTGCTTTTTCCTTCTGTTTGGAATTCATTTAGAATATAGCCATTTATGTAGTTGTGATGCTACCAGACACCAAGATTTTTTTTTTTTTAAGGTACTGTAGTGCTTTTTGCACTACAGAGAACATTCCCAGTCTTACCTCCCACTGTGCCTAAATGAAGGTTATGTTTCTCAGGAAACATTAACTAGATTGGAGGTCCTACTGGGCCAGAGCTCAGGGACCCATCTCATTGAGGCTTCCAGACCATTTTGCTTTGGGTTAGGGCAGTAGCTTCTCATCTTTATACTCTGTTGGCCTGCTGAGGCCAACACTTACTTAGCATTGCCCCCTGCAAGGCTAAGCAAAGCCAGGACCTCACTGAATGAGAAAAGGGAGAGAGAAAAAAGGAAGCCTAAAGCAAGAGACTAAGTGAAAGGAAAAGAGAGAAAGGAAAGAAGAGAGAGAAGGAACAGAGGAAGAAGATAAAATAAGGAAGTATGTGTCCAGTGAAATGGCAGTAGAAGCTAAAAACCATTGTCTTGGTATCTTTACAGGCATTGGCCCGCAGGCTGCCCAACTTTGTTTCATTAATGTTTTCCTGAGGTCTCTCTCTCTCTCTCTCTATTATTCTTTCCTTTCTCAAGCTCTGGAAATCAAAATCAGAAATGCTTTCTTTACTTTTAACATCTTAGATATTATTATGTAACCAGCACGTGTGTTTATATAACATACTCTATTAATGGAGTTAACATTCACAGCAGGCTTACTATGGTCTAGGTTCATGTCAAGCCTTTTATCTGGACTTTCTCATTCATTTTTCCCAACAAAGCTAGGAGTCCTAACTCCTCTTGTAATTTTCACTTTATTGATGAAAAAACTTAGATTCCTAACATATATTAGATAATCATTCTTATTGAGACAGTCTTCTTAGAAACCTTCTGTGACAGGGTAAAGGCCAAACTCCTTAGTGTGTCCCTTGATTCCAGCTGCTTAGTCAAGATTCGTGCCAGGGTTTCATTTCTTAAATCTTCTAGTTTATCCACTGCCTTCCAAATGCATTTTTCCTTTTCTTTTCTCTTTACTTTTGCTCATGGTTTTTCTTATTCTATCTATACTGCTCTTATCCATCCTTAAGATTAATAAATATTGAAAATGTGACTACAGTGTGATGACATAGCTCTGGACAGGGCACTGTACCTCTCCTTTCTTACTGCCTAGCAATGGAGAGAGATGTGTACATATACATTACAGTTCTAACTTAGGGCAAACTATGAGATAAATAATATAATCAGGCACACAAGAGACAGGGAGATTGGGGGTAGGAATATTATTTCAATCTGATGGGCTCTGGGAAGGCTTTTCCCACCTATGAGAAGATGGATTTCGTAGGGGTCTCTAATATTCAGCTAAATTGGTAGTAGGAAGATACTGGAAGGAGAGCATTTCAGGCAGAGGAAATAGCATAGTCAAATATATGGAAAGAGGAGAGAGCAATGAGGGACATCCACAGAATGAACAGTGAATGGTCTGGCTTTTTTGAGCACAGAGTGTCCATGTGTTTATGGGAGGGTCGAGGACCTAGTGGAAGATAAAGCCTGTAAAGCTTTGAGCTATACATATTGGGCAGCTTTGAATATCAGGCTGAATTGTTATGTTTTACTAGTGTGCTCAGAGTGTTTTTAATGATTAAATTTGGCCATAAAAACAGAAGACAAAGATAGAATGAAAGAGAATGGATTGAAAGTCAAGACAATGAACTAGGAAACTAGTCCAATAACTAAAGGCAGCTGAGGTAAAGCACTGGTGGCTATGATAATATAAAGAAAAAAGTAAGAGTGATGTTATGGAAGAAGAAATAATAGGATATGGTATCTAGGGGATGGAGCCTGAGGGAAGAGTTAACAATGACTTAAAGGAATTGGGCATGAGCAGTGAGGAGAATAGTGTTACCATTAACAGAGGTTGGACACATTTTGATAAGGAACAGTTTGAAAAGGAAGATAATTAACTCTGTTTAGTACAGTGACCTTGATGCTCAATTAATAAGAATATCTAGGTGTATAACCCAGGCATAGATATTTTTGTAACCTCCTCAGGTGATTCCAAAGTGCAGGCAAGTTTAAGAACAATGATGTAGGAGTAGGAGAAGCCTAAAAATCATCTATGTGGTCATGTGCAACACTTAGTGGAAAATGCAAGCCTGAAGCCTAGAGGAGAGCTCAATGCTAAGGATGTAAGTTTAGCAGTCCAAGTAGAAATAATAGCTATAATCTTGGAGTTGATACCAACAAGTAAGATACTGTTGTGTGAGAATAAAGTAGAGGCACAACAGAACCTTGAGGAATGCCTGTGGTAACTGAGATTAGGGATGCCATACTAAACCTGGGGGTTAAGTGAGAATCTACATGCTCAACAGTGAAGCTCCCAACCTCAGCTGCCCTGAATGCTGGCAGCCAGGGCATAGTAGCATTGTAGGTCAAAGGCACTTTTCATGGGATGGGGTGAACTTAGCATGTTTATAAGCTGAAGAATAGGACTAGTAAAAAAAAGGACAGTTTTAAAGACAGGAAAGAAGATAGTTATTGGTACAATGATTCAGATGAGGGAGAGAAAGTGAATCAGGTGGAGCTATGATTTTCAGGAAGGGAGGATATATGTTCTGAGATAGGAGAGAAAGAAGGAATGCTGGTGTTAAGCAATAGTAAAGAGGGAAGGAAGCCAAAGAATTAAGAATGAAGACAAACTCAATGAGAATACTAGTCAGTGGAGCAATAATGTGACTAGAGGGAGAGTTGAGGGTAAGGAGGGACTAGAGAACAAAAGAGATTTCCTAAAATTGTCCAGTCCTAGGTGATCACTACCCCCTCTGAACCATGTTACATTTACTGTTTGTACCACACATTTGGTGATTAATCACACACAGGCTTGTGACACTATTTCCATTGTTTTGTACTTCCATTTATATCTTTTACAGTTAACCTTTAAGGTGATTACACTGCACCATAACTGCAAACTCCTTGGAGCAGCAACTACGTCCTGAACTTATTTGTTTTGCTCATACATTATTTGAGCTTCAAAATATATTTTAGTTAATTTCATGTTTGATATATATAATATTATTTTTAAAGCTAAAGACAAAACCCCACTTTATCTTTTCCTTTTTCAAAATATTTTCTTTATCTTAGCTTGTGTAAAAATGGCATAATTGCTGTCTTATCATCTGTTCTTCTTTCTACACTTCCCTCCCATTTTTGTTTGCTCCTTGCTTTTTATTGTAAATAAAACAATCTTTAAATCAACTTTTGAAAGAGTCATTTTAGACAGGCATGGTGGAGTGTGTCTGTAGTCCCAGCTACTTTGGGAGGCTGAGGCAGGAGGATGGCTTGAGCCCAGGAGTTCTAGGCCAGCCTGGAAAACATGGTGAGACTCTGTCTTTAAAAAAAAAAAAAAAAGAGCCAACTCACCTATTCCCAAAATAACTAGTAATTTATACCATAAAAATGTGATTTTATTATTATTTTTGCACTTCCTCAGTGCAGTCCAGCTAATTGTTTTAATAGGTTGTTAGATTTCTTTAAGTCCTTGTTTAAACAGGTTTGCTGACACTCTGAGTTGCTTCTTTGAAAAAAACTAAAAGCATCTAATATGACTTAGTAGTTGACCAGAATGCTTGTTGATGAAATTTCTAGTCTTTGCTCTAAGGCTCTCTAACAGGATTAGGCCAGATTGAATCTGAGAAGGTAAAAGTCTCTAAATTGACATAAATTCAAAGGGCAGAACTAGATCATACCACTATTTGAATCTCTAACAGAGTCTAATCTCTGACATGTTATATTTGGTCCACTGTAATCTGTGTACATACACATCCTTCAAGTAAATGATAAATGAGGTTTAGCTACCATAATGTAGTTTATACACTTCTAGACCTTTATGGGAAATACAGGGTTGGAGAGTTCTGCTCTGTAAAATGACCTAGATCACTTTTCTGGAACACAGTCTCTACAAAACACACACAAACACAAACACTCATGAATTTTTCCAAACCAGCTTGGTTGAATTTATTTTCCTGCTTAATGTGTTGAAATTTTCCCCATTTCTCAAGACTTTGAGGTTCCAGAACCTGACCTGTTGTACACTTAGTAAAGGCCTTCACACTGACCTCCTTTCTTTGATCACACATTGTTCCTCCTCTTAACACACTCTTCTAAAAGCTATATACATGTGTTTAAAATAGAAGCTTTTTGGGTCCCACTACCCATTCTCATTAATGAAATTCTTGTGTCCCAATGTTTCTTCTCCCAAGTAAATGAGACTGATATGAGTGAGCAGAAAACAAAATGTATTTTTCAAAATTATCATCAAATAATGCTGCTATTAATTTTTATTGCATTTAGAATGAAATCATCTCATTTCCTAGTAAGTGAGAACTTTTAACTATTACTGTTAATCAGTAATTGCAAATTTCCCCTCTTTTGGTTTAAGGCTAAGCATTATTAACTGTATGACATAGGACAAAGAGAAGAGTGATGTGAACAAAGATATCACTGAATAAAGGTAAATTTGATGTTCTGAGTGTTTTTCTGCCTTTGTAATTACTTTTGTATTTTATCCAATTGTGTGGTAGTTTTCAGTTGTAGTCATGCTTTAGACCTTTGACAAATAGCGTCTTCTATCATTATCTGCAGATTCTTTTAGTCTCAGTTGTACACAAAAAGCTTAACGACTATTCTCCATTGCCTAATACACAAAAGGGAAATCAGGTAAAGGGGTTTGAAGATAGAATCTCTTTGGAAATCCTGCATTTTAAGTAGACTTTCTCTCATAACAGCCTTCTGTCAGTGAATGCCTTGAAATAGAAGCTCTTGTTTTGTGTACTTTTCCAAGGCAATCAATAGATCTCTTTCTTCCCATAAATGGTAAAATTGGATATTAAGAAGTGTAGGCACATTCTCCTCATAAGAGGGGAATGTAATCACCAACAGCAGCATCAAATAATGTTTATTAAACTTAATTTAGCAGGCTTTGTGGACTGACTAACCAATAGCCATTTTCCTCCTCCTTTTTCCTAACAGAATTGCTTGTTTTGTCCTCATACCTACCTCCTTCCATACTGTGTTTTTCAGGTGAGGTAGACCTATTCCCCATCCAGGTAGTAAATCATATAGTCCAGTAGGCAACCATAGGGCCCCCTTTGTCATGCTAATAATTGGCTTAGGCACAGCTAATTGATGTACTTCTGGCCAGTGAGAAATGAAAAGTCTCTGTGGGGCTTTTGGAAAGGTTTTCTCTCTCATAGAAAGAGACAAAAAAGAAAATGTCCCCTTTCAAACTCTGGATGCTTTCACAAGGATAAGAAGCTGAAGTGCTATGGTCATTTTGCCACTATGAATGGAGTTAGGTTAAGGGCAATGCTTACATGCCAAAGATGGCAAAGGGGAAAGATTTTTTTTATATTATTGAACAGCTGAATTAGTCAATTCTGGAGGTGTCCTATCTTCAGCATTTCTTATAAATTCCTTTTTTTTTTTTTTTTTTTTGCCTTTTACTATTGGAGTTGGAATTTTCTGTTATTAGGGAGACAGGCATCCTAAACAAATTCACTGTCTTAATAAAATATCATAGACCACTGAGTATTATACAATATGAATATTTCTCTACCTGTTACATCTTTTTCTGTTTGTTTCAGGGTATCATGGGGGTACAAATGCTTTGGTTACATAAATTGCCTTTGCACCACCCTAGTCAAAGCTACAAGTGTGCCCATCTCCCAGTCAGCACTCATTGCACCCGTTAGGTGTGAGTTTACTTATCACCTCTTCCCCCCCCACCTGTCCAACACCTGATGAATGTTGCTTCCATATGTGCACATAAGTTTTGATCAATTAGTACCAATTTCATGGTGAGTACAGGTGGTGTTTGTTTTTCCATTCTTATGATACTTCACTTAGAAGAATGGGCTCCAGCTCCATCCAGGATAATACAAGAGGTATTAGTTCACCATTTTTTATGGCTGAGTATTACTCTGTGGTATACATATACCACCTTTTATTAATCCACTCATGGATCATGGATTGATGGGCACTTGGGTTGTTTCCACATCTTTCAAATTGTGAATTGTACTCCTATAAACATTTGAGTGCAGATGTCTTTTTTACAGAATGTCTTTTTTTCCTTTGGGTAGATACTCAGTAGTGGGATTACTGGATCAAATGGTAGTTCTACTTAAAATACTCTCTTTTACATTTTTTTCCCACTGCTAAACCATCACTTGTTTTAACCTCTTCGCAACTTACTGCTGCATGGTGCCTTTGTCCATAGTTACTCTACTTAAGTTATTCTCATCATTTTTCACTAATGACTTCTTGGTTACCAAATCAAACAGTCTCTGAGCCTCAGCTTCCTGTCTATAAACAAAGCTTTTGATACTTATTGGTAGTTTTCAATTAAAACATTAGCCTATATTTTTTTTCCCCAAACTAGACATACAAAACAAACCTAAGTGGAATTTCTTGGTTGACTCAGAACCTGGGCTGAACAGGGCTTTGCCACCTGCTCACTACCCCGTGGGCCTTCTCTAGCTCTCTCTGTTCCCAACCTTTGCAAAGCTCACAGGTTCCACAGGACATGGTTCTAAAACTAGCCTCCAGATTTGACCTTTCTGGTACCTCTACTGCTGCTTCTCCATTTGTACTGTACCTCTCCTATCTGGAATCCTACAGTGGCTTTCCATTGCTTACCTATAAAAGTTCCTTCCTTTCTAGGCTTGTTTCTTTGAGTCTCCCTTTCCTCACTTTTCTATAGCCACTTGAGACTTTTTGTCTTTTTTCTATGCTTTTGTCATTTAAATCCCTACATCTTTGTCCATCTCTACCTATTTAATCATCTCTATTACATGGTCTATGCCGGTGCTCTGTCTTCTACCCAAGCAACTCAAAATGACTCTCAATTTTCTCAATGTTCCTATAGCATTTGAATCTCAATTATAGCACATATCACATTCTGTCTTTGAATTTTATATTAAAAGATATTCCTCAAGCTACATGCTTCTGAAGGTGAGGAACCATTTCTTGTTCATTGTTCTGTATACTGCAATGCTCAGCATAATATATCCCTCAGAGACTATTCTCAGAAAAAACTCCTTGTTGAATGACAAAAATTCACAACAGAAATCAGAATCCTTAAATTATGTGGTTATTCTTTAAGTTATTTATTTTTTTAGTCCTTTAAATATTTGTGTTAGTTTTATAAGTTGATCCATATTCTTTGAGGTTATATAGAATTAAATAGATTTAATTGATTAAATTTCATTGATATGGTGGAATCTAGGCCAGTTATATAAAACTAAGGTGAAGTTATTTTTTAATGAAAAATATTTTATAGCTTTGCATTTCACTGTTAAAAAAAGAAAAAGCAGTCTCCTACGTCTATACTTGGACATCTAAAACAGGGTTATTTGTGAGTTAGCTCACTGACATCCTCTGCATACTAGTTATGAATTAATGATAAGTGTGGCAGCTTTACTAATACTATAATTTTTAAACACTTAATTTTCACTTAAATAATTGTCATTGAGCTCCCAAGGGGATAATCAAATATGTAATTTCAATAAAATGTATCTTCTTTTGTATTTATTTTCTTGTTTCCTATAATCTCTGTAAGATTATCATTCCCTAATAGAATATGTTTGAGAATTGCATTAAGTTTAATAAAAATACCAAAAATTGGAAAGGTGAAGGAAAGAACACATCACCGTATAGCTATTCAGTTAATTTCTACTGTTTCATTTTAGTCACTTAGTGCTTCATAATTTTAACATGTGCATTAATATCTTTAGAAAAATTCTGATGATAAGGAAAAGGTATGTTGATTTGGTAAGCTAATATTTAAACAAACTGCAATAAGAATATATCATATGGTATAGTAGTGATAATATAGCAATTGGCATGCTTTGAAGGAAAAAAAATTAATAAGTTTTTTTTCAAGACTAGTATTATCAGTTATTTTCATTGGGGAGGAACTGACTTTGAGACTAGAAATAATGATAGATGCAAATAGACATGATTCCAGAGCTAGACAATGGAGAACTTGAAATAAGTCCATATATACATAAGCCATAAGGCAAATGGAAGATGCTGACCCTGGGGACCAACAAGTTAGAGAATCCCTTTTCTCCACCTGTTTCATTATCTGCAAATCAGGAATAATGATGCCACCTCCCTCCCTCACAGGACTGTTGAAGAGATTAGGTGATATATATGAAAATATCAAAGTTTGTTGACTAATGCATACATCGTTGCTAAGAAGACCAGAGATGTTCTTGTGTAGTTCTCCTATAGACAACAACTATAAACTCCTATAGTTGCTGTCAGGGTGGGAGTCTGACTCCCTGTTCTCATGCGATGGTGAGTGGGGAGCTGTGGCCGTGGTCTGAACTACAGTGAGGAGCTGTGAGTGGAACATGAAATGAAGGAAAAGCACAGTACCCAGGGAGAAGGTGGGCATGAGAACTAAAGGAACAGTCTAAAGCAAAGACTGAGTCCACAACAGGAGGCAGAGGGAATAAATTTGAAAAGAAAAACAGGAAGTAGAACCTGGAGAGAACCACTTTAAGGCACCCATACTCAGAGCCAGATGCCTCATGATAGGGTATTAGATGGTACCGGTGGTGGTGGTGGTGGTGGTAAGAGCTGTTAGGGGGCCCAAAAACTCAGTCCCAGCATCTGCCATGCCTTCCACACTCCATCCTATGATTCCCAGAGCTCCCTCTTCAGTACAAAAATACTGGTCCTATATACTGCTACAGATTCAGTATGCAACTTCATATGTTTAAGCCTCAGCATTATACTCTAAGGTGACTAGATCCTGAGATTTAAAAGATACAGGATCTGAACTCTTAAGATATGATTTAAATGTTTATTGTTATTGAAAATTATTATTATTATGCTTTGTCAAGGGTCTTTGATGTTAAGACTTGATTAACATGTATTTAGAGATCTAAAGGAAACTGCTTTTATGATTGTGTGTTTATGATTTACTCTTGTTAGGTCTAGTATTTATGGGCTAACACTGGAAGCATGACAATTGTCTGGTGATTTAGCAATGACTTTTTGCTGATGCCTTTCCACTTCCCCCTTCCCCCTACTCCTTGCCCATTAATTCTATAGGACTCAGTTTAAATCAGGAAAGGAAAATGAGTCACCTAAAATGAGTGTAGTCGGGCCTTGCCCATAAGAGCCTCACTAAATTCCTTTTTGCAAAGTATTTGACACTTGCTGCTTAACAACCAGTGGTATTGTCACTGTGAGGTCAATACCTAGAGATAGAAGACTAATTTGTAGACAGAGGAGACTCGAAAGAGGGTGAGAGAAGGAAGCTTTTTCCAAGTAGCTTTACCTATTTCAGCATATATGGCCAGGTCTTTAAACTTTCAGTCCATAGAGCAGTCTTTCCTGTCCTAAAAATTTCCATATCTTTGTCTCCTAACAAGCAAGCACTGAGCAGTAAGTGGGCTCCACTGTCTGTCTGCATCTGACTGCCCTGACTGTGTTAATCATCATCTGCTCATAGAAGCATGGAAACCCTGGGGGATTAGTGTTTGGCAGAGTCAGTAAATTGGTTGGTTTGTGCAAAATTTTGGGAGAAGAGAGTAGAGTGGCAAAGTGAATTAACAATGACAACATGAGTAAAAGTGGTGCTGAAAATGCAGAGGATGGCCTTATATCTAATTGTATTGTGAGTATGAATAAAAAGGAGATCTTGGTAAGTACAAATTTATTTTCAGCATTAGTAAGAAGCTATTCATCTAGTGTAGAATAAAAAGCAAGTCTTTGAGTTTATGAGTCCAGGGCCCCACACAATTGCCGAGAGCATTGGAAGATACTTGTTGTGTTAGGTGATCATAAATGACAACAAAGCACAGGACTAATAGGACAGATGAAAATATGCTGTTCAAGAAAAATAGCCTTCTTTTCATAAAACATATGACATTTCTGCATCCTGCATCTGCCATGATATAATGACCCTATTAACAGAAAAGAAACGGAAAATAAGGAGTCAGCATGGTTGTTACCTGAGCCCATCATAACATTTTAAATTGCTTAAAGTTGCAATCTCCTGAAAAGAAATTACAGTTGTTGAGTGGTCTTTTTGGTTACCTGGCAAGATCTGTAATTCAGAAGATTCAAGACTTAATTCTTACGGAATTTCGTTTCAGATTTCCTATGTAAAAGGGTCAGAGCATTTTATATATTACAGAAAAATATGAGATGATTAAGGCCAGAAAAAATAGGAAGGCAAAAATAAGAAAACATACCTCTTTCCCTGTTTCATAAAACTATGGTAGAGTCTTAAGTAAGATAAACAACCCTATAATTAGAAAGAAAATTATGAGAAGTTATTTTTATTCTAAAAAATCACATTAATGGCTTTGTCTGCAGCTTAGTTATTACCAATTGCCATTAACTTGTTGGCACAAACAAGTTTAAAATTTATTTCATATTCTGTAGTCCTAATAATTTTTTTGAAAAAGTATGGCATTCAAATGGTATAATTAAAACAAGTAGAATAATAAACATATATTTATGAAGGTTTGTGTATGTATTTGTTTTAAGTTGAACAGATAATTCCTAGTGATTTTGTGAGTCATACAGTGAATAATTAAAATAAATTTAAATTCAAATATTAACATTTCAATTTCCAGCTTGGTGAACATAAGCAAATTATTATAAGTTTGTTTTCAATTCCGGCAAAGCATATTAAAATTAACTTTTCCTCAATTTAAGTAATGTGTATAACTAAACTTCCTTCCTACTGTGAAACAGTTTCATTTATTGCTATTTGTAAACTGCCTAGTATAGATGCAGAGTGGATTGGGCTCAAAACTCCTTGAACAGTTTCTTTTGAAATAACACTACATACGTTAAGCTCAATTACACATCCAAACAGCCACAGCTCACTTTTGGTAATTTATTCATTGATTTAACATAGTACCCAGAAGAGCCATGCCTGCTGTCATTTTTGTAATATATTATGTTTTAAATATACTCATGCTCACCCATGCACACCATTAAGGTGTGCATAAACCTGTGTTTTTCTCTCTTGACAGCTATAAATGTTTGTTATTATTACACAAAACATATGTTCATGTTGTTTTTGTCTAAATTATTCTATCTGGGGCTATAAAGTTTTAATGTTATTAGTTGCCCTTAGAATTTTAATGTTTCAGTGCTGTAACCTTCTTAGGATTTCTGTGCAATTAAATAGAAACTATTTCACTGCAGCCTGGAAGAACAATATATTTTATACAAATAAAAAAAAATCCTTCTTGCTCCATTTTCTTTCAGTGTAGTAAAAATGTTTGCTTGATGGTTTTTCTTTTTGGTCTGTGGGAACCTCACCTGTGGTCATACCTGTGCACCAGCTGCGTCTAGAACATTTCTCTTCCTGTTCCTAGCATCTGCTGGAAAGAAGTGAGTTAGGATGATATTTCACCAGCCTTTCAGGGATCATTCCAGGTGCTGTTTAGATGACTCCACTTTGGCCTGGCTTTAGTCTAGTATACCAAGACCAAAAGGAACTAAATGGGAAGCCCACTATAATAGCAAAATATGAGTCTAACTTGGTTTGTTTTCCCAGCGTGGGTCAAGAGTAGTTTTATTTCCAAACCAGGAGAAGCACTAGCATTTGGTGGAACCAAAGAGATGTTTTTCTCTTATGTCTCCCCTCCTTTTCATACTCACTGGCTGTCCTTGGTTCAGGCCTCATTGTCACAGTCAGAGTGAGCTACAGACTTACCTGGACACCTAATTTCCCACAGATATTAATAGAATCACTGAGTTGCAAATAATTATTTTACAGGTGAGTTTCTGGGAGTATCCTGAATTGTTTGCTGTGATCCTATAGTAAATGTTGGCAGTGTCCACTCCCACTCCAATAGTCTTTCTTACATACAGTGCTGGGGCTGAGTAATGTCACTGACTTTTAATTGACTCTCAGCTTCAATTTTCTTCTTCTGTATACTGATCACTATACTTCCATTGTCATCTTCCTAAAATACATGTTGAATCACATCAAACTCTAGCTCAAAAGCCTTGCCAGTGAATATACCTGAACTCCTTAAGAAGGAGTTTAAAATTTTCCTTGATCTAGCACCAAATCCCTTTTCCAGGGCTCATTGGCCCTCAGCCTTACTGGTCTACTCACTACTTCTGCAACACTACATTTGGCCACTGGTCCAAGCTGGAACATGTGCTGTTTCCTCAGAGGTGCTCTTCTCTACTTTCTGTCCATCCAACCATGGTTTCTTCAAAATCCAGCTCAAATATAGTGTCATCCATTAAGCTCTTCCTGATTCTCCTTCAGTCAAAATTAATCACATCTGCTACATTTCCTTTCACATCTGTGTGATTTCTCACATATTTCATTTTGTCTTATGTTATTCACCAGAGTATAAACTCCTTGAGGGCAGGAATTATATACTCTTTCATCGTTGTTTTTTTAATCAATGTCCTGCACAGTTATGAAATAGGTACTGCTTTGTTAGCAAATATTTCTTTTTTTTTTTTTTTTAACATTGAAGTAATTGGGAACCACTGAACTATTAGGCTGATACCAACTCAATCTTCCTGCATTTGTGGCTTTATGGACATGAATATGGACTTAAACATATATGACAGACCTATGGAAAAAAAGATTATATATTTCCTCAGAGTAACACATTATATTAGTGGGGAAAAAACTTCGTTAATAAGTTCTTTTGCTTACATCTGAAAGTACCATCTAGTACTTGGTCTTATATCTGACTTCAGAGGAATCAAAGATTATCTTGTCTTTATTCTTTGAATAATATCCTACTCAAGTAAAAACTCAATGTAAAAATCAGAGAAACAAATGAACTTTGAACTAGGGGTATATCAGTATTGCTTAACTTCAATTTGTAGCCCAATTTGACTTGTAAGAAAATCAGTTATTAATCAGATTATGATATTGCTTTGTTTTTCCAGATTGTGAGTTTGAGTTGCCATAGAAATTGGAATTATGTTCTACCAACTTGGTCCATTCTTCATTAAGATATAAAATTTTAGAATATTATGAGTTTATTATTTTTTCTTAAACAGCACCCCTAAAATAACTTACGTTATAGAATGAGAATTTCTCAGGAGCTGAGCCTATGAAGACATTATTTTAGCAGAAAATTGGGTTAGTATCCCTTCGCTTTCTTCTGGCACTTCCCCCAATTAATGGCAGTTTCTAGGAAAGGAAAACAGGAAATGAAGTTCTTAAAGGACTTGTGGAAGTCTCTCCTGTTAAAATCACCTGTTTGGACTTTTCTTCTTTTTGTCTCCCACACTTCTAAGTTTAACACCACATGCAAAGCCCAGTTAGAAAGAGATCTAAAAGGCCACATTTAACTTCCTTTTTAAGCCTTCATTTTTTTTTTCCCTTTAGAGTGGTCTCAGATGGTAAAGATTAAGGTCTTTAACAGGCAGCAGTCACTGCTCACAAATAGTAGACCTCCCTAATTTACACTATTTTAATTACATCTAAAGGTTTTGCCAATTATATGGTAGACTTTTCCAGGGCAATGGAAGAGGGGTGGGTGTGGAGCCTGAACAGCTTTCTCTTTTAGAAATAGAAAAACCTGTAATAGAAAGATGCAGCGTTTGTTAAAGAGTGACGATAACAGAATGGTAAGTTGAGGTACTTGGTTACACAATAATCTCCCGTAGAGTATTCATTACTGCTAAATAATTGACTGTGTTGTCAGATTTCTCAGTGAGGAAAGGGTCAAGGAGGTCACTTATCTGATGGTAATGACCATAACGGTCATTAGAAGGTATTAATGCTTTTAAGAATAGAACTTTAACTTTTTATTGAAGTTTTTATTTAAATGATATTAACTTCAATTCAACTTTTAATTGAGGTGCAACCATCCAAATTTAAAGTCGGGCACCAAGAAGTAATGAACATAAAATTACATGTTCTTTTGATAGGTTGATGGGTCTTTATTAGAATTTCAAGGGCCTCTACAGAGCTGTTATTAGACACAAACTGCTCTGAAGTCTTCTATTAGAATTAGGACTGCGTGAATGATTCTAGGAAATAATTTCAACCTGGACCACTGAAAGGTAAAAAAAAAAAAAAAGAAGAAGAAAAAAAGGAATAAGAGGAAGAAGTTTCTTTAGTTTGTTTTTTGCCTTTATTTTTACTTTGAAGGTGAAAGGGCGCATTTATATGACGAGGTTTGGATGCATTTTCCAGCCCTTTAAAACACAATATACATCTCCCTTCTTTTCTTCCTTCCTTTCTTCCCTGCTTTTTTCCTTTCTCTCTGACTAACTGGAAATAGAAAACAATCCAAAAAATAGAAGTTTTCTTTTTTCTCTAAATTTTAAGGAAGCTTATCTCTTGAGTATTTAACATATGTGTGTGTCACCAGTTCTATTAGAGTAGCAATATCTGAGAAGTCAGAATAAAGTAAACACTTTATTAAAATATTTAAATTAAGCCAAATAAAAGTGAAAATTAATGCCAGAACTTTACCACCCATAATTTATAAGTTAGCTATTTTCTAAATAAAAACAACCATCCACCTGCAGTTCAGATCTCTTAGAGAAGTGGGAGGGATTCACAGTTTGGGAAGAGAATCTTCTATTACTACTTTTCTAGGAACAAAAGAGAAATAAGGCAATTTCAAGGTTCGTAATTTTACCTCTTTGAGCCAAGAATGAAGGAGCAATGGGTAGTGAACAATTTCATACACAAAATCGTCCATACCTAAAACCCTTTGTTTTTTCATGATCATCAACTTTATGAAGATTTGGTATTAAGTTGGTTGGCTGCCATTTACAGCAAAGAAATTTGCTAAAGGAATTGATAATGGCCTTTTTTCTTTGGAAAAGGATTTAAACTACTTTACATTTTTGGTAGGTAGCCAGTGTTTTGTCATTTAGACATGTCACATTACTATGAAAACATCATGCATCATAACACAGCATAACAATGTGATTTGCTGAAGTGCTAGTTTCTAAAAAAAAAAGAAAGAAATGAAAGAAGGTAGGCATATTTTTCCTCAATGTGAAAGCCCTTCAGTGTATTTTTTCCTCAGGAGCCTACAGAAATAAGTGCTCACGCTAGTCCTACATCTCTGGATGCTCAGCTATAAGTGAGCCTCTTTTGTAAATGTGAAAGAACAAGCGTAAGCTTTGTTTCTGGTAAGACAACATACATGGAAGATAATGACATGTTCCAGTGTAGCTAATTGCATATAAGCATTTATTTGTCAGGAAGCCAAAAGGACTGGAACCCAGATTTTAAAATACAACTCAAGACTTCAGTGATTTGAAATTATATCTTTTATAAGAATGATAATACTCTGTCATAATTCATTGACTAACCAAAGTATTAGTTTGGAATGACCTCAATATGGGAGGAAAAGAAAACTGCTTCTGAATAGCTAGGTTTATGGAACCATTTCTGTGTAATACCTGGAAATTATTCTGATACATGGATTTCTCTTCTCTAGTATGTAGACTGAGGCTACAGTTCTTAACTGCCTTTTCTTGTCCCCATTAAATAAAGTTGTCCCAATTTAACATGTAAAATTTTAAATTGAAGATCTCTTCCCATTTTAACTTGGGCTTTGAGAAGATCTTGTTTCATAGGTCTGTTTAATTTACTTCAAACCATCTTGAATTGAAATTATAAGGTCCCAGGTAAGAATATAAGCAGCTTATTATATTGTCCAACATTTAGAAAATAAAGGATTTTTTTCAACTATAAAAACAGTATAATGGAAATTACTTCATGTTACTATTGTGGAAAAGAAAAACAATATAAGGTATTATTTGTAGAATTTGATGAAAAACCTGTTAGTACAATGGAATTGGGTATCAGCATTGATTTTATTTTCTAAGACATTTTTGTAATAATTTTTACAATAGTTCAGGGAAAAAAGGTAAGATACTTTTCAAACAGAGAGAAAATATTTATATCAAAGCCATCACCTGCTAGGACTTAGAAACAAGCAATAACCCCAATAGAAGTGAAATTATAGCCTGATATGTGAGCCTCTAGCATTCTTTGAAATCTGAGATAAAAGGTAAGCTCTTCCATGTAACATGTATGAAGTCTGCTTAACAGTGTAACCCTTTCCTGATACAAAGGGGTTAGTTATTTTTATGTTTTAAATAATTTATTATTCTTTCTGAAATTAATAGTAATAGATATTCATTGAAGAAAACCTGGAAAGTGCAGAAAATAATAAAATAATAAAAAAGAAATAAGCTCACAATTATCTAGGACGAACGTGGTAGCTCACGTCTGTAATCCTAGCACTCTGGGAGTCCAAGGCAGGCGGATCATTTGAGCTCAGGAGTTTGAGATAAGCCTGAGCAAAAGCAAGACCCCACCTCTACTAAAAAAATAGAAAGAAATTAGCTGGACAACTAAAAATACATAGAAAAAAATTAACCGGGCACGGTGGCACATGCCTGTAGTCTCAGCTACTCGGAAGGCTGAGGCAGAAGGATTGCTTAAGCCCAGGAGTTTGAGGTTGCTGTGAGCTGGGCTGATGCCATGGCACTCTAGCCTGGGCAACAGAGTGAGACTCTGTCTCAAAAAGGAAAAAAAAAAAGATCACAACTATCTTACCATTATACGACAAGGATAACTAACATTCTGATGTATTGATGTATAATATTTCCTTCTAGTCTTTTTTCTACTACTAATAGTTTTGACAAATTTTTAAAAATTTACAGATTATATGGAGACATTTAAATTAGATCAAAATATTTTATATTTTATACAAGCATAAAATATATTTATATTTTATTTTACATTTTATCCTTATATAAAATATAAGCATATTTTCCATTAAGAAATATCCTTACCATGTCTAATTTTCCACAAGTAACATTTCATTTTGTTTCAGAGGTTTGTTCTCATATTTATTTTACTAAACTCTCACATTGTGCATGAAATATCCCATCTATTGTTTACCATGTTATTTTTAGAAAATTATTCTTCGAGCACTCTATATTTGTGTATAAGATTAAGATTAGCACCACTTCTGTGCTTATGCAAATAAACTCATGAGGTTTTAATGACAGGTTTTATATTTACCAATTTTCCACTTTTTGGAATGCCTTTTTGGATAGTTTATGATTTCATGATTGGATTTCATGATTGAATAGTTTATGAGTTTTTAAGATTGAGATTGGTTAGATTTTAAATAGGTTTTATAAATGTAGCAAAATAGAGTTAGTAAACATTGTATATTACAGTTGTATAGTTGTACAAAACTGGGAGAAATACATTTATTGATCTCCTGAGAGCAGTAATTACAGCATAAAGAGATGGGATTCTATTCACATTCTTCCAGGGCTTCAGAATTTGTTGCTATGATTGAACCCAGCACTTCAACATTTCATGAGTAAGATGCAGCTTATAAGACTATTTGAGTTACTCTGTTGAAAGTAGCTTATTAGCTGTTGAAGTTGTCACATAAATGAGGTATTTAAAATGACTTAAAAATTTACAGCAACATTTTGATTGTCAATTTAGGTAAAGGTCTTTAGAAAGCAAATACAATATACTCTGGATGTGGTTATGGTGTGAGTTGTCAATGTTCTTTTATAAGCATGGTTAGTACAGTGGATCATTACAATACAAAAGAAGCCTTTTTAGACCTTGATGACATTCTAATAGCATTCTACAGTATTTAGGAAAAGGCATTTTAGAAGATGGAAGTGTGACAGCGTTCTCTACCTAATGTTAGGATTTTCAGCATTACATGCATTCCTTTCCCACAGGGTTTATAAACATTTTTTTAAGAGTTGGAGGATAGGAAGTGATGTTATGACTGGGATATCTATTTTGCTATGAACCATTGGCCATACTTTTTCCTCCTTGCCCAGATAAACAATAACAAATACTTGTCTAGCAGTTATGTGAGAAACATATTGAATTATGTTTAAATGCCTTTAAATAAAATTTTAGGAGCTTTTGCTATACAGGAGGGGCTTAACTGCTAGAATGATTGGTCAATTCATTTATCCACTTGTCCATTCATTTATCCTACAAATATTTATTAAATGCTTAATATCTACCACACATTCCAATATGTTGTCTTCTCTGTAATTTCAAGTTTTGTGTTCTGGGAAAACTTGAGCTTCCCATAGAAAAGATTGGTAGGATTGCAAGAAAGGAGAGAGACAGACCATTTTCTAATTGAATGTCAGGCAAAATTGATCTTTAATAAGAATATTCTGGTATCAGCAAACTTTATGCTCAGATTAAGTGGTAAATTTGCAAAGATATGCATCTACATCTAAGAACTCAAACAGAAGAGCTCGATGAGGAGCTCAGAAGTGGTTCAAAAAACCAGGCTTTGGACCAGAGAAACAATGACCTTCTGGAAAGAACTTGGAAGCTATAAATGAGCAGTAAGATCAGGAGACTTGAACAAGAAAACCAAACAGACAACATAAAGATAAGATTTAGACTTTAGCTTTATATGTTTAAAAAAATTCTAAAGAAACACTTGGAAGTGATGCATTCTAGAAATACTGCTAGATCTTTTTTTGTTTGATTTAATCATTTTCATATTTGGGGTGACTTGTTAGCACCAAAATGTATTTAGATTAGTTCGTTCTTTACTATTTGTATCACATGTATTTTGTATTGAACTGGAATAGTTTTGTCTCCAGCCACAAAGAATCAGCAGATAAAACTATCCTAAATGTAATGCCATCTAGGATAGAAAATCAAGAAAGTATGGGTACATGTACTGGCTCCCTTCTCTGTTTACTTTTTTCTAATTTAATTTCATTTAAATTATAATGTAAGAGAGTATAAATGACACATATCCACCCTATCAATTCACATAAACTGTCTTTGATTCACATTTCAGTCTTTGGCAGATTTTAAACACAGAATGATAAAATCATACTGAATGTAAAAGCATGAGGCTTTTACACCAGAAAATATGGAAATAGAACAGCAGTTGTTCTCTTTAGGACAGAGCCCTCAATCCAGAGAGAACAAGAGATTTCATCCCCTTCTATGAAGTTTACTCATTTCGGTCTGTTGCTTTAATTTATAGTGACAGCATCTGCAAAGAGCACAGGCTTACTCTGGTAGATTGCATTATTGTTCCCACGATTCACTCCCCTTTCCTATAAGAGGATTATACATCCCTGCCTATTACCATGTGACTTGCAGGCCTCCTGTGGAAGAGGATGCACCCCTACCCCATTAACTCTGAGCTTGGCCAGTGTGATTTGCTTTGGACAATGGCAAGTGAGCAGATGCTTTAAGAGCCATTACATGTCTCCACCAGCTCTCTGGCTTTTTTCCTTCTGCCACAAGAATAGCATGTCCAAATAGAGGCTTCTCCTTCAGCCTGGATCCAGGAATGAAGACAGATGGAGAAATCCCACAACCCACTCACAGCCATCCTTAGCAGGCATGTAATGTAAGTGAGAAGTAAACATTTGCTTTTGTAAGCCTCTAACATTCGAGGGTTATTACTGCAGCGAAGCTTACCAGATATATTAATAATTACTAAAGGCATGACCAAGTATTTCTCCAACCTCATCAAACCAGTCTGCACTTCTGCATGTCTCCCCATCTCTAAGTCTTCCTCCAACATTGTTTTAATCACAAATAAGGGATCTCACACATCTTCCATAGCTCCTTATTTCAAATGAGAAACTTTTCTATTTCTAAGGCAGCCTATAATCTAATTTATATATCAAACTTATTTTCTATTTCCACTCCACACAGGCTCCATCACTAGTTGAGCCAGTTTCCTCATTGTCCTACAAGCTCTACACATATGTTTAGAGCATTAGTATATAGTGGTTAAGAGTGGCTTCTGGATCTGTACAACCCAAGATTGAACCCTGGTCCCACCACAAACTAGCTGGGCAACCTTGAACAAATTAATCTATCTAAGTTTCAATTTCTTTACCTGCAAAATCGGGTTAATAAGAGTACCCAACTCACAGGGGTGTAATATTAACTAATGTTAGGCATGTAAAATGCTTCGTGTTGTACCTGTGACATAGTAAATGCTCAAGAAGTGTTACCTGGTATTATGTTGTTGTTTTCACCTGGAATGCTTTTTTTCCTTCTGGTTTATCTCAATTCTAACCAAACTTTTGAGTTCAAAGCCCACTTTCTCTATGAAATCTTACCTTACAATTTTTTTGGTGCTGTCTTTTACTTGATTGCTATTATTATTTCTTTGAATTAGGCTCTTCTTTCTGGTTCTGATCTTTTTGAAGATAAACAATGAGTTAAACCTATTTTGTATCTTTCTATGAGCTGAGGACATTATGACTATCCAATCTAATTGATTGATAGTAATTCCCCTGTTGCAGTTATTCATTTTAAGAGCTAGTTATTTTTGGGGGTTTGGGGTAGGAGGTTAAGGAGGAGTCAGTGCAGAAATAGCCACAGTTTTGACAGAATATTACTTTTAGACCACTCTGAAAATGGTTAACATCTGTCATGTCATCCATTTCTTTTCCTAAATATACCTCAACTTGAAAGAATCATGTAGCCATAACAGGAGGTTTGGTGTTAAGATAAAAACATGTGAAGAATTCAAAGCTAAAGGAAGGCCCAGGCACAAGGGTCAGTTTTCAGTGTAAAGCTCAAGAGTGACCTCAGTATTACTGAGATTAATCGGGGGAGTTTTGAAAGAGAGGATCATTCCTAGCTAAATGAAGTGTATATTCTGCCAAGGTCAAGTTGTCTTGTATTATTATTTGAGACTCATTGCTGAGTACTATATTAATTATTTTCAGATTGGAAAATAAAGTTACAGCTTTTCCAGGAAACTCGGGAAGTCAATTTATTTTAGTGAGGGAATGGGAGCATGGAAAAGCAGCTTGCCAATTCTATACAACTGTGAAGAACAGGGAATTGTGGAAAGCTTGCTTTATGAATCATGGTCCGAGTAAAAATCCTTGCTTCAGGGATTAAGATATGGGTAAGTTATGTACAAAATAAGTAACCAAGGCTCTGTATGGATATTTTATTGTCCATTTTAATTTGTATCATTCACTAAAAAAAATCATGTGATATAAGCACATCACTGATCCATCTGTAATTATTAAATCAAAATCAATTTTAGAAAGTACTACCCTCAACAGAGAACTCTATTATTAATTTAGCTGTGGCTAGGAAGCTTTGTTGGAGCTGGGAGCTAATGTTATAGTTAGATTAGATGAATGAGTTAGAACAAAATCTGACTGAACGAGCACTGGTAAAAATAGACAATAGATATGTTCAAGGTATTGATAATTATGGTAGGGGAAAAGAATGTCAAATGTTTTTATGGGAAAATTATGTTCAATGGGCATATTTTAATAAACACATGAAGAATGTTAAAAATGAGTGATTAATTATAACCTAATTTTTTTAAGTATGAATATATGTGAAGGTTGTAGGAATATATATGTTAAGTTGAATAATGGTAGAAGAGGAGATTGCTTCAAAGAATAGAGTGTTATAAAGCCATGTTTATTAGCTTTTGTGAGAGCAATGCAGCACCATTCAATTTATTCGTTGCTTTACATTAGATAGTTCTCAAGAGACCTGAAATCCACTATTAAGCTTACTGATTTACATGCAAATAGTGATCTCTTCTCTCAGTTTATATAGACTAGTATTTGTAAGGATTTTGTATTTTGCCTAAAAATATTTTGCACTTATTTTAAAAATTATTTAAAATAAAAGGTGTCTCAATATCTAGTAGACATTTTAAACTAAAAACCTATACCTTTAAAAATAACAGATTTTGAAATGCAGCAAATGGTACATATGCAGAAATATCTACACACATACAACATAATTACTGGCAATCAAATGACTTGCCCATCAAAACAAGCAAATGGTGTCTGTTTTACTCTAAATTCATGGATGCTGTCTTCATTAGGAATGTTAACTTATCAAAACATCATTTGTTGCACTTGGAAAATGATTTTTTAAATTTCCTTAGGTGTATGATAGATTTTGAAAAACATTCTTTTGATGTGTGAGTTCAAATCAGGACAGTTGAATTAGAAAGAAAAGATTGAGAAGTAAATATTTCAGTTCGTCTATATTGACAGGGATTGTGAGTGGTATTGGTGGTTCAAAGTTGAGAAAGTTTCTGCTATCCCTGTAAGAACTCAGAGTTGAATGTGAGAGAATGACACATAGCTCTATGCTTTGAGTGCAGTGTGGTAAGTCACAATGGTGGAGAAGGTGTCTATACCAGGGATCGTGATGGCTTTCTGGACATGCTGTACTGGAACCAAGTTCTAAAGAATCAATAAAATGATTTCACTGGGGTATAAGGGAAGGAGGAAGTGGCATAAGATGAGGCCTGGGGGCAGGCAAGGAGTAGACTATAAACAGACTTGTGTAGTAAGTGTGATCACTGAACTTCAGTGTGATAGCTAAAGGGCACCTGTGAAGAAGGTTTTTAAGCAGGGATGTGATTTGATCAGCTATGCAATTTAGAGGGGTCTCTGAGAGCAGTGCAGAGGGTGGATGGGAGACACAAAATGAGAGAAAGCAGTGAAAGGTGGAGCCTTAAAGTTGTGACAGTGGGAATAGAGAAGAAAAAAATGGATGTTAAAGGGATGTTAAAGAGGTAGAAGGACTTTGGCCTAGCTTATCATGTCTAGTTATAATTTCCATATCTATAAAATGGGAAAAATAATAATACTATATACTCCATAGGTTGTGTTGTGAGGATTAAATGTAAAGCATTTAGCACAGGGCCTGGTACGTAGCATAAGTTCAATAAATACTGGCTTATGACATATCATAATACATCAGCAGAACTTGGTAACTGATGGGAAGAAAGAACAGAGATGTCACCTCTGCAGGCTTTTAGAGAGGTAATAGGTGAATAGTGGTGTATTCTGACATAGGTAATTGTGGAGGAGAGATTGATTCTGAAGGATAGAAACCAAATTGTATTCATAGCAGGTTTAAGAATAAAATTGAAAGAGAAGAATTGTAGAAAAGATAGATTACTTTAACAATATATTTTACTGTGACAATAAGGGGAAAAATAATATTATAGCCAAAGGGAAATGTTTAATAGATGTTTTATTTTTGTTTTGAAGTTTTTTTTGATAACATATATGAGTATGTTCAATTGAGTCAAGAGTCAGGAAGTAGTGACAAGGGAGTGATTGCTATAATGAACCCTGAGATCTAAGTTGGAAAAAGCCAGAAGGTAGAAGAGAGCTAATATATGGGCAGGGATTAAAATTACTCAGGACATGTCTGGAAGGAATAAATGCATTGACAATGGAGGGGAGGGGAAAGCACAAGCTGGGAGAATCAGAGTTTATGGTAAGAGAGTAGAGCATGGGAGTTGATATTCACCTTCTAGATATGGCAATAATATGATTATGGGAGTGAGTTGCAGAATGGTGTAGGTCATTGGAATTAAGGAAGCCAAGGAACTGGAATGTGGGAGGAGTCAACCTTATTTACATTGGAATTGTCCAAAGCAGAATGTCAGTGGGGGTCGAGGAGAAGAGACAAAGATCCTGAGGCAGGTACCATAATCCTCAACCAATGAATGGAAAAAAAGTCCAGGAGTAATGAGCCACACAGAGAGGTTCAGGATGAGTCTCAAGGGATGCATTTTTAAATTAGGGTAAAGAAACAGTGGTTTGGAAAACACTATAGGAACATGAAGACTGACTCTTCTGCATATTATGAGTAGAGAGGCAAAGAATGCGCAGCCTCTACTTCTGAGGAAAGGGTTAGTGGGAATATTAAGGGGAAGATAAACTGGGAACAGTATTGGGGTGAGAGCAAGTGAAAAGATAGAAAAAGAGATCTCACTTTTGAGTAGTAGTGAAGAATGGCAAGGATGGGAGGAGGCATGGTGGACCTAAGTGGTTCCTAAACTTCCATTCCTGACATTGGCAGAGGCACTGGATTGTGTCAGCAGTCCATGGCCTAATAGAAAATATGTTCAACTCTATATTTTGTATGCCTATGTTTTGTTTCTTTTTCTGTTCTGCATCTAACATTTTGCCTATTTCACTGTGTATTGGCTTTTCAGCCAGATAATTGAGGGAAAGAGATAGTGAGAAAGAATGAACATATAATCAGTAGATGATTACATATTGTAATGAAACCTTAACAAATTGTTGAGTTTTTGTGAACTCACTGCTGCAAAAAATTGATACTATCTAATGGCATGATCCAAGTAAAATGGTATCATAAATGAGAAGACCACTTTCTGTATCTATCTCCTTTTTTCCGTTTCTCTTTCCTTTTCCTACTTTATTTTTTTTCTCCTCATTCCCATTTAAGACACATTTCTTTTTTTTTTTTTTTTTTTTTTTTTTTGAGACAGAGTCTCACTCTGTTGCCCAGGCTAGAGTGAGTGCCGTGGCGTCAGCCTAGCTCACAGCAACCTCAAACTCCTGAGCTCAAGCGATCCTCCTGTCTCAGCCTCCCGAGTAGCTGGGACTACAGGCATGCGCCACCATGCCCGGCTAATTTTTTCTATATATATTTTTAGCTGTCCATATAATTTCTTTCTATTTTTAGTAGAGGTGGGGTCTCGCCCTTGCTCAGGCTGGTCTCGAACTCCTGAGCTCAAACGATCCGCCCACCTCGGCCTCCCAGAGTGCTAGGATTACAGGCGTGAGCCACCGCGCCCGGCCAAGACACATTTCTTTAACTACCAAAGCACTGTGTGTGGTTGTTGATAGGATGGAGTGTTAGAGGTGATATACAATAAACAGAACTTTGTTCCTATTCCTAAGGTTGTTATAGATAAGAAAACAGATCTGGCAATGTATATAATAATAACTATAATGCCAGGAAAAATCATGTACTAAAATCAGGGAATAAATTATATCTTATGAAAGTATAGAGGAAAGAATAATTAAAGAATATGAAATACTTCATGAATTTATATGTCTTAGTGGGAATTTGGGTCCTGATATGGCAATAACATTCTCTAAATTTCAAAATCTAGGTGACTTCATATATTATATTACTTTGGTTTTCTTCCATCAGCGTGGATAATTGACATATATACGATATATAATATATAAGTGCTCTTCCTACTGAATAGCTCACACTAATGTTATGACCTATTGACACTTAGGAAAAAGCCCTGAAGATAATTAAAGGAATTATAGGTGATCCAGAGTATCTCAGTTGCTTTTGCATGATTTACATGAACTTATGGTATGCAGCTTATCACTGATGTATGTGCTTGGAGAATAGAGATAGTTCCTCTTAGAGAATAGAAAGTTCCAAGTACATATAGAGAGGGTGCTGCAGCCATCTTCATCTATCTTGACTAGAACTAATGGTTGTGTTTATACAGCACCAACTATTCCAGTGAAAAGTGAAAATCATTCATATATTCATTTATTCATTCAGTTGTCAAATCTTCATTGAGTACCTTCCATGTGCTAGGAACCACGCCAAACTTTTGGAGAAACAGTAGTGAGCAAAACCAGACAAGATTGTCCCCTAATGAGGCTTGAGGAAGATGGAGTGTAATATAATATTTTCACAATTATAAATAAAATTGCACCTATAAAAAAATACCACATGGATGAAATTCAAAGTGTTAGAAGAACTTGTAGTTGATTTGATCCAGTCAGAGAGGTCGGGGCAGGTGTTAATCAAGCAAGCAAAATGGAGTGGAGATCTAAACAGTGATTAGGCATTTAATAGGAAAAGGGGGAGAACTAAAAATGCTTTCAGGCTGATAGAGTATTGATGGTTATAAGACTGGAGAAAGATCACGGTGCTGGAGGAGAGCGCAAGGAGGGCTATTTGGGAGGCAAGATCTGGGAGAGAGGGAGCAACCAGACTGCGTGGGGCTTCATAGTTCTTTGCTGTGAAGGTAAAATACAGAGAAAGTAGACTCAACATTTATTCATATTTTTACCTTAATATAGGCACGTCTCAAGGCAAATGCTTTCCCAAAAAATAAAATGGAAAAGATGTTATTGTGATAGAATATTTTAGTAGAATGTAAAGATGATAATATTCCTTATTTTTCTTCCCACAAAAAGCAAGATAGCATACCTCTTCTTCACTTATAAAATAAATAAATAAGAGGAAAAAATAAGATCCTAGCTCCTATCTTGTTTATCCTAATCAGGATTAGCTTTATCCTAATCAACAATCTTATATTCAACCTTAATGATATTTCATTAGCTTCTCAGAACCACCTTTCCTGTCTAGGTCTAATTATATCTAATGTAATGTATCTCAACTCACTATATTAAATCATTTTTTAAAAAGCATTTTAAAAACATTTAAAAATCACTCCAGAGCTTTGATTTAGGCCCTAGAGAAGATTGAGTTCTCTTATTTCTTTTTGAGGTCCATGACCTCCAATTTTCTTCTTAACATGTCTTCCTTATTCTCTTCATATCTTAAGGAGATGAAAAGAAATAATTTTCCTTTGTAACAATTCATAAATGTCTACATAAATAAGATGCAAACATAAACATCTGTTCTAATCAATCCTTAAAATAAGGCAGTTATTCAATATGCCTCATATTGTAAACCACCTTGCCTGTGTTCACATTAGCCCTCACAGATAACCCTCGATTGATTGAGAGTCTTAGGCACATCCAGTAGTATATTCTAATATCCTGTTATCCTCCAAAGAGATCAAGGTTCTAAATCTTATGAATGCTAAGCTTCAAAGAGTGTGATTCAGAAAAGATACAGAAATGCTACTTCTGAGAATCTATTATAGTAGTAGCATGTGATTCTGTTACAGAAATGTACAAACAAAAAGTATACAAGCCGATGTATACAAATAGAAATGTACAAACAAAAGTCTGAAGATGTGAAATACATAGTAAGGAATCATTAGCCACTGCCATTTTTCTTTTATGACCTTTTGGTGGAATGTTTTCATAAACTACTGCCATTGGATGTACTACCCAGAGAATCCTCAGATTTCTTTTGAGGCACATAATGGATACTGTTTTTAATGGGGATGCAGAAGAAACAGATTTCTCTTCGTTTACTCCCTGGAAGGTTCTTGTGAATTCTTTTTCACTGAAAATAATGTTTTTTTATCTAATAAAGAAAACATGCCCATCCCCTATCTGTGATGGTAATGAGTAATCAGGTATGCATTCAATTAAACCTGGAATGCTTAGTGTACAGAACGATGGATCTGAATGCAAGAGAAGAATACAAATTATATAAAGGGAAGAAGTGGAATATACAATAGTGTACAATACAAGGAAGAAAATCAGAAAACTAGGATCTTCTAGGCAAAAAGAAAGAAAATTTCTTGCCGTCCTCTAAGTAAAAACTGAAAGACCTATGTATTTTTTTAATTAATTATTTATTTATTTTTCATTTCAGCATATTATGGGGGTACAAATGTTTAGGTTACATATATCACCTTTGCCCCACCCAAGTCAGCACTGTCTGGGAGGGATGACAGACTTATGTTAACCAAGTCTGTTGAACTTGAACTTTGGGCTTGTTTCTAAGAGTAATGGACAGAATGATGGCTTCTAGAAGATAGACCTTGAAGATTGGTTGAATTCAGTGTGGTCCCTAAATTCCACTCTGTGAGAAATAACAATAACTATAATTGGAACTTGAAGAAAGGGCAGTTTATTTGAAGAGACTAAAAATGGTATAATCTGTAGGTATTTTCTTGATAAAATTGTAAATAACAGGGTATAAGGGTTCCATTTAAGGAAAGTAGGGAACATGTTGTTTTTAGGGGATTGCATTTTAACCTGGAAAGAAAAAAAAGCCAATGTTCTTATGCTAGAAATTATTTTTGAAACTATTCTTAGTGGTTGGAGATTTGAAGATGGCAAATCAGCAAATAAATGAAGGTATGTTTAAGGAAAAAGACTGTTAACATTATTTTTCCAGAAATGCAATATCATTTGCTTGGAGGAACAGAAATGATTAATATAGTCTTTTTGTTCAGGGAAGCTATTCCACAAGATAAAAGGCTAGTAATCTAATAACTAGCATATCAGTATTATTTTATTTGCTTTTCCTGTTTGCAAAATAACTTCAGTACTATCTTGTTATTGTTGTTATACTTGGCTAGTTATACATCTGCGATAAGAGAACATAATTAATGTGAAAAATTATACTGAAATGGTTGTGTTTATTTTGTGTCACTTTAGCAATGCCCCTTCAGGAGTGCTGTTCTTATTTTCCACTTGCATTCAATAATAGGCTTGCAGCCAGTGGCATTGTATTTACACAGTTTTTGTCAAAACAATTTTATCTCTAATAGATTTTGATCTACATTGGCTGAAAACTTCTGTTTCTGTTTAAAACTTTAATGTAATTTCTTGCATCTCTATTTCAGGCAATAGAAAAACTTTTGAACTTATATATACTTGGCAGCTGTATAGTTTTTTCTTTTACTAAGTTGATTTATTTTTTTAAATAGGGGGAAAATGTCCTTAAAATTAGGCATCTTATTTTTAAGTGGGCTTGGAAGAGAGCAACAAATTTAAACATGGTCTATTCCATTCATTCGCCACAGAAGGGAGCATTTTAAAACACTCCATGTGCTATGACCTTCAGATGATTAGAATTGGTTACAAATAAAAATGAATTTGTCATAAACATTAAATGAACCCCCAAGAAACCTTACTTGAGAATATGTAGTGATATATTTTCATTTTGATGCAGAAGGATTTACATGTGTGATTCCCCATTAGCATTACTCAGGTAAATCCCATTAAAAATGCATATGCCTCTGTGTGTATAAATTTATACATGAAGCACAGTTAAAGTATATCAGTGTTAATACTGTACCATGGGAATGCCATATGATGAGGAAATTGGCAATACAATTAGAATTCCATACAGTATTGGAATCTTTTCATTACGATAAAAAAGTTTTCATGACAGTGTAAGAGGATAAATCGAGACTTACTAGGACAACTAGAACAAATCTGTACATATCAATATAACTCTCATGAAACAATTTTAATAAGGAGGATTAATGCTCTGAATCTCTTAAAATGGGCTACTCTCTTTTCATTGTGTTGTCCTAATGGATATTTGAAATCTTCTAGCCCTCAAAGTAGGAAGTAGGAATCAGTGGTAAAACCCACCTACTGGGATGGATGTTATGTTGAGAAAGGTATATCCTGTATGCCTCCCTCTTTTTTCTTTCTTTCTTTTTTCATTTTCTTCCTACATTCTTTTATCCCCTGCTTTTTTCCCTCCAGATTCATGAGCATGTTTCCTTTTTTTTTTTTAAACATTTCATCTATCAAAGAAGGGTTATAGGTTTTCTTTATGCCAACCAGGTGTCATCAGAGAGAAACAAAGATAGGAGCCATATCCTTTATGAAAATGGACATTTGAGCTGTAATGAACTTGATACTTAGTCTTGATTCTCTGCTCAGAACAAAGCCATCTGAAATAGAAATTAAAATGCATAGTTCTTCATCTTCAGTTAGGATTCAATTCATAGGCTTAAATAAACTCATAATGCTGACTGCAGCTATTTGCCTTTTTTCCCTGTTTCTCATAGGTATATTCACCTGACAGTTTGAAATATTAATGAATCCTACAATGCTCACGTGTACACATATATACAGGGCATATAATTTTGACTCATGAAAGCTACTCAGTTGCAGACCCTGAGAATAAGACCTTTGCTGGAGTCGACCATTCCCAACAGATGAGTTGATGTTAACCAGTCTGATTTAGTTTGGTGATCTTCTATTTTCCATAGAATGATACAGAGGCATTTAAGTCCAATGTCCACACAGATCTCAGTCCAGATGGAGTTGGGGTTCTTTAGGAACTTGAAGGGATATTGAGGATGGGAAGTTGCTACTCCAAAGTCTGTCAAATAATGTCCAGAGAAGTGATGCTTTCTGTGAAGGTCATTTCTTTGTCCTATCAAGTGTTTCCAGGACAGCATCAGAGAGGAAAGCTGTCGTAATTTCTAACCTGGCTAGATTATATCTGGCGACCTTGGAGCAAAAAATTCTAACATAGTACTGGTTTCTTGAGACATCCATTTGATCTCTGTAAATACTGCCCAGGGGGTTTTGTTTCTAGGATGTTTCTGAGAGTCCTGCTGGCCTAGGAAGTAAGGAAAGATTTTAAGTACTTGAAATTTTTTTTCTCATTTTCTGTAAAGTGGCACAAAGTCTATATAACGAGGTCCTGGATTGCTTTAGTTCTCTATTGTATTTTGAGAACCAAGAGTTTTTTTAATCCTTTAGCCTCTATCTGTTTCTCTCTGCCTCTGTTTCCTTTTTTCTTCTCTCTCTCCTCACCAACCATCATGTGTTTCCCTAAATATGTAACTTATTTTTAGCTTTCTCGCTTAATGTCCCTGATTTCTTACACAAAGAGCTCAATAGTTCTCCTTATGATTACCTAATAAAATTCCCCTCTGTCTTTGTCAAAAGAGGCTTCCTCTTTTCTGAAAAGCAGCTATGATGCTTCTGGTCTTTGACAGACTAACAGGTATATTTACTGTAATCAATGGATCATTCAAACACAAAAGTTACAAACCAAATAAATCCTATTTATGGATTTATTTCTGTGACAAACCTAAATCTTTTATCATCTTTGCTGTAAAACATGCATTGGTACATAGCTAAGGATGGTGCTATTATCCAGTTAAAGAAAAAAGAATATTTACTTTTGATAGTGACCTAATCTCAAATTGTTAACTGTACTTAAATTTTGGCTCTGTACATAGGAAAATTAGGTTAATAAATAAAAACCCCATTATTCATTTGTATACATAGTATTAGGGAAAGCTATTAAATATTTCATCCTAAAAGGAGGACACTTTGAAAAGCAAGGTAGTACTGAGGAAATTTTCAACCTTAAATGTTTTATTTAAATGCCATTAAGCTATCAGCAATGTTGCTGCTTTTTCCTTTTCCATTATTGCTGATTGTCAGTATATTTGTGAGTAAATAGACAATCTCTCTCTTTTATGTCTGGCCTCCTCCTACCTTGTATGTTTCGTTTCATTTCGTTTCGTTTCTTTCTTTCTTTCTTTTTTTTTTTTTTTTTAAGATAGAGTCTTTCTCTGTTGCCCAGGCTGGCCTCCAACTCCTGGGCTCAAGCGATCCTCCTGCCTCATCCTCCTGAGTAGCTGGGACTACAAGCTTGTGCCACTGTGCCCAGTTACCTTGTATGTTTGTTGATGGCACTGTGTAGTGTGGGTGACATGGGAACTCCCTCCTGTACTGATGAGCTCACATACTTCAAATATGGCTGTGTTGAATTCAAGTTAAATCTGGCAAGAGGAGCAGGTGGGTGGTAAGGGAGGCAGATACTGTTTATATACAAATCTTGGGAACCTGGCAGGAGGATCAGAGCATGGCAGGGAGGAATATTTGAAAAATATCACACAAGGTTGAATAGTACTTTTTAATAGAAAATTCTTGTTTTCACTCTAATTTTATGCTTAGATGCTTTTAATTTGATCCACATTTAATTTGGCATTCCTTGGAGAGGACACTGGTTATATGAAAAACTATCTGCTCTGTTGCTAATGAAACGGGATTGGTTTCAAGGGCTTCCATGATGACATTGTATTTTAATGGTGCCCACCTGGAAACATTGAAGCACATACCTCTGGAGTCATCTCTATCATCTCTAGGCCCACTCTTCTGTTTTTTTCTTTTTTCTTTTTTTTTGTTCAAATTTAGGGGGCTCAAGGGAAAGGCTGTTGAGTCCTTGGCGGTGGCTCAGTGACTCAGGGCCCACTCTTCTGGTTGGCCTAACAAAGTCATAGTTTTAAAGAAAAGTGGGTCAAAACTGAGTATTGAAAAAGCAGGTGAAAAGCTAAGTTTGGACGTTTGAGTTGTAAAGGATCATTTAAAGAACTAAATGGCTGTTATACATCTGAGGACACATATAATATATAGTAGATATGTTTATATATATTTGGATTCCCCAAAACCCAATCACTTTGACACTGTAGTGAAAAAATAATGGTATTCAACACTGGTGTGATGAATTTCATGGAGACATAAATAGAGATTCTGAGTTTAGGCTAAGCAACTGTGTGATAATTATTTTAGTTAGAAATCTGAAACTGCATATAAGATCTACCACAAACATTATATTAGAAAATTAATGTCTCCTATGTTTTAAAAATCAGGCTTCTGTTATTTCTGAAATTCTAATGGCTGAACTAGCAACAGTAAAGATGTCCAGGTTTCAATGAAATATATTTCATAAATTAGCTTATCATTGCACTGATTTAGCATGCCTAGCAGGTAAGAGACAAAAACATGTGTTATCTTCCCTAGGGAACCTTCAATGAATGTCATTCTGGCTTCATATGTCTTTCTTTTTTCCCCTTCTTGAACTGATATAAAATTCTAATGTGTGCCCTCTAGTTCCATCTTCATTGAAATCTAGCAAAACCGCTGAAGGTAAGATAGTGGCAATGGTGCATGAAAAAAGGGAAAAGGAATACAGTGATTCATAGCTCACTGGAAGAAAGTTGCAATTGTTAACAGTGCTACTTTTGTATATAGACAAGTTAAAATATGTCATATATCAGTGTTAAAAATAAAGTTACTAATCTTGGCTAGTTTCTTAAAGTTCATAAGAAAGGCACTGAAACTGTATTGGTATCTTGAAAATATTTCCATATGTATCTGAGGGCATACTATGTCACTATCTCCTAAAACAATAGTCAAGAAAGTATATGTAAGTGATAGAATATCAGTAATCTTGACAAGTAGTAGTCTGAATACCAGAAATGGTAGATATTATGAAAAACCCTGGTTCTATTATTGTGAAAATGAAATGTGACATTTTTCAAGTATAGTAACTCAAGCCAACATTCCTTATGTCTCAGTCTTTGTTGTTCTATGCAAATTTGAACCTCTGATGCAATTATCATTTTGCAAATGATGTTCACTGGTCTTCACATCTACAGATGCCAGTGCTTTCAAAAGCAAAATATCCTTCTCTTAAGGCATTTGTTTCCACTTGGTAGATGAGAAAACTGAGGTATGTAACCATATATGTTTCCTTTTACTGGTAAGAAAAATAGGATCTTAGAATCATACTCATTTTCATATTTTGCAGTTCTCTTTTTACAAATGAAAATGTCCAGTCTTTTTCCCTTATGTTTTAATAGGAAGATTGAGCAGACTTTAAATGGCATCCTCAGTTTTTAAATGCAGCTGTCTGGCAAAAGCTTTGGCCAAGATTTTCTTCTGATAATGAATAAGGCCGGATGAAGAAACACCAATAATTTATAAGTCTTTAAAGAAAATTCCACAATGTTGAAATTAGACTGCTCAAATCTAGCCCATAGATGTTGGCAATACATAATATGAGTGCTAAAAGTTACTATTCTTTGTGGCAATTGAAGCTCAGAGCTTCATTCACGCTCATGGAACATTGGGGCCACCATAATTCCAGTCTGCCCAGCTCTATAAAATATGGTTTATTACTCAGAGCACAAACATATTTAGATCTTCTGAAGTTTATTGAAGAATTCAAAGTTTTACATTATCAGCATGACTATACTTGCTTTTCTATCACAAGGGAAAGTATGTAAGTGTACCCTAAAAGGTATACCATTTAAGCTATATTAAAAAAAAGATAAATTGTGATATATGGAAGTGCACCAAAATAGGAATTTATCTAGAGTCTTTAGATCAGTATTTCTCCATTTATTGTCTTTTCATTTAAAATAATGGAAATGGACACTGTCATTTCTTGTGGCCTCAGTAATTATGAGCATGAGATTTGCATGTGTTCTTATTTCTGTGACTTCAGCAAGCCAGAACTATACAGTAAGTCCCAAACTTAGCTAGAGGAAAATTTAGAAGGAGTTGTTTAAAAAACAGACATTTTAGAAAAATATGTTGATTTGAGCTGGTTTTAGTTTAAAAATTATAACAAATATATCTCATGCTTGAGTAAGATTTGGTTTCTATTAGTTCCCTCTCTGGTTATGACTTTCTTATGAATTACTGTTTGTCTACATAGAAATTAGTGTTTTAGCACGATTTTGTAAATAAAAATGGTGCTCATTTTCAGAATTGCCTTTTTGGTGAGCACATATTAGAGCATTCCTTTTGGTGAAGCACCTTAAGCAAGAGGGGTTGGATCTTTCTTTCTTGTTTGTTACACTTCCCACTCTGTCATCATCAGGTCTAATGTTTAGTGAAAATGGCTTCCAATTGCCTGGATGTGCTTTCACAGAAATGACAGTAGAAACTGTATCTTAACTTACTTGAATCAGTGCTGTAGAAAAGCACCCAGGCATGCTGGAGACAGCTTTTATGAGGTACATTTTGTCAGTGTAAACACTATGAAATCCAACACATTTGGAAGAGTATACTCTGTGTTTCTTAGAATGAATGAATCACTAATGGATTAAAGAGCACAGCCTAATAAACTTAGACTAGTCATAAGCATATGTGGCCCAATATTCAAATGTAGGAAATCCAATTAAGCTCCAGCTCTCTTTAGTTTTTCATTCATGAGGCAATACCTCTACGGAAAAAGCAAATAACTAAAAAGTTTCTTTTTCCAAAAAAAAGGCATTGCATTTTTAAAATAAGTTTGAAGTTAGTCTTCCACAGATAGCCAATTTAATTATGCTAAAAATGACATTTTTAATTAAACACCAAGGTAAGCATAAATGGATTTCAAAATAATTAATCAAACATCAAAAAATTGAAACCTTTTTCTGCTTGAGCAGCAGAAATGAAAGAACCAGTCTTCGGGTCTCATAGAGATTCAATCTAATTTAATTCTCTGTCTTCTCTAAATAAACATTCCTAAAACCTTTTTTTCATCTGGGGGAATAAGGATGAGAGGGGTAATCAATATTTCTAGCATTTTAATTAAAACCGTTAGTGGAATAAATCCATTTAATTATCAGTTAATGAAATACAAGGTCATTTACCTGACAGGAACTTTGAGGGTGGATTACTAGCTGGAATAAAGCAGAAGAACCCAATGTCACAGCCATTTAACTTCTGTCAAATTTAAGGTTAAAATCCTTTTAGACTGTTTAACCTATTCTCTACCATTTTTCTATTATGTATGCCAATTGGCAGGAGAAATGCATGTTAAAACTTATTTTACATTTAATTGTGCTGCAAAGTTTTCATTAAATTTCTAGAAATTTCTTTATATTTCTAAGGTATGAACTGAGAGGTTATAATAGATTCTAATGTAATTTTATTTTTATTTTGTGTTTATCACTTATAAAATTAAAGAGACATTTGTTTTTTTTCTTACTACAAGTCGTATGAATTGTTTCTTCTTTTTTATAAATATTAATTAATAAAATATAAATTTTAGTCTGTAAATTTAGGATGCAAATATGGAACAAATATGTAATAGCAAACAAATCACTTTAAATAATTTACAGTTAATTTTATATAGCCCCCTTTTTGAAGTGACCTGCATTTCATAAGAAATAATATAAAAAAGTAAGAGCTGATTGGTCACAGAGCTAGGTTTGCAAATTGGTTTGGTAAATAGTTTAAAGTTGGTTTAACAAATGACAAGAAGGCACAAAGAGTGTGTTGTAGAGAAGAGTTCCTTGTCTTTGATGGTATGCTGGGTTTCTCTCAGTAGCGTACACTGCTAATATTTTATATAGATCACTTTTTAAAATAGAGCCTGAGAAGGGCTTTTGTTCTTTCTTTCCCCAACATTTATGTTGAATTAATTATCTGAAGATTGGAATTTTATTTTAATTTTGTAGATTTGAGTTTGTCTTATAGCTATAAAGTTCAGAGCTAAAAAAGATAACTTTTTGGGGGGCCCTGTTTTTCCTTTCTAAAACGAAACTCCCCAAACATTAAAGTAGTATGCAATGCAAATGAGTACATCCAGTTTACTCTGTTGTATTTCATCCTAAGTCACCTTAGCTGTGTGCTGTGCAAGAAACCTAACTTATCTTACAGTAGTTTGTCTTTTAAAGACATACAAGTGAGCTATTCTAACTTTTAAATGCTAAGTATAATTAATTTACAAAAACCCATGCCACCTAAGAAAAGAAAAATAAATCAATTAAAGCTCAAATGTGGTTTTTGTATGTGTGTGACTTTTTTTTTTTTTTAAAGAGACAAAGTCTCACTCTGTTGCCCAGACTGGACTTGAACTCCTGGGTTCCAGCAATCCTCCCACCTCAGCCTCCTGAGTGAATTAGCTGGGACTACAGGAGAGTGCCACTGCACCCTGCTCAAATGTGTTTTAATTGGACCAGGGTTCCCCATGAAGGTGGAATAATAGTAAAGGCAGCATTATTATCCCTGTTTTGCATTCATCCAGACTGTGCAAAGATTTTTAATACTTTGAGAAAATAACAAAACCTATTAGGAAGGTTAGTTTAGGCTGGATAGTTCCAATAACTCTCTTTCCTCTATTTTATATTTTAATAAATGTAATCCTTGTGACTCACCAAAGAGGATTGTAAAACTTGCTTGTTCTAAGCCATAAGGTGAGACATACAAAAGAAAAAATTATCCATAATACCTAATTATTCCACTTTGGATTAGAATACAGAGAAACAACTAGAGATGGCACTGCAAGGAAGAGAGGGCCTTGGCGCCTCTATAGGTTGTTTGGTGCTCTTCATATTGACCAGTCGTAGGAATTTTTCCAGTCCTCTTTGCTCTTTAGTATATATTTTAATGGTCCCCACCTTGGGTGTCCAGTGAGCCCCACTTATAAACTATGCAGTTTATGCCTTGCCCAATCCTCCATATTCCTAACTACTTTCAAATCTTTAAGCAAGGTGCCCGTGATTATTATACACGTCACAGCAGCCAAGGATCTTGGGTTTAATGGGTCCATCACTCTTCTAAATTGTTTGAATGGCTCTCTGTCATCATGGCGGTAGTGGAGTGTCTAATTGTCTAGTCTATGCTATGTGGGGTTGTCTTTGTTTGTTCTGCTATAACAACATACCTGAGTCTGGGTAATTTATAAAGAACAGAAATTTATTTCTGACAGTTCTGGAAGTTGGGAAGTCCAAGATCAAGGCACTGGCAGGTGGGTGTCTGGTGAGGGCCTAGTATCCACTTCTGAGATGGCACCTTGTTGCTGCATCCTCCAGAGAGGATGAATGCCGTGTCCTCACATGGTAGAAAGGAGGAGCACATTCCCTTCAGCTAAGCCCTCATGGCTTAATCACCTCCCTAATGCTCTACTTCTTAATATTGTTACATTGGGGATTACGTTTCAATATGAATTTTGGAGGGGGCACCATCATTCAAACCATAGTGGGGATCAATTGTACCTCCATGTACTGTAGAAGATCCACTTCCTATAGAGATTATTAACAACAAATCACTGTAATATCCTTTTGGTCCCCTTACATTTTAGATTCATTTTTTATTGAGTATTTTTTTTCTGCCACCCTTAGACCATGGATTCTAGATCATTTTCTCTTCTCTATATAGTATAAATCTTCCCTGGGAGTCTTATGATTTAGGATTTTTTTTTTCTCCTTCTATTGCCAAGGCTAGAGTGCAGTGGCATCATCATGGCTCACTGCAACCTCAAACTCCTGGGCTCCAGTGATCCTCCTGCCTCAGCCTCCCAAGTAGCTGGACTGTAACTACATGTGTGTTCCATCATGCCTGGCTGTGTTTTCTATTTTTTGTAGAGATGTGGTCTTGCTATGTTGTTCAGGCTGGTCTCGAACTCCTGGCCCCAAGTGATCCTCCTGCCTCAGCCTCCAGAGTGCTATGCATTTAGGATGATTTTAACTGCCACCATATTCAGTGGTACCCAGATTTACATCTTCAGCTCAGTCTCTGCCCACTTTGCATACTATAGCTTCATCTTCAATTGCCTATAGAAGATTACTAGTTTTATATGCTGTTGACACCTAAAATTTTCCATAACAACTAAGTTTATCTCTTTCTCCTTTTCTGTTTTTCCTGTCATTACCCCGCCAGTATGTGCCAGGCTCCTCAGCAATAGAGGCTGAAAGTAATTTTCACTCTTCTCTTCTTTATTTCCCAAATGGGAACCATCAGCCGCCAAGTCCTGCTGAGTCTTCCTTGATAAGGCCTCTTGGAATTGTGCTTTGCTATTTCCCCAGCTGTCATAGGAGCCTAGCCCTTTATTTGTTTATGTCTAGATTACTCCACCTACCCCTTACCTGATTTTCCTTCTTTCTCTTGGAAACCCAGAATATCAAGGAGCAGGATTATTTTTAAGCATTCTTTTGTCTTCTGTTCTTTATAAAATCACAACACATTTCTTAAAAGGAAATTCCATGCATTATAATCATTACCTGTTGGATCTAACCAAAGGGATTTTGCCTTTTCTTTAAAGATGCTGCCAGCCATCATACCAAATTAATTTTTTGTTTCTAGTCAGTAAGACTTTAGTGTCCATTCAAATTATAACTCCACTGCTGTTCTCTAAGCTTGTTCATCTTTCTCCTCACTTGATATTTTCTTCTCATTCCTCTTTTCGAATGCACACCTCTAAAATGTTTGAATCCATTACTGATTTACTGCCAGGGACAACTTTGCATATTATAACATTTCAAGCGTGGAAGAGTCACTCTAATAATTGGTACATGTTTGGTCTCAATTTAGATATTCTGTCATTGAAAGTTCAGTTACCATGTTTGGTCATTTTTCCTCTTTTCCTTTTATTTATTGATAAATAAGTTTTTTGTTTTTTAAAAAAATTATTATGGATTCATAACTATCTTTATAGGGCACATACGATGTTTTGATTATTAATAAATAAGGTTTTATATCAATTTCCTTATCTGTAAAATGGGAATAATAATACTTATCTTGAAGAGCATAATAAAATTGTTAGGTATTAAGTAGCAGGTTTGTATTTGTTCATTTGTGTCTCTGGTCTCTAGGGTTAGTAAAACTAGAGCAACAAAATATTGCCTCATTTTTATTTATAGTCAGGAATTGATAGGTTCAACAGAAAAACACAATAATTGATTTGCATCATTTCACATTCATGTTAGTTGAATGACTGGCAATTTCCAGGTTTCTGCCTGTTAAAAATCTGTACAGACTCATAGTAGCAAATCAGAAGGGCCATTTGGGTTCTTCTGCCATGTGCACAAGTCAAATTTGAAACCATTGTACCTTAAATTCTTAACTAATTGCTCAAACTTAAAGTCATTATTTCAGATCTTTGTTAAAAATCAGACTTTGCCTTATAAAATGCCCATAATTTCTAGCGGCTATATATCTGCTATGTAATTTTCTCTTTCAAAAAATGTCATCCTCAATTTAATATTGGTATGTCATTTGCAACTGGCTAAAGGAGCTTTGTGAAGCCATTACAAACTCTAGTTTCACAAGAGTTGGACTCTGAAGCCTGCACCCCTGACACTCTGGGTCTGTTTTTCTGACACAGTCCCACAACATATTTCTTATACCTTAAGGGCTGCCCTAGGAAATGTTCTGTCATGGAATGAAATGGCATTGACTAAAATGAGAATTTTCTCCTTTGTGAGAAAGTGAATTGAGAAGAACCCAATCACAAATGCAACAAACCAATTAAATCAAAACAAAACACACAATTCTGTGGATTAATGAGAGTGAGATTATACCACACTGATAGTCTTTGTAAAAGATACCTTCTATATAATTAGAAATGTTACGAGGGAGCTACTTTTATACAATATATAAAGGATGCAAAAGAATCATATTCTAAGGACTTCTGTAAATTCACAAAATAATGTATGTAGGATTTGCAACCTCAATCTTGTTTCATACATAATTTTTGGGTGGTAAAATATTTTGATGAGGAAATCTCAACTGAGAAGTAGAATTCAGAAAAATTCATCAAATAGGAATAAGGTATCAATGGGTAAAATTGATTAATGAAATAGAAATATTGACTATCAAGAAAATATACAACAGATTAAGAAACAGTTGACTGTAGCAAAGAACCATCAGAAAAATGAGTCTTATTTTAATTAAGATATAAAGGTCCTACCTACTTGGTCATTAACATTCTGTTATTCTCCTTTTACCTTCGTGACTCCAGTAAACTACGTGAAACTGTATGTGGTTTCTCAAATAGATTGTAAATGAAAGACGTTAACTGTAACCCATATTAAAATATACTATACAGGATAAAGCATATAGTATATTTGAAAAAATTTATTATTGGACCTTTTAGTAAATCTTTTAAAATATTAATGTCAGGTTTCACTCTGATGTGTGAGATAGGGTCCTCAATGTGTCAGGAAATGCCTTAACTTTAAGAAGCTCATGATTTAGTTAGAAAGCTAAGACTTACATACCTGAGCAGATAGATCTCTACCAATGCCAGGTGGTTAATGACACATAGTGAATGAATAGAGGTATAAGAGTTGGAACCGGAGAGATAAAAGAGATGTTTGTCTTGGCCCTTAGAGGACTTTTTAGTTTCATCTAAGTAAGAGAGCAGATTACAGGAGGTGTCTCATGCAAGAGAAATGCTGCTTGCAAAAACTCAGGGGTAGGAAGCATTCCTATTTGAGACTCAGTGTTAAAATAGATAAATTGCCTGGGGAAGGAGGTTGTGTGGAAAGTAATGAGAGATAAAATTTAAAAACTGGGAAAGCCTTTTTTGCCAACCTAATTTTATTGTCTAGGTAGGTGAGTTGGACTATATTGTCCCAGATTTATGGTGATCATGTCGTGTGGAATATAATCAGAGATCCCAAGAAAGTCAATGTATGTTAAATCTGTCTCTCTTAAGATAAATCCATCTGTTTCTTTCAAGGTAAATATCTCCCTTTTAGATATTTCAGTGGAAATCATAAGTAGTTGGTTGATATGAAATATGATAATGATCTAGCCATCTATCATTGGTAGAATAAAAGGTTAAAAGCAGGATACTCTACCAGCAGAACTAACTTTGATTTTTTTTAAAGAAATGTATTTAAAAAACCTCATGCATTTATGAAGCAATATTTATAACAGGGATGACTATAAAAATATATTAAACATAAACATAAATCTTTCTACTTTATGTGACTTTTATTATATTCCCATCAAATTTTGTTAATTATCAAAAGTGACTCTGTTTAATAAAAGCTTTCTCCCAACAAAACCTATTTTCTTCTCCCACATTAATCTATAAGGAAGTTAGGAGATTCCCTGCAGAATATTTCGCTCATTTTCATGACCATTTCCTATAGTATAAGGGGGAGATTGCAGTTTCTCTCTCTCTTAGCAGGTCTCCAGATTATTGTATAAGCATCACCTGGGAGTTCTGGTTAAAACTGACCCACTCCCGGAAACTAGTATTTATTCAATCCTAACTTGGGCCTGGGGATCTGCATTTTAGTGAACCCACCAGCTGATTCTGAAGCTGGTGATCTGAGGACTGCTTTCTGAGAATCATTACTCTAGAATGAAGGAAAACACATCAATTTAATATAAAGCAACTCTCACTTATAGGCAGTTGTCTTAAATATTTATATACAGTTAAGCAGATGGCTCAGTGTTTGATGCTATGGATCCTCTTGCATCTTTGAAGGACTTTTCTAAGGAAGGTCCTAGAACTTAAAACAGAGAAGGATGTTTGTGAGCATTTGTCAAACATTTATAAAGCAAGATTCTGTACTTCTTAAAGCCCTGGCTATAAATATGCTTCTCTCTATTTATCCTGCTTGTACTTTTCCTGAGTGAAAGCCCAAGTGAATTTAAGGGCAGAACATGGGTAATGCTGATATATGGCAATCCAATATGATAAATTTTGTCATGATACAGTCTACAGACTAAGGGAAGAATTTGATAAAGGCTCCTTAAATTTACCTAAACAGGTCAGACACAGTGGCTTATACTTGTAATTCCAGCACTTTGGGAAGCTGAGGTGGGAGGATCACTTGAGTCCAGAAGTTCGAGACCAGCCTGAGCAACATGGCAAGACCCTATCTCTATTAAAAAATAGGAAAAATTAGCTGGTTGTGGTGTTGCACACCTGTGATCCGAGCTACTCTGGAGGCTAAGGCAGGAAGATTGCTTAAATCCAGGAGTTTGAGGTTACAGCAAGCTACACAATTCACCACTGCACTCAAGCTGGACAACAGAGCAAAACTCTGTTTAAAAAAAAAAAAAAAAATTCCTTAAACAGAATTGAGAGCTGCCCTTGCACCTCTTTCCAGGGCACTGCCCTCAGCATCAATCCAGGAAGAATGCTGAACTCCCACATGGTCTCCTGGGAGCCCAGGCTCTGATTTGCCATAGGGAAAAGGACTAAGACATTCACTATAACTTGGGGAATGGCTTTGCAAACACAAGAAACATTCATTTCCCAATTTGTTAGCTGCAAAGGAGTGCAGAGAGTGAAAGGTAAAGATGCTGACTCATGCTGACCCTGTGGTGGCTATGGTCAAATGGCCAGTGGTAAGAACAGGAGGAGAGAAGCCCAACCCTTTTAAAGTCACTGGAAATAAGCAGTTCCAATGTTAGTTACAGCTTAAAACAGCAAATGAGCTTACAAATCTGTGTGGTGCTCCCTAGCTCTTTTTCTTTCATTGCACCAACATTTACCACAATGGCCCTAATTTCTGGGATTTTCATTTTAGATTTAAATATAAGCTCATGAGATCCAGGACACATTTTGCATGGTCATTCAGATTGCTCTGTGTCTAAAATACTGCCTTACACACAGTCAGGGTATAGTGGAGACTTAGTTGTTTTAATTTTGTGCAGTATTAGGGATGTTTTCCTTAATGCTTAATCAGAATATGATAAATTTTTCTGTAAATATGTGTTTTAAAAGGCTTGCTATGTTCTTTACTATAATTTCAGCATGTCTTAGGACAAAAGAATAAAATAATTTGCTGTATGGATACTATTTCTACAGTACTTCGATTCCATATAATGATGAAGCTGTTTTTATTAATGTACTAAAAAATAGATAATTTATAGCATATGAACAGGACTTGAAAATTGGCATATATAATTGATCATAGTAAGGAAAGAACATGAAAATTAATTTTGTATTTAACAAAATACATCCATAATAATTAATTTTTGGTGGTCCAGCACATGGTAGATTGACAGTAAAGAACTATTCTAACATATTTGGATCTTACAGATAAAATAAGGCAACATAAATTATTTTAAAAATGAATTTTCTGCTAGTGTAAGACCCCAAGTATTAAATATCATTAGAGAATAGTGCTTTCTTTGGTCCCTAGGAAGGATAGGAAGAGGTTAGGAGGTAGATGGTCACGTCAATAATGCTACTCTCGTATAGGAATTGATTTATTACATTTAAGGAAGGTGACAGTCCATGGGGATTTTTCAAGTCAAAAGTCTTCTGTCTTCCAAATGATCGTTAAAACATTATAATGTAATTCATGTTTAAAATGTGAAGGCTGTTGGTTCTGTAATTTTTAAAGAGCATTCTTTTTCATTTTGATGGAATTTTCACTCATATTGTATATATCTTCCTGTTTAATATTTTTAATTTGATGTATACTTCAAAAGTGATCACTGTTTTGTGATTTACAACCTTAGAGAAAAATAACATAGTAGTCATAACTTTGCAGTTTTTTGTGATGCATGAAGATCACATTTTTTAATGTTGGTTAATGCTTTGCTAATTAAAGTATGCATGTTAATTAAAGCAGAGGCTAATGTTAATTACCTATATTAATGGAATCTCATGTAGCACCTGCCTGAAGCAATGGGTTCAATTTTCAAAATATCTCAATTAAGGCTGAAACTTTTGATTTGCATCTAGTAGGGTTTCAATTAACTGCATTGAAAAATAACACTCTTAGGGGTGCAAAATATCAGTGATTATGTGAAGCACAGTGGAGTTTGGTAGGTTTGTCTTTAAAGACTTTTATTTTTTTAAGCCTAACTATATTCCTTTCTTGTCACTGGTCAAAATTCTGTTCATCCACCAAGACCCAGTGAAAACACCACGTTTTCCATGAAGTATTTTCTAATTTCCTACCAATTATCAGTGCCTCGGTTTATTACTTAGTTCTTTCATATTATTCTGCCTTACATTAGAGTTGTTACTGTTTGTGTCACTTGCTAACTAGAAGCTCCTTGTCCTCAGCTTTCATAAGGACCACCATACAAGCTTGTGTTATAAGTTGAAAGCACTCTCTGTTTGTAAAACACCTAAATACATTTATTGACTAAAGTGGAAATCAGTGAACTTTTAGCACATCATCATGTTACATTGTTGCTACATGTATGGCTGCTTTTAGTAAAGCATGAAGTTGGTGTTTGAGCTCTTATAGCTTGGCAGATTAAAAGATTGATATTTTTGTTAATTCTTGTTACATATGAGCTAGAATGGGGAAAAGAATACTTGTTCAAGATACAATAGTGTTACTAGACCAGACAACATGTGTTTTTGCTAACAGGGGTGATGTTAACATCCTCTTTCAGTCCCAGGTTTATAATCTGACCACATTGTAAGCAAATCTGGCTTGTGACCATAAACTCAAATACTTTAATTAGGCTACCCAATTAATATAGCCATAGAAGGTTTGCGTTATTTTGGAAGATAACACATGGAGTTATCATGTGGTGACAGTCCAAATATTAAAATAATTAATTAAACATGTATATGAGGCGCTGTGACTCATGCCTGTAATCCTGCAACCTGGGAGGCTGAGGTGGCAGGATCACTTGAGCTCAGGAGTTCAAGACCAGCCTGAGTGAGACCCTGTCTCTACATAAAATAGAAAAACTATCCAGGCGTGGTGGCATGCACCTGTAGGCCCAGCTACTTTGGAGGCTGAGGCAGGAGGATTGCTTGAGCCCAGGAGTGTGAGGTTGCAGTGAGCTATGATGACACTACTGCGCTGTAGCTAAGGTGACAGAGTGAGACTCTTTCTCAAAAAAAATAAAAAAATAACTGTATGACTGGAGACAGGTATATTGTAATTGGTATGCAATCAATTTTCCTGAACTTACTATTATAATGGCTGAAGTCCCAATAACGAATATTCCCATTGGGCCTTTGGAAGGGATTATGAGCTAATGGTGCTAACCTTTTTGACATCTAGTATAATCAAGGTTTCAGAAAGATAGTTTCCATAATTGAAGGGAGCAATAATTTCCTCAATAAATATACATAAATAGATTACACACTGATTTACAGTCCCTGGAAATCAGCATTGATAACTTCTGTGCCTTGGCTGACTTTGATAACTGACCGGCGATCTCAGAGGGCCAAGATTTGTCTTCATTCAGCTGTAGACATTATCAAACAAGTGTAAGATTTCTGTGTATAAGGTGTAACTGATAAAGTATCACAAAAGGCATGTAACTGCTTACTGTCCTGAAGTGCTATTGGAATGCTGGTAAAAAAAATTTTTTTTAAGGTAAAGGGAATAGTATTTATTGGGCAAGAAGATACCAGCTGTCATCCTGATGGCAGGATATATTACGGTCAGAAATGAGATGTGAATGTGTCCATTAATGAAGAGTGGTTCAGGCTTAGATGTAATAGGGAGAGTTCACATATATCATGTCACAACTGGCTCAATATTGGTTAGTTAGTAGGTGGAATAATTGCAACAACTGTAGTTGGAGAAATGTGACAAATGTGCATATCAGACTTTCCCAATTTGAGGCAATGGGCCAGGTCTTTACAACTCAAAGAGCAAAGTCACCAAATCATCCGTTCCCCATTGTACCACCATTAAGGTGGCAGATGGCAGAGCATTCGTAGAAAGACATTGAGAACAGCTGGAAAACATCTGGTAGGAAGTGACAACCTAATGTGTATGCTGGGCTGTTGGTAATTGTGAGGCAATCACTCAAAAAGCCTGGAAAGAAACTTCAGTGTTTTGGTTGGTGGGAAGGAGTTGGCCAGAGCAATAAATTCTAGTTTGGGAATTTGAGGGAATTCTGAAAAGAAGTGACTTTAGAGCCTGGTGAATAGATTATAGAACATTAATTTGCTTTCCCCCCAAGTTCTAAATAAGAGCAAACTTTTTTTTTTTTTTTTTTTTTTTTCCTTTTTAATCCTTACACCCTTTATTTCTTTTTTTTTTTTTTTTTTCTTGTTAGATACAGTATGTCCTCATAATGTATACATTATTTCTTGTACAATGATATGAAATAATATGGGAAATATTCATGATAAATTATTAAGTGAACAGTGCAAGTTAAAAACAATAGTTTCATATTTTTTTCCCCACCCCCCCTTTCCCGAGTCAGCACCTTCAAGTGTTACCACTCCCCAAACGGTGCGCAATGCACTCATTGTGTAGGCATACCCCCATCCCCTCCCCCACCCCCCACCTCAGTCTGATGTCCAATTGGTGTCGTTCCCAGATTTGTATTTAGGTGATGATCAAGGAAACCAATTTTCTGGTGAGTACATGTGATGCTTGTTTTTCCATTCTTGGGATACTTCACTTAATATAATGGGTTCCAACTCTCTCCAGGAGAACCATAGAGATGTTGTATCTTCATCATTCCTTATAGCTGAGTAGTATTCCATGGTATACATATACCACAGTTTACTAATCCAATCATGTATTGATGGGCATTTGGGTTGTTTCCACATCTTTGCTATTGTGAATTGTGCTGCTATAAACATTTGGGTACACGTGCCTTTGTTACAGAATGACCTTTTTTCCTTTGGGTATATGCCCAGTAATGGGATTGCTGGGTCAAATGGCAGGTCTACTTGAATCTGTTTAAGATACCTCCATAATGCTTTCCACAGAGGTTGCACTAGTTTGCAGTCCCACCAGCAGTGTATTAGTGTTCCTGTCTCTCCACACCCATGCCAACATGTGTTGTTTTGGGTTTTTTTGATAAAGGCCATTCTCACTGGGGTTAAGTGATATCTCATTGTGGTTTTGATTTGCATTTCCCTGATGATTAGAGATGTTGAACACTTTTTCATATGTTTGTTAGCCATTTTTATATCTTCTTTTGAAAAATTTCTATTCATGTCCTTTGCCCACTTTTTGATAGGGTTGCTTGATTTTTTCTTGCTGATTTTCCTGAGTTCTAAATAGATTCTTGTTATCAGTCCTTTATCCGATGTGTAGTATGCAAAAATTTTTTCCCATTCTGTAGGTGGTCTGTTTATTCTCTGGACTGTTTCTTTGGCTGTGCAGAAGCTTTTTAATTTAATCATGTCCCATTCATTTATTTTTGTTGCTGCTGTGATTGCCTTGGGGGTCTTCTTCATAAATTCTTTGCCTAGGCCAATGTCTGTAAGAGTCTTTCCTACATTTTCTTCTAGAATTCTGATTGTATCACGCCTAAGGTTTAAGTCTGTTATCCACCGTGATTTGATTTTTGTGAGAGGTGAAAGCTGTGGGTCCTGTTTCAGTCTTCTACAAGTGGCTAACCAATTCTCCCAGCACCATTTGTTGAATAGGGATTCTTGTCCCCAGAGTATATTCTTTCCCGCTTTGTCGAAAATTAGGTGACTATATGAGGATGGTTCTATATTTGGATTTTCTGTTGTGTTCCACTGGTCTGTGTCCCTGCACTTGTGCCAATACCAGGCTGTTTTAAGAACCACGGCCTTGTAGTATAGTTTGAGGTCTGGCAAATTAATACCTCCCATTTTGTTTTTGTTGCTTAAAATTGCTTTTGCTATACGGGGTCTTCTTTGGTTCCATACAAAGTGTATAATTATTTTCTCTATGTCTGTAAAGAATGATGTTGGTAATTTAATAGGGATTGCATTGAATCTGTAGATCACTTTGGGTAGTATAGACATTTTAACAATGTTGATTCTTCCGATCCACGAGCATGGTATATTTTTCCATCTATTTGCAAGTTCTGCTATTTCTTTTCTCAGTGTTTCATAGTTTTCCTTATAGAGGTCCTTTACCTCTTTAGTTAGATATATACCTAGATATTTTATTTTCTTTGTTGCTATTTTGAAGGGTATTGAGTCTTTAATTTGGTTTTCCGATTGACTGTTATTGGCATATATAAATGCCTCTGATTTGTGTATATTAATTTTGTAGCCTGAGACTTTGCTGTATTCGTTAATCAATTCCAGGAGTCTCTTGGTTGAATCCTGGGGGTTTTCCAGATATAACATCATATCATCAGCAAAAAGTGAGAGTTTGATCTCTTCTTTCCCTATTTGGACTCCCTTGATTCTGCTCTCTTGCCTGATAGCTCTCGCAAGGACTTCCAATACTATGTTGAAAAGTAATGGAGACAGTGGGCAGCCCTGTCTGGTTCCAGTTCTAAGTGGGAGTGCTTTCAGTTTTTCCCCATTCACTATGATGTTGGCTGTGGGTTTGTCATATATGGCTTGTATCATTTTTAGGTAGGTTCCATCAATGCCTATTTTGTTAAGCGTTTTTATCATAAAAGGGTGTTGAATTTTGTCAAATGCTTTTTCTGCATCTAATGAGAGTATCATATGGTTTTTGTTTTTGTTTCTATTTATGTGGTGAATTACATTTATAGATTTACGTATGTTGAACCACCCCTGCATCTCGGGGATGAAGCCCACTTGGTCGTGGTGGATTACTTTTTTGATAAGTACTTGGATTCGATTTGCTAGTATTTTATTGAAAATTTTTGCATCTATATTCATGAGGGAAATTGGTCTGTAGTTCTCTATTTTTGTTGTGTCCTTTCCAGGTTTTGGTATTAATGTTATATTGGCTTGGTAGAACGTGTTAGGGAGAACTCCATCCTTCTCAATATTGGAGAATAGTTTATGTAGGATGGGCACCAGTTCTTCTTTGTATGTATGGTAAAATTCAGGTGTGAACCCATCTGGACCAGGGCTTTTCTTTTTGGGAAGGTTTTTTATTGCTGTTTCGATTTCAGTTCTTGATATTGGTCTGTTCAGGTACTCTATTTCTTCCTGGTTGAGCCTGGGAAGACTATGTGTTTCTAAAAATTTGTCCATTTCCTCCACATTCTCCAGTTTGTGTGCATAAAGATTTTTGTAGAATTCATAGATGATATCTTTTATCTCTGTAGCATCGGTTGTGATTTCTCCTTTCATGTTCCTAATGGAGGTTATTAGAGATTTTACTTTTGTGCTCTTGGTTAGTCTAGCCAGAGGTGTGTCTATTTTGTTTATCTTTTCAAAGAACCAACTTTTTGTTTTATTAATTTCCCTTATAGTTTCTTTGTTGTCCTTTTCATTTAGTTCTGATTTGATCTTAGTAATTTCTCGCCTTCTGCTGGGTTTGGGATCGTTCTGTTCTTCTTTCTCCAGCTCTTTGAGTCTATTCGTTAGGTTGTCTATTTGCATGTTTTCTGTCTTTTTGATATAGGCATTTATGGATATGAATTTTCCTCTCAGGACTGCTTTAGCTGCATCCCATAGATTTTGATAAGTTGTATCTCCATTGTCATTTAATTCAAAGAAATTTTTGATTTCCATCTTGATTTCTTCTTTTATAGAATAATTATTCAGGAGAAGGTTATTTAGCTTCCATGACTTTGAGTAAGGGTGAGGGTTTCTGTTTGTGATCATTGTTACTTTTATTCCGCTGTGATCTGAGAAGATGCATGGTATAATTTCTATTTTTTTGAATTTTTGAAGACATGATTTATGTCCTAGGACATGGTCAATCTTAGAGAATGTCCCGTGAGCTGATGAGAAGAATGTATATTCTGTGGACTTTGGGTAGAATGTCCTATAGATGTCAGCCATGCCCATTTGTTCTAGCATTCTATTTAGGTCCATTATGTCTTTGTTTATTTTCTGTTTAGAGGATCTGTCCTGTACTGTCAGTGGGGTGTTAAAGTCTCCAGCTATTACAGTATTGTTATCTATCATTTGGTTGAGATCTAGTAGGGTTTGCTTTATGAATCTAGGTGCACCTAGGTTGGGTGCATATATATTGAGTATAGTCATGGCTTCTTGATGAATTGTGCCTTTAATCAGTATGTAGTAGCCATCTTTGTCTTTTATTATTTTTGTTGGTTTGAAGGCTAAGTTATTGGAAATTAAGATTGCCACACCAGCTTTCTTTTGGTTACCATTTGCTTGAAATATCGATTTCCATCCTTTTATTTTCAGTCTAAATGCATCTTTGCAGGTTAGGTGAGTTTCTTGAAGACAGCAGATACTTGGATTGTATTTTTTTATCCATTGGGCCAGTCTATGTCTCTTGAGCGGGGAGTTCAAGCCATTCACATTTATTGAGAAAACTGATAAGTGAGACAGTTTTTTGTTCAGCTTGTTGGGTAGAACTTCATTGTGATGTTTTCTCTCCTGGGCCATTGTGGTATCTGGAATTTGATCTTTAGCTCTTGAGTAGTTTTACATTCGTGGATCTTTCTTGTGCTGATCCGTGTATAATTCTCTTTTGAGTACTTCTTGGAGGGCTGGTCTTGTCTTGGTGAATTCCCTCAACCTTTGTTTATCTGAGAATGTCTTGATTTCTCCTTCGTATAGAAAACTTAGCTTAGCTGGGTACAAGATTCTAGGCTGGGCATTATTCTGTTTCAGAAGCGTGAAAATGGGGCCCCAACCTCTTCTTGCTTGTAAGGTTTCAGCTGAGAAATCTGGCGTAATTCTGATGGGTTTTCCTTTGTAAGTTACTTGTTTCTTTCTCCTTACAGCTCGGAGAAGTGACTCTTTAGTGGATATTTTGGTCAGCCTGATGACTACGTGGCGTGGTGTTTTCCTATTTGCTATGAATCTCCCAGGGGTCCTTTGAGCTTCTTGAATCTGTATGTCTAGAGTATTGGCAAGGCCTGGAAAATTTTCCTCGATTATGTCTTCAAATAGCTTGTCCAACCCTTGCTTGTTATCTTCTTCACCCTCAGGAATGCCAATAACTCTCAAGTTAGGTTTCTTCACATAATCCCACATTTCTTGAAGACTCAGATCATTTCTCTTACTTTTTTGATCTATCTCTGTGACTGACTTATTTAGTTGGAAGGAGTTATCTTCAATTTCTGAGATTCTTTCCTCTGTTTGATCTACCCTGCTCTTGAGACTTTCCACAGTGTTTTGTAGCTCTCTGAGTGAATTCTTCACTTCTAGGAGTTCAGTTTGGTTTTTCTTCAATATTTCAATTTCTTTAGTGAATCTTTCCTCCAAATCCTGTATTTTTTTTGTGTTTTCCTTGTGTTGTTTATCCATTGATTCTTGTATATTATTCAGCTTGTTTATAATCCATAATTGGAATTCTTCCTGTGACATGTTGGTGTTTTGAGTCTGGTTTGTGTCAAATGGTTGGGAGCTGGTATTTCTCTTTGGGGATGAGCTTTCCATTTGATTCTTTTTGCTCTCCGTGTTTTTTCGCTGGGCCCTTCCCATCTAGATTTGTCGTTGGATCTTTACTTATAGGTTTAATCTGGTTAACAGGACTCTTTGTGCTCTATTCTTCGGCTGTGAAACAGTCTAGGTATGTTGCTTCTTTTGGCAAGAGGGGGAGTTGCTGTAGCTCCCACGGGCAAAAGTCTGTCTTGGCCCAATGTCCCCAGGGATCAGGTTCCACACTCTCGCTTCTGGAGAAGTATTCAGTGTTTACACTTGGGCAGGGATCCTATATAAGGTCCGTGGACCAGAGGAGAGGGCCGTCCAGGGAGCCTCTTGGTACCCTATTGCTCCGCAGTGACTTGGCTGTGGGCTCTAGAGTGGCAATTGCGTGCCCGCAGATCTCCGGCCCTGGGGGTGACTACTCAGGATCCGGTATGTACCAGAGCCAGGGACCTGGCCCGTTCCGAAGCTCACTGTGGGTCCCCAGTTAGAAGGCGAGAAGAGAGGAGAAAGAGAAGAGGAAAAAAAAAAAAAAAGAAAAAAGAAAAAAGAAAAGGAAAGAAAGAAAAGAAAGAGGAGAAAACGAAAGAGAAAAGAAAAAAAAAGAAGAAAAAGAAAGAAAGAAAAAGAAAAAGAAAAAAAAAAAAGAAAAAAAAAAAGAAAAAAAAAAAGAAAAGAAACGCAAAAAGCCAAACCAAAAAAACACCAAAAACGCCAACAAAAATGAACAAAAACTAACTACATAGCACTTCACCACACCACAAGGCAGAAAGATACACAAATCTGAAGTGTATAATTCAGCGACTCAATGTTTTTTTTGTTTGTTTGTTTGTTTTACGCCTTAGCACAGCTCCGCCCCTTCACTTCTGCTCGGCTGGGTCCGGAGCGGCCATTAGATGTTTTTGTTTTTACGCCTTAGCACAGCTCCGCCCCTTCATGCCTGCCTGGTTGGGTCCCGGGCGGTTTCGCAGTGGATTTCAAGATGGCGTCTGCGCGCCCGCACAGCTCCGAGGGTGGTGGGGATCCAACCTCCGCGCTCAAAAAGGCGCGGCAGCCAGAGGCCCAGAGGGCAAAGGTGCCCGCCCAGGCTGTCCGCCGCCGGAAAAAAAAAGAAAAAGAAAAGAAAAGGAAAGAAAAAAAAAGAAAAAAACCCCAAAAAAACAAAAACAAACACAAACACAAACAAACAAAACCCAGAAGAAATTTACCAAGAATAAAATATACAGTTCGGCGAGCCTATTCTTCTTGTTGTTTTGTTTTGTTTTTTTTTTTTTTTTTTTTTTGCCTTAGCGCAGCTCTGCCCCTTCACCCCGAGCGCGGCCCCGGCATATCCCGTACTCCTGGCGTTGGTTCAGAGACCAGCGGAGGGTGCCGGGCAGAGAGAGCCGCTCGGCACTTTATGGCTCCTGAGCGGTTTCGCCCTCGCTTTCAAGATGGCGCCTGCAGAGCTCCGGGGCTGGAGGAGACTGGCTCCTCGGCAGGCAGAGACCACCACTGCCTGGGGGCTGGCCAGCAAGGACACGCACCGGGGGTGACCGGCTGGAGAACCGCCGAAAAAGGCAGCACCGGCAGAAAGAGCCGCTGGGCACTTTTTGGCTCCCGAGCCGTTTCGCTCTCGCTTTCAAGATGGCGCCTGCCAAGCTCCGGGGCTGGAGGGGACCGGCTCCCCGGCAGGCAGAGACCGCCACTGCCCAGGGGCTGGCCAGCAAGGACACGCACCGGGGGTGACCGGCTGGGGAACTGCCGAAAAAGGCAGCACGGGGTACAACGCTATTTGCTGTCCGGGAGTCTTTTGTGTTTTTCTGCCCTGGGGCAGATCCGTCCCTCCTCGCCAAGCGCTGTCTCAGCTGAGATCCCCCAGGTTCTAAGGTAATTTCGCAAAAAAAGCCTCCTGTCTGCAATGCGCCACGTATCCCTCAGTGATTCTGCGCTGGCCTGGGTCAGGGCTCTATTCAATTGGGAGCGGCGGTCAATGAGGAGGGCAAGCCGCTTTCCCGAGAGGCTGCACCCGCCCCGGCTGGGGGCGGGTGTATCCGACCCGCGCTCCGCTGGCTAGTGTCTGTCCCGTGTTCCCAATTTTCGTTCACCTCAGACCTCACTCGCTCTGTTTGTCCCACGCTGATTCTCCGTGGATTCACACCGCTGTTCCTGTGTGGGAGCGGTCTTCTAGCGTTGTGGCAGGTCCGGATCGATGCCTTCCTTCCCGGGAGCGCAGATTCAGGCTGTCACCACCACTCCGCCATCTTTGATTCCAAGAGCAAACTTTTTAAAGGAGTCTGTGAGGCCTATATAGACCTGGAATCTGCTTTAGGAAGATATTTGATATATGAATAATATTTAAAACATGGAATTTTGAGGGTATATGGAAAGGTTAGGTGTTCATAGAGAATATGGAAATGCTAATTAAACTGGGGTGAGGAAGATAGACTATTTTACAACTCAATTCACCATTCTTTTTTCTTAATTTACTATCTTATGACTTTTCTGGAACCTAGACAAAATATAAAAAAGCTTTTTGACTCCTCCTGGATCTATATTTCTTCTTCTTTTCTTTCTCTTACTCCAACCATTTGTCCTTAACTGTCTTTGTCTCTGCTCAGGCTCTTACTTTCTCACGAGGATCACCTAACTTTTCATAACCTCTCTGTCTTGCAAGGCTCACCACAGAGAGAATAACATTTCATTTTGGGAACTTATTTCCTACAGAACAGCAACAGTGGGAACAATATTCCCTGGTGGATGATAGGTAGAATTTGGGAAAACAAAGGCCAGTGATGCCTGCTACATGATTATCTCACAGGTTATCACACAAGTCCTGAGTTGCTCTATGAAGCCTATATTGAAATGTGCAAGCCTCGATGGGTTAGGAAGGAAAGAGATATCTGAACAGGTGCCAGGGGCTTCATGAATTTCCCAGGTACTGTACTGATCCATTTGACATTGAAAGGATTAAATTACATTGTTTAAAACATAGCCTTTCAATAAATGTTAGACCCATCTCCCCTCATCTGACTCCTTCGTTAATCATTAAACTGAGTGTCATTTTTTCTCCTAACTTTTTTTTAACCATCTTTAAAATTTTTCTTAGCCCAGTGTTTGTCCTGACCTTGGGCCCCAGCCTCAAACAAACAAACAAAACAAAAATAAAGAGCAGAAAATTCACTATAAACAAGGTCTTACCCTCTCAGTTTATAAACATCTAGGGTCCAGATGTTCCCTTTAGAAAAAGCAGGTTGCTTTGAGCAGACGACCAGCTGGAATACAACTATAGACAAAGTGGGGGCAGAGGAGCAGGAGAGTGAGGAACCAGAGATTGGAGGGGAAAGGTTGAACAAGTATTGTTGAATCAGGATGGCATATACATGAAAGCCATGCAGAGACAGTGAGAAACTGTGGCAAATGGGCAGAAAGGAGGTCAGAGGGGAACAGGGATAGTATCTCTAGGAAGGAATTGTAGGAAGACAAAATGCATAGAAGTCAAGGGCTCAGCATGTGCTGCAGCCCCAGCCCTAAATTTCTAAGTTACCACAGGACCCCCTATGAGCCCTATGTATCAATAAATCATGATAATTATAATAAATAATGCTACTCATTGGGGATCAGCAATCAAAATTGACATGAAAAAGATCCTTGCAGTGAGGCTTCATTGCTTACCACACGCTGGACATACAAAGAGAAGGAGTGACAAGGCAGTTGAGTGGTGAGCTAACACAGGGCAAGGGAATCGGAGTGTGCAGACAAGGAACCCACAGTGGTGGTGCACAGCCACCAAAGGAGCCGAATCTGTGTCATTTATGGAGGCAATCGGAGCAGAGAGTTTTGACTGTGTCAGAGACTCACAGACAAGATACATTGGGCCTTGCAGAAAGTGACTGATGTGCATACCTTACTCAGTAGACTTGATGTCATATCCCAGGTCTTTTAGTTGTCTACGTCTGTGCTGGCATCCTCAGTCAGGAACTGGCCAGAGATTGGAAATCATGGTTTCAGGACTACTGGCTAGAGAGGATACCTAGGATGGTTAGGATTAATAAAAAAGCATTGGACTTAGAGCCAAAAACCCCTGGCTTTTCTTCTCATTAGCTAAGTGACTAGATAAACTATTAATAATGTATTTGATTTCTGACTTCTCCATCTGCTCAGTGGGGGTAATAAAACCTGACCTACCTGTGCATAGCACAGGTTGTTATGATTATCAAATGAGATAATACATGTGAAATCACAAGCCATGGAAGTATAAATGTAATTTATTGTCAAAAGAATCAATATTCCTATTATCAGGTAATTCCTGATCAAGCAGAACATTACTTTCAATGATGATTTAACCACTTGTCTAGGTACCCAGTGAATAATGAGCTGATATAGGTGATAGATAGTGAAACTGGGATTACTACATCCAATTAACCTGTTAATTTGCATACTGTTTCAAGTAATAGGACAAAATCAATACTTGTGCCATAATATAATACATTATTTGGGATTAAACAATAAAATAAAAATATATAATTATGTAAAATATTAAAATTTTATAGTTCTTTTAAAATGTCCTATAAAATGGTAGAGAGGTTCATTTTGGGTAGGAGATTCTGACTATTAGTACAATGTTTATCATTTTAAAAAATATATACTTCTTTCTTAGGACTGGCTCTCAAGCTCTGAAGTAGCAGATTGCCAGTACAAAATGACTTAGTTTCTCATTGTTGTCTTTTATTCTGGCACGTTTCTTTCTATCTCAGAACTCCACTCACACTGAGGTCCCAGCAGTCTTTAAATGCCAATTTGAAGAAGCCAGGTGAACATAGTGTGGAATATTTCATGTTCTAGGTTTGTCTGATTATTTCCTCATGGTGTCTCTTAACTTTTTCCTTTACCCCTTATTTCCTATAAACTGGAAATTTGGACCAGAGACTTGCTTGGATTCAGGTTAAATATTTTTGGCATGTATACTTCAAATGGCATCCTGTTATGTCAGGCTGTCTACTGTTTGTGATGCTGAAGTGGTGACAGCCAAATACAGTACCTTCTTTGTGTAGATGATAAAGTCCTATAATTAGCAGGTAATCTATGGACAATGCTTGGGCATTGTGTGAATATTTAGTTAGTTCCCCATCAAAGATTTGCTTAAGAGTTTTAGAATCCATTGATGATTCTTGCTGGAATCAATTATCTTTTGGGGGGTTGTAAAATGGTGATTTTTAAATCCTATTATTTCTTCCTCATTTTAGTTGGCATTTTATTGTCTATAAAGCTTTCGCTTATCAACTTCATATAAGCTTCAGTTCTTTTAAAAAGTAAGTGAAATGCTTTTCTATTTATTTACCAATTTTTGGGGTAAGGAGTTACCTTCAATGCTGACACTTCTTTCCCTTTCTCTCTTTGAGTATAAATACTTATGAATTGATTTTTGTTTATTCAATATACAACAATCAATTACAATAATTCTTCTTTTTTTTTTTTTTTGAGACAGAGTCTCACTCTGTTGCCCGGGCTAGAGTGAGTGCCGTGGCGTCAGTCTAGCTCACAGCAACCTCAAACTCCTGGGCTTAAACGATCCTACTGCCTCAGCCTCCCGAGTAGCTGGGACTACAGGCATGCGCCACCATGCCCGGCTAATTTTTTTTTTGTATATATATATTTTAGTTGTCCATATAATGTCTTTCTATTTTTAGTAGAGACGGGGTCTCACTCTTGCTCAGGCTGGTCTCGAACTCCTGACCTCGAGCGATCCACCCGCCTCGGCCTCCCAGAGTGCTAGGATTACAGGTGTGAGCCACCGCGCCCCGCCATAATTCTTCTTTTTGATGCTTATATTGCCCACATTTGCCAAAAAGGCAGCCTGTTCATGATGGGACCTGTGTCCTTTTGACAGATCCCTATTAGTCAAGGAATGCTTTTTTGTTTTCTGGTACAAGAACATGTCGCAGGCTCACATTGCACTTTCCTTGCCCAAAACTTTTAGAAGGATTTTTAAAATGATATCTTCAGCACTTCTTAGAAAAAACCATATCAGACTCCTGTTTATCTTTTTCATTCATTCAGCAGGAACTTATAGAGTGTCTGCTGTGTGTCAAGAACCCGTGGGTGATGTCAAAAGAAATCTGGCTCATATCCATTCCTAAGGAACTTAAAATCTAGTACGATAGAGGAGTCATGAATATCTATAAGGTGGAAAGAGATATGTTTTATACTAGAGTGACAGATCATGTGTCAAGGAAATTCAGGTAATGGAGGAGGTTCTTGGGCCTAGTGGAATTTGGGAGATGTGGAATTGCAGAAATGGAGGAAAGCCTGGGAAGCAGAGGTGTACCTGGGAGGACATAGCTTAGTCTGACACGAGTATGGGTGGGTTTTGCTATTTGTCAGAAAAGGAAGTCATGGAGGGTATATGGGAAGGTAAATGGGGATCCAGCTATGATGCCAGATATTTAAATACTGTGCTAAGACATTCAATTTTGTTCTGAAGAAACTGGCAACCACTAAAAGACCTTTGATCTTTGTTGCTATTATTTGATTTTTAAATCAAAAAACAATATGACTGATGATGTGCTACAGGAAGCCTCATCCCCAGGCCTTTTCTCTTGAGGGCCCTCCTAAGGGGAAATATAAACATACAGCTGTTAGACTGGATGCTGAATAATCTGGCCACTAATGGGTATAATGACTCAAGTACAGGGTCACTGGCTACTCCTATGATTTGTGTTTCACGTGCAACAGAAGGTCACCAAAAGGGTTTTAATATTACCTCACAAGAAGGATTGGTTCAACTTCCCATAACCATGAGAAAGTAAATGCAGCCCAGATATCTTTCTTTTAGGCATAGAAATCCTTCCTTCTTGGTTCTGTCTCCAAATCTTGATAGAGTTATACCTCTAGGTGTTACTTACATGGTCAACTTTGATTATGTAAGCTACAGCAGAAAAGCAGAATGACCTGAACAACCAAAATGCTAAAGCTGCAAAGCCTACAACATCATACTGAAATGAGACTTCTTGCTTTTTTATTCTGAGGCTACACTTACTCTTGATTTTTATATACTTATTAAAACATTATTTAGTTTCTCAGCTTCATTTAATGTATCATATATGATAGATGAGACAAGCTACTAGAGGCTGTTTCGTCAAGAATAGCAAGGAATAACTCTTCCATCTCGAATGTAGTAGAGAACATAAACTGTTAAATGAGAAATAAGAACTCAAAAATCTTTGCGTCTAAAGACATTCTATGTGAATAAAAGCAGCCCCAATGACACCTGTGGGTATGATTGCATTATAATTGATGTTTATGTTTCGAAAGTCATCCATAGAACAGATTCTGTTTAAGAATATGAAATATCTCAGACTTCCATCCTAAATGGAAGAAATAAAACTTGAAAAAAAATTGTTGGGACTTAAAAGAGGTAAATTATTACATCTCTCTCCCCTTTGATAACTGAAAGCCAAATTAGGTACATTTTGGAGTCTCTGAGAGCTTAGTTTAGGAGGTTTGACCATTTAATAAGCATTTTCTTTTTCCTTTGGTTCCTTCATGATCTGAACTTTTGTAACTGCTATATGTTGTTCAACTGTTCTTCCCTACTATGACTTTGAGAATTCTGCTTTCCCACTGTGGTCTGGAATACGATATATTTTCTCCACATCTTAGCTCAATGGGGTCTTTTATCTCTAAGTTTAAAGTTTCACAGAGACTTGCTAAAATTAAACATCATCACTTTAAATTAAAATATGTAACATGGAGGCTTAATAGTCTATTGGGGGTTTTCTGTTTGCAAATTTTAGGCAATCTCAGTCCGCTTCTTAAACTGAAAGAATCTTAGGAAACTCTGGGAAAAGCATCCGTTTTAAAGGTATTTATCCTGCCACAGCTCAGGAAGTCTTTTGAACTCAAACCACTCACATTTTACCTCTCAGATTGGCAACCTGAGTTGTTTGTCAGCACTGGCCAAGAATTTCTGCTTTCTCCAAGGACATTGCCTCTCTTTCAGGCTTCTACCAAGATAGTTCATGAGCTTTCATGCAACAGCTCATTCATTCATGCATTCAACACACAATTTCTGGAGATTGGGTATATAATTATTAATATGAACAAGAAATATGTGGTCCCTGTCCTTGTGGTATTTACATTTCAGTGGGATATGGTTCAAAAACAAGCAAGCATGCAAATAAGAAAAATAAAATAAAAATTACCCAGGCAGATAAATATAATTGTAAGTTGTAAATATTAGGAAGAAAATAAATAAGGCCTGAGAGAAAAAGAATATGATAGATACCTACTGGAGATAAGATGATCAGGGAGGGAAGTAACATTTAAACTGATACTTAAAGGATATGAAGATACTGTCTATGTGAAGAAGAGAGGAGGAAAATTCTAGGCAGAGTAAACAGCATGTCCAAGGTAGGAAGGAGCTAGGTTCATTCAAGGAATTGAAATTGAAAGAAGCTGAGTATAGCTGGAGTGTGTGGGCAAGGGCAGGAGCAGCTTAGGAGGAGGCTGGGTGATGGACAGCCAAGTCTAGACAAAGTAAGCACCAAAGACTCAGGTACCCAGGAAAAGATGTGTCTGCAATACGCTGATTGAGGATGAGGTCAGATCTTTCCTTTAAATAGACTTTGAGTATAGCATCTAATACCTTCCATTGCATTATCTTGCCATATAAGGGGGAAAATAGAATAATAATAGAGAAATTTTTGTTGAAATTTGTCTACTTTGGACATAGCAATGTTAGGAACCCTTTTATAATTAATCTCTTGGCTTAGGAGATTACAACAGTTCATTTATTCACTCTAGTCCTAAAATAAAGGAGTATAAAAATGTATAATTGAGATAAGCAAAAGTGGGGAGAAAGCAGGAGCATGTAATTATGGTTAGCTTGTCCCTTACATAAAATGTTGTTATGCCTGATGGATAAGAATCAAGCCATTGATGAGGAAAAGAAAATGTGTATTTGTATCATTAATATTTTTTTCATTCTTCTCTGGATATAATAGCAAAGAGGTAGTAAGAAATTTCAGGAACAACTAAGCAACAAGTCAAGCTTTTCAATCTCTAAGCAGCAGTGATGATCAGTCTATGTAATCATAAAGATGATACAAATGCTTGGAAATCACTATTGTAGAGTGATACACACTTTTGTATGTATGACTTTGTCACAAATCTACCAAAAAATAGCCCTAGTAGTTCCTTTTAACATTTGGTGAACTTGTAGAAAAGAGGGAAGAATTATTGGATATGATTTTGAGTTTTAATGTATGTCCTAGAGTTTTGCTTTTGAGAAGATTATTGCAATGCCAACTTACAGAAGAATTTTGTTTAACATTTTGTTTAAGAATATTCCATTTTGGGTTCTATGGGCACTATTGTGATAACTACTCTTCACACTCAACATGTATCCTTGTATTTTCCCCTTACTCTTCTACTGCCTTTATTCTCCTCATCCCACTTTCTTCCTATGGGGTCTCCTCTCCAGCTGACATGCATACGCCAGTTTCTGAGGTTCTGCGATCTTCCCTAACTGTGCAAATTGAGGCCCCATAGGAAATCCCAGCTTCACATAGTCTCCTGAGACCCAGACCACTAGGAGTTGGACCAGGATGAGTCTTAGGCATAGATGAGGAAGGTGAACACCCAAGACTTGGAGGTGTTTTTCCAGGTTCTCTCCATTCTGGCTGTGCACATAGATTTCCACCCATAGCTTTTCCTAAAATTATCTTGTAGATTAATGTATTTCTGTCTTTAAGTGAAGAATATTGAAATTCATGAGCTTAGAGATGTTCTATGTTAAGATATTAATGCCTGTGAATATATTATATGAATTAGTGTATCAGATGTCTTTTTAATTCAACAGCTAACAAGAGTATGGATGGGGGAGCATGGACAAGGTACAAGGTAGTGGGGAGCTATTGTGTGTGGAAGCTATTACGTATGACTTTGAGAATTACTGGGATAGTCTTATCAGCATTTAAGGTATTTAACTTAGCATCTTCTGCTTCCATTATTTTCAATTAAACATAATTATGCCTTTATATTATTATTATGACTGTAGTAAATTGATTAATAACCAATTTATTAAGAAGCACAGTTTTTCCTAGAAAAATTTTTTTTTGATATTTCCTACAAATATAGCTTTAAATAAAATATCTATTATAAGTTTTAAAATGACTCTTCTTATTTTCTTTCTTTTCTTCATCTTTAAGTATTTCTCATTTATCAGTGGACCACATCTCAGTACATTATCTAGATAAAGTGTATTTTCTCCCTTTTAAATACTTTTATATTCTCATCTGTTTTTATGGCGTATTACTGCATGTCTCCAGAGGCACACAGAATTTTTATTTTCAAGTAAATTTATATTAGTTACAGTCTCCAGCTGTTTTAGATATAGGATCATTTCCTGTTGGTACTGTTTCCAGGACAATTCTTTTTTCCCCTCACAAAAATGAAAAATGTAATTTAACAAAGTCATCCTATAATTGCCTTCATATCTAGCAAGGTATCTGGCAATCTAAATATTTCATTTTATTTAAAACATCTGTCTACAGAATATCTAGTGATTGTCCAGGGCTATATCATCCTTAGGAAAGGCAGCTGCTGCCATTTTTATTTAATTTATAAGGAACCATCAAAAATGCCTCCTTAATATTGAGTCTTCTGCCACTGTGTCATGTATGAAATTTTTTAAAAATGAGAATACCCTACTTTTGGGGGGGGGCTTGCAATTAATTTAATCTTTTTCACATTGGGAAAGACCATTATTTCTAAAATCACCATGGAAATACTCCATAAGAATAGTAAGCTTTTGTTATGTATGTATCAAAGTATCATAATAAAAATGTTGGTATGCTGCTCACACTGGAATCACAGTTTAATTGCTAAGCTTTTTTAATGTCAGTTTTCTATAGTATGTCTTCTTTCCATTTATAATAAAAATGTAAAGTCTTTTTTATTGTGAAGTCTTTTTGCAAATTAGAGCAGTCAGTAGATATTTTCTTGTTATTTTTCAGAAATTGCATAGAGAAAGATGGCAGCTTCTATAAAAGCTCTTTGTCTTGGGAGTGATACTGAACTTTGCTTGTAGAAGAACCTATTTGTAAATTCTATTTATTGTGCATGACCCTTGGAGCCTAAAATAAAGTGTTTAACTTTTAATAGATCATATCAATTTAGGCTCAGCTGAATGCCAAAAACAATAGACACCAGGCTTTCAATAGTGTGTCTAAATGAGAAAGTTTACCTTTTCCAAGGAAATAATCAAAATATTCCTTTTTGGAACACTAAGAGTATGAAAGGGAAATGATTATGGTTCCCTACTGACATACTGTTATGATTGACAGGAAAAACCAACATGCATGCCACCTGAGACATCTTGTTCAGGAACTTTCTGGAGAGTAGTAAATTGGTGTTGGCACAAACACAAAAAAATAAAATGACTTGATTCAGCACTTTTCAATTCTAAATCCCCAAACACTAACGAAAGAAGTAAATATTCATCAAATGATCAAAATTTATATTGATTTTTATTCTACATTAGCAGCTCAAAGTCAAGATTCTTGACAGGATGGATGTCGGTTTGAATGATTCTCTTTGAAATGAGGATATAGACACTGAGCTGAGTGCTACCATGCATTCCTGAACCATAGGCCCTGATTATTAGAACCCTAGGAGGCTAAATTTTTAAAGAACAGTATAAAGGCACACTTGTTTGGTTCTGTTTTGATAACTAAATTGTTATTATTAGTATGTAAAGTAATTCTTGTTGTTCCTGCTTCATTCCTTCCTTTCTATCACCATCTAAGGACAACAATTTTATAGAATTTCAAAGGAACTGGAGTGCATATCGTTGTAGTCACAGAGTTAATAGCAGCATTTGCCAGCATAATTGTACTTTTGAAGGAAGTGCCAGTCCTGGAGGGCAAGAGAAGCTAAGATTCTATCTTCACATTATACATCTTTAATTTTTAGTTTCTGCCAGAAAGTAAATAAGGATTTGCTGTAGTGGAATTGAGAAGATGGGAATAAAGATGCTGCCATAGAATATAAACAGAAGATGCCTATGCCATTGTGTAGATATTTGTTAAGGAAACCGTAGTGGAGAGGCATCGAAAATTCTAATCATTCCTTCCAGTCCACACAGTATAATCACCCTCCCTTCCCACCCTAGTTCATGACATAAAATGCTTAATTTTTAATGAGTTTAAGGACATGTATATTGCAAAAAGGAGGGAGTGGGGGTTGATGAAGCTCTCCACAAGTGCAATTTTTGATATATTTGTTCTTTATGTTTGTTAGGTAGATATGTTTTTGTTGTTTTTAATAAACATCTCATCTGTCATTAAAGTGAAGGAAAAGGACATTTTATTTACATATAAACAAATGCAGAAGAAATAATGAAAATAGTGTTAATCTTAATTTCTCCACTTTGTTTAAATGCTTACCATTAAACAAATATCATTAAAGACATAGCTTTAAAATTAAATTTCCTAAACATTATAGTGAATGTTTGTTTTTGTTTTTGTTTTTGTTTTTGTTTTTGTTTGAGACGGGTCTTGCTCTGTGGCCCGGGCTAGAGTGAGTGCCGTGGCGTCAGCCTAGCTCACAGCAACCTCAAACTCCTGGGCTCAAGCAATCCTACTGCCTCAGCCTCCCGAGTAGCTGGGACTACAGGCATGTGCCCCCATGCCTGGCTAATTTTTTCTATATATATATTTTTAGTTGGCCAGATCATTTCTTTCTATTTTTAGTAAAGACGGGGTTTACGCTCTTGCTCAAGCTGGTCTCGAACTCCTGACCTCGAGCAATTCACCCACCTCGGCCTCCCAGAGTGCTAGGATTTACAGGCATGAGCCACTGCGCCCGGCCTATAGTGAATGTTTTTAATGGTTTGCAAACAAGTGAACAGAAATAAAGATAACCTTTTAAAAGTTATATTTATATAATATTTTTGACTTAAATCAGTTATCTTTTGCAGTTTTCTTGATTTCCTTAGCCATGAGATCTATAAACAAACCTTGAAAACATAAGGCTAGGTTTTCTGGGGCTGCTAATATGACCATAGTTTTGACTAATATGACCATAGTTTTGTTACTAATGTACAAAGATTAGTATATGCAATAGTCTTTGCTGAGTAATATTAAATCAGCTTGATATTCTTTGTTAAATTTTTGATATAGATTTAATTTTTAACAAGGGAAATATTTAAATTTTTTAAAACTTTCATGACTCTCTTGTGCAATAATAAAATGAACATTCCAACAAACTTACTAATTTTTTCTTTGGCAACATTTTTGAAATGTAATATTGGATTTATCCTTGAATGAATATTTGAGCTCCTATTATGTAGAATTTTTCTGTGATTTTAGATTATACATTCCCTGAGGGTAGATACTGTGTCTGACTCAGATTTGTATCTTGCATAATGCCTTACACATAAGTGACACTCAAAATATATTTGTTGAATGAATAAATGAAAACCCTTAATCAACTTTACTCCAAAGAAATACATTGCTCCTTTAGTCCTATGACTCCCTGCTCTGGCTGGTAGAAAGGAAGCATTGGCACCCACGCAGTCAGTCATGCATGTAGGACTGGAAAAGCAACATGAGATTCTCATTTGTTGTAATGCCAAATGTTATTTGTATTTAGCCAAAATGTAGCTAATCATAGATATGTGAATAAATGCCCATAGAGAGTTCATTTCTGGACAAAGGAAATGCACTTTGAATTCAATCCAAAAGGTGAGTTATTTTAGGAAATTATGAAGCACCAACAATGACACAAAAGCAAAAACACACAAATAACCCAGATCTTAGAAAAAAAACACTATAAAGGTGACAACTCTAAATCCTTGAATGAGTATGGGGAACTCTGCCAAACAAAAGAGTAGATATTTCCAAGTGTAGATTCTTATCAACCCTGGAAATCCTTGGCGAAGCCTGTGGGGGTCTTGAGACCTGAAGGTCTTTCCAAAAGAAGGAATCGTTCTGGGCCAGTTGCATAAGAGGAATACTACTGGGACAAAGGAGGGGAGGCACAGTATTTGTATAAGGAAGAAAAAGAAAAGGCATGTGCTTAGAGATACTGTATTTAAGGTAAAAAAAAAAAAAAAAAAAGACTGTAGTGAAAGTAAGAAAATATCCCCAAATGACAAAATTATTGCCAGAAAAAGTAAGGTTCCCCCCATTATATTGAAGGGTCCCTGTGATCTTCTTGAGTTAGTGCAGACTCTTCAAAATACAAACTGTGGCATTGTTGATATCTCCTCCAAAAGCCCAAATGGCTCTTGAATTAAGGAAGCTTTTCTTTTCTTCTTTTATTTTTCTAGAGGATAGTAAACATGTTATATATTTCACTAAGTTTCTTTTCTGTCAAAAAAAAAAAAAGTCTCCTTCCTAAGGGAGTATGAACCCAACAATTTTTAAAAATCATGCTGAGGCTACAGCCTTCAAACTATCTATTTCTTTGTACATTTTAAACCATTCCAGATGTTTGAACTCAGTAAAATTTATTCAGTCAACTCATATAGAATGCATGTCCCATACCATGTGCTGTGCTGGGTATCAGGGATATAGCAGTGAACACATGGACAAAAGCCCCTGCCCTCATGGAGCTTCCAATCCACTGGGAGAAGAATGGACAATATAGAATAAGTAACACGTTTGGCTACACGTGCTAAGTATTAATATGTAGGAAGGTGGTAGTGAGGGTGAGTTGCGGTTTTAAGTAGCAGATCAGGGAAGACCTGAATCACAGTATGACATTTCAGCAAAGGCCTCAGGGAAGTAAGAGACTGAGCTGTCAGGCAAACAAGAGCAAATGCTCCAAGAGTGCGACCATCAGCTTTGCTGGAACAGGCAGGAATAGGTTGAGGACTGAGAACTGACCATTGCATGAGGAATGTGAACAAAAGCCTGACTGAAGTATGTTCGAGACAAAAGAGGAGAAAAAATGGAAACAGCAAGCATAGATAACACAAGTAAAACTGGTTTTGCTGTAATGGAGAACAGAGAAATGGAGCAATAGCTGGAGGACTAACTAGTGTCAGTGGATCTTTTTCTTTTTCTTCTTTTTTTTTACCATGAGAAAAAAAACAACATTTTTAACACTAATGTGCTAATGGGAATAATACAGTAGAGAAAAAAAATCTTGATGCAGGAAAGAAAGGTGATTTTGGGGGGTGATCATCTTTGTGTGGATAAAAGGAGGCCTGGTATAAGGCATTGGCTTTAGAAATCTGGACAGTTTCCACAGAAATAGGAGATGTAGCAGAGGACATGGGCCCAGATATGCAAGTAGGCAGTAGATACTGTGGAGACCTCTGAATTCCAGTACGAGTGAGCAAGGAGACGTACGATGGTATGGTTAAGAAAGAGTAAAATTAATTTTAATATTCTCAGGATGCTTAACCCAACAAAGGATTCTGGGACATGTAGTGATAATTAAATAATTATTTCTTAACTAAACTACTGCTTTTTAGGACAAGGATAAGGCATATATTTATACATGATAAAAAAGTAACTGTATGTTAAATCCTTCATGATTATTAGATTGACTAAAATTTACCACCTCAATGTGTCATGTGCTATTATTACTTAGACACATAAGACCAGAGGGAAGTATATGGTTGAGTAATGATTTAGGCCCCAAAGATGAACACTGAATTTGGATCACCATATACCAAGCCAAATTTCAATAAAATATTTTAGAACACTGTGTTTTGTATCCTGATTAAATTATTAATTTACAGTCTAAATTTGAAGAGGAATATCTCGAAGTGAAAGCATATAAAATAAAGGGGGGAAACATGATAGGACTGATCAGTAACAAAGCAATTGTATTAAATCTTAGATGAGAAGGCAGCATTTCTAACTTTATTAGGCTGCCATAATAAAATATCACAGACTCGTAGTTAAATAACAAATTATTTCTCACGGTTCTGGAGGCTGGAAGTCCAAGATCAGCATGTCTGCGGGTTTAGTTTCTGGTGAAACCTGTCTGTTTGAGTTGCAGATGGCAGCTTTCTCACTGTGTCCTCACATGGCCGTTCCTTTATGCAGGTATACTTCTGGTGTCTCTTCCTCTTCTCATAAAGATATCAGGCCTATTGGATTAGGGCCCTACTCTTGTGACCTCATTTAACCTTAATTACCTCCTTAAAGATCCTATGTCCAAATATAGTCACATTGGGCCTTAGGGCTTCAATATAGGAATTTAGAAGTAAAAGGACATAATTCAGGCCATAACATGATGTTAAAGGTTTTCTAGATATACGAGTTACTAGACTTCGGCATTCTCACTGTTTGGTATACTGGGTATCCAGTGTAATGGTAGCATATATATCAGCATATTTAGACTAATCCATCAAATGACTATCTTATCATGACAGAAAATGGAAATGGAGGAAAATTAAGGCCATCACAGAAACAGTTTCGTCTGGCACTTTGTTGTGCCCAAAATAGTGTCCAAGTTCCCTAATGTGACATCCTCCACAGTCCATCCCCTTCCACTTCAGCCTCTTCATTCAAATGCCCCAAATCTCTAGCCACCATTCTTTGAACTTGCCACATCCTTTCATGACTCTGAGCCCCTGAACAAATGAGTTACTCTGCCTATAAAGATAAGCATCTTATTCTTCATCTGACAAAGCCATACTTACTATCTCAGTTCTGGCTGAAATGCCACTGCTATCAAGCCTTTACTGTCCATCCCCCTACTTCAAGCAATAAATTGTTTTATTTTCCATCCTCCTTGACAGTAATTTTATCTGGACACTTGTAGTTATTTGTTGTCATGGCTCTCTCCCCTACCACACGGCATTCCCTCAGGAGAAGCACCTTTGTTTTATTCTTCCTTGTACCCACAGTTCCTAGTGCAGTTCCTGAGACATGATAAAGTCTCAGTGACTATCTGAGTAATAAATGGATGGATGCATAAACGTATGAGTCATTCATTCAACAATTATTTACTGACTCCCTTACCGTGTTCCAGATACTGCCAAGGTGCTGGGAATGCAAAATGGCAAAGGAGATAGACACAATCCTTTATGGAACTTGGAGTCTGGAGATAGAGACAGAAAAAATGTAAACCAGCAAATGCAAGGATTTTAAATTGTGATATGTGCTATGAAGGAAATTAACCTGGTTCAGAAATAGAGAAAAATAGAGTGAATCTACTTTTGAAAATAGAGTGAATCTACTTTTGATAGGGTGGTTAGGGAAGGCCTCTCTGAGAAGTAACATGTCCAGCTGAGAGCTGAAGGATGAGAAGACATTAACAAGAGGATGTTCCAGAGAAGGGAACAGTATATGCAGAGGTCCTGAGGCAGGAAAGAGGTATTCAAAGAACTGGAATGTTTAAATAATTGAAAGTAGGCAAAGATGACAGGGGCATGGTGATTAAGAGGGAGACTAGTAGGAAAAGAGATCTAGGCAGACAGGAAGCAAATCTTACAGACCATGGGGAGAAATTTGTTTTTTAGGTCTGATGCAGTAGGAAAGCAGCTCATGTTTTATAGAGATCATTCTGACCACTATAAAGGAAGAGATTGAAGGGGTAGGAATGAGTGAAGGGAGATACATGTTAGAAAATTGCTGTACTTCAGGTAAGAGATAATGAAGGCTTAGACTAGGCTGGCAGCAGTATAGATTGGAGACACAGACTAGAGAGACATTTTAGAAGAGTCAACAATGTAGAAAGTAACTTGCTGGAGAAATGAAAAAGAGGAATCAAGAATGACTCTCATGTTTTTGACCTGAGCAATAGATGGTGCCATTTATTTAAAACGAAAGGTCTAAATACAGAAAGGTTTAGGGGATGTGGTGAGGATGAAAAGGAAGAGTTCTGTTTTAAGTAGCAAGGCCTAAAGTAATCCCAGTGGCAATTTCAAGTGATTGGTTGAATATATAAATGTGGAGCTCAGATAAGAGGATTGGAAGGCATTACTATATAGTTGGCATTTAAAGCCATAGAAGAGAGTATAGATAAAGAAAAGAGGTCCAGAATCAAGCCCTGAAACAACACACCAGCGATCTTAGCTATGAATTAAAAAGATCAATCAGTGAACAATACATAAAACGAATTTGAGGAGGGAAAATGACTGAGGATCCATTGCACTGGGTGACCCAATGGATGATGCAGACCTAGGCTAGTGTAAGTGAAAACTGATCCTTTTTCTCTTCTCATTATCGGCTCTGTCCCATGGCATTCTCATTTCATCTCCTAAAGTCAACCATTGCCTCTGTGTTTGTATTTTAATCTTAATATTTCTACCTGCTTGCTGAACATCTCATTCTGAGCATCCCACCAGTACCTCAAATTAAAAGACCCCCCCAAAAAATCCAGCTCATTTCTTCCATCCACCTGTATTGCTCTTCTTACACTACTACTCCTATTGATAGCACTATGGGTCTCTCAGTGACCTAGAAATGAAAAGGTGGTTCTGTCACTGAGTCTTTTTTTTTTTTATTTTAATAAGTTGCCAAATTCTTTTGATTATGCACCTTTAATATTATTTAATCAAGCTGTTTCCATTTGTAAAATATAGTCACTTTAAAAAGTATCCACTGTTATCATAGATGCTAATGAAATTCTTTTAACCAGAGATTGTGTTACTATTTTTAAAAAACTATATTTTCTTGAAATCTTTCTCCTAAAAATCTCTCTTTGGCCTGAGATATAGTATGAGAAAAAGTTAAGACAGTCTGCAGAGAGATTTAGACTGGCAAAGCCATTCAGCCTTAGCAGAAGGAACTACTTTGGTTCTATTTTTATCCTCACATTTAGGAATGAATCACTGAAAGCAGAGAGAGAAATAGAGATGGATAGGAAAGACCTGCGCCATCTAATTCATCTCCTTGTTAGTGCAGGGAAGTTTCCTATGTCAAATACCTCTGAAATATTGTGCAATAAAAGTCTTAGATTACAACATTTCAATCATTTTGTAAGGTGATTAATTATCTTTCCAGTTGCTCTCAGCTTTTTTCTCTGAATTCCTTTCCATGTATCCCTGTCATATGAGAGGTGTTTCCCTTTGTACCCAGAAGGGACCAAGGATCACAAAGGGATGAATGCCAATTATTTTCTGTAGTGGTCATGAGTCTTACATTAATTTACTTTACTGCTTTATGATCTTTGTTGTGACCAGTGGCACACATTTGTGAGGTCATTTACCCAGAACAAACAGTGGTTCAGTTTGTCACTTAGGATGTTTAAAAACTAACAGGAACTTCTAGATATCAAACATGTCCCTTGACACCTAATGGCACAGATGCAGTATTCTAATGAGGTCAGTGATATACTTAGTGTGGGTGTAATACTCATTATGCCCTATAGCTCTTTGGTGGAAGAGAGGGGGTAGCATTTTGGAGTAGTATGTTTTTAAGTTCTTTGACTGTTGTTTAATATCTCTGTAATCTTATTTATCACATAAGAATTTATATGTTTTCTTAAAAGATGTATTCTGTTGATTTTCTGATCGATTCTCTATATTCTGTCTTATCCTTTTTTAAAAAAATATTCTTACTCAGTAGGTATTATTTTTTCAGTTTCCATGATGCTTGCAAACCTCTTAATTGGTGCACTTCTATATGTGCCATTAACATTCTGCATACCCCCTCTTCCACATCATTAATAAAGATGCTAATGATACTAGATCTAGCATTTCCTTTGTGCACGCTACCCCAAACTGAATATACTCCATATAACATTATTCTTTGTTTACAGTGTTTGACATAATTCTTAATCCAGTTCAATCTGTTCTTATTCAAGACAATAGTTTGGGCAAGAAAAGTTCACATGAACCAAAACATACATTGTAGTTTTTAACTGATTTCAGAAACCTCAATTATATAACTTTAGTAATTTTAACATAGTTTAAATTATTCCTCAGCAATCTAGAGCATTCATAACTAGCTACTTATGAAAAGCAACAATATAGGAATTTGAGACCTAATTTTTCATAAGCCACCCATTTCCTCTACAGAGTCCTAATTTGGACTTTTAAGCAGCTGCCACTTTATAATATTCACTTTTTCTCCAAGTTGAGTCTGTAAAACTAAAGACCAGGCTAGAGGCCTTGGTCAGCTCTGGATACTGAGAGTAGAAGGTCATGTCTGACTTGACTTTTCTCCTTATATGTTATAGAATTCTGGCAGCTACCCAACAGCTAACCCAGAACTATTTTTCTTAGGAGACTGCAATAAAATTGTAAAGTAGCAGTATTAAGATTTATCAGAAATGTTAATGGACATGCTTGGGTTTAGTGACACGCACTACAAAAAAATAAGTGTTCCTTGGTCCACGATGTACATGAACTCAGCATTGCCCCCTTCCCTTGACCATGGACAAGCATGCCCCCAAGAAGACTTCATTCTGTCTCATCTGGTGTTCTAAGGAAACCTAAAGCCACAGAGATCACAACAGCTGCAATAAATAAAGCATCTGTTCAATACATTTCCATGCCAAATATTATTCAGCATTCTTTTGGCCTTGGTTTGATAGAAAACAGCGTGGTTAACTTACTGCCTCTCCTTTACTACAGTGAGCCCCAAGTAACTATGAATGATTTAACAATTCAAAATTGCATGTGAACAAAATCACACTATTCCCTCTACTTTAAAATTATTAAGACAATTATAAAAAGAACCCCCCCAAAATGTAATAAAGGAAGTCTATTGTTATTAATGAAGAGGTACTAGAATTAATACTTGGCTTTTTTATTCTCCTCAGAGAAGATATTAGAAAAGCATTCAGAATATGTGTCCATGCAAATGTATGGGTTGGAGGGAGATCTTTAAAAAATAAGTGTTACGTATGTGGCAATATGAGGAAGAATATTATTAAGGAATTTAAGAGAATTTTTATGCAAAGTCTTATCATACAGTATTATGATCTCAGGGATATTTTGTGATATTTACAGAGTCTTCTGATGTTCATTTATTCAGGTCTTATTTTAAGGAAAAACTTATAAGATTCAGATCTAAAATATAATTTTGTAATATGCCCAGTTTATTCCATTAAAGCCAACTCAAAAAGGAGTGATATAATGATGTAAACAATTCCCACTCTTTGAGTTGTTACACTTCACTTGAAATGCATTCCTTCTGGATTAAAACAGCAATTCCTCTTTGTTTCCCTCTCCAGGCTGAGGTTCAACTATGCTACCTGGAAGCACAAAGAGATGCTGTTGAGCAGATGTCCCTCAAGCTGTACAGCGAGCAGTACACTAGCAGCAGCAAGAGAAAAGAAGAGTTTGCTGATATGTCAAAAGTTCATTCAGTGGGAAGCAATGGGTAGGGAACTATTCTTTTTGTTGTTTTATTCTCACTAATCTACTTTTTCAATGATTTTCCACTGGTAAGTGTTAGGTAGGCATTTCCTCCCTGGCTAACAGACAAGGAGAAGCTCAATAGACTAGGCATTTATGTTCTTTTCCATTCATGCCAGAATTGAAGATTGTGGATTTTATCAGCCTCTGTCATCTAACCCAGAAATTCCTAACTTTGTTATTATACTTTTGAATATAGCCTTATGATTTTATGAGTGTTTTGTGACTACATTGTATCTATAGTATTGATCTTCCTTCTTCATAAATTATTTTTTCCTTATATTTCCCCCCTTTAAACTTCACAATTTATGTTAAAGTCTATTTAAGGAATTTTAAACACTTGAATCTCACTGGAAACTTGGTAGAACATAATTTCCTGAGTAACATAGGAAATTAATAATTGTGTAGAGCCCATGGGCTAGCTTCTTAGCTTCACATAAAGTCACTTGGTATAACAGACTAGCACTTGAATTGTCTATGGTATTCAGTGACACCTTCAGTGACCCATCAACAATTTCATTCAGCCTGAGACATATGGCTGTATTTGTATTATACTAACTGCCTATACTATTGAATAGTTAAGTCATGTATTCAGATATTTTCAAATGACTTTAAAGTTATGCAAACATTGTGTCTCTGTATTTTTTCTTTTCTGGATCAGTTTTAATATTTAATAGGTGATTATTAGAGTAAAGGAGTAGTGATGAAATTTAATTATTTCATAGTTTTAATAACTTGATAATAATCATACTCATAAAAATGGAAACAGTAACCTCTTTCACTTTTATTCTTGAACCAGACAACAAGGGGGATAAACTATTCTCCAAAGTTATATTACATGTTAATAGCATTATATAAACCTAAAGGGTATAACTCTAGCCAAAATATTCCCTGAAAGGGCAGAAGGAAGGAGCCTTTTCATGTGCTTATTGGCATTTATCTTTTAAAGTGCTTATAGTTCTGACTGGACATACAATCCTCATATAAAGTTTTGGGATAAATTAAGTATACAGATTACACTTTCTGTCTTCTTATAAAATCCCAGGGTTCTAAGAATACAGGAAAAGTATCAGAGTCATAATTCTGTTTTAGAAAGGAGAAAGGATTTTTCAAATTTTCAGATTTATCTATCTATATAATTTGTTGCTCTATCAGTATATTTTTTATATGTAAGACATTTTTATATATAGTCAATTCATCTTCTTTGATTCAGTAGACATTTATTCAACAGAAGAAAAACACAGCAGCAAGTAAGAAAGAAAAGGTTAAATCTTGAAGCATGAACAATAAGCTGTTTTAAGGACTTAATATGCTTTAATTTCTTTAAATGCCTAAATGGTCTCTGGTGTATATGCAAGCACAAACTTTAGGTCACATTTTCATGTTTTCTAAAAGCCCTGGGGATTGAGCGGCACCACGTGCTTCTGACCTCAGATTCCAAGAGCCCAACCTGAGTACTTACTCTGGACTCCACAAATCATAAATCTGCCCTGGGAATTGCTTAGTTAACAACAAGCATTGTTCTGTGAAGTGGGAGTAGGTGAACTTGCCTGATATCCTTTGTTTATGCTCCCTGGGGTGCTGAAGGGTGTGCATTGTGCAGAAATTTAAGAGCGCACTGAAGGAAAGCCAGCTATTTAATACTAAGGACAAAAACCATATACTCCTTTCTATTTTCTGTTTACATACAGAAAAGCATTGTTTGAGAAATGCATGTGGGTGAGGTTATCTGGGATGTCCTGTCCCTAAAACTCTCTGTTCCCACAGTTAAATCCTTAATTCTGAAGCCTTAAAAACATAGCTTTGTAAAATTATCTGCAACAATGATACATAAACTTCATTAACCGTTCTTTTTGTTACATAGAATGAGCATTGTTTTCAATAAGTAATTGTGGGCCTAGTGTGGGCTTTCAAGGGTCTTCATTCCATATGCAGATATCCAATATACTAAAAAGAAAATTAAGTTGGTGATACATTTCATATATTTTGATTTTTTCCTAATGGCTACATGCATGCTAAGATGATTATGTGTACTAATGTAGTTGAAAAATGAATAAATCTACTCCACAGAAGATTCAGCTCATACATAGAGTGGTGACCTTGAATTTGTGAGAAGTTTACATGACCAAAATATCTTTTAGAAATGAATTTATAACCTCTCTGGCTTGATGAAAAGGTGTGCATCAAGGTGATACATCACAGCTTATATACAGCTATGAATTGTGTCGTTAGCAGTCATAAATATGTGTGGTGAGAGGATCTCCCTGAATGTATGTGAAACTGTATGAGCTCTAGTAAGAGAGTTTGTTTACCTGTGGGAAACACCTGGCACTGTCTCCAGCATCTCAAAGTGGAACCATGGCTCCCGGAGGGACCTACAGTTTGTAGTGATTATCAGCAGTAGCAGAAGTCAATGCTTTTCAATTTAAGTGAAAGCACTTATTAATTGCCTTGTTTCTGTCATCCAATAAATATTCATTGGGGGCCTACTATGTACATGGCATGATGCTTTGGACATAGTTTGTCAAGAACATTTACATTCTATGTATTTTGTAAAGTGTAACCATCTCTTTTTCAGATACCTCTTCCTATTGAGAGCTTGTCTGATTAAATTTTTCTAATGAATTTCAAAGATGCTATTTAATTCATTAACTAGCATCATACTTACTGCCAAAATTTAGCATAGATTAAAAACAGGGTCCTTTGTTTAGTGAACAAATGAGAGAATTGAGAGGCAAACAGGCTGGTGACTCACTTGTCTGGGATAGAAGCTTTAAGATGGAGCTAAGACTTCAACTCAGGACCCTGGGTTCATAAAGTTGCCTTTTCTTATAAGATTTCATTCAGACCCTTGGTAAACTTTATCCTCCTAAATCCTGTTGTGCATATTCCATACTGTATGAAATTTGAATTAGGGTATCTTCCTAGGATGGACAAAGGGAGAGTCTTAAGAAGATTTTATTAAAACCACAAGGAAGTTTGAGCGCAAAACATTGCAAAGCAGATTTAAATCAGAACAAAACTAACTCATTCATTAATTTAACAAACACCTTTAATATGTCAGGCTCTGTATCAAGAAAAGAGATTAAAAAGGTGAAAATGAAATTGTCCCTACACATGAGAAGCTCACAGTTTGGTAGGAGGAGCCAGATCTCTGTAAAGAACACGGAATGAAGGATTTCAAGTGCTGAGTTATTAATAGAAATCTGGGTAGGGAAGAGGGCAGGGCTTATTGAAAGCAGAGCTCAATTCTGATTGTGTCAAGTGGAATTGGAGCAGGTCAGGAAACACAGCAGAGAGAGAGGGCCCTGGAGATGATTTTTGAAGGAGGCTAGGTTGAGGAAGAGCTTTTCCATTTAATCTGAAAAACTGTCATTGAGCACCCACAAAGACAGAACACAGTCCCTGCCTTCATTGAATTTATTGTCTAGCGAGAGAATATGGCAGTAAGCCAATGCTGACCTGTGCAGTGAGAAAGAAGGGGAAACAGAGTGCTAGGGGAGCTTAGAGCAAACAGGATGGGCTCCATGAAGTAGGGCTGCATCTGTCATATTCACTGCACTCTCCCCTGCATCTGGTGCAGTGCCTGGCACATGCTAGTTGCTCAATAAATGAGTGAATAACTAAAACTGATCTGGGCCTAAGAGATAGGAAGCAAAGGTCTAGAATGTCAAACTGCCTGTTGTTCTCATAGGACTGGACAGCAGAGTAAAAAGTTGGAGGAGGTGTGAAAAATAAGGCTTTGGAAGAAGCTGAAGTCCAGATCCTGGAGTTAATTGTTGAATTCATGGTTCTTAAACAGGATAGTGCATCAGGATCACCTGATGAAGCTTTTAAGCAGAAAAATGCCTGCCTGCACCACTCTACTGAAAATATTGATTCAGTAGGCAGAAGTGGATGATAATGATTATATTCTAATGCTCACCACTCATTGGGAACCATAGCTCTGAACTATGGTCTCTGGACCAGCAGCATCACCATCTCTTAGGAATTTGTTAGAAATGTCATTTCTGGGTCCCACTCCAGGCCTACTGAATTGGAAAGTCTCAGGGTGGAGACTAGCAATCTTTGTTTAACAATCCGCCCAGGTGATTCTGATGCTGAAGTTTGAGAAACACCACTTTGGGCTTTGGAGATTTTTAGGTTGGGCATTAATGGAGAGTGTGGAGAGTGGATTGGAGACTAAAGCCTGAAAGAATTGGTAAGCCTCAGTGACCCATGGGATGAGGGGAGTGAAGAAAACAGAACTACTCTGATGTCCCAGTGATTGGATCAACAAGGAGATAGAAAATAGGAGTATTTGGATTCAGATGACTTTGGCATCAGTCACCATTTAATATTTATTGAGCACCTATTAAGTACAGGCTGTGCTAGACACTGGAGACATGGAGGCTATGGGCCACAAAGGATGGCAGGTATATGTAAATCAGGAAAGCCTTCCAGAAGTGTCATGGATGATGACCTAGGGTCAGAACTGACAAGTGTGTTTCCCACAGAGGAGGCAATGTGTGCAAACAGATGGAACCACTAAAGAGTATTTAGCATGACTAGCTTGGCAGTTTGCAACAATTTTTCTGGTAATAGTGTGGAGAATAGATTGGTTAGTGCTCAGGTAAGAGGCTACTCCAGTCATCCATGTGAGAAATAGGGCCTGAGCTAAGACAGCAGCAATGGAAACGGAAAGAAGGAAGTTGAATTGACAAACATTAGTCATCGTATGGATGTGGGTTGTTGAGGGAGGGGGGATTTAAGAACAGACCTTCATATTTCAGGCTTGTGCACTCTGGCAAATGGATGTGTCATTCACTGAGGTGGGGAATGTGAGGAGTAGTAGAGGGGAAAGAAGCTGAGTATTTGGGACATAGTTCTTTTGATGATCCATGGAACATCCAAGTGGAAATGCCTAGGAAGCAGGTCTGGAGCTTGGAAATGTTTTGGGCTCCTCAACCGTCAGTAAGGACAGTGTGGTGACTATGGGGTGGCAGAGGCTGAGAGAGCTAGGAGCTTACCTGGTGACAGACCATTCCCTTCCCCCCAGGTGAACATAACATTGTCTTTTAGAAATGCATGTTTTAAAAACTATGGATAATCAGAACATTTGATTTCAGTTAGAATATTTCCTGCTGTATTATACAAGGCTTACAAAATAAGGACCACATCATTGAGAATTCCAGGTGGTATCTTGATTAACAGGAATTAAAGACTACAATTGACTATTATTTCCTTTATCTATATAGGTAAAACCTCCGGGTCCTAGATATTAGAATGTATTAGGTCCACTCTGATTGCTTCCAACTATCCAAATAATACCTATCTTTAGGGATAGGCATGCATTCACTCTAGTCTAATTTCCTCAATGAGGAGAGAGAGGATACTAGATTAAAAATTAAGAGGAGAATTCGAGTTGGCACTCTGCTACTTTTCAGTTGTGCAACCTTGATTGGGAGATTTACCTTACCAGGATGCAATATCTCAGTCTATAAAATGGGAATAGTTATTCCAGTCTACTTCATGTATTTCTTTTGCATCAAGTAATATAGTAATTAAAGACAATATCTAAAATATCTGGAATGTAATAGATATGTGAAAAACCAGTGAATTAAATATTTATTGTGCAACTATTATGTTGCAGGGAGTGGTACAAGATGCTAGAAATGAAAAAGATACATGAGATTTCATCTCCCTAGTCCTCAGTGTAGTGAGGAAACTTAGATCATCTTATAAAACAATGGGCCAAATTTAAGATACAGAGTGTTATTAGGGGTACTGAGGAAGGCTACCTAATCCAGTGTTGTTGAAAGGGGTCAGGGAAGCTTAGGGTATGAGGGAACATCTGAGCTGTCTTAAAAGATGCATAGATTTTAGCCATTAGAAAAGGGTACAGGGAGGACAGGGATTTCAGCCACAAGACAGTAACTAGGTAAGGATGCATATCTGTGTGTGTTGAGGTTTATCATAAACAATTTGATGTTGTTGAAGCAGAAGGGCATGGGGATGATTCTTGACTCTGCTTCCTGGGATCAGGAGGGATTCCCAGGGAAGTTCTTAGGGACTTACACTCTTGTGGTGAAGTTCTAGAAGATAGCTCAGTCACATCAGCCACATGCCAGACTTCCTCTGCCTGTGGAAGAAATTGGGCAATCTCCACAGATGGAGATATAGCTGAGGTGTATGCCTTGTGTCTAAGAATATGGGAGTAATTCACCCCTCATCACACAAGGCTTTAGTGTAAATTTCCCTCCCTGTCCAAGCAGTGTATGTAGGTTATTCCTAAACACAACAGATTGAATGAAATGAACTTTAAATAGACTACAATAGTATAATAGACCAAAAGTTTGGCAGGAAATATGAGTTTGTTTTCCTTTAGGAAAAGAAGTACCTCTGGATTGTTGTGAAAACACACACAAATATTAACATATATTTATATATTATGTAATACAGATTTATATATTATTTATAATACAGATTTATATAATATATAAAATATTAATATTTTTGTATCTATATTTTATTTATACACTTGTTATATTTATAAAACATCTCCAGTGAGAAATGATATTGACAAGTGAAAACAAATAAATCACTATTTAAAAATATCAATATCACTTGAGCAAAGACCAAACTTATTTCTCTAAATTAAGTAGTAAGATATCCAGAATGACTTACTTCAACTACCTGAGAAAGGATATAATCACTCTGGATTTCACTGCTATGGGGTTATCTTTCTGGTTTTCACCTGACATAAAAGTATCTCTGTGCATTTGGATGGTCACTCATGATCAGTCCTAGTGTCTCTGTCTCTGTCTCTGTCTCTCTCTCACTCTCACACACACACACATTCACACATGGTGGGTATTTTTGGAACATTGCTATATAAAGTATTTTCTTTTTGGTACATATCAGCCATAAAATGAAGTACTCTTCTTATATGTGCCAATGTTGAGAACACTTTTACAGATAGATTAAATCACTAGACGGCCCAAAGAAACCTTATTTCCATCCTGCATTTCTACTTCCTTCCCTTTACTCTTTCCATGTCTCAATGTACCAGTGGATCAGTGTTCAATTTAGGCCCTTTTTGCTCCTTCCCTGGTACTCTGGTGCTGTGATAACAATGCGGCATGCAATCAAAAAGAAAAAAAAGTGCCTGGCTACTTCCAGGATAACTGATATTCTGACCACTGTGTGATTATTAAAATAGGTCTTTCAGGACCAAAACAAACAAAAAATTTCACCACTAGAAATGTATTCATTTAGAGTCATGATATTATACCCCTTTAATGTGCAAATACATTAAACTAATTGCAGACTTAGTCTTCCACTTCAGTGATCTAATGCCATCTATGCCAGGAGCCAACAAAGGGCAAACCAGAGAGGTGGAAGCATACTTTCTGGGAAGTATGATTTCAGAGGTAACAGTAAAGTCAACTAATAAGTGTGTGTGTGTGTGTATGTATATCCCTTCCATCTTAACAATGCTCAATTTCTGTACAGTTTTGGGAAGTTGATGGGGCCCATTGAAGAGGGAGAGACATGCTAACACAGACAATGAGAAGGCACCTAAGAAAAATCTAATCTACCTCATTTTAGTGTGCAGAGCTTAACTCTTTAATTTAAAATTTAGTCCTATGTTCATTCCCCCATCTCCTTCAACAAAGGATTTGAGTCAACTTTTAAGAATATTGACAATAAAATAGAATAAATGTTTGACTGAAATAATTTAGGCAAAAGTAAAATATTTGTAAGAAAATAAACAAATGTGTATTTTATGAATGTCTTCAAGAAGGGCTAAGATTTGGCTCTATGCTATCCACACCCAAAAAGTAGAGTGATATTTCATCCATTAGAAAATTCATAGTGTCCTAAGACTAAAAGTAATAATTTATCAGGTGAAGCGCAACATCTTACGATGTTGAGTCCTGAGAGGAATTTCTCCTGTAGTTCTTTAAGGCAAAAACAGATGTCTGTGATACTACACCCCTACAAGAGAAACCAAATTCCCAAAGCAGTTTTTTGATGTAGGCTACAGAAGTGATGTCAAAGCATAATTCAGTAAGAACAATCTTATAAGTAACTCAAACCTAGTCTGAGCAAAGCACTCTGTGGGCAGGGTCAGCCTCAATGGAGGATATAGACAAATTCATCTTGAGAGAACTCTCCATGTTAATTCTGCTACCAGGCTTTTGTTAGGGATCGGGCGACAGTTATTTCTAGGTTGTTTATCAATTGTCTATTAAATTTTGGAAAACCAGTGAGGACTAGGGTAGAGTGGGCCTTTTACAAAAGCGTTATTTCTCTAATCCACACCAGTGTGCAGTAGCAGGTCTGGATCTAGTCCCCTTGTAACACACAGATGATAACATAGGAAGGTTTATTTCTTTTTTAAAAACAACATCATCTCTTGCTTTGTCCTTTGAAATACAGTTCCCTGTTTGTTCTCCTAACTGCTGATTTTAAAATTCTTCAAAATGTTTTCTAGTTCCTTGGATACAACTTAGTCCAGAGTATTAGCTGAAAATTTGGACAAGGGTTTGACCTCCTGACTGCCTAACAAAATCCTCTAAATATACCCAAAATTCTACGTTGATATTTCTAATTTTATGGATAATGTTGGTGATTAAAATTTTATGGATTATCTTGTTGCTTTATGCCTTTATTTCAATAACAGGTGTTTGTGGACAGACAGTCCATGAGAAAGTGGGGCTAGTTATTAACAAGGTTGTAGGCTTGATTTTATTTTTCTTAGACATTTTCACATGTATGTAGGTATATATAAGAATTGAGAAAATTACTGCTGGAAAGAACTCCATATTCCTTTTTATTTATTAATAGCAAAGGCAGTCTGCTTTTCTCATGAGGAAGTTGCTCATGAATTTTCATTCAAAATAGTAAATTAGTGTCCACAGTTTAATATGTTTAGAGTGGAAAGGGATTCTACATGCAACTGTGCATATCAGATTTCATGTCTGGAAAGCTAAATTTTATTCTTTAATGATATTATGATTGGGGTAGGTGCCACTGTTATATCTCCCTTCTGTGCTTACATGCCACATGGAGTAGAGGATGATGGGAAATTCTGATCTATTATTAGTATTTTATTTCGGTAAAATACTCAAACTATATTTTTGCAAGATTTTGTTACCATTCCCTTTAGTGTCTTTTGAAAACCAGAGACAAACTTCCCTAGGCAAATGATGTGAACAGTGAACACTTAGCGAATATTTGGGGAAAGAATCAATATGCTAAAGAAGCTAGGAAAATTGGATCATTTAATAGAACTCCCAACATAGACAAGGTGGTATTTCAAGAACCAGTCTGGTGTTTTTAGATGTTAATGTGAAATGAACATTAAGCATACAAAAGATGGATTCTTAAATGTCCCCCCCCATATATATGTATGTATATATACACACATATAAAAATTACTGGGCCTTAGATAGAAAAACTGCAAGCACTTTTTAGTGTTTTCTTCAACCAATAATTGCTCTATTTTGATGATTTCTTAATTCGGTTGTCTATTTTCATCAAAATTCCGTAGTGGCCCAAGCTGAAACCTCATATATTCACACACATCTCCCATTGATTTCACTTGGGTGAAACTTTATCGTTTAAGCAAAGTTTAAGTTGAAATGTTGAGTTAATGATGCTCACTTTAAATACCAAAGGCTGAATGCATTTATGTATTCAAACACTTAGCTAGTCAAACATAACTCCCATCAGGGTTTAGAGTAAGGATGATTTCTTAAACTATTTCAGCCTCACAAGTAATATATTGCCATCCAATCTGCTGAAAAATGATACTAAATAAGCTTGTTAGTATTTTATTTATTTGGTGAAAAGCCCTGGGATCTTTTTTAACCTTCAAAAGGCAGAGTAAAATGGTGGGTGAGCTGTTGAGAAATACTTTTTGCAATTACTCATAGTAGTTAAACCCAAACTTAGAAATAAACACTAAAGAAAAAATTGTACACCTATTTCTCTGTAGCCTTGTTTCTATCCCTATTAGATTTGTAGACTATAAAATAAATAAATTCATAATTCTATATTTATCTAACAAAAACTTACTTTGAGTTAGAATACTTTTTCTCCCTATAACATGATTAAACTTTTAGACCTCCTAAAAGGTTATACCTACAACAGAATATCCAACTCTTCTTGTAAACCCATTTAAGGTCAAGTATATGCCAATTTCAAGGAAAACTATCAAGAAGAATACCACTTTGGTGATGTGTTTGCTTGATAACACTTTCATAGAGAATGTAACAGATTTATAGAGTACTAAAATGGTATGCTTTTAGACCTTTTAACATCTAGGAGATTACAAATGAGAGTGAATGAGTTGACACAAACCTGAACACAATTACAAAGAAAATTTTATGAGGAAATCTCCTCCAAAAGACTAGTTCTTAAGATTCTGAGCTATTTGCCACAGTTTCAATCATCTCTCTCCCTCCAAAAAAGGGAGACTAAGGCATTTGTCACTAGAAATTCAAGAAAAGAACCGGGTTCTAAATTCAGCTGATAGAGTTAGCATTTTTTTCATGAGCATACAGAACCGTTAACCAGTTCTATGCTACCCTTGATAAATTCACTCCTCTTTGATCTTTTGTGTTTTCTTGTATAGTAGCTAGCAGTTTCCCTGGACACATTGTCTTTTATAAAATCACTTGAAAAACACACACCTTTGCAGGAAGTATAAACACAAGAAAATAAACTATGTCCTTACCAATGTGCACATTAAAGTGTAGTCATTTCAGAAGCTTTCAAAAGGGCGAACAAAGAAATTCAGTAATTTATTTCTGATTTGTTGCAAAGTTACACGTTTGATTTCACTGAATTTGGATAACTCTCAGGTCTTTTCCAATTTGAAAATTAACACATCGTCAAGAATCTAAAATCAGGCAAAAATGCTTTAAACAAAAAAGGTTTTGTCTACTGTATTGAGACTTTGTGAGAATTTGTTGTTTAGGATGTTGGTGCTGATTCTATGCCAGTGAAACAAAATATGGTACCAAAGCATTTACTGTATCTGACAAATCAAATATCAAACCTAAATATTCTCAGCTAGGATGAAAACCACCTGGAGAAAGGGTAAGTATCTGTGTTAGGCTTATCTGTCACTAGCAGGTCTCCAGTGTAGACTGAGGAGTCTTAGGTACATGTAACTAGAAGAAATGGCTTTTGTTCTAAGGCCCTTGTTAATAATAGAAAAGAAATGGCTCCATAGATATAAAAGCATGGTAAAAGTCAGTAAAGAAATTTCCATGATTTTGAGCATTTTATGTTTCTCTCTATAGTTTTTACTTATTTAAAGTCTATTCGTTAATAATTCTCATTTTCATAAACCTCCTTTAATTTCACTGTGGAAAAGAGGAGGAGGTGAAAGGCATGGGAAGACAACTAACATTAAGTGAGCATCTACTACATATACCATTTTAAGTAAGCAAATGTGCCGTTGTCATATAGTAAAGACAAAATATCACCTACAAAATGAGTGAGGGAGTCTGTCCATGTTGCACTGGTTGCTTTGGTACTAGCATTTGGGGATGAGATACTATTATCTCTGTCAAATGCTGCTCCTCTGAAGTCAACCTTGCCCCTACTGAAGGCTTTGGTTTCATCATCTACATTCATTTATCATCATTCACCAAGTACAATGCTGGATACTGAAGACGCAAACATAATAAATTCATCTCTTGCCTTTGAATTGCTTAGTTATGATCAAAGTTCCTTTTTCTATCATACACATATGTGAAATGAAAACAAGTTTCTTTATTTTCCCTTGCTGATTGATAGTTTTTATGAGACAGCCTACAGTCATACTTTCCTAGAAAAGAAAGAAATAAATTTGCTTTAAGATCAGAGTTCAGCCTCTTAAACACATTATTGCCTCCCTAATAAATTGACATTGTCTTTAGGAAATAATCTCTAGGGATCAATGCTCAATTTTTTCAGATTTCCTATTCCTCTCCACTCTTTTCTCCAAGATGGCATTTGAGCACGGTTTTTTTGTTTGTTTGTTTTAGGGGTTTATATGATTTTGTGATTCTGGGATGCAGTGGGGTCTCCTGGCTTAAAACAGTGCTTGGATACAGGCTGGCTGGGTTTATTAAAGTGAGTCTTGTCGAGGGCATTATGAGGTTCTCCCCATGGAGGGCTATGGCCAGCGTAGCTTGTGTTGTTATCTTTTGGTGTGGTCAAGCCCCTGTAGTATTTCTTGCTGACTAAGTCTCATCTAGGCCCTCACTGACCCTGCTAGCTCTCTGAGATCTGTCTCCAGAGGCCCACCTGGGTCTTGTTGGAGGAGTCTTGGTGCCTATGTTGCTGTGGTAACACCTCTGTAAAGTTGACTAGCTGAACTCTCAGTAACTTTGGAGTGTCTTAGAGAGATGAGAGAACAGGGTGGCAAAGGGGTTCTAACTAAAGCTCTCTCTCTCTCTTTGACTACAACATCCCCACTCCAGGTTATTGTGGGGACACTTTGTAAGGCAATCTCCTCCCGGAGTTCCTTGCAGGAAATAGAGCTGACATCCCTGTGCTTTTGGCTTTTCCTTCAATCTGTCTCACATACCTCCTCTCTGGGTCGTAGGCCAAGAAAGGGGAGAATACCTATCTGAACACAGCTCTTCCTACCTTTATTTCCTTCTTACTCTCCAAATATAATGAAGTAGAAAGGGTGAGCTTTTTCTTTCCTTTCCCTTTTGCTTTTAATATTTCCCTGAATTATACTCTCCTAATTTTATGGGTGGCATTTTACCTTTCCCCTATCTTTATGATTAAAATATGGGAGGGTGAAAGGAGAGAGAAATGGTGACCATAATTCAGGAGGTATTTCTAAATGGTTATACCTGTCACATAAGCAAACATTCATTAATCATTCCTTGTTAGTCACAGAGTCAATAAAGGAAACCCGATGATTATTTTTTATTTGTCCCTGTTGCAGTGGTTGTTTTGATTTTTTTAGTATTTTGAAATGGGATACTAGATCAGATTTCACATGTATGCTGGAAGTCCTTGCTACTCAAAGTGTGATGTAGGGACCAGCAGTGTTGCTAATACTTGTTAGAAATCAGAATCCCAGGCCCCACCATAGGACAGTCACTGAATTAGTGCCTTCATTTCAATAAGATCCTCAGCTGCACTGTATGCACATTTGAGAAACACTGCTCTAGGCCACCGTAGCCTTACTGAAGGTTTCAGCTACATCAACTGTACCCATCATTGGCATTCAGTAAACATTTATTAATCATTTCCACATGTTAGAAAATGTTGAGCCTTGCCCTTGGGTACTTATGGTCCTAATCAAGGATCTTTATAATTATGGGAAAGTAATTAAAATAAAATAGACAATTCTAGATCTAGTTTCTTCCCATCACCAAGCACACCTTAATATTTTTTGACAGATTTATTAAGATTAAATTATACATTATAAAAGTGAGTGTTCATTTTCTTGGAAAGCAATCATTTAATGTATAGGGATAGAAACATTAGCAATAAAATACTCGATTGATACATTCAGATTCATACCTGAGCTTGCGGCTTCGTTAGTACTGATAGGGTTTTGCTCAGTTACAGTTTGACAAGACTGTAGGATTTCTTTTAGGGGGGATGATTTTTTTGGGGAAGGACAAAGTCATGGTTTTTTATCCTGCACTTTCATTTTCTGATCACAGTGTGTTAGAAGAATCTGGGCTTTACTTATTCACCAGGCTTTCAATAGAGAATCACATTAATCCTTTTAAGCTCCTTATTCTAATGATTTATTTTGTTGAAAACTATAGTGATCCTCCTTTGAATTTTAATTATCTCTGGCTATTCAAAGATTCATTGTTTTGACTTCCTGTCCTTACCTTTGTTTCCTACATGTCTGTGGGGAACACCTGTCTAATACTGGATCTGCCACTGGTTCTCACTGGCTTACTAGAGTCACTCAAGCCTATCTCTGAGTATTCAGCTGCAATGCTGGCTACTCATCCATGACAATAAATGTAAGATATATGTTTGCACAGGTAGGCAGATAGACAGCAGAGGGACAGATAAATTATTAAGTTATTTCCCAGTGAAAATATTTTGGATTTTGTGATCATATATCCAAATTAGTTAAATTAGTATTCTTTTTTTTTGTGGTTTTAAACAACACATATTTATCTTTTTATTTTTTAAGGTGTATGTTTTTAATTTTTTTATTTCTTATTTCATCATATTATGAGGGTACAGGATATTGTTATATATATTGCCTTTGCCCCACCTGAGTCAGAGCTTTAAGCATGTCCATCCCCCAGATGGTGTGCACCGCACCCATTAGATGTAAATATACCCATTCCCTCCACCCCCCTCCCACCTGCCCAATACTGGATGAATGTTACTACTATGTGTACGTAAGTGTTGGTCAGTTAATACCAATTTGATGGTGAGTACACGTGGTGCTTGTTTTTCCATTCTTATGATACTTCACTTAGTAGAATGGGCTCCAGCTCTATCCAGGATAATATAAGAGGTGCTAGATCACCATTGTTTTTTGTGGCTAAATAAAACTACATGGTATACATATACCATATTTTATTAATCCACTCATGTATTGATGGGCACTTGGGTTGTTTCCACATCTTTACAATTGTGAATTGTGCTGCTATAAACATTCTAGTGCAGATGTCTGTTTTATAGAATGTCTTTTTTTCTTTTGGTTAGATGCCCAGTAATGAATGGGATTGCTGGATCAAATGGTAGTTCTACTTGTAGCTCTTTGAGGTATCCCCATATTACTTTTCACAGAGATTGTACTAGTTTGCAGTCCAACCAGCAGTGTATGAGTGTTCCTATCTCTCCACATCCACGCCAACATTATTGTTTGGGGACTTTTTGATAAAGGTCATTCTCACTGGAGTTAAATGATATCTCATTGTGGTTTTGATTTTCATTTCTCTGATGATTAGGGATGTTGAGCATTTTTTCATATGTTTGTTGGCCATTAGTCTGTCTTCGTTTGAAAAGTTTCTGTTCATGTCCTTTGCCCACCTTTTTGATAGGGTTGTTTGTTTTTTTATTGTTGATTCTCGTGAGTTCTATATAGATTCTAGTTATCAGCTCTTTATTGGATATGTAACATGTGAATATTTTCTCCCATTTTGTAAGTTGTCTGCCAGCTCTCACGATAGTTTCCTTGGCTGTGCAGAAGCTTTTTAATTTGATCAGGTCCCATTTATTTATTTTTATTGTTGTTGTGTTTGCCTTTGGGGTATTATTTATAAATTCTTTGCCTAGGCCAATGTCTATAAGCGTTTTTCCAACATTTTCTTCTAGAACTCTTATAGTTTCATGCCTTAGGTTTAAGTCCGTTATCCACCGTGAGTTGATTTTTGCAAGAGGTGAAAGGTGCGGATCCTGTTTCAGTCTTCTACGTGTGGCTATCCAATTTTCCCAGCACCATTTATTGAATAAGGATTCTTTTTCCCAGTGTATGTTTTTGTCTGCTTTGCCAAAGATTAGATGGCTATATGAGGATGGTTTTATATCGTTAGTTCTCAGTTCTGTTCTCCTGGTGTATGCCTCTGTTCTTGTGCCAGTACCATGCTCTTTTAGTTACTATAGCCTTGTAGTATAGCTTGAAGTCTGGTAAATTGATGCCTCCCAATTTGTTCTTTTTTGCTTAAGATTGCTTTACTATACGGGGTCTTCCCTGGTTCCATACAAAGTGTAGAATTATTTTTTCTAGATCTACAAAAAATGATGTTGGCATTTTAATAGGGATTGCATTGAATCTGTAGATAACTTTGGGTAGTATAGACATTTTAACAATGTTGATTCTGCCAACCCATGAGCATGGTATGGTTTTCCACCTGTTTATGTCCTGTGCTATTTACTTCCTCAGTGTTTCATAGTTCTCCCTATAGAGGTCTTTTAGCTTCTTAAATATATTCCTAGGTATTTTATTTTCTTTGTTGCTATTGTGAAAGGTACTGAGTCTTTGATTTGATTCTCAGTTTGACTGTTGTTGGCATTTAGGTTTTTATAGTATTCTTAGATGATATTTTGTATTTCTGTGGTATCAGTTCTAATTTCTCTTCTTTCATTCCTGATTGAGCTTCTAAGAGTCCTTTCTTTTCTGCTTCTCATTAATCTAGCAAAGGTTTGTCAATTTTATTTTTTCAAAGAACCAACTTTTTGTTTTATTAATCTTCCATATAGTTTTTTTAATCAATTTCATTTAGTTCTTTGTTATTTCTTTTCTTCTGCTGGGTTTCGGGTTGGTTTGCTCATTCTTTTCCAGTTCTTTGAGATGATTCATTAGATTGTTTATTCGTGATCTTTCTGTCTTTTGGATGTAAGCATTTATGTATATAAATTTTCCTCTCAGGACTGCTTTAGCTGTGTCCCACAGATTTTGATAACTTGTGTCTCCTTTATCATTTGGTTTAAAGAATCTTTTGATTTCCATCTTAGTTTCCTCTTAATGCAATAATCATTCAGCAGAAGGTTGTTTAGTTTCCATGACTTTGTGTAGAGATGAGAGTTTCTGTTGGAGTTGATGTCTAATTTTATTCCACTGTGGTCTGAGAAGATGCATGGCATAATTTCTATTTTTTTAGATTTGTTGAGACATGCCTTGTGCCCTAGGATATGGTCAGTCTTAGAGAATGTCCCATGAGCTGATAAGAAAAAATATATTCAGTGGTTTTTGGGTAGAATATTCTGTAAATGTCAGTCAGGCCCATTTGTTCTAGAGTTCTGTTTAAGTCCATTGTTTCTTTGTTTATTTTCTGTTTGGAGGATCTGTCCTGTTCTGTCAGAGGGGTGTTGGAAGCCTCTGGCTATTACAGTATTGCTGTTTATCATTTTGTTTGTAGGATTTGCTTTATGAATCTGGGTGCACCTGAGTTAGGTACATAAATATTTAGAATTGTTATGTCTTCTTGTTGAATTGTACCTTCACCATTATATAGTGACCATCTTTCTTTTTCATTACTTTTGTTGATTTGAAGACTAAGTTACCTGAACTCAGAACTGCTATACCAGCTTTCTTTTGGCTTCCATTTGCATGAAATATTTTTTTGTATCCCTTTGTCTTGAGTCTGAATGCATCCTTGTGGGTTGGATGTGATTCCTGAAGACAGCGTATACTTGGCTTATATATATTTATCCATTTGGCCAGCCTCTGCCTCTTTATTGGCAGTTCAAACCATTCATATTTAGTGAAAGAATTGGTAAGTGAAGCAGATTTCTGTTTATCCTGTTGAGTTGAATGTTATTGCTGTGTTTTCTCTCTTGAGCCATTATATATCTGGCCTTTGACCTTTAGCTTTTGGTTGATTTTACATTGGTTAGTGTTAATTGTGCTGATCCATGTGTAACACTGTTCTGAGTACTTCCTAGAGGGCAGGTCTTGTCTTGATGAATTCCCTCAGTCTTTGCTTATCTGAGAAGGTCTTTCCTTTGTATAAGAAACTTAGTTTTGCAGGGTATGAGATTCTAGGCTGGGCATTATTCTGTTTGAGAAGAGTGAGAATGGGGCTTTAGTCTCTTCAGGATTGTAAGGTCTCAGTTGAGAAGTCTACAGTTAGTCTGATATTTTGTCCTTTGTAGGTTACCTGCTTGTTTCACCTTACGGCTTGTAGGAGGGCCTCTTTCATGTTTATTTTGGCCAATCTGAGGACTATGTGTTGTGGTGTCTTCCTGTTTGCAATGGATCTCCCAGGAGTCCTTTGAGCTTCTTGTACCTGGATATCTAGATTTTTAGCAAGGCCAGGGAAATTTTCCTCCATTATATCCTCAGATAGTTTATCCAATCCTTGTGTATTTTCTTCTTCACCCTCAGGGATGCCTGTGATTCTCACATTAAGCCTCTTCACATAATCCCACATTTCTCATAGGCTTTGCTCTTTTTTCTTATTCCTCTGCTCTATCTCTGCAACTGACTTATTTAATTGAAAGGTGTTATCTTCAATCCCTGAGATTCTTTCTTCTGTTTGATCTACCCTATTCTTAAGGATTTCCACTATGTTTTTGTAATTCCTTGAATAAATTCTTCATTTCCAGAAGTTCTGTTTGATTTATCTTTACTATTTCAATTTCTTTTCTTTTTTTTTTTTTTTTTTGAGACAGAATCTCACTCTGTTGCCCAGGCTAGAGTGAGTGCCATGGCGTCAGTCTAGCTCACAGCAACCTCAAACTCCTGGGCTTAAGCGATCCTACTGCCTCAGCCTCCCGAGCAGCTGGGACTACAGGCATGCGCCACCATGCCCGGCTAATTTTTTGTATACATATATATTTTAGTTATCCATATAATTTCTTTCTATTTTTAGTAGAGACAGGGTCTCACTCTTGCTCAGGCTGGTCTCGAACTCCTGACCTCGAGCAATCCACCCGCCTCGGCCTCCCAGAGTGCTAGGATTACAGGCGTGAGCCACCGCGCCCGGCCATACTATTTCAATTTCTTTAGCGAATTTTTCTTCCAAGTCCTGGATTTTTTTTTGTGTGTGTGTGGTTTCTTTGTGTTGGGTATCCATTTTCCCTTGCATATCATTGAGTTTTCTTACAATGCATGTTCAAAATTCTTCTTCTGTCATTTTAATGTTCTGAATTTGGTTGACATCCATTGGTAGAGAGCTAGTATTCCCCTTTGCGGGTGTTATTTCAGTTTGATTCTTCATACTTCCAGAGTTCTTTCACTGATTCCTTCCCATCTTTATCAGCTTTTGCTTCTTACCTTTAGATTTTCATTTAGATAGTGACATGCTCAGTTTAGTCTCTGAGCCAGTAGGTGGTGTTTGTGGGTGCAATTCGACCATACCCCAAATCATGAGTCAGTAAATGCAGTAAAAGGGTGTGCAAATTGACCTCCTTGTCAGTAGGTGGCTCTTTCTGGGAGGAGCAAGTGCAGTGTTGTTTTGGGTCCTGTAACCAGCTCTCATTCCTCTGGAGAGGCACTCTAGTGCCTTAGGTGGTTGGTGGGGTCCTGGAACTTCCAGGTGTGTTCTTATTCTCCACCTCAGCAGGGGGAGGTGGAGGAGTGAGGCTGGGCAGGGATGGGTTGGGTGAAACTGCCCTCAAGCTCCATAAATGCTGTTAGCAGGGGTCAAAGGTTTGTTCTCTGATTCTGGGCAAAGTGGCCAGGGAGGGACTGAAATGGCCCCACTCAGCCAAAAATCTGCCTGTGGAAGTGAGGCTGTCTGAGACCCACAGTCTGGAGCAGGCCTCACTCCTTTCCACCCTTCCCTATTCCTCTGTTTCTCCCAGACCTCTGCCAGTAGGCAGGACCTCAAGCCAACAGATCTCCCCTGACTGTGATGCAAGCTGGGAGGTTCCCTGCCCAGGATCACAGCCTGAGCTGGAAGCATGGCCTTCCTGTGGGAGGAGGGTTGCCCCTCAAGCATGATGTAGCTAGGACGCGCTCTGATCTGCTCCTGAAGGCACACACATCTCAGTAGACTAGTTCACAAATATCTCTTCTGTGTCCCTGGGCAGTGCAATCGAGACCTGGGTGTACAGGATCTGGCCTGTAGGCCTGCCCCTGGGCCCTGGAGATCAATCCCTGACCCTGCCAGGGAGAAGAGTGCTGGTCTCAAGTCACCCACGAGGTGCCCTAGCTGGATCAATGTCTCTCTGCCTTGGGATTTGCCCTGCTCTGCTGGAGTCACTAGGCAAGCAGTACTTGGGAGGGCTAGCAGATTGGGAGCTCACAGTCCGAGTACCCCTCAGTCCACTACAGGGCCTCAAAAGGAAAGATCCTGTTCCCCGAGGATGCCTCCAGGTGGTGGCTAAATTGTCTCTCTCAGCAGCTGCTGGTAGGAGAGGGGAAGGGGAGAATGAAGCAATATGGCACCTGCCAATCAGCACGGGTCTGTGAGGTGGGAGGGAGCTGGGAGCCTGATGCCCTGTCTGCAAGAGGCTTACCGCTCACTGGCAGCAGGCACCTCTGGCCTGGTGTTGGCAGGTCTCTCCAGCAGCTCAGGAGCCCACCAGCAGTCTGGGATGCAAGGGAGGGGAAATTTAACCACTCTACCTACCCTTGTTGCTGATCTCTAAGCCTCTCAGGCTTTAGACCCTGCTGATGCCTTTCTCCTTTCAGTTCTGCTCCACACACTCTTCCTGTGGACTCTACTGTAGTTTCAGGTACCCTTCCTTCTGACCCTCATCCGATCTATGTTTGTCTGCCTGTTTGTTTTTTTTCACTTTCATCTAAAATCTGTCTTTCTTGCAGAGACACTCTGGTTGGCGGTTTTTCTTGTCCACCATCTTCCAAATTAGTATTCTTAATCATAAATCTATTGGAGTATAATACCTATGAAAAATCTAGTAGATGAGAAAGGGGCTCAAATTTTGAGGGTACTGTTCTTCCCCAAAATTCTGGACCATGTAACTTTCTACAAGTTATTAACTGTCCATATCTCTTAATCTGTCAAATGACAATGCCCTTTTTCAAGGACATAGTAGTGGTCATTTTGTTCAAGTGCTGCAAATCCTCAGAAAGGGTTAGCAAATGGAAATATGAGCACTGGAACTGCATGTTATGTTTTCAAAATCTAAGAGGTGACTGTGTTACAGGCTTGGTTCCTATTTTGCCCACTGTGTAACAACAGAGAGCATTTTCCCCTTCTCTTTTCATAGTTATCTCTAAGAACATTGTGGGTTTTCAAGAATATATTATTCTAATATGAGGTTTTAACTACTATGCTGTATTTATACATACTACATTTTGTGCCTTATCTTTAGGCTTCTGGACTTTGATTCAGAATATCAGGAGCTCTGGGATTGGCTGATTGACATGGAGTCCCTCGTGATGGACAGCCATGACCTGATGATGTCAGAGGAGCAGCAGCAGCATCTTTACAAGGTTAGAGCTACCCTTCCTGCCTTTACCTTGCTGTGGAAGATCTGATTAGCCTGACAAGTCTCTCTCTCTCTCTCTCTCTCTCTCTCTCAGGATATCTTTTTGTTCATTGTATGTATCATGGTGTCTATTAGAATTCCCTTCCCTGTCCCCAAACTCATTTCCATCCCTTGTGTGCTGACAGGCTGCACCGACATCATAATTGCAAGAAAGTTCCCTTTATCACATTCTATTTGGTGTAATTCTATAGAACGACAAAGATTTATCTTCAAGATGAATAGCAATAAATGAAACTGCATTAATAAATAGACTGAAACAAAACAAAGGATAAATGGACTGGTAACATTTAACAGAATGTGTTGTGATTGGAGCACTCAGGTGGATTCTATCCACCCCTCAGATCTTCCCAGAGAAAAAAGAAATTTGCCTTCGGTTTGGCTTGCTGCTGCCAGGTTATAAGGCTCACCCAATTTAATGTTTATTAGTGATACATAGAGCAGACATTGTCATATTAAGTCAATACATTTGCATGTGATTTAAGAAAACTGGCTGGGAACTCATACTGATTGCAGACAATCCATCTAATGACTATCTATATTGTTTTTCATGTCTGCTAATTCACCCTTAACCTAGTGTGTTTTACCAATTCTACTTCAATAGTCTTAGAAGTTCTTATAAAACAATCGTGATTTTGAATGAAAAAATGGTTGCAAGATTCACAGTGCCTGAAAAAGCTGTCAGGGAGGGAAGAGGGACTTTCCACTGAAATATCAGACTGCAGTAAATCTTCCTCATTTAGGCAATTTTTATTGGAGTAATTCTGACAGTTGTCATCCTTGAATTGCTTTGAGCATATGGCATATTTCAAAGAGCAGATTGCAAATCATAAAAAATAAAATTAATAACTAACCACAGAATCAGCAACAGTATAATGACAAGAAACAACTACCCTCTAGTTTTTTAAAATTTCTTACAGAATAAGAAGTACATTCAAGGTCAAATAAAAGTTGTCTTCTTCCTTCTCCAATTTTATCATTTTAAGTTACTTTTCTTTAATAAATAATTTTAACTTTTGACTCCCCTATAAAGAGAGATATTTGTACTTTCTAAGGATGTGGTTGACTTTAATTACTGTCCCCTGGGAATCTTCTTAGTAAGAGAAGATATAAGCTCCCCAGGGACTCAACAAATGGGGACACTTTACTCTCTAAAAATTCAGCCCAACATTAATTGAATTTGTTGACTTTTAGCTGTTTCCTGTATGGATAGCTGTCCACATCAGCAACAAAGCTATCCAATATATCTTATAGCATATATATTGTTATAGTAACAGTCTCAATCTAATGTAACCAAAGCTAGGTGATTTCACATTTTATGTCAGGATCAGGAATTACATAAGAAAAATGCCTGCAAGTCTATATTAATTAGTGATAGAAAAATATTTTATTCTTCAGACTTAAGCATTAAAAATTGAGCCAAATAGGAAAAATAAATATAAATAGTTACCTAATCTTAAACCATTATCTCAGACTTTATTGCACTCATGATACCAAATAATATTTTTTTTCTTTTGGATACATTTTGTATTTTGCACATAGGCCACTATTTTTTTCAGAAACAGTGCTATTCTTTGTCAAAATCACATCCATATAATTTACATCACAATTAATAGGAAATCATCGAACAAAAAGTGCAGTCTCCTTTTCTTGTGGTTTCCTTGTAAGTGCTTTGCCTGAGAATTCCCATTCTGGCACATTGAAGGCCATTATGCCACCCACTCAGTACTTCTGAGTTATAGTATTTTTCCAAACATTTTCTGTACTGTGGTTTTTCATCTGTGACTCATGTCCTGTCACCATTCTTTTGCTTTTAGGAGCTCAGCATAGCTCCACTCATTAGACTAGCACTAACTTTGCATTTGGCTTATAAGCAAAATTAAAGATTGAGTTTGAAACCAAGAGTAAATGCCACAGGTCTATAGGGTCTTTCTTTATGTATCCCCCCAAATTATTCCAGAGGTTTGGAATCCTGTAAAACAAACCTGAGGATATTGACTAAGAAGTCATTTAGAACTTGGGGTGGTTCCTGAACTAGAAAAACTGATGGGGGAGAGTTAATTTCAGGTCTTCCCCAAGAATGCCCAGGGATTTCCAGGTTAGGTCAACATTTTCAATATCCTATTCCTTTGTTCTAATCTTCTTTTCCAGGAATCAACTGAAATCATGCATTGGGGGAAGAGCGATTTGTAGAGTATTGATCATAGGAATCCCTGAAAAAGTAAAGTTTCTCAGTTGGTCCCCAGGCCTTCCTAGACTTTAAATATAATTTGAGACACCTTAATAATTTCTAATCTTTATATTTATTGGCCCCCAAATAGACCAATGTTTTATTAACATTTCTTACAAAGAGCACTATTGATATTTCGAACAACACAATTTTTTGTTAGCTTGTGGGACTATCCCTTGCACTACAGGAGATTTACTATTCATGTTCCCCAGTTATAACAATTCAACAGGACCCCCAAGCCATTTCACATTTCTAGTCCACCTCAACCTATCTATATCATCTTTATTTCTTAAAATACTTGTAGAATACCAAGAACAATGCCTTGTTCTTGTGCTCTATATATTGTTGAACAAGCACCTTACATGGTTGATACCAAACTAACTACACATTTGGAAATGTTGGGTTGGAGAAAATCTAGTAATTTGGTAGTCAGTGAGAGTTAAGCTTATTTAGCATTTTCAACATTAGGCACTACTTTCTTTACTTTACCTATCTATTTTTATATTCTCTTCTCCACTAGAAAATCGCTTGGCCTTAACTCCTAGATATGAAACTACAGATAAATACCCCAGATTGTTTACTCAGCAGATCTCCTGAGGGGGGCACCTATTGTGATATTTTGATTACTCAAAGCCAGCAAAGCACACAAGGAACTTATAAAGGCAAAGAATTGGATTTAACAGCCAAAGAATGCATTGAGACACCTGACATAATTTAGAAACCTTAATACTACCATGGGCTATAAAGTGGATTTTCTATTTAAATCATTTCTTGTTATTTTCATATTGTTAGAAATTTAAGACCTTTTTTTAATTAATTTTAAACTGCAGAGTCTTAAGAGCAACCTAATTCGTATTAAGGACTACCCATTCCCTTCAATATGCTTTCTTCCTTATTTTGAGACAGTGAGTCATACTCCCAATGTCTCTCCTTTCTCCTTCTGTCTTGCCCTACCTCTGAATAGAGACCTTCTGTACCTATTTTTTAAATAAACATTGGCAGTATCATCACCCTAGAAAACACAAATGTAGTCCTTTCTCATTTTTTCTTCCTCAATCTGAGAATTACCTCCAAGGAGGATTTTCTCCCACTCCATCACTTTCTTTCTCTTCATTCCTCCTACCTTCCTAAGTAGGACAATTTAATTTGTCAAAAATAACCACTATGATTTTGAAAGTTCAGCTCCTATTTGGACTGGAGTTATGCAGCCAGAATTCATAATCACAGGGAACTGTCACTCTGCTGGTCTGCATGTGCATTAACTATTAATGGAGAAATATTTAAAACCCACTTGCGAAGGAAAAGCTCCATTTTTTTCATTTCTACAGATCAAAGGTGGCATTATTCTTAGGCTCGGGGAAGGTCAAGACACCTCCTCCTCCATCCTGTAAATTTTATAGACAGAATGATCTGGAAGCATTTTAACAAATGTGAGAGGTGTGGCTCAGGCTGCTGGTGTTGCTACTGTCCTGTCCTCCCCAGCAGTTACCGCTGACTTTGAAGTACTGTGAGGGTGTGCCTTGTTAGGGGCTCCTTATCTATGCACAAAGTACTGCCAGATCTCTGCTACCTAGGGAGCGCAGATGACAGAGCTCCTAGCGATGCTAGGTTGGTGTGGGGTTCCAGTGTCCAAGGGTTAATTTCAAGGGCCAAATTCAAAAGTTGCAGGCAGGTGATTATTGTTATAATTGAACAAAAGTTATTTTCAGATAGTATAAAGCTCACTAAAACACCACATTTATAGATCTTTTCCTTAAGTGAATAGCTTAGTTGCTCCTCATCAATAAAATATTATAGTCATGCACCGCATAGCAATGTTTTGGTCAATGATAGGCTGCATATGTAACAGTTATCCTATAAGATTATAATACCATATTTTTACTATACATTTTCTATGTTTAGGTGTTACAGTAATGGTAATGCTTACCATTATTTTACAATTGCCTGCAATATTCAGTACAGTAACATGCTACAAAGGTCTGTAGCCTAGAAGCAATAGGCTGTACCATATAGCCTAGGTATGTAGTAGGCTAAATCCTCTAGGTTTATGTAAATACACCCTGTGATGTTCGTACAATGACAAAATCACCCAGTACTGCATTTCTCAGAACATATTCCTGTTGTTAAGCAACATATTACTTATATATGATTTCTAAGGGGTTAAAAATGAGCCTTCCAGTTTAAAAACTGTGTGAAATAAGTACACACTTCAACTAAGACCTTTATACTTTCAGTTAACTTACACTGAATATTTTATATTTAATTTTGAAGATTTGTTATCATATGGTTCTGGTTTTTGTGAGGAAAATGCAAGTTTCCTGTATCTTTCTCCATTGGTATAAATATTATATAAACACGTCCTGTGTGTAGAATGAAAAGGACGTTCATTTTGCATAATAATATAATGGTTATTAAATAGATCAATTACATTTTTACCCTGCTATGAATTTGAGGTTGTTAATAAGAACCAACATGAAATAATAAAAATATTTTAAAATTACAAATATAAAACAGAACCAGGGAAAATGAAACAAAACTCTTCTGTGAGAAGAGTTAATATGCCTGCAGATAGACTGTAAAGTGTTATGCAGTTACTAATGATGATCCCAAAATTTTAGTTTGAGTTTCCTAGTAGTGAAAGTAAAGAGAGAAATGCGCTCATTTGCAAAATTTGCACTTTCCATGAAAAAAAAAACATATTTTCTTTGAAGAAATGAAATTTATTTTGATGCTTAGATATGAAAATATTTTCTTTTTAGGATTTTTTATATGATGGCTTAGAATGGTATGGTAAAGACATTTCTAACCATAATATTTCTTAAAAGCAAATTTCTAACCATAATACTTCCAACAAGTGAATTATTTATTTTTCTCTGGCTCTATTGCCAGGTAATGTTTAGAGACAGCTCTCACCAAAAGGTGGCTCCTTTTCATAATAGTTTGGCTAAGTGGGATCAATAAGAAAGGACATCAATATTATATATCGGCAATAATTGGAGATTATTAGAAAAATGAGAGAGAAATATGAGCACTTTTTAAAAAATAAAACAGTTAAAATACAAAGTTTGATAAAAACAAAGAAGAGCAAGGGAATAAATTAAAATCATGGGTATGAAAATTAGTACAACCTCTATGGAAAACAGTATGGAGGTTCCTCAAAGAACTAAAAGTAGACCTACTTTTCGATCCAGCAATCCTACTGCTAGGTATTTGCCCAAAGGAAAAGAAGCCATTTTATCAAAAAGACACCTGCAATTGAATGTTTATTGCAGCACAATTCATAATTGCAAAGATGTGGAATCAATCTAAGTACCATCAATTAATGAATGGATTAACAAAATGTGATATCTAGGTACTACTCAGCCACAAAAAGAAATGAATTAATGTCTTTTGCAGCAATTTGGATAGAGACCACCATCCTAAGTGAAGTATCTCAGGAATGGTAAAACAAATACCGCATGTACTCCCTAATAATTTGGAATTAATCAGTGGACACAGAGAGAAGTAAAAGTCATTGTAAATATATATATATATATATATATTTTTTTTTTTTTTTTTTTTTGAGACAGAGTCTTGCTTTGTTGCCCAGGCTAGAGTGAGTGCCGTGGCATCAGCCTAGCTCACAGCAACCTCAAACTCCTGGGCTCAACCAATCCTCCTGCCTCAGCCTCCCGAGTAGCTGGGACGACAGGCATGCGCCACCATGCCCAGCTAATTTTTTTCTATATATATTTTAGTTGGCCAGATCATTTCTTTCTATTTTTAGTAGAGACGGGGGGGGGGTGGTCCTCACTCTTGCTCAGGCTGGTCTCGAACTCCTGACCTCGAGCGAGTGATCCACCCACCTCGGCCTCCCAGAGTGCTAGGATTACAGGCGTGAGCCACTGTGCCTGGCCAAGTCATTGTAAATAAAGAAGTGGGGAGGCGGTGAAAGTGGTGGAAGTGGTGGAAGAGTAAAAACCTACCCAATAAGCCGGGCGAGGTGGCTCATGCCTGTAATCCTAGCCTCTGGGACTCCGAGGCAGGAGGATCTCCTGAGGTCAGGAGTTCGAGACCAGCCTGAGCAAGAGCGAGACCCACCCCCCCATCCCCACCTGTCTCTACTAAAAATAGAAAGAAATGATCTGGCCTACTAAAATATATATAGAAACAATTAGCCGGGCATGGTGGCGCATGCCTGTCGTCCCAGCTACTTGGGAGGCTGAGACAGAAGGATCGCTTAAGCCCAGGAGTTTGAGGTTGCTGTGAGCTAGGGTGACGCCATGGCACTCACTCTAGCCCGGGCAACAAAGCGAGACTTTGTCTAAAAAAAAAAAAAGTCATGGGAGGATGAATAGATAAGAGAATGCTAAAAAAAAAAAAAAAAAAAAAATACAAACAACAATGAAAGAATTGGTTTAGAAAAAAAAAACAAATAACAGAGAAAAGGGTAAATTTTAAAGGAACAGGGAAAACTGGTACTCTAGAGAATTTGTGTGTGTGTTACAAGACAAGCATTATAACTTTTAAAACAAATGTGTATGGAATAGGATTAGAAATTCTGATGAATAAGAAACATAGAGTAAAAGAAGAAACATGGGACATAGTTGACTTATTTTTATAACTATTGCTGCCAAAATGATGTTGTCATAAATATGAACTGATCATAGAAAACAGATTAATCGTGCTATTCCTATATTTTATAAATTCACAAATTTCAATCCTCTGAATAGATCTCTTTTATTTTGTTCTGGATCAGATTTGTCTAAATAATTTCACATGTGGCTTGATAATCCTTATGACTGAACTTGAGCTCCGAAAAATGTAATGCTAGGTAAGGTCATAGTCCAGGTCAAGTAGCTAGACTTAAAATAGCTTTTTTAGCTTTTTTTTTTTAAAAAAAAAAAAAAAAAAAGAACTTTAACATGTTGGTGTGTAGAATAGAAGTACATGTCAAAAAATTAAATTTTGTTAATTAAGCCTTATACTGGGATTTTAGTACCGAGTTTTACATCTCTACCTTGATTGTTCAAAATGAAACAAATTACTAGTTATTGAAGCAGTCAAGGTAAAAATGTACCAAATATATCAGGCACAAGAACTTAATGATAATTTTTTACCTCTTTCCTGGTAGATTAATTGTATAGCTTAATTGTATGTTAGATTAAAACTCCATTAAGATAAGAAGAATATGCTTAAAATCATTATAATATTTCAAATAACATTATCTAGTCATTTTTAAAGTGAACAGAATGGAAAAACCTCGGCTGTCTCCACTGCTTATCTAAAAATGAATTTGTTGTTCCATTTTCATTAAAGTTCGAAAAGTCCTTAGATTAACTGTCATATTAATTTGAGCTTTGATGAATCAGTATTTGCTATGAATACTTGAATATATTTTTTTTCTTTTTCTTTTTTTTCCTCTTCTTTTTGAGAGAGGACCAAACTCATCCTGAAAATGTTCAGGAGAAGAAAAAGTAGATGAATGTGGTTTCTGAGCAGTGTATGAGACACTGTTCATGCTGGAGCCTATAATTCCTACTTGAATCACTGTTTTAAAAAGAAAAAAAAAAAAAGATGTTAAAGAGAAAGAGAATAGGGTGCCAAGAAATAGTTGGCTCTGTGTGTGGAGGGGCAAGGAGGGGTAGCCCCGCCAGCAGTTTTTGTCTCTAGTGGGTGAGCTACTGTCCGGAAGGTGTGTTGGCTCTCTGGGCTGGCCTCTGAGGCATTGTGCTGCTCCCTCTCTCCCTGGCCTGGCCCGCTCTGGCCTAGAGTGGATCAAACAAGCCGTGGGGAAAGTTCCCCTCATTTGCATCACTTCTAGACAGCCCTGTCGTACTCTTTGCTGACAGGAAATCACTGTCTTTGTCACCTTTTCTCAGGGCCCTCCTTTTGGCAGAGATGGGCCATGTGACCACGCTTAATCACAACAACAGGGCTGGCTCCGGACTCAATGACATGTTTTCCTTAGCACTTCAATAAATGGGGTAGAGGAGTCAGTAGGAAATGACTACATTAATTTTAGAGTGAAAAGATAATTAACACTTGAAGGACTAATGCTACAACCTATGGAATTATTATTCAAATTAAAGTTAATTTATCAAAAACTTGTGAAAACTATCTGCCGTAATGCAACTGTTTAAAAAAATAAATGTTGAATAGTAAGAGTTGGACATACTGATGGGAGAGTGGGAAGAAGGTGGGAGAGAAGGGGTTTGGATGGAGAGGGGAGAACTGGAGGGGGGAAGAAAGGGAGTGAGGGAAATCATAGCAGGCATTAGCTATGTTTGAAAAGCAACTTAAATGGGCTAAAACTTCAACATTTGGGACTGAAGGCTGGAGCATGTAAAACGCTTACTTAGATGATATGAATAGGACACTGGCAAACAAAAGGAGCAGTGTGCTCCTAGAAAACTGTGCTTAAAGGAGTTTCCTTGGCAACAGAAATGCAGTTCCAAAAGTAGACAGAACTTTCCTCAGAAAACATACTATTAATAACAACCTTCCGGAACAACTTGGAATAATTTGACGACTTGGCAATAATAATGCCAAGTGTTCTGCAAATTAATCTAACACATAACAGTTAAGTTTCTCTTGCCTATAATTCTGCTGGACCCTACCTAGAACTCATTGCTTTTTAGTGGCACAAATGTGAAAAATGTTTATAAATGCTGTCATGGAAAAAGAAAACCAAAAGAAATGCCATTGGTCAATAATTGTATTCAGCCTTTTAGAACCTACCAAGAGATCTTAGTTTAATGAGATTTTTTTTTTTTTCTGCAATGAAAGCTACTACATTTACTATCTCATTTCATTAAAGATGCTTCCACAAACAAAACTTGGTAAAGGGTTAACAACCTGAGACTTTCTGTGATGTGAAGCACCTCTGAGGCCATTGGTTATATAAATGCAACATTCACTAAATATGTGGTGAGTGTTATTTTTAAAAGCATCATCATTTCTTGTCAGCTCAGAGAATAATCTTGTATCTACTTAGCCAATGGGAATCATTTGAATTCTCCTGAAGGCAATCCCTTTGCCAGCCAAGAGAGGTAGGGTGTTCCCCTCCTCTGACCTTTCTTGAATCTTTGGATCTAAAGGTTAAAAGTAATCAATATCTCATTGTGCTGCTTCGTTTCAGGGTAATAAGTAGTAACCATCATGTTAAAATCCAAATGATTACAGATAGCACTTAAATGAGTTGACCTGTTTGGGAGATTTTATTAATTGCAATCAGGATAATCATTAGAGTTTGCTAATAAAATTTTGGATTAAATTACAGAAAATTTAATTTTTTGAAAAATGATTTTTACTTAATTAGATGGGAATGTGCAGTGTTCCCTCCTTTGTTAAGCTGAAAGCTTTGGCTTTAACCCCAGATATTTGTAAATTCCTTTCTGGTTTCTATAAAATAAATTAAAAGAACATTTAAATTCCTAGTAAGAAAGGGCATTTGGTTCACTGCTATCTTTGGCTCCTGAACTACATAATAATATGTATATGTTTCAGGTCAATGACTTCATGGAAATGTCTCTCACCTACTTTTTAGCATTTCCTATTTTTAAGTTACTTATCTTTAGTGGTTATATTCATACTGGAGCTAATCTGGTTTGAAGCTGTGAAAAAATATAGATGTGTGACTAAACTTCACAGACAATGATGGTATGACTTGGAGATAATTGATTTTTTTTTTTTAAATAAAGAGTACCAAAGTTTAAAGATAAAAACCAGTATTATCATTGACAAATGGAAATTTTTATAAAAAGGATAAATGTTAGGCTTAATATTCCATGTAATTTTATCAGGAAGTCATTGGTAGTCATAATTCTAACCATAATGAAGTATATAAGATATATATGCTATTGAATCTAAATATTTTGTCTTTATTATCATTCTAGTTTTTACAATTTATTAGAATTTCATTCATGTATTCCTAAAGCAGAAAAGTAAGGCTAGAAAGTATCTAAATAATGTTTTCGTTATTTCAAAAGAAGTCCTTGTACCTACTCAGAATAGGTGGTGAACACCACGAGGAAAAGCTCGGCCACAGTGCGTCCACACATAAACTCAGCATTTTTTGTCCTTACCCCATAACCATGTTTAAGTTTAGAAGGAGCTAGATTTGTGGTTGTCCAAGGAACATCATTTTTAGAATATTAGGAATTCCCCAACCCAGCTGTCTCTATTATTAACTATTCATAATTCCTTTAATTCCATTCTTAAGATACATTTTTGGGAGTTAAAAAAGAATGCACTCTACCAGATGCAGATATTCTGGGGGGGGGGGGCAAATAATATTGAATTAAATGCCATTTTTAACATCTACCTTAAATGGAAGGGCATTGGGAAGGAAAGGGAGTGGGTAGAGAGAAGAAATCCAGATAAGGGACCAAAGCCAGATACTGTCTCCTTCACCATTTGATAAAAAGGGAAGTGTAATTCTGTATGTGCATGTGTGTTTGCGTGGTGTGGGGTGGGAGTAGGATGAAGGGAGAGAGATATTAGTAGTAGATATTTGACTAATATTAGTCAAATCTTACTATTTGATTATATCAGTACCCTATTCACATTATCTTATTTAATGCTCACAATGATTATTTTCTCTATTTCATACACGCTGAGCCTAAGACCCAGAGAGGTTAAGTGGCTAGCTTAAAAGATACAGAACTTGTTTCTTAATCAAATTAGGCTAGGATATGCTGAGAAAACAACCAATCCCCAAATCTCAGAGGCTTAAAACTGGAAAGGTTTATTTTTCATGCATACTATAATACATGTGTATCACAGATTGGCTATTGGCTCTACTTGGCATTGTCCTCACTGCAGGACTTAGACTAATGGAGTAGCCACCTCTTAAATATTTCTTTACTATGGAAAAGAGAAAGAAATGTTAATGGTACATCTGCAAAAAAAACATCATGGACTTGGGTTGGCTCTTTAGCTAATCATCAGACTATTCTGTGAAAGCTCCCACACTTTGTTAAGCACCTCAGCATCCTGGGTAAGTGTTGCCATGTTGAGCCTTACTGGGGCCTCCTGTATTTTGTCAGATTTGGGAAAGCTAAGGCTGAAAATATTTATGCTTTTTGGGTGATGCACTAGAGGCAGAATTGCCCTAGGAGGATTCCACCTCATGGATCCTGTTATTGCCAAAGGAAGTTACTGAAGAAGGGTCCCCATGGAGAGATACTCCATAGGAATATCATTTGCAGAAAAATCATTTTCCAGTCCTGTTGAGGAAGCAATTTCAGTGTTCAGAAACAAGGGCATTCCTAAGCATATTTTTCATAATGTGGACATTTGTGAAGCTCATACATTCTTAAACTAGGCACTTCCACAACACTCTATCCCTAATGAGGCACACTGGGGTAAGGTAAGAGGGAAGGAGTGGTCTTCCTGCTGAACCTTGGTTTATTTACATAAGACACAAAACACACAGACACACTTGCACACACATACTTATGTAAATATAAATGTGTGTATGTGTGTGTGTATATATACATATTTTTTCTTTTTCTAAAGCTAGGAAAGAACAAATCAGACTTATATCCTTATTGCTTTTGGGTTGATTTCTATTTTACTTCTAAACTTTCTTGAACCACAGAGCTCTAGCTTTTCTCCAGAAGGATATCTATACCCTCCTAAAACTCATCTGAACTTACTATTTCAGCTGTTTTCCTAAGTAATTGATTCTATATGTTTACAGACATTTGCATAAAGAAAATTTGTGATTTTTTTATATTCCCCTTGTCATCTCATTCTAGCTAATGAAAACTGGGAAGTTTATGGAAGAGTTTCACATACAGAAATGTATTTATGCACATACATTTATGTGTGTGCATATATACACACAATGTATTTATTTAATTAAAAAAAAATCTTTCATCAGGATTGAATTTGGATGAAGCCAGATTCCTTGAACCAGGATGCTTTTAGTCCTAAGACATTTAAATCATACGTATATAAATAACTATATAAAATTCCTTCAAATGTGCCAAGTTTCAGTCTGGAGCACGTCTCTAGATTATAAATCTTGGCATATTGGATTTTTCTACCTTCATTACAGTAGTATTATCCCTTTCAACACTGACAAGTGTTTCCCTGAGAAAGCCCTCTTTGAGGATAATTTAGCTGTGAGTACTTGGTTATTAATTAAATGCATATTTTTAAATAATGATGGTAGATTTCAACTCTGTAGACCAAATTTAAGAATGAATTATTATAATTTTTATAAGATTCTCCTATAGAAGGGCAGGATTCATGTCTGTTTATTGATTGTTTATTAATATATCTCCAATGCCTGGCACATAATAGAAACTCAATAAATATACGTTGAAAAACATATTTCCAACACAGCTTATTCAATAATTTAATTAAACTTTATTAATCAGAACTATGCTATCAATTCATTACTTTTTCAAGAAAACAATTCTATTTTCATGCTGTGATAATTAAGTCTAAAGCTTTGTGGTCTTCCATATTGTATATAAAACAAAAATAAAAATCTCTCTTCTTATAAAACCAAAATGCAATAAATACGGTTCTTAATACTAAGAGTACTCAGCGTTGGCCAAGTTGATATCAGGGAGAAAGAGAAAGTGGTAGGGAAAGAAAGAGGGAGAGAGAAAGGGAAGGACAAAAACACCCATGTCTGAGACATAAATGGTACAAAAATGCACAACTACTCACCATAATTCTTTGGCTAGTCACCAGCCTCTCAGACCATACTATTCTCTGATGTGTTTTTGATTATTCGGATACACACCAGAATGATTATTTATGCATATGAGGATAACATATACCATGCAAATGTAAAATCTAAAAATCAAACAATAGGTGAACATGAACAGTCATTAGAAATGGTAGGTATATTGGCACAATTTTTCTTGTACCATAGTTGGCAGGAGAGTTTATCGACACATTCATTGCCGAAAATTATGTATGACTTCAGATGAGTGTGTGTTTCTAAAAATGTAATTATGAAGGGGGTAAGAAAAATAATAAGGGACTTGGACATGGGCTGGCTCTTTAATCCAAGTCCATCATAATGAGAGGGAAAGAGGAGAGAGAGAGTCTAAAAGAGTGACCCATCTTCCCAAAGCCGTAGCTAACTAAATTCAGAATATGAAAACTTTAAAATTAAATTTCACTGCTATAATACGAGAAGAGGGCTGAAACATACTTTTGAAACTTTTCTCTACACTTTGATTTTTAAAATGTTGTACACCATTCATAATTAAAAAAAATCTTTGTATATGGTCATTTATAATATTTTTTACTTAGTGGTTGTGAACTTTAATGATTTTTAAATTTTAAGAAAAGGTTAAAAGATGTACCACTTAAAATTACAATTTGATAAATACTTCTGATGAATTCATTTCTTGGCCCTATTTTTGTCCACCTTGATATCCTTTTGGGTTTACTGTCCTCCTACTGAACTTTATCTTTCCTCCTCAGCTTTCTTCAGCTGCGACACACTGAGGTTTAAAAATATGCATGATAAACATTCCTGTCTGTATGATTTTTCTCTCCTCTTCCTCATTCTCATCTGCCTGGTGGTACTGAATTGTGGTACTGAAGACCCATTCTGTGAAACAATGGTTGTCTTACAAACCACAAGCAAAGATCCTCATGTTCACTAAACTAAGTATAAATGAATCTCCAGGGTTGAGCTAATTGAAATCTTTTTCTACAACATGGAAATTTAGCAAAAGAATTTAAATTTGGCTAGCATCTTATAATCTATGTTTTGATGATAATTTCATGCAGCTCTATCCGTCCAAGTTTGGGTTAGAAAAAGAAATAAAGTATGGAAACACTGTCAGAAGCCTTTTCTGTTTACAAAAAGATCCAGGGATACCATGAGTACTGCCAGAAATCTCATGTGACAGCCAGCTCTTTTGGGAGTTTTGAGCTCACCAAGTTCAGGAAACAGTTCCAGAAAGCTGATTGGAGCACAAAGATTTTTTTTTTTTTTTTTTTTTTTTTAATTTTTAACTGAAGTGAATAATTGTGTTCCCTGTCTGTTGTCCACACTGCTGCTCAGACCTGTGCCCTGCTGGGGTGGACATCTCCCCCGGGCTAGATGATATTTGGCACTCAATTAAATACTTTCTGAATTGAATCACCTGCTTAATGACTGTTTTCTCCTGAATATTCCAAAGTTAATCTCTTAGAGGTTTTGTATAGTTATTTAGTTCAGTGGAAAGTGAGAATTTCATTGGAGTTTCAGGACTGCAAGTGACCTCAAAAGGACCTTCATTTCGTTCCCTCTCTTTCAAGGATTGTTTTTTTATCCATTCCAGATAGGAGAGAATTTGTCCTCCATTAAAGATCTTTCCAGAGGGAATTCCACCACCTCCCGTTAAAATGTTTAACAACTTTCCCTACCCCCAAAGTCTTCTTATATCTAGTGTAAATCCCCTCTGTTGTTAGGTTTAATTATCAAATCAGCGAGAATTCATGCTCTGTAATTAAACCTCTTCTGTTTTCTATAAGTCATATTTCTCAAGCTTTTGCAGTTTTCTTTTCAAGTTAAAATTTTTTAAAGTCATTTATTTCAGTTTTGTCTATATTCCATCTGAAACCACTTCCATCCTCTTTTGTAAGAAAAAATATGCTAATATTGAGAGACTGCTGGTAAATCCATATATTTGAGGGGCTTTAACAAGCTCCATGGATTTCTCCAGCAGGTTTTTCAACTCTCTCTTATTAACAGTTAATAAAATAGTTCATGGATGGTTTGGAAGAGGAATGTGGCCTGTCTGAAATGGTATGACTTATAGTGTATACCTTAAAAAAATAGAGTTTAAAAAGAAAAAGAAAATGACATAAAAATGGACCAAGAAAATCCTCTTTCCATTCAGGGACAGAGCTGCTGCTTCTCCCAGTGGATACATAATATATTATTTATGTAAGAGTGAGTGTCGTGTTTTTGGCTTACATTCCATTTGGAGCATACACAGTATGACAATTTCCTTGGCTTATTGTTGTATATGTGGCTATTTTTAATACATTGCTTTTGTCTCTTTTTCATGCTTGCTTACATCTGTTGTTATAAAAACTGACATAAAGTTTTTAAACATAAAAGAAGTGATGGAGAAAGAGATGGTAAGATACAAACAACATTTCAAGAGAACATGAGGTGGAGAAACAGGAGCAAAGTTTCCATGGAGGGAAAACCAAAAGCAGCCTCTGCAAGATAAATGGGAGAGAGGGTCAGAACAAGTATGTCCAATCACAGAGAAAAACATGGTCATGAGGCTACACAAGGCATTTCTAAGGTAGAAGGAGTTTAGTGCATTTTCCACCAAATTATTTAAACATTTTAAGCTTCAGTTTCCAAACCTATGAAATGGGGATAATAACACCCACCTTGAAAGGCTGTTGTAAGGATTCAATGAGATAATGTATGTAAGGGGTTCACCTGGTGCTTGGTAAATAGTATGAGTTCAATACATAGTACAGAATCAGGGGTTGACAAACTATGGCCTACAGGTCAAATCCCGCCCACAGCCCATTTTTTAAATAAAGTTTTATTGGAACACAGCCAGGCACATTCATTTATATAGTATCTATGGCTGCTTTTACACTACAGTAGTAGAATTGAGTATTTGAACAGTGACCATATGGTCGACATAGTTTACTATCTGGTTCTTCACAGAAAAAGTTTGCCAATCCCTAGTATAAATAATAATATTTATGGCAACGCTTTAGGAATATACATTATTGTACAGACTTGAATGATTTCCCAGTTCAGTTTTCTGTCCGCTATGTTGCAATAATATCTGTTAGTTTTCCTATTGTAACAATCCAAACTCTCCTGTTCTGTTGCTTTTCAGTGTAACATTAAATGGTTAATTGGTTCATTTCACCACCAGGTGGCCTCCTATGCTCTAGTGTGCTTGTGGGACCCAAAGGAAAAAAAAAAAGAGGATCTTATACACTTCCAACTTTGACTGTTACTGTGCTCTTTATGGCACTTCTCTGGCTACTTGACTGCTCTGAACTTGCTCTGTGAACCCTACATTTCATTTTTGGCCCTGAAAATACTTTCACATTGACCTTTTTAGAAAATGAATTCTAGATCAGAGTTAGAAACAGTTAAAAAAAAAAACAGTAAAAATAAAATAAAAATATTTAAATGCATACTTGTACATACACATGCACATACACCAAATCAGATTTTTAATAGAAGCTTAGTTGTCACTCTAATAGAACTACCATGACTCAGTCCCACTCTCGTATGTACACAGAGTTAACTGATATTAAAGCTTTCTCAGGAAAAGACAAAGGCCACTGGGGCGTAGATCTCCATGTTAATTTCTCTTGAAGGGAATGGGTGGACCTCATCTCAGTGCCCTAGTTTATGTTATTTTATTCTATAGATCCCCTTTTGAGTTTTCTTTGATCTTATTTTTAAGCTTTACTAAAGACCAGTGTTAGCAAAGGAAGATTGAGAAACCATGTGATAAAGCCCTGGAGAAGGAGGCCAGATTCCCCTTGGGCAATTATGCTTATCCTCTCAGGTCTCATTTTCTTCATCTATAAAGTGAGGGGGATGGACTGAGTGTCCCTAGGGTCCATTCCAACTTCAATATTCTGTCTTTGGTGAAAAGAATCAAAGATTACTTCAATTAGTAATTGACTTTGCCTATAAGCAATGTGGCAGAATCAGAATTTTACAACTCAACTTCAAAAGCTAACAGAACAAACTCATGGGTAAACATAATACAGGGATACCTCAGAGATACTGTGGGTTCAGTTCTAGACCACTACAGTAACATGATTATGGCAATAAAGTGAAGTACTCAGAGTTTTTGGTTTCTCAATGCATACAAAAGTTGTGTTTATATTAGTCGGTTAAGTGTGCAATAGCATTATGTCTAAAAAATGTATTTACCCTAATTTAAAAACACTTTATTGCTAAAAAATGCTAATGATCATTTAATCCTTCAAAGAGTCATAATCTTTTTGGTGGTGGAGAGTCTTGCCTCTGTGTTGATGGCTGCTGACTTGATCAGGGTAATGGTTGCTGAAGGTTGGAGTGGTTGCGGCAATTTCTTAAAATAAGACAACACTGAAATTTATGTCTTGATTGACTCTTCCTTCCATGATTTCTCTGTAGCATGTGATGCTGTTTGGTAGCATTTTACCTACAGTAGAACTTTCAAAATTAGAGACAATCCTCTCAAATCCTGCCACTGCTTTATCACCTAAGTTTATAGAATATTCTAAATCCTTTGTTGTCATTTCAACACTGTTTACAGCATCTTCACCAGGAATAGGTTCAATCTCAAGAAGCCACTTTCTTTGCTGTTCTATAAGAAGACACTCCTCATCTGTTCAAGTTTTATCATGAGATTGCAGCAATGTGTTCATATCTTTAGGTTCCACTTTTAGTCCCAGTTCTCTTGTTGTTCCCACCACATCTGCAGTTACTTACTCCACTGAAGTCTTGAACCCCTCCAAGTTATCCATGAGAATTGGAATCAACTTCCATACTCCTTTAATGTTGATATTTTGACCTCCTCTCATGAATCACAAATGTTCTTAATGGTATCTAGAATGATAAATCCTTTCCAGAAAGTTTTCAATTTACTTTGCCCAGATCCCTCAGAAGAATCACTATCTATGGCAGCTGTAGCCTTACAAAAGGTATTTCTTAAATAACAAGACTTGAAAGTCAAAATTACTCCTTGATCCATGGGCTGCAGAATGGATGTTGTGTTAGCAGGCATGAAAATAACATTAATGTCCTTCTACATCTCCACTGGAGCTCTTGGATAACCAGGTACATTGTCAGTGAGCAGTAACATTTTGAAAGGAACTTTTTTTTTATCTGAGCAGTAGGTCTCAACAGTGGGTTTGAAATATTTAGTAAACCATGCTGTAAACATGGTTTACAGATGTGCTGTTGTCCAGACTTTGTTGTTCTATTTATAGAGCACAGACAGAATAGATTTAGCATGATTATTAAGGACCCTAGATTTTTGGAATGGTTAGGGGGCATTGGCTTCAACTTAAAGTCACCAGCTGCATTAGCCCCTAACAAGAGAGTTGGCCTGTCCTTTGAAGCTTTGAAGCCAGGCATTGACTTCTCTCAAGCTAGCAAAGTCCTAGATGACATCTTCTTCCAATAGAAGGCTGTTTTGTCTACATTGCAAATCTATTATTTAATGTAGCCACTTTCATCAATGATCCTAGCCATATCTTCTGAATAACTTACTGTAGTTTGTACATCAGCACTGGCTACTTCATCTTGTACTTTTATGTTATAGAGATGGTATCTTTCCTTAAACCTCGTGAACCAACCTCTGCCAGCTTCCAAATTTTCTTCTGTAGCTCCCTCAGCCATAAAAGAATTGAAGAGAGTTAGGGCCTTGCTCTGTATTAGACTTTGGCTTAAGGGAATGTTGTGACAGTTTTGATCTTCTATCCAGACCACTCAAACTTTCTCCCTATCAGTAGTAAGGCTGTTTCATTTTCTTATCATTTGTGTATTCATTGAAGTAACACTTTTATTTTCCTTCAAGAACTTTTCCTTTGCATTCACAACTTGGCTAAGTGGTGCAAGAGGCCTAGCTTTTGGCCTATCTCAGCTTTCAACAAGCCTTCCTCACTAAACTTAATGATTTCTAGCATTTGATTTAAAGTGAAAAACCTGAGGCTATCCTTTCATTTGAACACTTAGAGGCCATTGTGGGGTGATTAATTGGCCTAATTTCAATGTCAGTTGAGTCTCAGGGACTAGGGAGATCCAAGGAAAGGGAGAGAGATGGGAGAACTGCTGATTGGTGAAGCAGTAAGAACACACACATTTATGGGTTAAGTTCCTGTCTTATATGGGTGTGCTTTGTGGCACCCCAAAACAATTACAGTATTAACATCAGTAATCACTGATCACAGATCACCATAACAGATATAATGATAATGAAAGGCCAGGCCTGCTGGCTTACCCCTGTAGTGCTAGCACTTTGGGAGGCTAAGGCAGGAGGATTGCTTGAACCCAGGAATTCAAGACCAGCCTGAGCAAGAAAGAAGCCCCATCTCTACAAAAAAATAGAAAAATTAGCTGGGCATGGTGGCACATGCCTGTATTCCCAACTACTCAGGAGACTGAAGCAAGGAGGATCATTTGAGCCTAGGCGTTTGAGGATACAGTGAGCTATGATGACACCACTGCACTCTACCAGGGCAATAAAGTGAGACCCTGTATAAAAATGATAATAATAATGAAAAAGTTTGAATATTGTGTGAATTACCAAAATGTGACACAGAGACATGAAGTGAGCACTTGCTGTTGGAAAAATGGTGCCAATAGACTTGCTTCATGCAAGGTTACCACAAACCTTCAGTTTATAAAAATTACAGTATCTGTGAAGCTCAATAAAATGAGGTATGCCTGTATTTTTTTTTTAACTACCATAAGGAGTGTGTAGTTCCTAAAGCTGGGCGGGGTGGCTCATGCCTATTATCCTAGCACTTTGGGAGGCCAAGGCCGGACAATTGCTGGAAGTCAGGAGTTCGAGAACAGCCTGAGCATGAACAAGACTCTGTCTCTACAAAAAATAGAAAAATTAGCTGGGTGTGGTGGTACACACTTATAGTCCCGGCCACTTAGGAGGTTGAGGCAGGAGGATGGCTTTTGAGCCCGGGAGTTAGAGGTTGCAGTGTGCTGTGGTGATGCTACTGCACTCTAGCTGAGACAGCAGACTGAGACCCTGTCTCAAAAAAAGAAAAAAAAGTGTGTAGTTCCTAAATGCCACAATATTTTTTGTCTGTTTCAAGTAGTGTTATAAATACGTATTTTATAGAACTTCTTAGATGCTGTCCTTTCTATTTTACTTTTATTCAGTGGTAGATATAACTATTCATTTGGATTCTTTACAGTATCTTTTCCTCGTTCTATCATGGAAGTTCAGCTTTCTCTTTAATGTCTTATTTTCTATGTATTTTAATTTTTCTATCTTTTTCTTTAGGCTTAATTACCAAATGCTCCTCAATTTTTTTTCACAGCATAAAACAGATATATTCACTTATATTTCCATTGAGAATGGATCATTTCATATCATATGAGCAACCTGTTCATAATCTTCTGCTTGTATTGTGGTACACACATTGCTGGATTATACAATATTTGAATTGTCACATTGGATGTCATAGCAAATACAGCTAAAGGCATTTAGCTGTCTATGAGGAAAGGACCTAAATGGTCCCTAAGGCATTTTGGTAAAGAACAGGCTCACATTTGAATTCAAAGTCTACCCTGGGAGACCTAGTGACAGGCAATCAGTCTAATTTCAAATTCCCTACTGAGGCTACTTCTCTGGAGAGGTGTATGGTTGAAGTCAGATTCATATTTGCTTGGGGAAAAATTGATTACAAGTTTTTCTACTTTGCAAACTGCACTAATTGGTATCAAACCCAACTAACAATTTATGAAATTTGTATTACTTTCTGTATGCCTAAGCACAAAGATATTTTCTACCTTAATCTCTTATTTTCTCACATATATTTTGAAAATTACATAGTTCATATGTCCTAGTACATATATTAGGAATTAATAGTCTGATAATTCCACCTTTACTTTTTTAAAAAAAGAATAAGGAATTATGTTTCATTAGTGACTATATGAGGATGTGGCAATAAGCATTGGTTAGATATTATGATATGCTATGGAAAACCAAATAAAAAGGGAGATTATTCTTTTCTGTAAGTGAATTATAAGCCATTTAGAAAAGTAAAACCAAAAAAACATGAAATAACAGCACAGATACCAAATTCATGTGGTATGAAAAATAAGTGCTTATCTTTTTAGAAAGTCTTTATGTAAAAAATGATACTGAAACTGGACCTTGATGGATAAAAATTAAATAAGTGTCATGGAGATAGGTGCATTGCAGAGGCATGCAATGAAGGGAAAAAAAAAAATCTCAGATCTGGAAATTAGCTTGACCTGTTGCTAGGACTTTGCTAAAACCACGAAGACATACTGGAGAGAATAAAAAACCATTGACAAATCATAATAACTTTTATCCCATGAGTTCAATGAAAGTCAATAAAAGGCAAGTTTTTTTTTTCATTGTTATGTATTGATTCTTAGATTCAATGTTTCATTTAGTGAAGAGAAGTTATACATACAAATATACAAACCGGTGGCATAAAAGAGATGAAAAAGTTATGCTAAAGGTCATATTTTCTTAGTATACAACTTTGCATGCTAAAAAATGTTTGAACAAACATTTGTATATACTACTTATTATATAATAGGAATTGTTCTAGGATCTTTGCATATATTAGTTCATTCAATCCTCATAGTGACCTTATGAAGTAAATATTAATATTAGCACCAGATGAGCAAGTGATGCACAGGCAAGTACACAGTAAGCAATACAAACGAAGTTTGAACATGGGCAGTCTGAATCCAGGCATATATTTTAATTTTTTCTTTTTTTAAATCAATCTCCTTGAATCTCATTGATTTAGAAATTAAAATGTTAGGTATGGGTCCTTTTCTGTTACCATGTTCATAGAATCAATAATATAGTAAGTGATTAAATGCTTATGTGTTATATAGGTTTTAAGAGTAGTATTACTGGATAGTATCAACATGTTCCCTCCTCCCTTCATTAAGGGTCAAAAAAAAATAGTAACACTTTGTTGATGTATTTTCTAAAAGATGGGAATTGAATATATATATATATATAGTTTACCTTTCTAGTAAGTTCACCCTAATGTGACTTATTTTACTCTCTAATGTAGCCAGACAGTAGTTACAATACATTATTTCTAAGACAGATAAAAAAAAACCACAATGGGAAATTTACAGTCTTGCTTGCAAATAAACCAAAAAATCTTATTACAAAAGTCATGTGTATTAAAATCAAAGACTTTTTATTAATGATTCATTTTACATAGAGATCTAAAATTTCTTACTAACATGTTCTATTTACTTCTTAGATAAGTGTCAGGTATATCTTTGTCCCTGTTTTGCAGATGGGATGACCATGGAAGTATGAAATTACTTCCCTTGGATCATATGGCAGCCACCAACAGAACAAAAGCAGAAGTAACAGTTATGGGACTGGTGGTGCTCAGTGAAGGGGTTTCCTATCAATGGTGCTTGGGGTAAAATCTCAAAATCACAAGTTTTAACACCTATTTCTTCTTTAAAAGTTATCCATTGTTGTGGCTGTAAGCTGTGTTAAATGACCACATTCTTGTACTTCTGCTTCATTTGATTCCAATCTCTTCTTAATGAATTTATTTAGCCCTTATGCAAATTTTTAAGTCATCGTCATCATATTTTTTCATGTTATTATTTTAGGGAAGTCATTCACTGAAGACCTCTCTAGCTGTAATTTCCTTCCTTTTAGGCAGTGCTGTTTATTTTTATGTAGTTTTTTATGATTTATTCTTTGTAGACTAGTAATTGTTTCCCCTGTCTGGCTAAACCTTTGTAATTTTCCCTATTTACTCATTACTTTTTCTTCATACATCTATGCATTTCTTCATTTTGTTCTTCACATCTTTGCTTCTTGCTCCACCTTAGGTTTATCACTCATGTCTCTTGTGATTAGATGCACACACACATACACACAAATACACACACACACACATTCTATGTGATGGAACTGTTCTAATAAACTTCCCTGCATGCTTATAGGGTACTCCTATACATAGCTAGAAAACACGCTCAGAAGCAGTTATCATAACCAAAGTTTGTTCTTTATGGTCTTAGTTTATACCAGTAAATTTCCACTTGTACCCTAGAGTTTCTTTAAACTGTGAGCCGTCATCCCTCCAAGTGACAGTCTTGACTATCAATGAGAACGCTCCAATCTGCCCTTTTAGCCTCAACCTCATGCTGTTAAAAATCTATGGAGTTTTTTGGCTGGGTGTGGTGGCTCATGCCTGTAATTCCAGCACTTGGGGAAGCCAAAGTGGGAGGATCACTTGAGGAGTTCAACACCAACCTGGGCAACATAGCAAGACCATGTCTCTAAAAAAATAAAAATAAAAGTGCAATCTATGGAGTTTTGGAGGATAAATCCACACCAAAATGAATCTGGCCATAGAGTTATCAGTGGGGGGTTCTTAAGTGTGTTTTGGCCACTCCAGAGTCTCTTTGAATGACAATCTTGACCTTATTTACATTATACTCTCTGGGTATATCAATTCCCTCAGGCTTCTGGACTGAGATCTAAAGATGCATTTTCAAGAGCAATAGTATGATTTAGCAAGCTAAGCTGATATTCCTCCTGAAATTCTATTTCTGGATTTTAGCACTATCTTACTGACCTTGGGCAAGTCACTTAGCTTCTATGTATCAATTTTTAATCTGTAAGACAGAAGTAACATTACTAACTTTCCCCATGGGCTTGCCATCAGAGAACAAAAACAGAACAATCCATTGAAATGATAGTCAGGCTTTCTGAGGCTGGGGCAATAGTGCTTAAGGCTTAAAGCCTAAAATCTCTAAAATTTATATTCTTAAAATATCTGTCTCATAAATATGGGCAAGCACCCAAAATAAACAAAAATGCAGGGGGTAGAGCTAGAACAAAAAGGTTTTTAAGTCTATAGCATACTGGTGTTAGAACTGGAAATTAGGCTTTGCTTCTTGCATCCTGATCAAATAAATGTTCTTGCTATGGGAAAACACAGCCTCATGAAAGGTGCCCTTAAAATAGTCAAAGAACTGCTGTCACCTTCCTCTTTCCTTTGATAGATTTTATAGAAGATTTTCTTCTGTTAACCATTCCTGTCCATGGGAAACAATTAACTCTGATCATGGTTTCTACTTGAAAATTGACAATAATATTTCTGTATTGGATGTTTTACCAAATAAGTTTTCACAGACAATGAAGTTGAAAGATAAATAAGGTAATCACAATGTACTCATTTCTGTGTACTAACACTGTATATTTCAACAGCTGATATATGCCCACCTGGACTTTATTTTGGGAGAAATTCAAATGAATAAATATTTTCCAACTTCCTCCTATATCTAAACCATAATGCTAAGAATTGCAGTGAACAACACATGGTCCCTGACTTCATACAGTCCATTGCAGAAGCTTATAATCTAACTCTGAAAACACATTTGTCCTTATATGAAGTGCGAGCACCAGAGATACCCTTGAAAAGTAGCCTAAGGCACCAAATGTTTTTACCATACGGGGATTTGAGCAGTAATCAAGAAAAACTCCATAGCATTATGGATCTCTTAAGAGTATAGAGGTGAAAACCTTTGAAAAGTTAAAAACACCAATTTAAAAGTTACAATGTGAATATATAAAGATATGATAGCATTTTCATTGTTTTTAGGAACAAGCAACCCTGGAAATGCTTTGATCAGATCTGTTTTAACACCTAGTATCACATGGTAAATTCTGGGTGCATCATCTTAGTGTAGGAATCCTCAGTCCCTGGGGAATGCCCATTTGCACTAAACTTGAAAAGATGGTTTTTTGATGGTGACAATAAGGACAATAGTGCTTTCAGCCTTTATTTAGGGCACTGATTCTTTTAGATTTCAAAAGTTACCATGTTCTGCAGCAACACCTTTTTGATAAAACTATGATGACTATAGTGTTCTATTTCTTATTTTTCTTCTTATCCTCAGAGAGAAAACAAGATATCTCTTTGAGAAAACATTATCAACAGAGTTAATGTAAAAAATATATACTGTCTTTCTTAGGAAATTAATGTGGCATTATTTTTAAGGTGTGCAACATCTTGGCAACTGCTTTGGTTTAAAACTCTATGTGATTTGGGAAAAGCACGTTTCAGAATGTTTAATTCAGTGATACAAAAGGCACTAATGAAATATGCATGTATGAATTTTATATCATATTAGTTCCCTCTTTCTTGAAATCTGAATAAAAGCCAAACATCTGGATTATGTTTGAAAAGCCTGAATTTCCAATTTTCAGAGAGATCCAGTCTATTTTGACATTGCACACTTAGCCTTAACATTTACAGTGTGCTATTAACATTACTTGCAATTGTAGAAAAAAAGTCCAGATTTAAACAAACTTGGTGCCTCCTAATGCTAAAAATATATCTATATTTGAAATGGCTGCTGCTGCTGCTGCATAACCATACACATCCATAGTTTAGGCCTCATCAGCATTTTCATTATAAATACTGGAATTGAACAGGCCTGTAATTCAGCTATAAAGATATGTGGCAAGCATTGATATATAAATTCTTCTGTGATTGTATGTTAAAACAACAGATAGCACTTCACGTATCACTTAGTTTGAGAAACTATTCATTGACTCAGGGTTTTCTGAAGGTCACAAATATTCAAGGTACTCCACGGGCAACCAAAGAAGACATAGCTGTTATCCTTTGAAAGTTTATTCTTCAGATTTACAGGACAAATAATATTTCTGTTTTTATAGATATTTGGGTAGATTTGGGCAGCTAGACTAAAGGCAATGAATATTTATGTTCATAGTTTAGGGGTGTAAATATGGATATCAATGCTTTATCTCATTTCAATATCAGTTTATTTAGGACAGGTCTAGTCAATCAGGTTTTAGGGGTGAGGCAAAAAGTGCTATGTCTGCACAAGAGGTAAAGGAAAACAGAACAATGTAACTTGTGTTTGAAGCTTACATAATAGTAACCCTTCAGGGAACTTTACTACACTTAAATTTTTACTGGATTTCTTGTAGCATATATAGATAAATTTATTCTTTTGTTATATATGGAAAACAGCTAAAGTCAAGGACTTTTCTCTTTTTCTTCTTATTTTGCTTATTTTAAAAATCCATTAAATTATAAATTATATGGTGGTGCTGAGCATGGTGGTATGTGCTTGTAGTCCCAGCTATTCAGCTCTTCAGAGGCTGAGGCAGGAGCATGGCTTGAGCCCAGGAATTAGAGGATATAGTGTACGATGATTACACCTGTGAATAACCTGGGCAACATATTGACCCCTGTCTCTTAAAAAAATGTATATGTTAGTGCCCAATTAAACAAAAATTGCTGTGTTTGAAGATGTTCGTTTAGGTTGGGGGATGAAAAACAAAAGAAATGGTACTTTTAAATTGGAGAGTTTTTTGAAGAAGAAAACGGAGTTTCATTACATTAATTGCTACTCCTCAAGTTTTTTTCCATCCTACATTGCATACTCTAATAGATATTACATAATTGCATAACTATTCTTACTATGTGCTGACATGACATTACAACAGCCCTGATATGGTGCATTATAATGAAACTGTAATTAGAGCAGTCATGATGTGTTATAGCAATGATCCACATCATCACTGAAGTGTATTGGAATGTGCAGAAAAACCATTGAGATGTGTAGATTTTTGACATAATAAAGCACAACCATGAAGTTTCATAGTATGGAGGAGAGACTGCCATTATGCCCATACTGCTGGTGTTAAGGGTTATAACCACTTCTTAGATTCTGTTGGAGAAAGGTCTGTATTAATGGAAGGAAAATTTTGAGTGGCATTTGTGAAGTTTATCTCTTTAAAAATATCTACAGGAAGAACCTTGTTGAAATATGGGCCTAACCACATAAATCCTATAGTAGAAGTCCCTTGTAATATATTTACCAAATAAAAGGACTTGAAAACTTTTATTCGATATCTCAAATTCAATGAAATACCTCTGTAAACTAGGATGGACTGAATGAAGATGGTTTCAGAATTTTCAGTTAACCTTGCCCCTTCTTTTGGTTCTCTATGGCCTATCTTGAGGTTAGATCGCATAGCTTACATTTTATGTGATTGTGTCTTTGCTTCATTGTTGTTTCCCCAGGTTTTTCCGCATTAGAATTTGCATCTGAATCTTGTTCTAGCAAGTAACAACTTTTTCTTAACTTGCTGTTTTTCAATCTTGGCATTTCTTCTACACAGTATAATGTGATTGATATGGCTGATACTATGTATGTGGACCCAAGGAAGCTCACCTTTCTAAAACAAAGAGGAACTTTACACTCTTATCTTCCAGGCCAATCATCATTCAATGCCTTATCATACCATAAAATATCCCAGCCAGGTAGATTTGTTCAGGTCTCTGCCTGAATGCCTCTGGTGAATGGGAGCTCACTAACTTCCACATTGTGTTCCTACTTACACTTCAGCCTTTGATTCCCACCTGAGGTCAGGTGCAACAAATTAATGTTTTCTATTTAAAAGCCCTCTAAATATTCAAAATCTGCTAAGGTGTCCTCCCTCTCTTCTCTCACCTCTAATTCTTATTGGCCTCTTGGCTGAATACCTCTAGTTCCTTCAACAGCTTTACCCTTGGGGAAGTGTTGAATCTTCTCTCTTCCCTGAGTGCTCTTCTTTAGACATTTAATATGTTATCTAGGTCCCTTTTGGAATATGGAACCTAAGCAGAACCTGGAATGCAGATTTGGGCCTAGTAAATCACAGTCAAGCTAATTTATCTGTTACCTGAGTAGCTGGGACTACAGGCCAATGGCACCACACTCAGCTAATTTTTTAAAGAACTTGTTGTAGAGATGTGGTCTTACTATGTTTCCCAGGCTTGTCTAGAACTCCTGGCCTTAAGTGATCCTCCCACCTTGGCCTCCCAAAGTTCTGGGATTACAGGACTGAGCTACCCAGCCCAGTCTGTTTCTTTTCTTTTTTTTTTTTCCCCATCTACTTTCCATTATCTGTTGACTCATATTGAACCTAAAGGCAATTGAAGCCTAGTCACCTCCATTCTTTATGCAGTTTTAAAATTTTTATATTTTTGGAGGGGAGCGTGGGGTAGGGTGAGATGGGGTGGTTATTAACTCTGTCAGGCTTGACATTTGTCATTTCTCCTTCTTAGATTTAATCCATTATGCTAGCATGTTTTGTTCCATTTAGAGTCTATTGTCATCTGAAATAGTGTGAAGTAGTTGCCAGCAGATTTAGATCCAAGTTAGAGACACAGTTTGGTCTGTGTAGTATTAAAAAGTTTTAATGCAACATATAAAAATTATGAGATTTCACATGAAAGTACATTTTTTTGGCTTCTCTCAAAAAATATACTTGGCTACACTGAAGCCATATTGAAGCTATATTCCCAAATAGGAAGAGTCGGCAGAGCTGAATAAGGGTTGCCCCTTTTAGATGGAGTATATGCTCACTCATCCTTCACACTTTACACAGTTACCTCCTCACTGGTATTAGATGTTAGTAATAATCACATTTATGCATTTTTATCTTTTAGTAGAGAAAATAGTTCTCTTTTTCCATTGACACTAACAATAGCTAGAATATGAAAGAGAGAAGAAAATTTATCCTTGTCCCACTCAACTCTTTTATATCACCTGCCTGATACTGGGGTGTTAGAGCTGGCTAATACTGGCTTGTAAAAGTATATCATTAAATATTCAGGAATTTTGCCAAAGTAACAACCATTGGTAGATTAGAATCAGCCATGGTGGGAATATTTACACCAGGGAAATCAACAAACATTACAAATTGGGGTTTTTTCTTTTTGGTTTTTTTTTTTTTTTCCTTTTTTTTTTCCCCAGAGAGCCAGTTCACTAGTATACCACTATCTTCAGGTATTTGAGTTTATGATCTCTAAGCTAAAATATTTATTATTCTTTATTGATCAATGAGATTAGTATAATCTGGCAATCTGATCAATATGTTATATTCATGTTTTCCTTATTTATGTCATTAATAAAATATTGAATAAGTATGGACCAAAGAAGAAACCTATGGCATGACATCCATTAAACAGTGATCTTTACATATGGTTGTTCAACAGGTTCTCAGCAAAACTTTCTATACTTCTGTGCTTCTAAATGATTGCATCCATCTGCTCAATTTATGCTTATGAAAATCTAATGGAAGTACATACACCTGATCCAGGAATTCACATCCTTGCTGTAGGGATTTAAGTCATTAGATTTTGGGTGTATGTTCTTAGCAATTTAATTATGTTTAAAATCTGGTTAGCAGTGTAGTAAATAACTGGTATTGCTACAAAATTGCATTGAGAAGGTAATAGGATTGAATTTCTACACAGGTTGACACTCAATTAAAATTTCCATATATACAGTGAGTTAGCCAGTTCTTGGCTTGGAAGCTAGAGCAAATGCTTTCACACTAAGCCGATCACTGCAAAACAGGCAAAATTTGTAATAGAGTCTAATCAGGACTAAATACAGGAACCAAAACTGGAGTTTGGCTTACCAAATACAGATCAAAAGCAAGAAATAGACTAGAGAGCACACGGGATATTTCTTCGTTAAATTTCTCTATTTTTTATTGACAATGGAGGAAAAATAACACATTAAAACCTCCTTACTGAATTACTGTCCTAAACCAATAGATCCATGGGGCTTGTTCAGCTAAAAGCCACAACAGACTTTGTAATGCAATGATGTAATCTTGGCTTTGTGTCATTTATATTCAACCTAAAAAAAAAAACAACAATTTTCTTGAATAGACAGGCTGACAACAATATTGTTCGGTGTGGGTTTTTATTTGGATTCTTTCCAAACGGTTCACATGCCTTCACAGTAACACATCATGCCTGCTTACGTTTATTGCCTGAATTCTAAACTTTTCCCCTTTTACTAGCTTTCTATTTTTCTTTTAAGGTCTCAGTTATGTTTGTAAAACTAACCAGCTCCACCACAAAATTAGGATGTATCTTGCAGAGAGCATTCATTTTACTTTTTGCATATTTTTCCTGAGGTCATGTCAAGGTTAGTTTGAATTCCATCCTACATTAAGACTTCTTTCACAGCTATTTAGCTCGGCAGCCTACTCCCCGCTGGGGTCTGCCCCTTGGGCACGTCAAAGCTTCAGACCTGACAAATCACACACAGATGAAGCTGTACAGTTTTTTAAACAGTTTCATCAGTAACTTTTTTTTGCTTTTTCACTATCCTTCTTTATGTTAATATTTTTTTCTCTGAATTATCATTTTAGGAATGTTGATTTCTATTTGGGACAGTTTGTTTTTACATCAGAGTTGCAGACTAGCAATATCATTTATTTTATAATAAAGGATATTAATAGCCTTCTGGTTGTCAAGACTGCAGACCTGCAGCCCACAGACCATTCCTGACTAGTTATAACTGTAATTGCATTATTAAAATCTATTTGTAGCAGGAAGCTTAGTGTTGGAAAGGTGGCTACAACAGAGTTTACTGGAATCTGAAAAAAAAAAAGTCAACCATAAAAATGCATCCAGTTTATAACATATTATGAGTTGAGCCTGGAAATGTTTCTCAAATGGTTAGTAATATGCTTTTATCAGTATTTTATAATAACAAATTGTGAAACTAATGGTGCAACTCCATTTCCTGTTTAATTGATGAAGTTAAAGTGCTCGGTTGCTAATGAGCATATTAGCAAACAATGTTTCCTCTACAGGCTTAAGTAGATCAGGATTTTTAAAAAGCAGCTTACTGTCCTTATTTTTATAGGATGAAAAATATTGACTGCCACAGAATTGCTAGAGCAACTGAAGAAATGGTGTAATTATTGCTGTATAGTCATTTTGGCAATGTCAAACAACCAGATTATAGTTTTCTAGTTCCCACACTAGAAAATAGTTATTTTCTTTTATGAACCATAGGCTTTTCATTACATTTTCATCCAGGACAAACAACACCTGAAGCTCTTAACTGTAGACTAAGCAGAAAACTTAGAAGTGAGGGGAAAAATAATATTTGAATGATTCTCCTCTCCTCACTTGTCCTTTACATTTTGCTCTACATGAAAGTACCCAATAAAGGGTTCTATAAAAGGTTGCTTGGTTGAAACTAATTAAAGACAGGTCTAAATAGAAAAAGAAAAGAAAAAGGGATCAAAGGAATTACATTAGGTGTGTCAAGATGTTGTTTCGGGACATTTCATTTAATTTTTGTAATTCCAGGAAAATGCTAAATTCTAAAATGTCCATTTTTGCCATATTTCCTTATTTGTGTTATTTTTACAATAAGATACATGTCAATAGGCAAACATCTTGAAGAAATCATTTCAGTATTGGCGCATTAACACATTGTGGTGAAAAGAGAGGCTTGTGCTTTTCATGCAGTGCATTTCAGTCTTCAATTAATGTGAAAGCACTACAATGCCTATGCAACTTCTCTTGCCTAGTGGTGCACCATTTATCATTGCAGTTTTACATTGACCTTGACACCCACTTCATTAGAATAAAGATTGTCTACCATTTAGGTTACATTGTTCCTCTGCACAGAGACCCCATGCAAATTTCTGTTCAGATAGAAGAGCTGCGAGGCTGTCAGAGGTCATCTGCATTAAATGATTGCAGCTATTTTCCAACTGCTTCTTTTCATTCTACTCAATTCAGGCTAGGAGGATCAATCAAGTCCTCTGCCTGAAACAGTGGGACTGCTGGGAATATAACTGTTTTTGGTAGTAGTGTATATGCCCTAAACAGTATTAAATATTTAATATAAACTCATTAAAGGCCATGCAAAGGCTTCAGAAAGATATCAAATTTATAGAAATATCTAAGGGGCTAGAGAACCTTTTTAAAAAAGCAAATAGAATAATAATGATCAATTTTATAATTTTACAGGATATGATCACTATAGTTCTTAAACTTACTGAATCTTGCCTAGAAGAGACTTTTTTCTCACCCTCAACATGAGTAGGAAAGGGAGAAGACACGTGGGCTTGTTGTTCTTATGCAATATTTTATATTAAATTGACATGAAAAGTTTTCAGTTATTGATATTTTTATTTTTGTTCTAGAACAATGAATTCTCCTCTGGCTGTATTTATTTTAAAAGGCTTAGTTATTTGTTATGTAAAAGAAATGATTGGAGAAATAAGTTCTACTTAGGTTCTCTGAGTGATATAATTGGAATTAAATTATTAATGGGAGATACTTTAAAAAAGATTGTTTTATGATCTTCTATTAGGGAATTTGCAATTCATTTTAATATTTGTAGTTTGATTTATATTAAAGATAATGCAATCTATGTCCAATTAACAATACATGGCCAACGTAATGTGATTTCCAGATCATGCAAATGGAATAAGCTAGAAGAGGGGGGAAAACTCAATTCTTAACCTCAGATGTAATTTGCTGTGCGAGTTCTGGCAATTTTAAATGACATTGCACTTTTTAATTTTTCCAAAGGCTCAGCAGCAAATTTATCCCAATCAAGAAAGCCTATTATTAATTTACAAGGACAATTGTAGGAGTCTTTATAATTTCTCTGTGCAATTATTCACCATAAATTCTAATGGCAAAATATAAGGAGTTTGCAAGAAATAACGACTATTATTTATCTTGGGCTTGAACCCTCTTCTTCAATTTTGAACATCTTCTCAAAGTGTCGGTGATAGGGACTGCATGTGAACCATCATATGTATTTGAGATGCTGGACACTGGTCTTCTGAAAAAGGGGGCAGCACAGGAGCTGCTGCAAAGGCAACACTGGCCTCTAGCAGATTCCTGCATTCTGCATGTACAGCTGAGCTGTAGACCCTGGACTTTTATATAAAAAGACTCTTTGTTTACCACTGAATGGCATTAGGCATGGACTTGCTGAGGGGCCACCATGAAGCCTCAAATGAGGAGGGCAAACACTAGCCAGAAAACACGTGAGAGTCATAGACAGACACAACTCTGCATTTTTGTGCAAAGATGTATATTTTCACACATATTAATTTTGTCAGTAGTCTGATGTTTTTGTGTGTTCCTAGCATATGCTTTCTTGCTGATAGTCTAAGATATATTTTATTTTCTCAGTGTATTTTTTTTATCTATCCACCTGTCTGTCTATTAATATCAGGTGTGTTTGGGGACTGGGGGAGGGTCTTTCTGGATATATAGGTGTTTGTGGTATTAATTTGAACCTAGAAAGATATTCAAATGTGTCGTTCTAATAACTAAATCATTTTCCTTGTTTTAACTCTTCCTAATATAAAGTCACCTGAAGTCCAGTTAAAGTAATAATGCTGTAAGATGTAAATACTCAAACTCTGATGACACAGAATCCGACAGCCCTATTCTAATAATCAAGAAAATTCTTTGGTTAATTCTTGTGTTTCTCATAGCCAAAGCTTCACTCTCCGTTCAGTAATGTCTGGTCTCTTTTCAGCATAACCAACAGAAGCACCATACAAAAGTCTTACAATGGATGTCTTAATCTCTCTGTGTGCTTTTAGAGCATTATTTTGAATTCCATCATGCTGCCTTTTTTCTTTCCTCTTCTGAAGTTTTATTACAACAGCAGAATTCCCAGGGAGCTTTGGGGGCAAGGTTCACATAATATAGCCCTGAAGTTTTGCTTAGGTGGAAGCCATCCCCCCATTCCTGGCCATCTTTTGATGATCTTTCTATTTCAAAAAGATTCACTGGATAGAGTCTTATGGCATTAGCTGTATATAGTTTATTTTTTATTTTTTTATTTACTAGACAGTGAGCATCTACAACCCTTTCATGATGTTTTCTTTCTCTGACCTCACAGTGACAAGGCATCTTGTTCTTTAACATTGAGGGAGGCAGAAAAATGCTTGAGTTGCTCAATGTGTGCCTTCTATACCAGTTTCAAAATGGCTTATTCTTCTGGTTTCCATGGTGACAATTAACACTGTTTCAAGGCATTGTTCCAGTCTCCATTTGGGCAGAATTTTCGGTGTGATTTTTAACAACAACAACAAAAAAAAGGTTTTGGGGGGGAAGAAAGCCTTTAGCATAACTGTCAAAAAAGTTATCTCAATCAAGTCTTCATGCATTTCTAAGTATATTTATTTCAGAAATTCCTGTTTTTACTGGCTTTGTTTTATAATTTAGTTTTAACATTTGTGCTTTTAAAAAGTAAGCACTTTGTAAGAATTTTCTAAAAACTTCTGTAATTCTTAGTTAAAACAGTAAGCTAGTGTTTGTTATTTTGAACTCTGTTTTTTAAAATTTTCTTTATATTTACACACACAGGAGTGGCATTTAGAATAGTAGTGGCCTGTGTCTTTAATTTAGATCATTCACATATCTATTAGGAGGCTTCATTAGTCAAAATTGAATTGGCCAAGCAAATACACTTAATAATGTAAATATGCCCTTTCAAGAGAGTATATTTTATTTTTGACTAGACAGAGAGACCCACAGCAGGTGCTGTGGGGAAATTAAATACTGGATGCTTATTTACCTTAGCACTCAAGAAAAGCCATCTGACTTTAACTTTGCTAATCTCATTTTTGGCTATTGAAGAGGAGTCTATATCATAACATCCCCAGACTGCAGGACACAATGGGGCAGCCTCTGCTCACTTACTGCTGTGGGTGGAATGAATATGAAGATTAAATTATCTTCTCACCACAGGATAAAGTAGCCCTACTTGATAGGATGACCGAGAACTGATAGAGCTGGCAGTTGATTCTCCACATCTAATGCTTCTGAAAAGACGTTAGAGAGGGAAGAGCAAAAACATACTAGCATCAACAAAAATATAACCCTCCTGGCATTATTACACATACAGATTGAGGCCCTAAATCATATCAGATTCAGCTTTCAGAATGCTTCAAAAATTAAAATAAATATTTTCACCTTAAATTACATGAAATTCTAGTACCTTTCATTCACATACCAATACATCTAACAATTAAGTGGATTCTCTTAGCTTTTACAGTTTGAAGGCATTGTCCATCAATCACGTCTTTCATCAGGTTGTTTATATAGTAGGCTACATGGTGGCAAAGACAGAGAGCATACATAAAGACAAGTTATTTTTTAATATAATCTTATAATAGCTATTGCAGTGACTACTTATCACCACATTTCACAGAGAAAATTGTTTTATGTCATCTAAAATTAAATTAATTGCTTTTTATATTTTTATTTTTACAAAACTGTCATTTTTAATGGGCTCTGTTCTGTTTCTTGACTAAGTAAGAGCTCTTCAAAGTTGGGGTAAAGTCAGGGGATGAGCTTGTGACAAGTTAAGGTGATAACTGGTGGAGGCCACTTACAGGTGACACAGCCAGAGGACTCCCTCTTCCAATTAATACACATGGCATAAGTAAAAGATTTGAATGGGATTCTTCTGCCTGCTTGAAATACTGGTTTCCCCAATATTATGTTGAAGTCTTACAAAATTAATTATGTAAATCTTTGTCAGCTACATCTGATTACATAAAGCAGATTGCTCTCTCCTCCAGTCATCACTTTGACAAATAAAACACTCTCTAGGTTTCCTGGATACTTGTTGAGTATTGAGTCCAGAAAACTTGAGTGGACAGCATATTTTTTAAGTGTTGGAGTAATGTGGTCCTGGTAATTGCCTGCCATTAGAAAATGCAATCAGAATTTCTCATGTATCACAGGCCAAATTCTAAAAGTGCTCTAAAGCAACGTTGATTTTCTTCACTATGCATATTCATGTAATTTTGGATACTCTGACACCCAGATCAACATTCATTAATAATATGAAATGCTTTAAATCACCTCATTTAAAACATTTTGTTCTGTGATCCACAAATGACTAACATTTGGAGAAGTTTACATAATACAAATGATGTGCATGTTTAGTGTAAATGAAAGATTAAAATATGAAACTAAAAGTATGCAAACATATGCAAGCAAATGCTGAAGATCTATTAACTGAAACAGTGATTTCACACCTTCTTTTCCTTTAAGCTGCTTCCAATTGTAGTTTAGTTTGGGATCTTATATAATATTATGCTTTCTTTCAAGGTGAATAAAATCACCCAAGTGGTTGGGCATGTTTGAACTTGCTTATTTGCTGCTTTCTCCAGACAAAAGTTTTTCTTATTAGATCTGATAAGGGTGCTTCTCTTAGGGCAACCTTGCTCATTTAGGGCAAAGGAACAATGCTACCGTGGGGCTCAATGACCTAACTTTGGTGCCACAAAGAAAGAAGTTGTGGAATTGCCATTATATTTGGGAAATGTGCTAAAAATGTAAAATATGTTAAATATTTTAACCAAAATCTAGCTTTTCTGCTCAGAGGTGTTTTTGCATGCACATTTAAAAAATCCAACCAGTCATTTATAGCCATCCATAATATAGGACTAACTATGAAGTTATCCAAATAGAGTTATTTGAAGAGAATCACCATAGTAACTGTCATATTAAAAAGCATTACATTATCTCCAGCAAAAACATCTTTTAGGAGAGGCTCACTTGGCAGTTTGTTAGAATATAATGTATATTGGGGAGGAGGGTTCTGTAATCAACTGTGATGTTTTGGGACATTTTACAGTAATCAATAAAGAAGCATGGATTTGTAACCGTTCCTAAAACACTGGTTTTCTTTTTTCTCTCTGTATGTACCCTTTCTCCAAGCCCACACAGAGTTTTTAAGTACAAGAAAAATGAAAACAAAATGTTAACTGAGAATTCAGAGAACTTACAGGATAAGTAGGAAGTCACATAATCTTTATGGATAATTTTATTTCCACCACTCTGAGACTGGGTCCTTTGGGGCAGCACTCTGGAGCCAAATGTTGACCAAAATTAACTGTAATACTAATTCCCCCTAGACCATGTATTTTCCTATTTGGAATATTTTAAAGTAGGGATCAAATATGTGTGTAAACTTCAGTTTAAAAAGACATAAATATTAGTCAACTAAATGGGATAACTTAGATGTTTATGTATGTGTGTGTAATGTATGTCTTTAACTATTTTCAGCAATATTCCTCAACTATTCAAAGTACTTAGGTTTAGCCTCCCTGTAAATTTTATTGGGAACAAAAACTTTTACTACCATAGACATCACAAACTCTGCACTCAAAGATTTTATAAGAACACCTCTCTTCCTAAAGATATCTCTTTCTTTCTTTTTATTTTAGCGATACAATGTGGAAATGTCCATCAGGCACCTGAAAAAGACGGAGCTGCTTAGTAAGGTTGAAGCTTTGAAGAAAGGTGGCGTTTTACTACCAAATGATCTCCTTGAAAAAGTGGATTCAATTAATGAAAAATGGGAACTGCTTGGGGTATTTGCATTTTTATTACTGTTTGTAGGTTATGTGTACATTTTTTGTGTAGCGAAGTACTCTATCTGTCTGATTTCTAATTTGAGGCACAAATATCTCTCTCTTTCAATTCACTACCTACATTTCAAACAAGCTATTCATGCTATTATGGGGAAAACACTGCTTTTCCTCTTCTGTTGATTTTTTTTATTCTGAGCTTGTCTCCTCTCAGATTTTAATAATTTTGGTCCTTTAATACATAAAAACAGTAAGTAAAATATGCCATGTATTATGAGTATGCACCAAGTCAACTATAATACAGTATATCTGATATACACTGACTGTCATGCTTGAATGAATGTTAATAGAATTTATTCTGAAGGTACATGTAAGAGACATCCACTGTTTAACTATTTACTGTACCCTTAAGATGAAAAGTGGAGTTGTCACTACCGCTTTTAAGTCACACTAAAGCCACCAAAACAAAGATGCAAATTTGACCCAAATCTGAATTGCAGAATTAAATCAGCCTGTGTTTTGTGCCTCAATTTCCAGCTCACTTTTAACAAAAGCCAAAAAAAAAAAAAAAAAAAAAAAAAAGTTTCATGTAATTCATTTCACGCAATGATGGGCTGGGTTTCAGCCAAAGACTGAGATGCAAGAATCTGGCAAAAAGGCAATATAGAGATTCTGTTACCCAGAGACCAGGATGGCACTGTGCAGGAGACAGTACTGTCCTTTTGTTGGAAGACAGCTGAGAGAGAGAGAAGTTAAAGTGTATTTTTTTCATCAGCTTCCCTCCTAAATTGCCTTCACTTCAAATCAAGGGTAAGCTACATTTGTCAGTTACCTAAATGATTAATTACAACAGCTAAGTAAGGGTTGGTGTCAGTTATAGAGCATAATTCTGCATGCCTTCCATTTTTCTGCCTTTTAAGAAAAATTTTTTTAAAGAAATAATATTCCAAAAATAATTTAAATTAAAAGCTCGCCATGTACCTTAATGACTTGGAAGAATGCCAATATTTTGTTTATGCCGTGCTTAATCTATGTGATTAAAAATCTGCAAGTTTAAGTTCTTCTTATCTAAATTCACTACACTTTATAGTTGTGCAAAGTAACTTAAAATGTTAAAAGTTTTTAATCTAACCTATTGTTACATTGCTTTTTAATAGTAATTAATGGCTTTCGCTTTATACTATGGTGATTTAAATCAGAACCTACTAAATTCTACAGAATTCATTGATCTCAGACAGGGGAAATGTGGCTAATATATAACATTTTAAAAGGCTATTTATTAAATAGATAAGAACAGTGACTTTATATGCTTGATAAAGTGGTAGTCTGTTCACATTGTGTTTTAATATTCTTACTGCTAATTTGATAAATAACTAACAATGTTTTTAGAAAATTATTTAAAATGTATTACATATATTACTTCCTCAGCAAAAATTTTAAACCAGCATCATATTGAAAAAAGAAACAATATTTAGCTATCCATTATGAATCAGAGACTAAAAATGGTTGCCATTTTGACAAAAATACCGTTTGAATACAATGTGCAATTTTGCAATGATTTGGGGAGAGAGTAAGGCGAGGGACGATTATAACAAAACCTGTGCCACACTAACACCACCAAGCATACTGTTTTAATTGGCATGATTACGTTTTAATTGGCATGAAAAAAAATTAAAGACAAGGATTTTAACTTCTAACAATAGTAAAATAGAGGGATATGGTTTTTAATATTACTTTCATCTAAGGTGAACAGTGTGGAATGGAAATACATTAGAATGAAATGTCAGTGGTGCGTACAGTTTAATCTGTGAAATTTTGTCCCCTGTGCTGCATATTACTCTGTCTCAATTGCATATTAAACAACCCTATCAAGGCAGGCATTGGCATCTGCTGTGCTGACACAAATTGTGAATTAAATGAAATTGATGTCCTCTGTCGTATATTTATGAAGACGGACCATTCTCTGAAGTATTCTGTTTATGAAGAATTTATGATTGCAAACTGTTCCAGAACAAAAAAGTGGCAATAAATTCTTTTTTGTGACCCTACCCTCCAAGGGCATTGATTTCACCTCCTGCTGCTACTTTTGTTACAGCATAAAAACAATAGCTAAATCTGGATTCCACTGAGGGTCTTCAAATTATCAATATTTGCACCATGAAAATACAAGGGTGTTGCCAAAAAAGGCTATTTTTCTGTTACGATCTCCTAAAGATACTATTTACAGAACACTACACAGCAGATGAATGTTTGTTGACTTAATTTTATTTGTGTTTTAAAGCTTATATTTGTAAGTTTAATTCATCATTATAGATTAAAGCCTATTGATTCTGAGTGCTTGCCACTAAAAAGAAAAAAAAAAAAAAAAACAAGAAAAGAACCCTCCCCAGCAATACCCTCATGCCATAGTGGTTAATCTAAGTAGGTTTTTAGCATAGTGAATTGGGGATTATTTTAACATATATGTGGTATTACAAAGTCTAGCATGCACAAATGCAAAATGGAAAGAATTGTGGGATTGAATAATTTCCAAGTCAGGTAAAATAAACAACAGCACCAAGGAGGCTACCTTTTCTTAAAAGCCCTTGGTCATGTTTTAAGAATTGAACTTCAAAAAAAAAAAAGAATTTAATTGTCCCTCTACAGTCTCCTCTTGGCCTCTTTAGTATATTGATTAAACTCAGACTTCTATGTCTTGAACATTTTATGTGAGAATTTTTTACTGTAAACTCCTGTCATGAGAATTCAAATGAATTTTCATCTGTGACCATGGTGAACTTTTGGGCCAAATTTCCTTTCTGTTAAAGGACAGTATAAGTAAATGAGATCTTAAGCATCTACTGGTAGTCAGAACAACATGCGCTGTCGGAGAATTTGAATCTTAAATGGAATAATGAGCTAATCTGAACTGAATGTCAATAATGAGGAGGCAGGTACAGCTGGACACTTCTGGGTGGCCCTTGTTACCAACCAAACTGTGATGTGTTTTTGGTACCTAAGCTAATCTATGTTTTTGTTTTTTGTTGGTGGTGGGTTTTTTGTTTGTTTGTTTTATTTTTTGTTTTTTAATCTAATGCATTAGAAAACCCTTGGAGAGAAGATCCAGGACACAATGGCAGGGCACAGTGGGTCGGGTCCACGTGACCTGCTCTCTCCTGAAAGCGGAAGCCTGGTAAGGCAGCTGGAGGTCAGGATCAAAGAACTGAAAGGGTGGCTAAGAGATACAGAGCTTTTCATCTTCAATTCCTGTCTGAGACAAGAAAAGGAAGGAGCAATGAATGCTGAGAAACAACTGCAATACTTTAAGGTAATAAAAAAACAATCAAAGTTGATAAAAAGCTCTCTTTATGGTAGGGATGAAATATTTATCAAGTACATAAAGTATTATACCCATGTATCTATGTATCACTGTGCACTTAAATGTTTCCTTGAATTTATAGACACCCTCCACATTTCTTATGTGCCAACATCTTTGTGTGTATAAAGATGAACATTAAGCATATCAAATACACATTGCATAGGGGAAATCTCTGCTGCTTGTGTGTTTTGTACAATGCTTGTTGAGGGAGGACTTTGATAAATTAAAGACAGATCAGCAAACACTAAAGATTACTGGTGACTCTGAAAGACAGACCTAAATGTTCTATAAATAACTTGGTTAAAAATACTTCCATAAATTGGTATGATAAAAGCATATGATTTAATTGAAGGCCATTAATTCTAACAAAAGGAAACATAATTTTTACATATGAAAGAGTCAACTATTTACGGAAGGAAGAAATAAAGTAAAAGAGGTTCCTCATTACAGGCATATTCCATTGTAGAATATGCCAACCTTAGCAATACAGCTGTGTTCATGTTCACCGTATGTCCATGAAGAGGTATGTCTCCTTATTTATTTCTATTGTTTATACAATATCTATTTAAAAACATTTTAATGTTAAAATGTTTTTGCTTATTGCCTAAGCTAGGCCAGGCTGCTTAAACCCTCTGGTAAATGCAATCATTATTTGGGTTCTAGCTGGTGTCAGCCTGAGGCTTTGGTGTTGTAGAAGATGAATTTGGTGGTTAAGAAATCTTTAGCATGAAAGCTCTTAAAAAGGAAAACCAAGAAGGAGAGAACTTCTTGGGACCAAGCAACCATTTCTTCTCAAAGCCTTCTAGGACGAGGTTTTATTTATCTCACCCCACCCAGCAATCATTCAGCAATCTGTCAGAGAATTAATTTAGTCATGTGTGGTTCACCTTCCCTCTGCCAAACAGGCAGGCTCATCTCAGTTACTTGCATAACCCAAGAGACAGCATCCTCAAAGGTAGGACGACAGTACTTCCTGATAAACTATCTACGTTAGACGCTTATAAACTGTTCTCGTTGAAAAGCCCCTTTTGCTTGTTTAATTGGCAAGACTAAATTGGAAGTTAAATGAAAGTGTCTTGCCAAGGCAAATGGGTTTTATGGTCTAAAATCTAAGACCCAGATGATTTGTTATTTCATCTCTATTTGTCCCACCTTGACCCCCACTACAGGAAGATGGAACCTTCAGGTATTTGCCTCGTTGTTATTTGAATTTAGCATGTGCCTTGTAAAACATCTGGACAGTTAGTGGGCTGGATATTGTGAAATATATATATTTTTTCTCTATTGCATCTTTATTACACCTTTAGTAAGCTGGTTAATGGACCCAGCTTTGGGATTACCTCAAATCTCAGTCTAGTTGTGTGACCCTTGGTCATGTTTCTTATATGAACTCTTGGTGTCTCAATTTCTTCCTCTGTAAAATGGGCTTTCAACAGTATTCATTTCACAGGGTTATGATCAGTTCACATATGTAAATTATTATTTCTATTTGTATTGGTACTTTCATAAGAGATAGAAATCTAACATTAAAAGCCCAAAGTTGTTACCTAGTGATGATTGTAAATAACAATAGGATGTTTATTACAATTATTTATCAACCTACCTACCTACCCACATAGCTCATACATAGATATTTAAAGCAATGGTTTTTTTTCCTTTTTAAAATTTGCTATTATTATAGACCCTGAGCAGTTCTGCATTAATTTTATTGTTGCTTCCAAAGGACATTAACTTTTTTCTTTGGCTTTTACAGTCACATCAAGATCATTTTCAGCTAGATCCTAGTAACAAATTTAAAAGGATTTAAGGGACAGGGAGAAAGAAAGAGACAATCAGAGACTGAGAGACAGAGAGACAGAGAGAGAGAGAGAGCATGCACGCACATGACCACAGTCTCTGGGAGTCCAGGTAATTCCTATCAGTCTTTGCTAAAGTTGCACTAACACTTCTTAGCCACCAGAAGAGTAGTCACTACACCTAATTCATTTATTTACCAAGTACATCTTTGTACCTGAAAATAATCATAGAATTTTTTATTGCAGAAGTTCCATAGAGACCATCACATGCCTTTGCTATTTTATTCCTCTTCTTCAAATATATATTATTTTTTTCTTGTAGTAGTGACATGTTTTCAGTGTCACTATTCATTAAACTAACTGCTTTTATACCCCACTCTATTTAGCCACTTTTAAATAATATAATAAAAACAGAGAATCTCCTACCCTAAAAATCTCCTACCCTAAACTGCTTTTATATCCCACTCTATTTAGCTATTTTTAAGTAATATAATAAAAACAGAGTATCTCCTACCCTAAAACATTGACAATAATGTACACTTAACCAATGTGGTTCCCCAGCCCCAGTCCATCCCCTGCTTTCCTTGGCTAAGGTAGTCATGATCCTGAGCCCCATACTCATCATTCTCTTTCCTTTCATAGGAAAGAATTTTTTTTTATTTGTTCTTAACTTTATTTAAAAGGTAATCATGCTGTAAGTTATCTGTTATTACTTCCTTTTTTATTAAATATTATAATATTACAGTTCATTCATGTTATTGAGTATGGCTATAATTCACTTATTTTGACAACTGTATAGTATTCTAGTGTGAATATATACATGTGTCTCATTTAATTCTAACAAAAACCCTAAGGTTGCTATTAGGATCCTGATTTTGCAGGTATAGAAACAGAGGCACAGGTAGGTTAAGTTTTGTGTGTCCGAGGTCACATACGAGTGATAGAAATAGGGTTTAAATCCAGAGCTGTCTGACTCTAAAGTATATTCTTTGAACCACTATGCAAAATTGATGTTTACTGATATTCAGTGAGTGTCCTTCTATATCAGGAAACTCAAAGAGAAGAGCAGGGAGAACAAAACTAAATTTCATTGTTTCTTTATAGTAGATTATCAGTCATTATCTTTAGCAATTTGGACAGAATATAGCAATAACTTTAGCTATTGGAAATATGGGAGAGGAGGGTGAAAATATTTATGGGTTGGATTTTGTTTCTTTTTTTATATTTTTTGTATTTTTGTATTTTTTTTGTACTATATCAATGTAAACTTCTTTGCTATATGTCATCTTTTAACTTGAAACTTCAAACTTTTGAGATTATGAAGCCCTGATGATTTTCCTTTATGACCTGAAACTCCAATTCCTTTTTGAAGTTGACCTTGAAGAATTTGATCAGACAAGTTAAGGGGAGCTAGCATGATTATACTTTTTTTTGTTGTTTTTGAAGAAAATTTTATTCACATGTATTAGAATAAATGTCTTTCTTAGCCAGAATTTTAAATATTTCTGAGCTGTTTACTCTTAGTGTATGACTAATCAAGTGTTCTATATATTACCACATTCATTGGAAGAATGGAAGCAAATATCTGTAATGCAATAATAATTAATGTGTATAATCTTTCGAAATCATAATTGGTAGTAAGCATATACAGAATAAAAATTTTTTACTTTACCAAAAATTAAAAGAACAGATAGATACCCTCTGCCTCTCTAAGTGATAAAACAGTTCAGATAGAAAATTTATTAAAAAACCTTTACATGTGGGAAACTCTTTGCCACGCACTGACCCTTCTTGCGGGTTCTCAAATGTCTTTTGCCATCATGGGTCACACAGAAGAGGACAGGCTTTATCCACAGGGTTTAGGTTTATGATTCTCCATTTTCTAAAATCTCAGCCTTTTAACAGAACTGAATTCCTTTATATGATACCAAGAGTAATGACAGATAAAACACAGTGCACTATCCGGGAGAACAGAACGGAGGGTGCTGCATATAAAAAGAAAAACCCATCGTTTTGTAGACAAGACTGCAATACCTTCTCATAGCTTGGCCTGGGATGAGAGAAAGGATCAGGATCTTAAGTTTTCGGAAAAACGAAAAAGCAATTGTGGAATGTTTTCTTTTTCTTTAAGACATAAAAGTGTGATAAATGTGGAATTAGACACAGGAGAAAATTCTATTCAACAAAAAGAGTCAAAGTCCATCAAGAGGGAAGAAACACGAAGGTGTGAACCTAAGAGCCCTGGGACAGAAATGCAAAACTGTCAAGGAGTGAACACACTCTGATAACAAAATGCAGGAGAGCATGTCAGGGATTTAATGAGGCCAGCTGGCAGAGGGCCTCGTAGAGCTATGTGTGTGCTGCTTCCATGCCACATGGAAAGCACTACTTTTTGCTGGAAAGCACTACTTTTTAATGATGACCCTTCAGAGAGAAAAGAAAATAATTACTTAATCATATGTTCCTTGTATCCCATAACCAAATTCATTATTCTGAAGACTCAAATTGGGAAGAAATTATCCATTACCAGCTAAAAGAGGCCACAGCACTGGCCTGGGCCCAGAATAAACCTGGGAGGGGCAAGTTTAGACCTGTTACAAGACTTTGTCATCAAGAATGTGAACGGATGGATTAGATTTGATAAACTTGTCAGTGATTAATGCCCCAAATATTTTTAGTATTTTAAATTTGACCAGATACTTTTATGCATGTTGTTATACTTAAAATGTACATATAAGTTTATATATTGAAAATTATGATCACCTTCTTATATGTGTGCTTATTTATTTTTATTAATGAAGAACTTGAGTTGTGGAAAGATAATGTGACATGTTTGAATACACATAGCAACCAATAGTAGAGACAACAAAAAACGATGGTCTTTTGGTACAAATTACAATTCTCTTCCATCCTGTCATTCACTGACCTTTCAAATAAACATTGAGACTTTGTTTTACTCTAACAGGAGTTGACAAACATTTTCTGTAAAGGCCAGATAATATAATCACTGTTGCAAGTACTCAACTCTGCCATCATAGTGCAAAAGCAGCCACAGACAATATGTAAATGAATAAATATGGCTCTGTTCAATAAAACTAATTTATAAAACTATTTACAAAAACAGGCAGTGGACTAAATTTGACCTATGGGCCATAGTTTCCTGACCCTGCTGTAGATTACAAAAATTATTATAAACATGGAAATGGCTACTGTCTACATCTTTAAGAAAAAGAGATCATGCTAGAATTGCATTAGGAGGATAAAACGTTCTCTTAGTAATTATAATAACCACAGTTAATACTTATCAAGTGGTCCTGAAGTATGAAGCACAGTTTCTAAATGTTTTAGCTGCATTCGTGTATTTAATTCTCATCACCATCCTAAGGCAGGTTAAGGTATTATTTCAACTATTTATAGATGAGAAAACTAAGGTGGGGAAAATTGAAGTAACTTACTCAAGGTCATACAGTTAGTAAGTGATAGAGCCAATAGTCAGACCTAGAAACTGTTCTGGAATCTGCCACTATGGAACAGGTTTAAATAGGGGAAAGACAAGATGGCTGACTAGAGACACCAGCTGCCAGATCATCTCAGGAAGAAGGAAAAGTTTTAATTGAAAAAACAAAAACAAAGAATCATAGATCAGGTGTAATTCTAAGGGAAAAGATTCCATGGGAAGAAGTTGCAGAGCAGAATAAGAAGGAGCAAGATATGGGCCGAGGTCAACACTGAGAGGCTTGGAGTCCAGCAAAAAGGGTAGATGGAGCTTGTTTGTTTCTCCTTCCCTCACATCTCTGGCAGTCAGTGGCTCCTGAGCTGCTGAGGAGCCTTTCTACCTTCATGAGCCCAAAAGCTGCTGCCACTAGTGAACTGGGAGCTTCTTGAGGACAAAGCAACAAGGCTCCCAGAGCCCTTGGGGCACTTCCTGTCACCACAGACCCAAGCCAATATGGCAGGTGCCATATTGCTTCTCCACCCACCATGCACCTTTGTCCTCCTCACAGGGCTTCAGCCCCTCAGTTTTTGTCTTGCTCATTCCCACACAAACATTTCCCATCTCCAACCCAAACTGTGGGACCCACACGGGGCCAGTGGGTCCTAGGGGATCTGCATGACCCAGAGCCTGGATATTCTGGGTGGGCTGCCTTCCAGAGAGAGGAACAGAGATGACCAGAGTGCTAGCAAGACTCTTTTCCTCCTGTTCTGCTCCCCTGCCCACAGCTGCCAAGACACTGGAGTCAGGGCTCTCAGGAGCTGCTGCTTCCCCTCTGTTAGGGTTTTGACAGAGAGTGGGCTCAAACTTTTCCTCTTAAAGAACTGCAGAGGAATAAGGGGTACTCAGACTGCTTGCCTGGCTGCTCCATCAGAACAAGGCACACCCCAGAGGAGATCTGCTTGAACACCCCATAGGCAACTCGGGACCAGCATGCTTCTCCCTGGCATGGTCAGGGATTGATCTTCAGGGAACTGAAGACAGACCTGCAGACCAGATCCTGTACCCCCAGGACTCAATCGTGTTGCTAGGGGACAAGGAGGGGAGATTTGTGAGCTAATCTCGGGAGGCAAGGGAGCTCGCATGAGCAGAACTAGAAAGAGAGCTCAGAATGGGTACCAGCCACAGTGCACTTCTGGAGCACCCTTCCCCCAAATAGGGAAGCTGCGCTCTTAGCCCAGGGCAGGATCCTGGACAGGGAAGCTCCCAGCCCACAGCACCATTGCTGGGAGCTCAGCTAATTTGATCTCCTGCCTACTAGCAGATGCCGAGGAAAGACTGCAGAGCAGGGGAGGGGGTGAAGAGGAAAGCATGCTCCTGATAGCCAGATTGTGGATCTCTGGATCTCAGATGGCCCCTACCTCCACAAGCAGACTTTCTGACTGGTAGGGCCACCTCAGCCCCTCCCTAATGGCTTTCCCTTGAAGCCTGGGTATGGATCTTGGACCCTCCCCCTGAAACAGCTACCTTACCAGCTTTTGTGGAGTCTGAGGGCAGGCCCACCTGACTCAGCCCCACCCAGCCTCACTCCACTACCCACCTCTGCTGTCGTGGAGAATAAGAACTCACCTGGAAGTTCCAGGGCCCCACCCACCACGTGGGGCATTCAAGTACTTTTCCTGAGGGGCTAGAACTGGTCACAGGTCCCAAAAAACAACACTGTAGTTTGTACCTTCCAGCAAGCACCACATACTGATAGGTCAATTTGCACAGCCCGTTACAGCATTTACTGACTCAACCATTGTAGGGTATGGTTGATTCTTACTCACAGTCATCACCTACTGTCTCAGAAATTAAACTGGGTGTGCCAGTATAATTCGCACTGTTAAGGAAAACACAGAACTCGGGAGAGAGAAAGAATCTCAAAGAACTGCATCCTCTCTCATCAAAGAAAGACAGGGAATCTGCCCACACACATAGCTCATCACTGCTACAGCCTACAAACACCTAGCAACTGAGAAAACCACCACGCTAAGGATATCTATAACCAAGGCATCCATCCAGAACCTAGACTCCCATCATAGTACGCATAAGAAAATCCAAAGGTTCATACCCAACATATACACCAGACATTCCCTTATGAGTGAGGGGGGAAGGGAAAAAAAAAACCCATATAAACAAAAGGAAATCCAAAAGTAAGAAGTGACAGCTGCCCCACATGAGAAGGAATCAGTAAAAGAGCTCCAGAAGTATGAAAAATTGGAGTGAAAGGACCCCCCCTCCAAAAAAAGGAAAACCAGCTCTCTAGCAATGGATACCAACAAAATGAAAATATTGAAATGACAGATAAAGAATTCCAAATATGGATTGTAAGGAAGCCCAATGACATTCAAAAGAAAATGGAAAACCAACTCAAAGAAACCAGGAAAACAAGTCAGGTAGTGAATGAAAAATTTATAAAACAGATTGACCTATTGAAAAAAATAAAAAAACAAATAGAACTTTAGGAAGTGAAAAATTCATGTAAGGAAATACAAAGCACAGTGGAAAGTTTTAAGAGTGGACTAGACCAGGCAGAAGAAAGAATCTCAGAGCTTGAAGATAACTCCTTCGAATTAACTCAGTCAGTCAAAAATAAAGAGCAGACAATTAAGAGGATTGAGCAAAGCCTACAAGAAATAATGGGCTTATAGAAAATGTCCAGATGTAAGAATCATAGGCATCCCTGAGGGTGAAGAAGAAAACACACAAAAGCTGGGAAACTTATTTGAGGGAACAATTGAGGAAAGCTTCCCTGGTCTTGCTAGAGATTTAGACATCCAGGTAGAAGAAGTTCAGTGAACACCTGGCAGATTCATTGCAAAGAGGCAATCACCAAAATACCTAGTCATCAGATTGGCCAAAGTCAACATGAAGGAGGAACTCCTGCGAGCTGTGAGGCAAAAGCATCAAGTATCTTACAGAGGAAAACCCATCAGGCTAACTGCAGGCTTCTCAGCTGAGACCTTAGAAGCCAGAAGGGATTGGGGCCCAGTCTTCTTAAACAGAACAACTGCCAGCCTAGAATTTTGTATCCTTAAAATGAAGTTTCATAAATGAAGATGAAACAAAAACTTTTCCAGACAAGCAGACACTGAGGGAATTTGTCAAGACCAGACGTGCCCTGCAGGAAAATAAGGAAAACAGCATTATACATGGACCAACAAAACACACACCCACCAGTGTACAACCACCCAAAAGCTGAAGCTCATAGCTCACATAAAACAGCAGCACAAGAGGTAAACCAAAGAAATAAGGTACTGCCCACCAGGATGAACAGAACAGCAGCCCACATATCAATTCTGTCAATCAACATGAATGGCCTGAATGCCCCGCTCAAGAGACACAGGCTGGCTGAATGGATGGAAAAACACAAATGGAGTATCTGCTGTCTCCGGGGAACATATCTAACCCACAAAGACTCATACAGACTCAAGGTGAAGGGATGGAAAAAAAAATATTTCGTGAGAATGAAAACCAAAAGAAAGCAGATGTAGCCATTCTCATATCAGATAAAATTGACTTCACATCAACAATAGTAAAGCAAGACAAAGATGGTCCTTATATAATGGTAAAGGTAGCAATTCAACAAGAAGACATGATAATCCTAAATATTTATGCCCCTAACACAGGAGTGCCCAGATTCATAACCCGACTAGATCTAAGCGAGGAGATAAACAGCAGCATCATAATTGCTGGGAACTTTAACACCCCACTGACATAACTGGAAAGATCATCCAAGCAGAAAATAAAGAAACACAGGACATAAATGGGACTGTAGAACAAATGGGCCTAACAGACATTTACAGAACATTTTACCCCCAAACTACTGAATATACATTCTTCTCCTCAGCACATAGAACATTATACAAGATTGATCATATGTTAGGCCACAAAACACATCTCAACAAATTCAAAAAAAGAGAAATCATACCATGTATCTTCTCAGACCACAGAAAAATAAACTAGAAATCAACTCCAAGAGAAACATTCAATTCTACACAATGTCATGGCAACTAAACAACCTGTTATGAATGATTATTGGGTCATTAATGAAATTAAGATAGGAATCAAAGGATTTCTTGAACTGAATGACAAAGGGGACACAAGCTACCAAAATCTATGGAATTCAACAAAAGCAGCTCTAAGGGGAATTCATAGCCTGAAATGCGTACATCAAAAAGACAGAATGATCACAAATTAACAATCTAATGGCACATCTCAAGGAACTAGAAAATGAAGAGCAAAGCAAACCCAAAGCCTGCATAAGAAAAGAAATAACTAAGGTCAGATCAGAATTCAATGAAATGGGAAAAAAAAAATCCAAAGGATAAATGAAACAAAAAATTGGTTCTTTGAAAAGATAAAATTGCTAGATTAACCAGGAATAGAAGCAAAAGGACCCAAATAAGCTCAATCCGAAATGAAAAAGGAGATATTATAACTGATACCACAGAAATACAAACTATCTTCTGTGAATACTATGAAAATCTCTATGTACATAAACTTGAAAATGTAGATGGAATGGATAAAATCCTGGAAACTCACAACCTCCCAAGACTCAATCAGGAAGAAATAAATCTCCTGAATAGACCAATAACAAGCAATGAGATTGAAGCAATAATACAAAATCTTCTAACAAAACAAAGCCTTGGACCAGATGGAGTCACAGCTGAATTTTACCAGACCTAGAAATAAGAGCTGGTGCCCATACTGCAGCAATTATTTCATAACATTGAGGAGGGAATCTTGCCCAACTCATTCTATGAAGCCAGTATCACCTTGATACCAAAGCCAGGAAAGGACACAGCAAAAATAGAAAACTACAGACAAATATCCTTTATGAATATAGATATAAAACTCCTTAGTGAAATACTGGGAAACCAAATTCAACAACACGTCAAAAAAATAATCCTTAATGACCAAGTGGGCTTCATCACAGGGATGCAAGAGTTCCACGTAACATAAATCAAAAACTGTGATTCATCACATGAACAGAAGCAAAAACAATGACTGTATGTTCATCTCAATAGATACAGAAAAAACATTTGATAAAATTCAGGACCCTTTCATGATAAAAACCTTCAACAAATTAGGCATAGAAGGAACATATCTCAAGATTATAAAAGTCATATATTACAAACCCACAGCCAACATCATACTGAATGGGGAAAAGTTGAAAGGATTTTCCCTAAGAACTGGACAAGGGTACCACTGTCACCACTTCTATTCAACATAGCGCAGGAAGCCCTAGCAAGAATAATCAGGCAGAGAAAGAAATAAAGGGTGTCCAAATTGGGAATGAGGAAGTCAAACTATCTCTTTTTGCTGATGATATGGTATCATTATATCTGGAGAACCCCAAAGAGTGCTCCAGGAGACTCCTGGAATTGATAAATAAATTCAGGAAAGTCTCAGGTTACAAAATCTATTTACACAAATCAGTAGCATTTCTAAACACCAATAACAGTGAAGCTCAGAGTCAAATCAAAGACTCAGTGCCATTCACAATAGCTACAAAGAAAATAAAATACCTAGGAATACACTTAACTATGGAGGTAAAAGATCTCTACAAAGAGAACTATGAAACACTGAGGAAAGTAACCACAGATGAGACAAACAAATGAAAAAACATATCTTCCTCATGGATTGGTAGAATCAACATTGTTAAAATGTCCATACTACCCCAAAGTGATTTACAGATTCAATGCAATCCCCATCAAAATACCAATGTCAAATTTCACATTTCTAGAAAAAATAAATCTGTACTTCGTTTAGAACTCTAAAAGAGCCCAAACAGCCAAAGCAATCTTAAACAAAAAGAACAAATCTGGAGGCATTACATTACCAAACTTCAAACTATACTATAAGGATATAGTAACCAAAACAGCATGGTATTGGCACAAAAATAGAGACACAGACAAATGTAACAGAACAGAGAACCCAGATATAAAAGCATCCACATACAGCCAACTGATCTTTGACAAAGCAGACAACAATACACATTGAGGAAAAGAAGCCCTGTTCAATAAATGATCCTGGGAGAATTGGATAGCCACATGCAGAAGAATGAGACAGGATCCATATCTCTCACCACTTATTAATTCAAGATGGACAAAAAACTTAAATGTAAGACATGAAACCATGAGAATTCTAGAAGAAAATGTTGGAAAAGCTCTTCTAGATATCGGCCTAGGCAAAGAATTTATAACAAAGACCCCAATGGCAATCACAGCAACAACAAAAATAAATAAATGGGACTTGATTAAATTAAAAAGTGTCTGCACAGCCAAGGAAACAATCAACAGAGCAAATAGACAACCTACAGAATGGGAGAAAATATTCACATCTTATACATCCAATAAAAGGTAACCAAAATCTACAAAGAACTCAACCAAATCAATAAGAAAGAAAATCAAACAACCCCATTAAAAAGTAGGCAAAAGACATGAACAGAAGTTTTTCAAAAGAAGATTGACAAATGGCCAATAAACATATGAAAAAATGCTCAATGTCAGTAATCATCAGGCAAATGCAAATTAAAACCACAATAATTTATTATCTCACCCCAGTTATAATGGCTTTTATTAAAAAAATCTGAAAACAATAGATGCTGGTGTAGATGCAGAGAGAAAGGAATACTCATCCACTGTTGGTGGAACTGCAAATTAGTACAACCTCTATGAAAAACAGTATGGAGATTCTTCAAAGAACTAAAAGTAGACCCAGCAATCCCACTACCGGGTATTTACCCAAAGGAAAAAAGTCATTTTATCAAAAAGACACCTGTACTCAAATGTTTATTGCATCACAATTCACAATTAGAAAGATGTGGAATCAAGCCAAGTGCCCATCAATTCATGAGTGGATTAACAAAATGTGATATATGTATACTATGGAATACTACTCCATCATAAAGAACGAATTAATGCCTTTTGCAACAATTTGGATGGAACAGGAGACTATTATCCTAAGTGAAGTATCTAAAGAATGGAAAAACAAATACCACATGTACTCACTATTAAATTGGAACTAACTGATAAGCACACGTGCACAGAGGGAAGTAAAACTCAGTGTAAATCAAGCATGGGGAGGGAAGAGGGGATGGGTGAAAACCTACCTAACCAATAGAATGAACACTATCTGAGTGATAGGCTCACTTATAACCCTGACTCAAGCCTAACGAAATTGATACATGTAACCAAAAACATTTGTACCCCTGTAATATTTTGAAATTAAAAAAAAAAAAAATATATATATATATATATATATATATATATATATAAACATAGAGAGATTTGGTTCTAACCTACTGTTCCTTACCCTTTTAAAAACCAATATTCCTAACCAGTTTTTTTCCACCAGTGTTTTGACAACAATCTACATAGAGGTTTGTCAAACTTGTACTGCATTACTGCAGAAAGGAATTGGCTTTTCTGTTGGAGATGATAATAGTAATAAAATAATATTGTTTTAGAAAAAAATCTGCCACTATGTAGACGTAGCACTTCCTAGGTCAAAGATCTATTTCAGAAAAGAGAAAAACATTAATTGGTAGCTTACTCTTTTGTTCCTTATCTCATTTCTGAATACTTGATAGCCAGCTAAAGGAAGTCAGTGAGTAAATGTTTTAAATCTTGGAAATTAAAATTTTTAGAGTAGAGCCTTTAAAAGGATTTCAAATTAACTACAAAATGTGCAGCATTACCAAATGATTACTCTGAAAAGGGTTATCACTAATGTACTTTTACAAAATAAAGAGAGAAATAAAAGAGCTAAATAGTTCACATCCTTTGAGAAATATATCCTCAAATATCAGTGCATAATTTCCAGAAATAAATATAAGACCAATGTCATCAAGAATCAAGACATTTAGGGGGAAGTTCTCATGTCTTCTATAACCAATCTCAAATGGCACCACAAATAATCACACTTCCTATGACCTCAAAACCCATATTTTAAAGGAAATTACATTGAAAGACAGGAGAGAATATTTTAGAAGTTATGATGTATGAGAAAAGTAGCCATGGTTCCTATGGGTGCCTGGATCATCCCTGAAGCTCTATCCTGGAGCCATTACAAACTTTATAATTATGCTGTTGGCAAAGCTGTAAACAAATAATTATAGTAACTCAATCTGACTTTAAGAAAAGCATGCAAAACGCTTTCAAAGTCAACAGATATCAAGCAGCATTTAATCCTTTCTATGTCATAGATAAATTTTTTAAAAAGCTATTATATTAACCATGTATGTACATCAAAAATATTTTATCATTTTTTTCTTACCACATATTAGAATACCCATCACCTAACAGTTCTTTGGAAATAAATTTAAGTAGCTGGATACAATTCAGAACTGCCTTTTAAGAAAAGGTGGCTGGGTTAAAGTTGAAATTCAAAGATAGACTTAAATAAATGTTATTCACACTTCTCTCTGGGGTGGTGGGAAGACCCAAGGGAAATATTTACGGGTAGTCTCAGTACAGTTGTCTAAAGTAGAAGAAAATGGAACAAAGGCCTAATTCTTTCTGTTGACATCTTTTACTAGAAGATTCTGAATGATTCCTATGAAGTGGAGAGTTCTGCCCTGATTTGTGGATGCAAAGATATACATATGTACTCATTTCATATGTGTTGTTTGTATTATTGTTAACGGGCAAACCAGATTCATAGAAGTCAAGGGCAGCCATGCTAATCTGTAAAGATGAGGAAGAGATTTCATCCATCTTTACTTCATCACTTTGAAAATCAGACTGAACTACATTTAGACTCTGAAACCAGAGATGAATGTTTCTATTCTTAATTATCTCTTAACATTCCTTAAATGTAATTTTCTTTGTTAATAAACTCAAATAGGGAAGAAACTGGAAGAACAGACTTGCAAAAGTACCTCCATGCTCTCCACTTGAGAAGTGTAGGATTGGAATTGTGAATCTGATCCACTATAGTGTAGAAGCATAAGAGTGTGGGTTCAAGATGCTACGGGTTATCCTGTCTCTGCCTCTTTCTAATTGATGATCTTCCTTAAAGCCCCAGGTTTCTCATCTTAGAGATGAGGGCAATAATAGTACTTACCTTAAAGAGTAGTTATTAATATTAAATAAGATAATGAATGTATGTGAACACTGCTTAGAATAGGGCCTAACTAGTAAGAGCTCAATATATTTTAGAAATGAGCATTATAATTGCTAAAGCATGAACCTGTACTTTAAAAAAAATTGTATTTAATACAGCAGGGTTATAGTAAATAGATAAAGCAAATTCCTTGGGGTTTCAATTACTTTGGTGAGTTGTATGATCTATACAACTGCATTATCTATTAATTGGATCATTGACCTATTACCACCTAGGTAAAACCACAGGAGAATTTTTCTTCCTCCCAAGACTGGGAAAAAAAGGCGGTAGTTAGTATACCTCCAAAGTTTGCCCTTTGATTTTTAGAAGGGACAGCTCTTTTAGGGTGCTAGAAACCAAGTCCTAGATTATTAAGGGTGGGTCTTCACATTAGGGGTACTGTTCAGCTTTTGAGCAATGTGGCAAACCAGTTACTTGGAGTCCACTTTCTACCCTACCTTCTGTCTCCCTGATCTTCTTCTATAAACCCTCCTTTCAAATCTTCATATTCTCCAAGATTATTGCTCTAGACACACACACACAATTAGACCCTCATTTGAGAGAAAAATAAAGTTTATTTTTTAATGTTCATTTTGAATTGCCAGTCATCTTCTGTAACTTCACTACAACATCATTCTTTTATTGTAAACCAATTTTTTTTTAATAGTCTTTATTGAATACCTTCACTAGGTTCTATTAGTTGGCAACATTATTCTGTAGGACTTTCAGCTATGTAATTTCAGGTAAATAATTTCTTTTTGTCTGATAGTCTTTATTTGTAAATTTAGGTTTTTGGATTGAAAGAATTACCTTTAACTCTAGCATTCTTTGATTCTGTAATAGCCTTTTTTTTTCCATTGGTAAATTCATTCAATTATAGATGCCATTTAATTCCTCAGAACAACACTTTCAGTTTAGCACATTGGATCCAGCCAATTCTGTATACCAGAATTCATGTTTACCTCATTGAAAATGATGCTTCAAAAGGACAAAAGCATCATTTGAACCAAAGTTGTAATGTTATTGCCTTTGGCACCATGATAGCAAGCTTTCTCTTTGTACCCATTTCCTTCCTAATATTATATCTTTATAATTTGAATACAGATGCTGGCTTAAAACGGGAAAGGAAAAAATCTTCCTAGTTATGAATTTCAGTCAGGATACCAGCACTGATAACATGAATATATTTTTATTGGTTTATAAATCAACAGAAACTTGTTTGATAGAGTCATTTTTTAAAGTAGAAATAAATACACCAATACACTGCTGGTGTAGTGATGACAAGCAAATGTGCAGGTCTGTAAGAAATGAAAGACAGAAAACTCTTCCTTTAAATTAATGACCAAATTGAGAAGAAGAAAGATTTCAATCTATTAGAACTAACTAGAAACCCAACAATTAGGCCTAGTCTCTTCCTTTCTTATCCCTTAGGTGACTTAAAGTCCTTCACAATATGTTTAAAGCGTTAGTATATCCTTGCCTGTCTTTTTATTAGCAGTTTTCAGGATCATATTACTTTAGACAAGTTTCTTATAAATTGCATTCTAGCCAAATCTGAAAGTCTGTATCTTTTAATAAGAAGATGGAGCCCATTCACGTTTATTTTCTGATGCGGAACACACTGTATGGGAAAGGGCACACTGAGTGAGGCTAAGGCATTATATTTAACCAAAATGTTTGTACCCCAATTATATTCTGAAATAAAAAATAAATTAATTAAAAAATAAGAATATAAAAATAAGATATTGGTGAAGAGTAAAAAGAAAAGATTGCCAATCCTTTTTCATCACATTATTTCATTTATTCATTCAAGAAATATTTATTGGACACCTACCATGTGGCAGGCACTGGGCTGGGTATTAGCAATACATGAAACTTACATTGTGGTCTTATTTAAATATTTTGCCGCATGAAGTGTTGTTTTGTTCATTTTCACTTTAGTGAATTGGAAGGTTGTTTTTAAAAATATATCTATTTCATTTATTTACAATACCAAGAATGAATCAGCCTCTTATTGATGCCACTTTTAAAATAAAAAATTGACCATGGTTTTTTTCTGTATCCTCTACCCTATTGTTCCATTTTTGTTTATATAATCTTAGATTTGATTATTAGCTATTATTATTTTACTAATATAATTATATCCTTTTTAATACCTTTAAGAATTTCTTTTGACATTTGTATTATATTTTATAAGAATATTGAAAGTAATTCAGAGTTAATTCTTCATATTCTTTTTATTGCTCAACTTCAAGTTTTTTTAAATCACGATTTTCCTTTTTTAAAAAAAAATATTCTTAATGCTGGCTATTGGATAATATTCTATTAATTTTCAGAGGAAAAGTACATTCCTAGTATTTTCTCCAAACCCTTACATGTCTGAAAATGTATTTTACTTTTACCTCACATATAAACAATAGCTTTGCTGAATATAAAATTTTGCTAGGGGAAATATAATCTTTTACCATCAAAACTGCTAATGCTTCTTTTAGATTTTTTGTGTTTTTGAGAGGTAAGCTCTCATTCTGTCTCCCAGACTGGAGTGCAGTGGCACAATCATAGCTCACTGCAGCCTCAAACTCCTGTTCTCAAATGATGCTTCTGCCCCAGCCTCCCAACTAGCTGGGATTACAGGCAGGCACCACCACACCTGACTGATTTTTTTTTATTTTTTGTGGAGGTGTGGTCTTGCTGTGTTGCCCAGACTGCTCTTGAACTCCTGAGCTCAAGTGATCCTCCTGCCTTGGCCTTCCAAAGTGCTAGGATTAGAGGCATGAGTCACTGCACCTGGCCTCTTTTGGAATTTATTGTCATAAAGGAGAAGTCTGAGTTTTGTTCCCATATAATAGCTTCCCCCCAACCCCATTTATATAGGACGGGGTGTTGATCTCTTTTCATTTTTGTTTGTTTGTTTTTTGCTGGGAACATGGTGAATCCCAGTTGATTTTGAAAACTGAAATCCTGCTTCAGGTTGGGAAAGTTTAACCCACTTTTAGATTATCACATTTTTCCGTATATTAAGTTCCCTCCTTTTGGAAGTCCTACTCTGTGCATATTGAATCCCCTAAATCTTGCCTTCTCTTAAAAAAATATATTTTTATTTTCATTTCTTCATCTAGGGACTTCTGGTAGAATTCTTAGGTTTGTTTTCTGTTTTTGCAATACCTAATTTTGCAAATAATTGTTTTCATTACCATTTTTAATTCCACAAAAGTTATTTTCATCTGTGTACAATCTTTACTGCTCTTACTTTGTTCCATCTTCAAAAGTGCCCATCTCAATGCCATGGATTCAACATCTGTGTGCATATTTTTGAGAAATGAATTGAAATTTTCTGAGGTTTTATTTTGGCATTAATTTATTTCAAAAGGAGTCTGTTGCTCTGAGTCCTCAAATTGGACCCTCTTTTGAATTACTATGTCCTTTGATGTGTGTGTTGATTGTCCTCTTTCTATTTATTCTTAAGGAAGAGTTTTTATTATCCAAGACTGGTGGTTGACATAGATCCTCTTTGAAATATTATATAAATGGCTCCCTGTACAATTATTTCTGTTCAAGACAAAAAGGAAATGGAAATTTTAGCTTTTCTTTAGTTACGTTAAAATACCAGGGATGAGAAAGTTAAGACCATATATGCGGAAAAGCCAATTGTCTATTGATACAGAAGCACAGGGGTAACTGTCTAATGTCAGCTGGGGTTGAGAGAAGAGCAAGTAGCCTACACTTGGCTCATTCATCAGGGTGTCCTCAGCGTTCTAGAGCAGGAGAGTGGTGTTGCAGAATGTGTGTCAACCAGCCTGGAATGTGAAAGTCCTATTAGAAAGTAGCTATTCTGTAACATAGGTAATAAGTCCTGAAGGCTTAATATAATGCAATTACAGTAGGAAGAGACTGGATCCCTCCCTCCCAGCTTTATTAAGGTATAATTGACAAATAAGAATTGTATATATTTACAGTGTACAATGTGATTTTTTGATACATACATACATTGTAATATGATTAAATCAAGCTAATTAACATATCCATCACCTCATAAACTTACCATTTTTCATCCTATCTAACTGAAACTTCGTACCCTTTAACCAACATCTCCTCACCTTCCTACCCTCCACCCTCTGCCTCAGCTACCGACAACCACCATTCTAATCTTTGCTTCTCTGAATTCAACTCTTTTAGATTCTACATAAGTCAGACTTGTCTTTCTGTGCCTGGCTTATTTCACTTAGTATAATGTCCTCCAGGTTCATCCATGTTGTCACAAATTAAGGCTTAATAGTATTCCATTGTGTGTGTAGTGTGCATATGTATCTATCACACTTTCTATATCCATTCATCCGTTGATGGATACTCAGTTATTTTCCATATCTTGACTATTGCGAATAATGCTGCAATGAACATGGGAGTGCAGATATCTCTTTGACATAGTAATTTTGTTTCCTTAGTATATATACCCAGAAGTGGAATTGCTGGATCATATGGTAGTTTTATTTTTAATAGTTTTTCTTTTTCTTGTTCTTTTTAAAGACGCTCTCTCGTTCAGGCTGGAGTGCAGTGGCGTCATCATAGCTCACTGCAACCTCGAACTCCCGGGCTTGTGATTCTTCCACCTCAGCCTCCCAAATAGCTGGGACTACAGGCATGTGCCAACCACACTTGGCTAATTTTTTTCATATTTTTAGAGATGAGGTTTCACAATGTTGCCCAGGCTGGTCTTGAACTCCTGGCCTCAAGCCATCTTCCTGCATCAGCCTCTGGAGTTGTTGGAATTACACACATGAGCCACCATATTCAGCTCTATTTTTAATTTTTTGATGAACATCCACACTGTTTTTCATAATATTTATATTAATTTACATTCCCACTAACAGTGTGCAAGGGTTATCTTTTCTCCACATCTTTGTTAACACATATTATTGTTTGTCTTTTTGATAATAGCACTTTAACAGGTATGTGGTGATATCTCATTGTGGCTTTAATTTGCATTTCTCTGATGCTTAGTGATATTGAGCATTTTTCACATACCTGTTAGCCATTTGTATGTCTTATTTTGAGAAAAGTTTATTCAGGTCCTTTGCCCATTTTTAAATCAGGTTATTTATTTTCTTGCTATTACGTTGAGTTCCTTGTATATTTTAGATATTAGCCTCTTATAAGAGGTATGGTTTGCAGATATTTTCTTCCATTCCATAGGTTTTCTCTTCACTCTGTTGATTGCATCCTTTGCTGTGTAGAAACGTTTTAGTTTGATATAATTCCATTTGTCTATTTTCCTTTTGTTTCCTGTGCTTTTGGGGTCATATCCAAAAAATCATTGCCCAGACCAATGTAAAGAAAATTTTCCCCTATGTTTCCTTCTAATAATTTTTTAGTTTCCTGTCTTACATCTAAATCTTTAATCCATTTTGAGTTGATTTTTATATATGGTGTGAGATAAGGGTCCAATTTCATTCTTCTGCATGTAAATATCCAATTTTCCCAGCACCATCTATTGAAGACTGACTGCCCTTTGCCCATGGCATGTTCTTGCCACCCTTGTCAAAAATAAATTGACTGTGAACACATGGATTTATTTTTGGACTCTGTTCTGTCCCATTGGATGATATGTATGTTTTTAATGCCAGTACCATGCTGTTTTTTGTGTTTTGTTTTTTTTTCCTCATGGCCTGAATGATAGTTTGTTTATTTATTTATTCTCATGATCTTATGCTGTTTTGATTATATGCTTTGTAGTATATTTTGAAATCAGATAGTGTGATGTCTCCAGCTTTGTTCTTTTTACTTAAGATTGGGCTATATGGAGTCTTTTGTGGTTCTATACAAATTTTAGAATTATTTTTTCTACTTTTATGAAAAATGTCATTGGAATTTTGATAGGGATTGCATTGAATCTGTAGATGACTTTGTGTAGTACAGATATTTTAACAATATTAATTTTTTCAACCCATGAACATAACTATTTTTCCATTTGTCTCTTGTTCAATTTCTTTTATCAACATTTTATAGTTTTTCCTTATATAGATCTTTCACCTGTTTGGTTAAATTTATTCCTATGTATTCTTTTTATGCTACTGTAAATGGAATTGTTTTCTTGATTTCTTTTTTGGATAGTTCATTGTTAGTGTATAGAAATGATACTGATTTTTGTTTATTTTTGTATCCTGCAGCTTTACAGAAGTCGTTTATTATTTCTAACAATTTCTTGGTGGAGTCTTTAGTGTTTTCTATGTATACAATCATGCCATCTACAAAGAGAGACGATTTAACTTTTTCCTTTTTAGTTCAGATGCCTTTTATTTATTTTTCTTGCCTAATTTCTCTGGCAAGGACTTCCAGTACTATATTGAATACAAGTGGTGAGAATGGGCATTCTTGTCTTGTTCCTCATCTTAGAGAAAGTTGAATGTTATGTTAGCTATGGGCTCATCATATATGGCCTTTATTATACTGAGTTACATTCTTCCCATACCTAATTTGTTGAGAGTTTTTATCATGAAAAGATGTTGGATTTTATTAAAAGCTTTTTCTGCATCTATCGAGATTATCATATGATTTTTATTCTTTATTCTGTTAAGGTGGTCTGTAACATTTACTGATTTGTATTAATATATTTTCAGCCATCCTTGCATCCCAGGGATAAATCCCATTTGATCATGGTATATGATTCTTTTAATCCTTTTAATGTGTTGTTGAATTTAGTTTGTTAGTATCTTGTTGAGGATTTTTATATTTATGTTCACCAGGGATGTTGGCCTATAATTTTCTTTTCTTATAGTGCCCTTGTCTAGCTTTGTTATGGAAGTAATGCTGGGCTCATAAAATGAGTTTGGGCATGTTTCCTTCTCTCCAATTCTTTGGAAGAGTTTGAAAAAAGAGTAGTATTAATCCTTCCTTGAATGTTTGGTAGAATACAGCCATTAGGTCCTGACCTTTTCTTTGTTGGAGGGTTTTCTTTTTTAGATTACTGATTCAATCTTTTTATTTGTTATTAGTCTGTTCATATTTTCTGTTTCTTCTTCATGATTCAGTCTTGGTAGGTTGTATGTGTCTAGAAATTTATTCATTTCTTTTAGGTTATCCAATTTATTAGCATATAACTCTACATGGCATTCTCTTATGATCCTTTGTATTTCAGTTGGTATCAGTTGAAATATCCCCTTTTTCATTTACAATTTTATTTATTTCAGACTTCTCTCTCTCTTTTTTTATTTCCTTAGCTAGTCTAGCTAAAGATTTGTCAATTTTGTTTATCTTTTTGAAAAACCAACCCTTAGTTTCATTGATATTTTCTATTGTTTTTCTGGTCTCTATTTTTGCTCTGATCTTTATTATTTCCTTTCTTCTACTGATTTTGGTTTTAATTTGTTCTTCTTGTTTTAGTTCCTTGAGGTGTAAAGTTAGGTTGTTTGAGATCTTCTTTCTTAACAAATACATTTATCATTGTAAACATCCGTCTTTGAACTTTTGCTGAATCCCGTAAGTTTTAGAATGTTGTGTTTTCATTTTCACTTGTCTCAAGATATTTTTTGGTTAGAGATGGGGTCTCACTGTGTTACCCAGGCTGGAGTGCAGTGGCATGATCACCGCTTACTGTATCCTTGAACTCCTAGACTCAAGTGATCCTCCTGCCTCAGTCTGAGTAGCTGGGACCATAGGCATGCACCACCATACCTGGCTAATTTTTTAAAAAAAAACTTTTCAAATATTGAAATTTTCTGTCTGGATGATCTATTCATTATTGAATGTGGGGTGTTGACACCCCCTACTATTATTGTATTTCTGTTTCTGCTTTTATTCCTATTAATATTTGCTTTGTATATTTAGGTGCTCTGATGTTGAGTGCATGTATAGTCACAATTGTTATATCTCCTTGATGAAGATATAACCTTCCTTGACCCTTTTATTATTATGAGATGACCTTCTTTGTCTCTTGTGAAAGTTTTTGACTTAGTCTATTTTGTTTGATGTAATTACTGCCACCCTTGCTCTTTTTTGACTACCATTTGCATAGAATATCTTTTTCCGTCCCTTCACTTTCAGTCTATATGTGTCTTTAAAGTTAAAGTGAGTCTCTTGTAGGCAACAAATAGTTGGATTTTTTTTAATTCACTCAACCACTTTGTCCTTTGATTAGAGAATTTAATCTATTTACATTTACTGTAGCCTGGAGCTACAGTCCACTGGGACAAGCCTGAAGCCTGTGTCTCTGGGGGCTGGGTTGCAGCTTGGGTTCACAGGGGCTGACCTGGTGCTCTGTGGGCCTTAAGCCTGGGTCTGTGGGGACTGGCCTGGGCCCTGCAGCTGGTCTGGAGCCTGAGTTCACAAGGGTGGTCCTGAGGCCTTAGTATGTGGGCATTAGCCCAGTGCTGTGGTATATCGGGGAAGGCCTGAACCCAGGGTCTGCTGGAGTGGGTGTAGACCCTGGGTCCACTGGAGTCTAAGGGTATAGGGGCTGGCCTGAAGCCTGAGTCCATGGGGGCTGGCCTTGAGCCTGTTTCAGTGGATTTTGGCCTGGTGCCTGGAGCTATAGATGCTGACCTAGAGCCTGGGTCCATGGAGACAAGTCTGGAGGTTGGGTTTGTGCATGCTGGCCTGGATGCCCACATACTAAGGCTTAAGGACCACCCTTGTGAGCTCAGGCTCCAGACCAGCTCTAGGGGCCAAGTCTTCCCCCATAGACTCAGGCTCCAGTCCTTACCCCATAAAACAAGGTGCCAGGCCAGCCGCCACAGACTCAGGCTTAAGGCCTTTACAGGGACTGGCTTAGACCCTGAGGCCATGGGGGACAGCCTGGTGCTGGGGTGGGCCTGGAGACTAGGTCCCTTGGGAGCTGACGTGGCACCAGAGTCTACTGGAATGGGTCTGTACCCTGAATCCCCTGGAATATGAGGCTGTGGGGACTGGCCTGGAGCCTGAGACCACAGGGGACAGCCTAGGGCTAGACAGACCTAGAACCTGTATCCCAGGAGGCCAGCATGGAGACTGGAGCCATGGGTGCCAACCTGGTGATTGCAGGTACTCACCTGTAACTGGGGTATACATGTGCCAGCCTGCCACTGGAGCAGACCTAGAGGCTGGCTTCACAAGGGCCAACCTATAGTCTGGGGCTGTTGGGGCCAGCCTGGTACCAGGGGCTGTGAGGGCTGTCCTGGTGCTAAAGTCCCAGACAAAGTCAGGTGCTCACTTCACTTTCCTGCCCCTAAGCAGTGAGTATCTCTCCATACTGTGCTGCCTGGGCTTGGGGAAGAGTGACATCTGTGATGTGAAACTATCCTACCTTCCCTTTTTAATGCATCTTTTTTTATTTCTGTTCTATACCCAAGTGCGGTGATCTCTCACCTGGTTTCCTTAGCTCTTGTAATGGTATTTTCATGTGTGAATAGTTGTTCAAATTGATGTGTTTGTGAGGGGATGAGTGCTGGAAAGCCCTATTCTGCCTTTATTTGCTGACATCCTCTAAAGAGGCTAGATTTAAGAAAAACCTCAGGATAAGAGATGATAGAATTTGGGAACTATTTTGTTGATAGGGTTGGGGAAGAGAGAGGAGGCCTTCTGAGAAAACCTCACTTCCAAAAAGAGCCCCTCTCTCCCTGGAATGCTAACTATTGCCTCTGCATCAGCTCAGACTTACTTTTAAAGGAGGAAGAGAATCTTTAATGAAAGGCATTGAAAGTAATAGGATGTGTATAAGGATAGAGGTATTCTAGTACTTAGAAAGAACTAGTTCAAGATTATTTGGGATATGTGGGTAGAGATATTTTTAATTTATTCAGCACCTTTCTCTTAAGCAAACATCTGTGTTAAGTGCTATGCTGGGCATTGGGGATACTGTGGTGAACCACTGATAGTCCTCTTCCAAGGAATCAAGTAATCAGGCAGGTAGAATAGGATGTGGCATGTGATTTGATGGGAGTTAACATAGTGTGCTATGAAAGTACATAAGACATTCCTGGGGAGGTGTGGGTGTATTCTCATGGGAAGAAGTGAGGAAATTCCTAGAATAAGTGATTCTAAATTGAGATCTGAAGTGAAGTAGGTGGCAGGGAACAGAGAAGTATATGCATGTGTGGAGGCCTAGAGATAAGTGATTGAAGAAATTCCTATGTTGTTTTGTGTGCTTATTTAAATGTTATTCAGATATGTGTAGGTATGAATCTATGTATCTTGTCAACAAACTAAAGTGTAAGCTTTAAGAGTAGAAACTGTCTTGAGGTTTTCTTTGTTTTGCATGCCCTTTACAGTTCCATAGACAATGCCTTGGAGTCACTAGATACTCAAGAAGTACTTAGCTGATTGTACAATTCCCTCACAAGGTAAAACCTGAGATCATCTAGCTAGCTTGCCCTCCTTAATCCAAAGAGAAGGAAACCAAGTTTCTGATAAATGAGTGACTCACCCAGGACTACACCATCAGAGCCAGATGGCTGCCTACATCTGAATCCCAATCCATGCCATAGTCTAATAATGTTAAACCAATGGTTTCTTGTGGGTCATCATGGATGTCTTTGTAATTTTCAGATTCCAATTTTTACTCTGTAAAATATAGATCATAAACGTATCTTGTTTGATGAATAGAAATAAAAAATGATCACCACAAGGGATACTATCATTAATAGGAAATGTAGAAATGCTTATTAATACTACTAAGTACTATTCAAAACAGAAATAAAAATGCATATGACAAGAAACCAAGGCTCCTCTGGCATTGGAACTCAGAAATTTACCATCTTGACCTTCAAGCTTCTCATTCCCAGGGGCTTTACTCTTGGGAACTCAACTCATTGTAGAGTTTGCTATCATTTTGTACCTTGTGTTTATGTTACACCTCCATATGAGGAGCTTAAAGAGCTTTACAGACATTAGCTCATTAATCCTCCCAAAATCTCTCTAAGAGAGGGCGGAGGCATAAATCATTACTCCCATCTGGGAAAAAAAATAGCTTAACTTATCTCTTTTAATTTCACTGATGCTCTGAACTGTTGATTAAATCCTTAGTCATACTCTGTACATTCAGAATATCCCATTCTCTTTTCCAAGGAGATTGTTCTTTCTTTTTTGAATTTAATGTCACAAGAAAATAAGTATAAAAATAGATTGACAGATCTGATGTTGAAGGCTCCTTTGAGAAGCACAGATAATAGAGTAGCCCAGGTTCTTCTTTCCCCTCATGCCCTCCTCCTTTTCTCAAAATATCCTTCTTTATTGCCCTTCCATCATGATCGGGAGAAAATGACTTTTAGGGATTGGAGGGATGTTTCAAGACCCATTTACTCCTTTATCTGTTAGCCAAGACCACCAGCAAGAGAGCCAAAGGGTATCCATTCAACCATGCCATCCCAACTCTCAATAAAATACTGCTGCAAACAGACTTCAAAGCTTTACCAAAGCAAGAACAGAAGTTAAATTTTCATTCTTGTGTGCTTTGCTTAGGCATGTGATTCTCACTATAAAGTTATTTGGAGTTAGACTTTGAAGATGTTAGAACATGACCAAGACATGAACAGAACTGGAGACCAAGGAAGGTTGTTTCATGCAAGTGACTGCAGCAACACACTTATCCCGTTAAAGCAACTGTCCACAGTTAAGGCCAACCAAAAGGAAAATAAATAAAAATGATAAAGACATTGAAATTAATATTCTGTCACGCCTAGAAATTTATCACAGAAGATGAGAACCAATTTATAACTTATTTGAGAGATGTTCAAAGTTGTATCTTATAATTATTTTTCAAAAGTCCATTTCTTACCACCATAGGATATTTTTCCTGTTGCAGAATAAGGTTATGTAATATCTGATGTCAGAGACTTTAGAGGCTAAAGAATTATTGCATTTTAGAGAAAGGGTATTTAGGGCACATAGAAGTTATGTGATTTACTTGAGATCACACTTAGAAGAAGACTCTAAGTTGTGGTTTCTTCCTCAATCCAAGTTGCTTCTCAAGTGTTCAATTATTATAAAACACTTTTATGATTAGATGACTTATATTTTGTCTTGCTGCCAAAATGTTACATGAGATGAATGAGAGAACTACCTCCCATGTGTTCCGTCTTGTTTTGGGGAGCAGGCAGGAGAGAGGTGTGGCATCTCTTTCCAGAAGTAAAGAAAATATATTCCTCTAAAAGGAAAACTAGCTTTATTCAAGAAAATGCTCTTGAAAATTCTCCTGGACCTCTACTTTGATTTAGCTATGAGAGTGTCTACAGAATTAAGTTCTTTTTATATTTCCTTTGCACAAGGTTCTAAAATACCCCTTTGAGCTAAATAATCATAACAATTTATCAGTTTGCTACTGTTTAGTCAACATCTCTCTACTACCTAATAGAATAGTTGAAGAGTGTTTTGCTGTTATATAAATATATCAGTTAAACTTCTAAATGACCCTAAGAGTGTGGTTGGTATTACTTACATCTGGGAAATACTAAAAACTGGTGAAAAGGAGTCAAGTTGCCCCGGGCTTCCATCACAAGTGCAAAGGAAAGAGCTAAGAAGCAAATTCCCAGTGGTCCAAACTCACAGGAAAATGTCCTATTTCTTTTAGATGCTATGAAAATAAAATCATGAATATGAAGTTTATAAAGCTGTCTATACCTCTGCTTCTTCCAGGTCAGGGAGGAATAAATGAATAAACAGAAGGGACTTTTCTAATGTTGACTTTTTCTCCCTAGTATCATTTTCCTTTTCTTTAGAGGTGTTATTCCCCATAGCCTGACTCTTCCTGCATTCTCGTTACATGCCTAGAGTTCTCGAATTTATTTCCCTTCTGTAGGATTCTGGAATAATAGGAATACTTTCCTAAAATATCTGTTCCTAGCTGTTGTACTGTACATTCAAGTAGCACTCTGAGCTTTGTGATGAGTTCTAGGGGTAGCTTCATAGGAAATAAAGAATATGGTAGCCAGAGAGATAAGTCTGGAAAAATAGGGGTTTGAGAGAGGAAAGGGATGGAAAATAGCTATCTTGGTATGGATGACAGAGTGAGAAAAATACCATGCAGCAGGGTTGAACGATTCATGAAACTAGTCCAATAATCTGTCCTCTCCCATGAGTCAGGTTGCTTGTGTGTTCCACATTATCCCTAGGAGCTCTTCTTGGGTCGTCCTGGCTCCTGTGTTGTCTTGCTTTCCTTCTTAATGCTATTTCATTCTCCTGTTGTGGCCTTTATGATAATTCATTCTTTTTTCATAGATTTTACCTCGTCATACAGAATTCTTTCTTTCTTTTCCTCAAGACTGTCCTGGATATCTTTTGACCTGGCCAGTGAATACCCAAGATCCATTAAAGCAATGATGATTTCAGGTAGCTAGGATCGACAGATAATCTAGAGAAGAAAATCACCTTCATCCATTCCCCAGAATTATTTTGAAATAATTTCCAAGGAATCAATAAAAGATAAAAAGCGCAGTGAGTGTTCCAAATAGATTTCAAAATATAACATAAAGATAAATGGTAATTAATGCTTATCTGCTTATGAAAAGAGTGATTGTGGGGTTTTAAGAAAAAGTATTTTGTAGTATAATGGCTAAGTTGCATTTACAGTCAGCACCCTTTTCCCCTTATTGCTAGAAGTTACCTTTTCATAATTGCAGACTAGTTTAGCATCTTAACAATAATGGACATGTTTTTAACAGATTATTGCCAAAAGTGCAGTCTTTATTCCAGGGAGACTCTGTAATAGATACCAGCATTTTAGTAATGATATAAACAATCTGTAAGCTATTACAGTTTTCTTTAGAGTAACTTAATCTTCATATTGTTTTATATGTCTGGAATTTTAATAGTGTTTTTAATTTGGAAAAGGAAATATATAGCATATTACTAATTATATGTGACTATGAACTAAGCACATGACCACTGAGGTTGATTCTTAAAAACAAAACATATTTAAAAGCACTTAACCTAGTATAGGGAAAGTAACAAAGAAATTAAAGAATGCCTCATAGGGATAATGACAGCTTTCATGGAATAACTCAGCGAGGGTCTGCATTTTTAGAATGGTTATTATATTATGGTCCATAGCTTAAAAAAAAAAAAGCTAAGAGGGATAGAAATGCTCCCTTCCAGTGAAATTAGTATATATTTTTTCTAACAGAAGAAAGTACAAACTATTAAAACATAAGTGTGAATATTTGTAAAAGAATAATTAGCTTTTCTCTTGATGACATTGTTCATCCAAGGGCCTCCAAGAATTTACAGTATTAATTAAAAATCCTGGTGATGTAACTTGATTGGTGAGTGTACTAGAGGTCAAGCTGATAAGGCCATGGAGGCAAAGGTGACTGCACTGTCTTCAGACCTCATTTATCTGCTGACTAGATGAATGAAGAGGGGAGACAATTTTTTTAAATGAAAATATTTATTGAAAATATTTTTATTTTAAATGATTATAAGAAAAAATTTCGTGTTTGAATGTAGACTTACAATATCATGTATAATTTCAAAACTATTTTGGCATACAACCCAGATCCTTTCCAAGGAGCCAATAGAGATGTGCTTGGTGAACCAATTCAGGGGGCTTTAATGCTATATTTAATATCTGACTTTTACATTAAATAAACCAGGTTGCTATTTTGAAAGAAGTTATAATCTACTTAAAACTGTCATTCTCTGTTTCTGACTTGCAATTAGATGATATTTCCAAAATGTCAGACCTAGATGCTCCTTCTACCATCACCATAATAAAATGTGACAGCCAAGATATCATATCAATACCTTTTCCATAATTACCAATAAGAATCCTGCCAAGGGTTAACTAGAAAAATTTCATAAATGTTTTTCTACAAATGGTCCTGAAGGCAGTATTATGTTTTAAAATCTGCTAATGTAGCAAAGATTCATGACAAGCAGGAGACAAATCTATGAGCAAAACTGTTTGGAGAGAATAGTTTTGTAGTGTATGATGTATGTTATGTAAATGAGCTTATTAGGACTCTCATCTATTTTATTATTGGTGACCAATTTAATAGAGGCATTTAAAAAACAATATTTCTGCCTGACTCCTAGAAATGAAGAAGATACATTGATATAATTGAGAGCAAATGATTGCATGTCGTGCCATTTAATCATGTCATTTTTCAATTGCTATTTTTTGCACTTCACTGCATGCTTATAGAATATTTAGCTTCAATATAGATTAAGTCCTAGGGTTTGCAACTGAGCCGAGTCTCTGTATTGGTTGATGTTGTCTTTTAAGGTTGGAATCATTTAAAATACTCAGATGTCATTTGTCCATATTTTCTTTAAAATATGCAAGTCATCATTCATATTTCATTAGAGGTATTATAATTTTTTTGCTATTTTGAAGAATCACTTCTTTATGGTCCCAGGATATAAATTATTATTTGCAAAGTTTATATACTAGGTATAGTTAAGCACATAATTGGCTGGAGAATGATACTGTCTGGACCAAAAGAGCTGCTGACACCTTGCTGGAAACATTCATAATTATTCACTTAATGAATGTTTCCTACTTTCATTCAATTTCTTCTTCATTATTTAGATAATTTACATCTTTCTCAGAAAAGAGATCACTCTCACTGTCCACTAGAATATGAGGTCCTTGAGAAAAGAAAGTTTTTTCTGTTTTGTTCACTGATTTATCTCAAGCACTTACAACAGTGCCTGTTTATAATAGGTGTTCAATAAATATTTTTTCAATTAATGAATTAGTACTTTCTTCACCTCTACCATTGTAACCACCCTGGGCTTAAGTTTTGTATGGATTACTAACTCTTACATATTTGTAGACCTTGGAGTGGGTAGAAGATTGGACCTCTGAAAGATATGCAAAAAGAGGTTGCTGGCTCTCATATCAACAATAACTTTGGGCCACTTCTGGTTAGAAGTCAGGGGAGAGATAGTGTGAAAATATAGAAATCTTACAGGCTTCTTCGGCTTTCTTATAAAAAGCAATGTAGCATAGTGTTTTTGTGAATCAGTTTTGGATTCAAGTTGTCTGGGTTAAAATCCTGCCTCTGCTGATTATTAGCTGTGTTACCTTTCTTCAGGTATTTAATCTCTTGGTGTCTCCTTTTCTAATTTGTAAAATAGGTAGATGACAATAATATGTATATGTGTGTATATGTGTGTGTGTATGTATGTGTCTATATATATGTGTATGTGTGTATATATATATCATAATATTGCTGTGAGGATTAAATGAGTTAATATATATAAACTACCCCAAAAATGCATGGCACACATAAAAACACAAAAAAAATTTTTAATAGTTTTGGCTCTTACATTTAGGTCTGTGATCCAGTTTGAGTTCGTTTTGTAGATGGTGTGAGATGGGGGTCCAATTCATTCTTTTGCATAGGGGATATCCAGTTGTCCCAGCATGATTTGTTGAAGACTATTTTTTCCCAACTTAATTGTACCAAGAACATTTTTAATTTCATTTATTTTATTGATAAGTATCCAATATTTAATCATTAATACACATACTTAATCATAAAATAAACCCTTTTATACCATAAATTACCGTTGATTTTATAAACATTATCTTATCTAAACTATTGCAGCATCAGAACACTAAGTTATATTTTGTTTTATATCTGAACTTATTATCATGTGATGTCACCTCCGCAGAGAAGCTTTATTGAAGACCCCAACTAAACCAACCCCCAGCCACTTTCTGTCATATCACCCTATTTATTTATTTTTTGAGACAGAGTCTCACTCTATTGCCTGAACTAGAGTGCAGTGGCATCATCATAGCTTATTGCAACCTCACTTTCCTGGACTCAACTGATCCTCCTGCCTCAGCCTCTCAAGTAGCTGGGACTACAGGCATGCACTACCATGCCTGGTTAATTTTTTATTTTTTGTAGACTTGGGGGGGTCTCACCATGTTGCTCAGGCTGGTCTTGAACTCCTGGCCTCAAGCGGTCCTCCTACCTCAGCCTCCCAAAGTGCTGGGATTAGAAGTGTGAGCTACCCCTCCTGGTCCTATTTTATTTTATATCTCTTATCCCTACCTGATATTTTCTTATATATTTAGTCATGTTTTGTTTCCAGCATCTCACCACTCACACACATATAAATTTGAATGTAAATTCTATGAAAGCAGAACTTAGATTCTTGTGTATCTTGAACTTGTGTATCTTGCTCACTGCTCTATCTCTACCACTGAGAGCAGTGGATGGCACAAAGGAGGCACCCAATAAGTGCATCTGAATGGATGGTTGGATAGATAATTGAATAGTGATCATCACTGTACCCCACTTCAACTTCTATCCCACTTTAAAATGTTACAAAAATTATGGTTTCTTGTATTTTTCATAAGTGTATCCCCCAACTTGTAATGCCTATCCTCCCTTCCTTCCACTTTTCCCATCTTCAGCAACTTTCACAGCCTAGTTTTAGTCCCATGAATTCTAATCTGTCTACTCCATCTAGTGATGATCTTTCCCATTCCCCAAGTCAAGCCCATAATTTAGCACATACATCAATCACACTTTACATTTGGGGCGTGGTTTCATAATTCGCAAAGCACATTCACCTCCCTTACGTTATTAAAATCTACGAGAACCTGTGAGTTAAGTCTTAACATATACCTTTGCCTTGTATTTATTTCTCTCACTTTGTGGAATCAGTGTTTTTTCTTTCCAGCCAGATCACAGGCTCTTAAGAACAGGTACTACATAGATTTTATTATACACCTCTTACCCACCAATGAATAACCATGTAATGAAAAGTATAATGTTTGGCACATAATAGATATCCAATAAATGCTTTTGCTATAAGAGATACCATTCATCTGACCTTTGCCAACCTTGTCCCCCATATAATGAGCCCAAACCAGCCAGTCAACAGCATCTTTTGAAGAAGCATAGAGGTACCAGTACAGCCTCTCATTTTTCACGCTTGCTCTACACTCTTATTAGACCATGGCTGCAGGCATTAACATTATCTGTACCTGATACCTTGTACTTTCCAAGCAGTCATCATTGTTTTGTTTTACTATTTAAGCTTTCAGAGAGCAGAGCTTCTATTTATGCCATGTGTTTTCATCATTAATTAGTAAATGACTTATTTGATAAAAAATAACAAAAGGAGTAAAATTCTCAATATTATTATAGATGCAAACAACCTAACACATCAGCATACTTAATAATTACACTGAAAATTCTAAAGATCAAGAAAATACTAATAATGTAAAGATACCACAGGATGAAAAGATCTATTCATTGATTCATTTTTTTTTTTAGTCATTTGATAACAATAAGAAAGTAATTAATTACCAGTGATTGAGGTTCCTTAGGGTCTTGGCTACCAGTATGATACCAGAATCAGAACTTGTAATGTCTATTTTTATACTACTTAAAAAATCGACTCAACTATATTAATTCTTTTATCTGAAAACTAAGTTCCTTTATTTCCTGTAGATTAGTGTTCTCAAACTTTAGCATTCATTGGACTCACCTGTAATACTTGTTAAACAGTGGCTCACTGGCCCTCACCCCAGACTTCCTGATTCAGAATATACGTAGTGGCACCAGAGAATTTGCAGTTCTAACAAGTTTCTGGGTGACGCTAATACTTGGTCTGGGGATTATATGCTGAGAACCTCTGCTGTAGAAAATCTGGTCACAGGTATTGGAAAAAGAGAAAATAACTGCCCACATTATGAAATTAAATGGTAAAATACAGAAAATGCAAAAAAGAAAAACAAATAAGTGTAGGAAACTCCCAACAAGGGGATGGAGCTGCCCTCTTGACATTGTTTAAACTAGAAGAACTCGCCTGATTTGTTTACTCCTACCTTCTCTCTTTGGATGTTTCCTTACTCCTACTAGATTGAAGGGGGATACATACCATATATGCAGATTGTACCCTTTTTGTTGTGCTTGCCACATAGAAGGCACACTCTATATATATTGTTAAGCAATTGATCAGTCTAGAAAGTGGTCATGTTTGCCTTTATAAATAGAATGCTTCCTAGATACTGTTTAATTTAATAGATCACCTAAAGACTCACTGCTTTGTTTATATTGACCTACATAATGATGTTAAATTAACTGCTGAATAAAATGATGTAATAAGTATTGGAGACAAATTGCTTTGGAGTTTCTCAGGTAGATTTATTTCTCTCTGTTTTTAACATATACTTACTCTTTTTTTAATATTTTTTTCTCCTTACCTATCTTTTCTCTATTTTGTTCTTACAAGGTATTTGTTGTAACAGTTCTTGGTCTAATTGTAGTTCTTTTATTGTAAGCTTATTTACATCCTTTTGTGAAGTAGTTGACACTTGTTTAATGTCAAGTATGTGTGTATACAAGTAAATGTAATCTTTCTATGTAATATGTTTACATATTTAGTATATAATGAATAAAGTACCAGAATTGAAAGTCTTCCCTTCAGTGGTGTTAAACTGAAACCAATGTGATGAATGATGTTGCATGCACATTTGGCTTGGTAATATGAGTGGTTTAAATAGTTGAAAAAGTTGACAGAGGAAGTCAGGGGACGAAGAGAAAAAAAAAAAAAAAAAACACCTCTTTGCATTGCCATTGGTGAATTGAAAGTCAAATTGATGGTTTATAAAGGTAAAACAAAAACCTTCAGCCTGTTGGAAACTCTTATGATGTGATTTAAAAAAATGTGTTTAGAGGATTGGAAATGTGATCATTGTAAAGGAAAATCGGACAGAAATTTTCTCTCATTTTTCTCTCTATATTTCTCATTTTCATAGCAAATCTGTCTTTTGATAACATGAGAAAACTGTATAGAAACTTAAAATAAATAAAATAGGTCATTAGAAATTTAAAAGTAGCAGCAAACAATTGGGTTCTGAGGTGATACTAAGATAATAACCTCCATACTAACACAGGTGGCTTTGCAGGAAGAAATTACCTAATGATTACCAAATGATAAAGATAACTAAATATAAAAGCATTTGAAATCCATTCCCCTCTTGTGGCAGTATGACTATGCAAGGAACCAACTGATCTCAATAGACATTAAGGAAAATGCTTCAAAGTTGGCAATAATGAAAAGCATTCCAAACTTTTCTGTTTCCTGCCCCCTTTTCCAGCTGCTTCACTCTCTTTCTCCCCCGTACACTTAGGCATTCCCACTGCCCAAAGCTATTTGCTTATTTTCCACCTTAACATGCCTCTGGGCCTTCTACCCTTATAACCACCATCACTCATCTTGGGCCATCTGGTTCACACCATTTGCCTTATGATTTCATCCACTCCTCCAAAAGCAACTTGCACATACTTCTGTCAGCACCTCCCTCTTTGCATTATACTTGGTACATAAGTATTTGTACAGTTCACTTCCAGTAGACTTTCAGCTCCTTGAGGGAAGGAGCAATAACTTGTTCCTTTTGGAAGCCTCCATTCCTGAAACAGTTCCTAGCATATGGAGGGTGAGTACACATTTGAGGAGGTCAGGGAGGTAGGGATGAGTTTGTCTTATTTCTGTGCCTTACTTAGATTGCTTAGATTGGGTTTCTGTTTAAATGTACATTTTTTTCCTGAAATGTAAGCCAAAAATAGTTATAATAATCATTTGTTCCTATGTAGTTATATTTAACATTTCTCTATGTGTAGTTTATTATGGAAATAATGTAAACTACTGATTCTAAGAAATATTGCCATCAAATCCACTGATTTTATTTAGTATGTGTTTGTGATTGTAAATACATATGTATATTTTAATGGTTGTCATGGAAACCCATTTATATAGAAGAATGTTATTTTATCAATTATATCTCCTAGGTATAAAAAAGTACTGAAAAATATGTTGGCCATGTAAAATTTCCAATTTTCCCCTCCTTTTTAGGAGTAATATTATTTCCCAAGTGTACATACATGTAGGATAAATTATTAATTCAGAATATAGACTAAACTCTTTGGTTATTTAAAGTAAAAAAAAATGCAGAATTTTGAAGATCCAAAAATCAGATATTGAATATCAATAGTAACTGCTTTCTCAGTTTTTAAACCACAGTATTCATCTCGACTGATTCACCTTAAGATGGGGGATGGGGATCACCTAGATACATAAATACTGGATATATTCTAGATACTTACAAAAAAATTATGGCCAATGATCTTTATGAAAACTTCCCCTAGCAATTTCTCCAGTGTCCTGTTTCAGAACTTTGAGATGCCTGCAAGGTGAATGAAGTCCATCTGGAGTGCTTTGCAAATGTTGCCTGATGTGGCCTGTACCAACTCTGTGCACACCGTTAGTGCCATCCATTGCAAATTTTCATTTGGCTGAGAACTTTGGGTCTTTTTGTTGGCTTGAGAAATGCAGTTATTATTCTAGTTAACTTCAGAAAGAGTTTTGCAAAAGCCGTTCTATTGTACAGAAAAATCTCTTGATTTTTTCATCCCTTTACTTTTTTTGTTTGGTTTTGTTTTTGAGACAGAGTCTCGCTCTGTTGCCCTGGGTAGAATGCAGTGGCATCATCATAGCTCAGTGCAACATTAAACTCCTGGGCTCAAGTGATCCTCCTGCCTCAGCTTCCTGAGTAGCTGGGACTACAGGACCATGCCACTGTGCCAGGCTAATTTTTCTATTTTTAGTAAAGACAAGTCTCGCTTTTGCTCAAGCTAGTCTTAAACTCCTGAGCTCAAGCCATCCTCTCCCCTTGTCTTCCTGCAGTTGCTAGGATTACAGGTGTGAGCCACCGCACCCGGCCCCAACCTTTTACTTTTAATAAATTAACAGCAAAATAGAAACAAAAACCAAAATCCTCAATATTCATATTCATAGAATTCATTTGGACCAATTTCAGTTGCCTATAACATTATCTTGAAGTGTTTAACATTGGGCCAAAAATTGGCAGATATTAAGTGGACTTCAACAGTTGACCTGCCCAACAGTTGTTCTAGCCTTTTTGGCACCAGGGACTGGTTTCATGGAAGACAATTTTTCCATGGAAGGGGTTGAGGAATGGTTTGGGGATGATTCCAGCACATTACATTTATTGTGCAGACAAACCTCTCTGCTAATGATAATTTGTATTTGCAGTCGCTCTCCATTGCTAGCATCACTGCCTCAGGTCCACCTCAGATCATCAGGCATTAGATGCTCATAAGGAGTGGGACCTAGATACCTCGCATGTGCAGTTTACAGTAGGGTTCCTGCTCCTGTGAGAATCTAATGCAACCGCTGATCTGACAGGAGGCAGAGCTTATGTGGTGATGTGAGTGATGAGGAGAGATGGTAAATACAGAGGAAGCTTTGCTTAATCACCTGCAACTCACTTCCTGCTGTGTAGCCCAGTTCCTAACAGGCCACAGACCAGTACCAGTCTGTGGACCATAGTTCTAGAAAAAGAGAGCAAATTGAAAGAGGGAGGCAGACAGAGGGAAGGTGGGGGAGAGACCCTCAGGTTTTATCTTTGAATATCTAGGGGTCTCTCCTCATTCAACACTGAACTAATGAACAGCATCAGTAAAGAAATTTGTCAGACCTAGTGGTTATAGCAGGAGTTATATAGGAAAATAGTAATGAACTCTAGGAAAATAAATAAGGATAAGTTCAGGAAACATAACTGAAACTGCTGCACTGGTGTAAATTGAATAATAAAATTCCTAGTCATATTTTGCCATAAATAGAGGTTTGGGAATTTGTCATTCACCTTATTTAAAATTCAGAAATATTAAAGGTACAGGGTTCTCTCATTATAGAAATAATAGAATTCCAGCTATTACTGAGTTAGGGTCATTTAAATGGCTATAGCATGCATTATATCAATAAGTGGAACATCTGTATGAAATGTCCACCTGCTGATCTAATACCCTCACTCCCTGCACATTTCAATGAACCGCACTTAATCATTTTAAGACTTCTTCTAATGAAGCCTTATCTAGATTAACATTTTAAGCACAAATACTTTTAGGCATTAAAACTCTCACACTAAATGAAATTGCATTGTCTTATTTACCCTTGTTGATTAATAAGCAATCTGTTAACTGTTAGAATAGTCCAATTGTGGCAGTAGAAGAAGATTAGTAATTCAGTGATGTTTGCGGATATAATCATCATTTCTCCTGAAGGCTTTGAATTAGAATATCACTTACACACTATCCGTAGGCAAAGAAAGGATATAATATTTTTAGACATGTGTACCCACTATTTTGCTTGAATCATTCAGTTTAGGGTCACTGCAGCAATACAAATGCTTCTGGGGGCAAAATGCTATTTTGATGTATGCATATCCTTCCTAAATAGTGTGAATGTCTGTTAAAAGAAATACTACAACCAACAAATAGTGCAGTAATAATCCAGTATCTTAATTTTTGTTTTCAGAACATTATTGCTTTGTTAATCAAGCTTTGGAAGAGAAATATTGCTAATCTTTTTTTTCAGATGATAGATTTTATGTATCAAGATTCTTTGCGATCTTATTTAACTTATTCTCAGTCAGTAGAAAACTGAACTTTTTGCCTTCAAAAAATCTTGGAGTAAATTTGGAAAAATTCCATTTCCTTTTGGAGGATTTTTCTATCTTTTATGTTTTCTTTGACCTTGTATCAAAGCATGTCATTCTGTTTGGCATTCATATGACCTAAATGATTTATTGCATTAGGTTAGATATTGTTAGTTACCTAGGTATCAAGGGGGCACCCTACATTTCAGAAGGCTACATCAATAAAAAAGGATAGAGGAATGGGATGCTGCTAAATTATGTAGCATTAATTTGCTATCAATAGGAGGCCTCCAATCTAAAGGAGACCTCAGGGCCCTTTTTGTTGTCCTGTTGTTCTTAGCTGAGTGTATCACTGCAATTTGAAATTGTGGTAGAAGAGGGTGTTTCATGTCTTAGGGAACTCTGCCTAATAAACACTCATAGATCAATCTCTCTTTGTGGCAGAACCTCTGTCGTGAAATCAAGCAACGACGTCGAGGAGTGGCCTCAATTCTGCGATTATGCCAGCATCTCCTGGATGACCGAGACACCTGCAATCTGAATGCAGACCACCAGCCCATGCAGCTGATCATTGTAAATCTTGAAAGAAGGTGGGAAGCCATTGTAATGCAAGCTGTCCAGTGGCAAACACGGCTACAAAAGAAGATGGGAAAGGAATCTGTGAGTGATGTTTTTTAAAGCATGATAATCTTTCTCTTTTTTTTTCTTTTTTAGACAAAAAATAATTCTTTTAGGTCTTGGAAAATGTGTTCATCTTACAAGTGGTTTTACTAACTAAAGGGGTGGCTATCCACTAAGTGAAACTCCATTTGTCATAACACAGAGATTTATTTGCCTTACAAAAATGCATTTTAGTGTATTTCTTTGTCTTTTAAAAAATTACATTGAGATTTTGCTTAACCTTACCAACCTAAGCCATTAATTTTTTCAATCATTCCTTCACCAATGATATTCATTAATCATACAATACCCCATGAATATTTTGCTAAAAGTTGGTTTAATACTCTCAGAGGATATGGAGCAATATGTGTGCTCTACAGATAATGCAATGAAATAAAGTATATTGTTTAGCTTTCTTTACATGATATGAGTTAACACTGTCTATTTGTACACCAATCCCCCATTGTTCCTGCTTGGAGCTTCCTCTGATAGAGTTATATTGCTGAGAATTGACAAGTTTCCTTTCAGAGTTTTAATGCAGTGCTCACGGTGAGGTTAGTGATTTCTTCTAAGGATTTTCCAGATTGAGTGCAGGTTCAAGCAGTTGCTAGGAAGGAAATATATATGACCAGAAGTTGTTTTATTATAATATAGAATGCACACTTGTCCAGAAAGCCTTTATATCTGTAAGGGAAAGAATTTATCAATGAAAAGATTGTATTTCCCAAAAGACCTTGAGGTCAAGTGTCTATTAGTTAAGGGCCCAACTTTCATATTTGACTTATATAAATGAAATACATACATACACACACAGAATGGAAAGCTTTTCTTATATGTTTATATTTGTCAGTTCTGTGTCTTTGGAAAGTTCAGGATTGAAAATTGAAAAATCAAATGTAAAAACTTTGTTACTGACAAATGGTTTCCTCCTATGAATTCTGATTTTTTTTTTTTTTTTTTTGAGACAGAGTCTCGCTCTGTTGCCCAGGCTAGAGTGCCATGGCATCAGCCTAGCTCACAGCAACCTCAAACTCCTGGGCTCAAGCAGTCCTTCTACCTCAGCCTCCCAAGTAGCTGGGACTACAGGCATGTGCCACCATACTTGGCTAACTTTTTCTATATAGTTTTAGTTGTCCAGCTAGTTTCTTTCCATTTTTAGTAGAGGTGGGGTCTCACTCTTGCTCAGGCTCATCTTGAACTCTTGAGCTCAAATGATCTGCTCACCTTGGCCTCCCAGAGTGGTAGGATTACAGGCATGAGCCACCTTGCCCTGCCTGAATTCTGATTTTAACAAAGCTTTAATATTTGCTATCTGATGTGTTTGGCACTGGGGACTGGGAACAGAAGGGACAATGAATCAGTAAGCTTTCTCATTCTTTTTGCATCTGTAGCTATATTGAGTCTAGGGGGTGATTTTATCCTCAACAGTTTTGTTTAATTGTTTTGAGTTGAAGTTGTTAAATTTCTTAAGACTTCCAAGTTATTACCAGTAATCAGAGTCTACATAATTGGATGTCTTTTCTTAAAATGACCTGTTTGTTGTGAAGCTGTTTAGCTGGCATGCTTTTGGGGCTTTTATTTTTTGAAGTCTCCACTTTTCTTTAGCTTGGCTGCTGAATATATAAGCTGTTTGGAATGATGAAAGTAGAAAATAAGGTCCTCTGTGCTGAAAAAGGTTGAAAATCACTGTCAAGAAAGGGATGGAAGAGTTGAGAGTGAATTAATGCCAACAATACAGTGAGCACAGGGTGTATATCATTCAGTGGGAGCTCTTTTTCTGCTTCTGATCTCTGTTGGTTGGGTGAAGAGTACAAGTTGCTTTGATGGGAAGTGAGTACTTTATCAATGTGAGCGGCTGCCTTTGTAGAGAATTAGAAGCCTCTGTGTGATATGTTTACTTGTTCAATTCCTATCTCATCACTGCTTGTGCATAGGGACTTTCACTACTGTATCTGCAGGGCCTGGGACATAACTTGCACATAGTAGGTGTTTGATAAATATTTGTTGAATAAATGAGTACATGCTTCTATTTAATAAGTTTTGTTTCATTCTGGCATTTGGCTTAGAGTTACTATATCTATATTAATTTTACATTTTCATAAAGTGGCTTTGAGTATGGTTATGTTTCTATAGGAATATTTTACCTTTGTAAAAACACCAAGATGACCTTTAACCTTTCTTGTCTAATAAGGCCTCACCAGACTCCCAGACCTATCTCTTCAACTCAAGGAGACTGCCAGTCTTTGCATGGAGTCTGGGGATGCCAAGGTGGCTAATATTGTTACAAGATAGAGACCCAGAGAGGAGAGGGCTACACAGAAAGGAAGCTCCAGAGATACACAGAGGAATCCTCTCAAGTCTTCCACAGAAGAAACCACCTGAAAGGATTAGAAGGAACAGTCCATGGAGCTCAGTTCCCTTTCCCATCAGTCATAGTAGAAACCTTCATTACTCACAGGGCATATGATAGAGTACTATGAAGGGCTTTGCCTTAGTAACTGGGCAAAATTAGAGTAAATGCTGCTCTGGTCTTCCCCAAAAAGCTTAAAAGCAAGACCTAAAAGGATAAAACTGCTTCAAAGTAATTTAACTGCATCCCAGGATGAAGCTCAAGAATATTTATAGGAGTAAAAATGCCCAGCATCCAAGAAGATAAAATTTACAGTGTCTGGCATCCAATCAAAAGCTACCAAACCTGCAAAGAAGTAAGAAAATTCTTTTTCCTACTTATGATGATGATGAGAAAAATATCAATCAACATAAACAGATCCAGAACTGACACAGACTATAGAATTAGTAGATCTGAACATTTATAGTTGTTATACCTACATTCCATATGTTCAAGAAGCTAGAAAAAATATTGAGCATATTAAGTAGACACAGCATAAGTGAGCTGTGAGATATCTTCAAGCAGACTAATATGTATGCAATTCGAATCCCTTAAAAATGGAAGGAAGGACAAATAATTTTTGAAGAAATAATGGTGAAAATTTCCAAGTTTGATAAATCTATAGACTCACAGATCCATGAACTGTGACAAACCTCAAGCACAAGAAACATGAAGAAAACTACCACATCGGACATCATAACCAAATTGACTAAAACCAGTGATAAGAGAATATCTTGAAAGCATCCAGAGGAAAAAGACACATTAAATACAGAAGAGCAAGAGGAAAGGGGATAGCAGACCTTTTGTCAGAAACAATGCAAGTCAGAAGACAGTGGAGTAACATCTTTAAGGTATTGAAGAAAATAACTCAGAATTCTATGCACAGAGAAATACCATTCAAAAAGGAAGACAAAACTAAAGAGTTTTTCTATATCAAAAGCTGAAAATATTCATCACCAGCAGAGCTGTACTCCAAGAAATGTTAGGGAAGTCCTTTAACCAAAAAGAAAGTGATATCAGATGGAAACTTGTATATGCACAAAAGAATGAAAAATGGTTACTATATGGGTTAATGTGAAATATTTTTTCATATTATTTAAATCTCTTTAGATGGTATGAGTCTATCTAAATTAAGATAATAATAATATTTTGTAGAATTTATAACATATGTAGAAGTAAAATGTATGACAACAATATCACAAAAGCCAGGAAGTGAGAAATGGAATTATATATAGTTTCTATTCTATGTGATGTAGTATAATATAATTTAAAGGTAGACTATGATAAGATAAAATGTATACTATAGCCCTTTAAAAATATAATAAAAAGCTATAACTAGTAGGCCAACAAAGGAAGAATCATAAAAATACTCAATCCAGAAAAAGAAGGAAAAAGGGAATAAAAAACAGATATAACAAATAGAAGAATAGCAAGATAAAAGGTTTAAACCAACTGCATCAATAATCTTGTTAAATGTAAATGGACTAAAAATCCCAATTAAAAGACAGCATTTGTCAGTTCGGGTTAAAAAAAAGCAAGACTGAGGTATATGTTGTCTATAAGAAACCCACTTTAAATATAAAGACATAATAAGTTAAAAGTAAAGGGATAGAAAAATACATATTAAGGTAATACTAATCAAAAGAAAGTTCAAATGGCTATATTAATATTAAAGTATATTTCAGAGCAAAGAATCTTATAAGATATAAAGAAGGGCATTTCTTAATGATAAAGGTGCCAATTAATCAAGAGAACATACCATTACTAAATATTTGTGTTCTAAAACAGAGCTTACAAATACATAAAGCAAACACTGATAACAACTGTGAGGAGATAAGAAAAACAATTTTGAGCAGAGATTCTAATACTTTTTCTCAATAATTGATAGCCTAGAAAATCAGTAAGAATATAAAAGGACTTGAATGACACTATAGATCAACTTGACCTAATTGACATTTAAAACACTTCATCCAAGGCTTTTCTCAAAAAGACAAGGGATTACAAGTATTGGTGAGAGTGTGAAGAAAGGGGAACCTTTGTACACTGTTGGTGGGAATGTAGATTGGTACAGCTACTGTGGGAAACAGTATAGAGGTTCCTAAAGAAATGGCAATCTCTCTTCTGGGTATATACTCAAAAGAAATGAAATCACCACCTCATAAATATATCTGCCCGCTCATGTATATTGCAGTAACATTCATCATAGCCAAGATATGGAAACAACTGAAGTATTCATTAGATGAATAGAAAAATAAATTGTAATACACGGGCACACACACACACACACACACACACACACACACACAGAGTAATATTTTAGGGCTGTAATATTCAGCCCTAAAAAAAAAGAGATCCTGCTATTTGTGACAACATGGATGAATCTAGAGGATGTTGCGCTAAGTGAAATAAGCCGGCCATGGAAAGAAAAATATTACACAATCTCACTTATATGCAGAATCTTAAAAATAGAAATAAAAAAATGAATACATAGAAAATACAAAGGTCATTATCAGGGATGGGGGGCAAGGGAAATGGGAAGATGTGGGTCAAAGAATACAAAGTTGCAGTTATGTTAGAGAGGTAATAAATCTAGAGATCTAATATGCATGTTGACTATAGTTAATTATATTGTATACTGTAAATTTATTAAGAGAGTAGATTTTAGGTTTTCTTACCCCCCTCAAAACTAAAAAAGGTAACTATGTGAGATAATGGATATGTAAATTTGCTTGATTGCAGTAATCACTTCACTACATATATCAAAACATCATGTTGTACATCTTCAATATATACAATAAAAATCAATCATGCCATCCAACAGCAAAATATACATTATTTTCAAGTGCACACAAAATATCTACCACAACTGATTCTCTTCTGAGCTACAAGAAAGTCTTAAATGTAACAGAATTCATATCATACAAGTATTTATTTGACTTTAATGGACTTAGTTTAGAGATAGATAATAGAAATGCATCTAGAAAATCTGCAAATACATGGAAACTAACACTTTTCTTTAAAACTCATGAGTCAAAGAAGAAATGAAAAGGAAATGCAAAAGTATTTTTAACTGAATAGAAATGGAAATAAAATATTGAAATTTGTGGATGCCACCAAACCATCTTAGTTTTCACCTATGGATCTAGAAAAAGAAGAGCAATTAAACCCAAAGTAAGTAGAAGAAAGAAAATAATAGTAAAGATCAGAGCAGAAATCAATGAATTAGAAAATAAAAAAACAATAGAAAAAAGTCCACTGAAATAAAAAGCTAGGTAGGTTTCTTTTGAGATTAATGAAATTGATGAACCTCCTCTAGCCAGACTGATTAGGAGAAAATGAGAGAAGAAACAAATTATCAATATCAGGAATAAGAGGCAGACATCAGTACAGTAATTCTACTAATATTAAAAGAACATAAAGAGAATTTTATGAATCATTTTCTATCTACTAAATAAGTTGAACCATTAGATAAAACCTCCCTACAAAGAAAATTTCAGGGCTAGTTGGCTTTATAGGTGAATTCCACCAAACATTTAAGGAATAAGTAATACTAATTTTATGCAAATTTTTCTAGAAAGTTGAAAAGGTAGAAATATTTTCATCCTTTTTCTTTGGACAAGCATTACCCAGGTATCAAAACCAGAGACAATACAAAAAACTACAGACTGATATCCCTTATGAATGTACATAAAAAGATGCTGAACAAAATTCAATCAAATCAAATCAATAACATATAAAATAGACACAACATCATGATCATGTGAGGTTTATCACAGAAATGCAAAGTTAGTTTGATATTTGAAAAAAATCCAATGGTATCCACCATATTTACAGACTAAGAAAGGAAAACCATATGATTATCCCAATGGGTGCTGAAAAGCATTTGTCAAAATCCAACATCCTTCCTAATAAAAACTCAGAAACCTAAAAATAAAATAGGAACTTTCTCAACTTAATAAAGAATATCTATAACTAATCTATAGTTAACACGATACTTAATGGTAAAAGACTGAATGGTTCTCTCCTAAGATCAGGAACAAGGTAAAGATATACACTTTCACCATTTCTATTCAAAATTGTACTGGAAGTTTTAGCCAGAGCAATAAAGAAAGAAAAAGGAATTAAAGATAAGCCATTTGGAAATTAAGAAGCAAAATTATCTTTATTCACAGACTTTATAATCATCTATGTAGAAAATGCTACTGAATCTACAAAAAAATCCTAGAACTAATAAGAGAATTTAACAAGGTTATAGGATACAATATCAATATACAGACATCAATTATGTTCTAGGTACTATTGCTGAACAATCAGAAATTGAAATTGAAAAAACAATACCATTTACAATAGTAATAAAAACATGAAAAGCTTAGGGATATATCTAACAAAAGATATGAAAGAACTGTATGCAAAATATATAAAGTATTGCTGAGAGAAATTAAATAACTAAATTAATAATACTGTGTTTATGTGTCAGAAGACACAATATTATTAAGATATCAATTCTTCCCAAATTTATCTATACAGTTAATGTAACCCCAATGAAACTCCTATGGTTTTTTTTGATAGAAATTCATAAGCTGGTTCTAAAATTCACTTGGAAATGCAAAGCACCTAGAATAGCCAAAACAATTTCGAGAAAGATGAATAAAGTTGGAGAACTTACACCTCATGAAATCAAGACTTATACTAAAGCTATAGAAGTTAAGAGAGTGTGACATTGGTGCCAAGTTCAACAAATAGATCAATGAAATAGAATAAATATTTCAGAAATAGAGCTACACATAAATGGTCAATTGATTTTTCACAAAGGTACAAAGGCAATTCAATGGAGAAAGGATAGTTTTTAAACAAATGATCCTGGAATAATTGAATATTTATATGCACATATGTGAGATTGACTTATAAATTGTACCATATACAAAAATGAAGTCAAAATGAATCATTGACCTAAATGTAAAATATTTAAAAATTTAGAAAAAAATAAAAGGGTAAAATCTTTGTGACAACTGGAGCAATTACAAAAGGTAGTGAGAAATCTTTTGGGGTGACAGATATATTCATGATCTTGTTTATAGTGATTATTTTGTATGTGTAAATTATATCATATAAAATTTTAAATTGTAAGTATGTTCAGTTTATTTTCTGCAAGTTATAATTCAATAAAGCTGTTTAAAAAAAACACATGAGCATATTTAGAATTTTACATGAGCATATTCAGAATTTTAATTACAAAGGCGTTGATAGGTTACCCTGAAGCCTGACAGTGAATATCCTTGCCTTGGAGTAAGCAAATGAAAATAGACAGTCCTTTTCTGAAAACCAAACAACAGTAATAATAGCTAACACATCACTTGATACGTATCAGGCACTGTTTTAAGTGATTTACATGTTAAGTCATTTAGGACTCTTAATAACCATACAATATAGGTACTATTATTATCCCCTCTTTTACAGAAAAAAAGATTGAGGCAAAGAAAGTTTCAGCAACATGTCTAAAGTTACCACCTAGTTAGTGACTGACGTGAGATTTGAACCTGGGAATTTTGGCTCTAGAGACAATGTTCTGAACCAACATCCTAAACTGCCTCTCTAAGATGAAGCTTTCTTTAACGATAAGAATTGTACATATTCAGTCGCCTTTAAATCAAGTAAATGAACAAGACTTTTATAAATACAAATTAAGCCAATTGGATTTGGAAATTAGGTGATTTCACTTTTTCAATATAATTTAGGAAATTATAGATCAAATATCTTTTTATCACATGTGATATATGAAGAAGTTTTAATTGGCAAAAATTAACCATATCTCAACGGGCTAGGAAAAGTAATAATTTCCTATGAGAACCCTAAGAGGAGTAAGCAAGTATTTTCCCTTTCAAAATACTAGAGACAATAAAGAAGAGAGGATTTGTCTGCCATGTGAACTGGGAATCAGTTGACCACTGATAGCTCACTGGTACTTATTTGAGCGTTTCCTCAAAGTACATGGGGTTTCTTCTTATTAAATTTACACACGCTTCACAGAAACTCCTGACATTCATGGAATTTGTAGTAAGAAGGCCAGTTTTCCAGCAGCGATTTGTATATACCACAAATCAGATTTCTCCTTTCAAATGCCATCTCATTAAACCTCTCTGCTAGACAGATTCAGTCTGGTGTCGACCAGTCCTCTCAGGGGAATCCAAAAATTGCTAACACAAGAATGTATCATACATTGTGAGGAAATATGTTTCTCATTTTTAAAAATTTTCCCATGTTAATTTTGTTTATTTACTTTTTTGGCAAAGATGCCTCTAGAAAGCCATGTGGTATAAGTGTCAGTCACCAAGAGAGTGGGGCTGTTCTGTTACTTGCTAGTGGTATTGAGCGTTTATTATATCCTAGTCACTGTATTGACATTTTTCATACATCATGTTATTTGATCTTCATAATAAACAATTGCAGATGAAGAAACTAAATCTTTGAAAGATTAAGCAAATTACCCAACGTCATATAGCTAATAGAGGGAGGAAGCTCTGGATCCAGGCATATCTGACTACAGGGCTTCAAGCCCTTTTAGCTCCTAAAGTGTTTATTGATAAAATTTCATGCCTTTCCTCCCCCTAAGACTACTTTGGCTGGTTATCATGTCTTGTGTTAATGATTTTTTATTCTTCCTTTTTATTAGAAATTTCCTGGAATTATTTTTTGAATTCAAAATAAGAAGAATCATATAAATAATTGATAGTATAGTAATTTCTGTTAGTATTCTATTTTCTGGTCACTCCTAAGAATTTTTGCATGACATGTTAAAGACTCCAACTAGATTGGTTTCAGTTAGAGAACACCATTTGGAAATAGAACAAGTGCTTCCCTCCACTCTCATCCATTGGCTCTTGTATAAAGAGTTGGATTCATCAGAAGAAATACATGGTTAGAATTAAGTATTGGTATTTGGAAAAATCTCAAACCAAACAATAAGAAATCACTGAATTGAAAAAAAATAAAGCTTGAGAGGGAAGACTTTTTTTTAATAATTGAAATAAAAAAATACTTTCAAAGTGTTGCAAATACAAGGCTCTTTGGGTGTTGATTGGGAATAAAGTCTGGGATTTTGTTATAAATACCCTGCTCTGCCCGTCTTTAAAAGACCTTTATACTGTGGAGCTCCTTTCTCTCAGAACTTTCCCGATTCAAGTTCTTTTATCATCTGCACCATGTGAATGAATACTGTACTTATTTGGAGATAGACTAAATCAAGACATACACTAATAAATAAAAGGACAGAAATTTTTCTTATTTTTCAGAAATATGAGAATGTGATTTTTATTAAAGAAGAAAAGCTGGTGAAGACACAGGGATCATACTCAGAAAATGAAACTGGTTTGACAAAGTGTTACATTATATTTATTGATGATGTCCCCAAATAAGGGCCTAATTCACATGTAGATTTTTGAGGAGAATGTCTGGGGGTCATTCATAACAGCTGAGGATACCACTGGCTTTGAATGGCTTGGTCTGGGGAAACAACAACAATGCATAGAACAATGCTGCACATGGATGAATTTTCCCACAAATGCCAGTAGTGTCCCCACTAGGAATTACTTTATTCTGTAACCATTTCAGAGCACTCTTACTTTCATGTACATCCTGAGGACAGATCTCTCATAATATACTTCTTTAAAGTACTCAGTACAGCTCTGCTTTGCCATGTTAGACTCCCAAACCTTTATCTGAACAGCAAGAAAACTTTTGTCTTTCCTATCTCTATTTCCTTGCCTGTTTAACTCTCATATAAGGCCTCTGAGTGGTCCTATCATTATTTTCTTAATTAGGACAAGTAGTTATCAGGAGCAAATAAATTGTTCTTGCTTTTCAAACAAATGTTTTAAACAGAAATAATCTGCATTCCTTTGAAATATCTTTATTTCAACGAGTGTGCCTTTGAATCCTTAGTGAATTTGGGGTTTTCAGTTTTCATTCTTCACATAAATATATTTTTTTCCTTTTGCGCTGACACTCCAGAGCTCTAGTATTGAAAACAGAACATGTGTCCAGAAAAACCTTGCACGTTTATTGGCCTTAAAAGTATGCAACACATCTAGCCACATAATTGAAAATAATAAGGCCACGATAAATGGGATGGCCCCAGGGTAAAACACCCAAGGGATTCAATTGGTGTCACTTTGCATCAATGTCCATGCATCATGGTAATTGAGGTAACATAACCAATTACCACATTTTAATTAGAGTTCTAAGAACTTGAGAAAATTTGCAATGATCAGATAGCTCCCTTTAAAGAAGAAAAGAAAGATAGAAAGAATGAAAGAAGTGGGGGAACCCCACACTTTTTCTGTCTCTCAATCATATTATTTGGTGATGCATTTTGAGAAACAGTATTTTAAAATGCTATTTTGTGACTAAGGTAATAGTATTCTCACCTTAATCTGACTGAAAATTTGAGAAATTCATGAGCAAAGAAATTCTCTAAAATGCAACCTTGGCTTATAATTTCATTTCCCATTTAGGTGTTTCTTACCATTGTAATTTAGGGATTCAAAGTTTTTAAGTCAGTGTCTGAACACAGTGACACATTATTAAATCCCATATTTCTCTGGCTTTGGTTGTTGAACAAAAATAGATCTAGATTCCATCCCCCTAAATATAAAGCAGAATTACTACATTTAGAAAATAATTTTGACTTGTGGCAATTATTTTTATAAGGCTAGAGTTTAAGTGAAAAACCTCCTGTAAAATTTTAGTGCTGCTACATAATCAAGTAATTATGTAATTACTTGTACTTAATTACTTACAAGAGAGATTGTTGTTAAAAAAAATCTTTATACATGTCAAAATCAGCTCTCTTCTTTAGAGTATTTCTAGGCAAGCTTCAAATGCCAAAACTCTCTTTTAAAAGTAATCTCTAATAAATTTTTCTTTTGTAAATCCCTTGCCATTTTTCTTCACATATATAAAAGTATATTATATAGAGATCTACATGCCCTTCCTCCTGTTTCCACTTATAATAGCCAAAAGAGATAAGAAGAAAGGAAGAAATGATTTTAAATTACAATTGAAGGCCTTAATGTTGAATATAAGACATGTATCTTTAATGTAAGGATTTCCAGTAGACAGAGTAGATTTTTGAGGGAAGCTGGGAATTTCCTCAAGTATTACAGTAAAATATGGTGACTGAGAGACTGGGCCAGACTCTCCCACTTAGTAGTTGTGTGATCATGGCAAATTATTTAACTTTTCTATCCCTCAGTTTCTTCATCTGTAAGATAGAGAGAACAATTATACCTACTTCATAGATTATGTGAGGTTTAAATGAATTAATATGTAAAAAGTGTTTTGAACACCTGCTGCCACATAGTCAATATATGTCAATTGCTATTATTTGTGTTATTGAAATAATCAAGTCTTATTTATCTTTGTAATTGTGTAGAAATAATACATTGCTTGGCATAGTAGGCAATTTATTTATTTTTGTTTAATAAACACATGAAAAAATGACAGACAAATGAGTAGATGAGGGAATCCTGTCTTAAATAATAGATTACATAATTGACATATCATCTGTCCTCATCAAGAGTGGGCCAACACTACCAGTTGAATTAATTCTAGACACATCCTTCTCAATACTGGTTGATTTAGTTGATTTTCTCTATTGTTCTCTTGTTTTCCAGTTCATTGATTTCTACTCTAATTTCTACAATTTTTTTTCTTCTGCTTAGTTTAGGCTTAAATCGTTCTTTTCTCTCAGTTTCCTAAGATAGGAGATTAGGTTATTGATTTTAGATTTCTCTTTTCTTTTCTATTCTTTTCTGAAGGCTATAAATTTCCCTCTAAGCACTGGTTTTACTGCATCCCACCAATCTTTATAAGTTATATTTTCATTTTTATTTACTTCAAAATATTTTTTAAAAATTTTATTTATTTATTTCAGGATATTATGGGGGTACAAACATTTTGGTTACATGTTATGACTTTGCCACACCCAGACCATGATTTGAGGCATGCCTTTTCCCCCCTAATTTTTAAAATTTTTCTTGAGACTTCTTCTTTAACCCATCTGTTATTTAGAAGTATGCTGTTTAATTTCCCAGTATTTGGGGATTTTTTGGCTACCTTTCTTTTATTGAGTTTAATTCCATTATAGTCTGAGAGCCTACATTGCATGATTTCTGTATTCTTAAATTTGTTAAAGTATGTTTTGTGGCACAGACTGTAGTCTATCTTGATGAATGTTCAATGTGAGCTTGAGGAAGAATGTGTATTCTGCTGTTGTTGGATGAAATATTCCATAAATGTCAATTAAATCAAGTTGAGTGATAGTGTTGTTCAGGTCAATTATATCCCTACTGATTTTCTCTCTGCTTGATCTGTCAGTTACTAAAAGTATTGAAATATTCAACAATAATATTGGATTTCTATTTTTCCTTGCAGTTCTATTAATATATATATATTTTTTTGCCTCACATATTTTCATGTTCTGTTGTTAGGAATGTACATGTTTAGAATTCTCAATTCCTCCTCCCATTTCTTATGATATTGCTGTCATTCATTTTATTTATCTATATAGTATAATCACCCAATACATTATTACTACTACTACTTTAAACAGTTATATTTTAGATCTCTTAAGAATAGAAATATTTAAAGATTTTATTTTACTTTCATTTATTCCTTCTCTGGTGCTTTTCCTTCCTTTATGTGGATCCAAGTTTCTGACCTATATTATTTTCTTCTCCCTGAATAACTTCTTTTAATATTTCTTGCAGGGAAGTTCTGCTAGTAATGAAGTCCTTCAGTTTTTCTTTCTCTGAGGAAGTCTTTCTTTCTCCTTCATTTTTGAAGGAGAATTTTCTAGATATAGAATTATAAGTTAGTATGTTTTTTCTTACAACATTTCAAATATTTGACTCCCCTCTCTTCTAGTTTTCATGGTTTCTGATGAGAAGTCTATGATTTTTTACCCTCTGGCATCTTTTAAGATTTTTCTCTTTGTCTTTGGTTTTCTGTAATTTCTGTATGGTATGCCTAGGTGTAGAGTTTGTGGTATTTATCCTGCTTTGTGGCTCTGTGATTTGGTATCTGTCATTAATTTTGGAATACTCTCAATCATTTCACTTTAAATAGTTCTATTCCATTTTCTCTTTCTGGTATTCTAAATACCCATATGATATACCTTTTGAAATTGTCCCACAGTTCTTGGATGTTTCATTCATTTTTATTATCAGTTTTTCTCTCTTTGCATTTCAGTTTGGGAATTTTTTTTATTGACTTATCTTCAAGCTCATTGATTCTTTCCTTGGACATGTCTAGTCTACTGATGAGCCCACCAAAGGCATTCTTTACTTATTTTACACTGTTTTTTATTTCTAGAATTTCCTTTTGATTCATTCTTAAAGGTTTCATCTCTCTACTTATATTACCCATCTATTCTTGCATGCTGTCTACATGTTGTCTACTTTTTCCATTATAGCCCATAATATATTAGTCATAGTTATTTAAAATTTTTCTGTCTGATAATTCCAAAATCTGTGTCATATCAAGTCTGGTTCGGATGCTTGCTTTGTCTCTTCAGACTGTTTTTCCTTGCCTTTTAGCATATCTTATAACTTTTTTTTTTTTTTTTTGGTTATTGAATGCTGGACCTAATGTATCAGGTAATAGAAACTGAGGTAAATAGGCCTTTCGTGTGAGGTATTATGTTAATATGGCTAGGAGTTGAGCTGTATCTTGTTTGCTATAGCTGTAATTCTTTTATGTTGAGCTTCAGACTCCTTTACTATCCTGGGTTCTGTCTTTCCTATTATCTTTGAGGTTTCCTAAAAATTTTCCTCAGATATCTTTCTATGCTTTCAGCTCAAATCCACTATTATTATACTGGAGCCCAGTTGGTCCAGTGAGGAATAAAGACTGGGGTGGGGTGAGAAATGTTTTCTACCTTAATATTAACTCTTATTCTTTAGTGGGCTTGTGCCTTTGGACTATGACTTTCACAAGTGATTCTTAGTTTGCTCACCTACTTAGGTAAAACAGGAAGACTAGAGGGAGTTGAAGTCAGAGAAATGCCCTTTCTTCAGGTGGGATAAAACTCTTATAAAGTCTTTTTCACCGGAGAGTATGCGTTTTTATGGAGAATGTTCTAGGTTTATTTCACAATGTTCATTATTCCTCTCTCCCATCAGAATCACATGATGGCTAGACTACATTCCTTACTAGTATGTTTATCTCCAAGTACCTCCTCCAGTCTACTGAGCATACTGCTCACTAACTGACTTAAGTGACCAAAATGCTATTATAATTATGTTATCCCACTCAGCAAGGATATATTTTAGTTCCATTTTGCATGTAAATCAAAATTCATAACCTTTCAAGCCTCTGTAGACTGGTCCTACTCTGACTATATAAACTGTTTGCCAGTCTATCTAGTTCTAAATATCGCCCCTCCCCCAAAAAAGTGTGCAAAGGATATGACAAAGTCATTCACAAAGTAATAAATACAAATGTTACTAAACCTATGAATAAATATCCAATCTAACAAGTAATGAAAGAAATGCAAAGTAACAATTTATCAGTTGCTATTTTTTTACCCATCAAAGAGAGGGAAAATTAATGACATCCAGTGTTAGAGTGATGAGAAGGGGTTGCAAACTAACATAATTTTTAGCTATTTATCAATATCCTGAAAAGTGTTCACACCCTTTAGCCTAGTATTTATCTCTCTCATATTTACCCTCAGAAAATAATTTGAGCTATGCATATGAAGATATTCATCATGTTTTATTTATAAAACCAAAAATGGTAATAATATGAACTTCCAATAATATGGGTTTTAAGTAAACCTTTAAGAATATTTAAACCATTAAAATCATGATTCTTGGAAGTATTTTATGAATTAAAAAATACAATGCAGAATGAAAAACAGGACATTCACATAATACTGATTGTGTATCATATGCAAAACTATGGTCCTGATTTTGTAATATGTCTATATATGTAGGAAGGATTGAATCAAATGTTTACAGGGTTATCTCTGGGCTATTAAGGGCAATTTTTATTTTCTTCATTATATTTTTCTAGGTTTAAAAAATTCTTACAGAATTAAAAAATGAATTATTTTGTAGAAGAAAAGTTCTTCCAAAAATCCTGCCTAACCTTTGGAGTTCAGCTCAAATACCTCCCTTCCCAAATTTTTCTCTCACTATTCTTGTCCACATTCCTGTATTTCCTGTTTCTCTGTTCATTTTTCTCTACCGAGATTTCAAGTCTAGATGCTATTTTCATTCTATTCTTTCTCCTTAGGCAAACTCACCCATGCCGTTAGCTTCAAGAACTACTCCTCTGAGCTCTAGACATCTATATACAGCTCTACGGCCCTACTGAGATTTCCTCAAGATATTTAAAACTCAGTTTGTCCAAAACAAAACTACTGATCTTCTTTGACAAAACTGTTCCTTCTCCAGTATTGTGTTTCTCAGTGAGAGACACCATAATCTCTTCAGCTGTGTAAAGTGAAAGAACATGGGTCATCCTTGGTGCCTCACTCATTAGCAGTCCATCCAGCTCATCAACAGGTCCAGCTGGTTTTACTTTCTAAAGAGCTCTAAGTCCATCTACTTTTCTCTAACTGCACTATTACCATCTTAGTCCAAGGTACCCGAATCTCTCATAAATGAGTTAATACCTGTAGAGTGCCTAGGATATTGCTTGGCATAGAGAAAGTGTCCCATAAATATTAGTTGTTATTATTCTTATTATTACCTGTACCACTGCAGTAGCCTCTAACGTTGCCTTCCCGACATCAACTTTTGCTCCCTTCTAGTCTGTTCTCTACCCTGAAGCCTGTGTAATCTTTTAAAAACACTAATCTGATCATCCCATCTTGTCTGCTTCTCAGACTGATTTCCAGTCACATATCCTCCCTGTTTGCAGGCCAGACCCTCTGTCTGTTGTCGGGCCCTCAAATGCAACATGCATCCTCCTGCCTTAGAGGCTTCTTCCTTCTGCCTTCACCACTCACCCAGACCCCGAATTCCCTCCCAGGAAATTCTTATTATCCTTCAGAAATCAGCTCAACAGCCACTTCCTCAGGCAAGCTTTTCCTGGCCTCCTAAAATATAAGAGATCAAGTCCATCTCTTATATTTTATCACAAATTATAGTCTGACCTACTAGGTCCTAAGACTAAACCATGTCTGTTTTACTTAGTACCTGGTATTCAATAAATTTATGTGTGAATATATAAATAAATTTGCTGAGTACATATTTATTGAATGAATGAGTCTGAAAAATTCATAATAAATTCAGTCTACTTATTTATTTTTTTTCCTATCTCAGTCTGCCATTAATTTAGTCTTCATTGAACCACCCTTCTATCTTGTCATATATTCATGGTTTTGCCAACCAAAGAAACCTCTAGTTATAGGCATCTGCCCAGCCATAGACCCTGAATCAGTTAGTTGTGGGCTAAGATATTGAAACCCTCATCCCAGGGGCAGGGAGGAGAACTGGGAAGAGTACAGACTAGTTGCCTTCTGCAGTGAGCAACCTCCTTCTTTTCTAGTGTGCAAGTCTATGTTAGCATTTTCTGTGTGTCATGACTTGAAAAATGTTGGGAAGCACTGGTCTAGAAATAATAGATATTAAGCCTCTGCATCAACTCCTTGGTCATGAAGCAATAGTCACATTTAAATTTTGATTGAAGATAAAATGTTTAAGTGGAAATGCCACTGTGGTCAAAAAATTTTCTTATCCCACTATAAAAGATCAGATTTACTCTGATTTTCTTTTTATTCAGGTCTAATATTTTAGGTCTATTGTTTCACTTGAATTGTGTTTATAATTTTTTAACACATAAATGGCTAAGTTTGTTGAATGTCAAAGAAAAGATGCTATGTTTAGTCATCCAGGAGGTTAAAATTGAAATACCAATATTGAAAAGCTATTTTTACATACAATAGAATAACAGTACAAAATAGTACAAGCAAGCCCATATGCCCAAGGTCTGAAAAGCTAAAGCTATTTTAACATACATTAAATACTCTTTCTGTAGCAATAATACCATCAGTGTATCACTGTAGGTTATGCAAGTATTGGAATCTGAATATTTATTTACTTATTTATTTATTGCCTAGTATTTTTTGCATAAGATTCTGAATATTTAATCTATTTGCAGGGATGGTTTATTGTATGATTCCATCGAGTCATGGATTATAAAGAACTGAACCTATAGGCAGATAATCAGGAAGTGCCCCTTGAGTACCTGCCAGAGATGCTCAGCATTGTTCTGGGATTTCCTTACACAGTAGTACAGGACATGATCTTCACTCTAAAGGAATTTGCAAGCTATATATAGTGATAGGAAGATAATATTGACATAGATGAGACAATAATTATTCCAAACTGTCTCTGGGATGAAAATGACAGCATCAGTTACAAAACTAAATACAAAACTGCAAGATACTTGAGAGCTGAGTCTATGCTTGATTCACCTTTATATCTGCTCTGTGCTTGAGCAGTACTATGTAACAAGTATTCAGTGAACATTTGTTGAATGAATAAATGAATGTAAGTGCTAAATTGTGTGGTTCTATCTCTAGTGTAAGAATCAAATGAGGTGGAAATCACTGAGGGTTGAGTAACCAGAGAAATCTTAAGAGAAATTTAAGACTGAATTTTGAGAGATTTGGGTGAGAGCAATAGAAACTAGGTTCATTCATTCATTCAAAAAATATTTATTGACTGCCTACTTTGATCAAAGGCATGGTGACGAAAGTAAGCAGGGAATATTCATAAGGCAGTTACTATAGTGAAGGTTAGTTTTGGGGAGCATTAAGAATTAAATTTCAGTCATTTTATGGGACCAGATGCGATGGAATGCCTTAAATGGCAGGCAGAATAATTTAGAAGAGAAAATACCCACTAAAAGTTTTGTATTTGGGGGATTTTTGGGTTTTTTTTCTAGTTAGGGAAGTAATACAATGAAAGGGTTTATTTTAAGAAGCTTGGTTTGAAAGTCATATGTAAAAATTATCCTAAACATATTGTTGTCTGTTCAGTTTTTGAAAAAGTCTAGGGATAGGTTTTCACAAATTTTCATGAGAAATCTATGGAAATGTTTAGTTGCCTTTTTATTAATAATAATAACTCCAACTCTCTTAACGTTTCTCAAATGGTTTTGTTTCCCAAATTTTAAAGAACACTCTTTAACTATTAAACATTAATGATTTCTAACTAACTAGATTTACCAATGGCCCTGATTTCTCCCTTTGTTTTTACACTTAGGCAAGAGTAGGTCATAATGATAATTATCATACTTCTGAAGGTTTTAAAGCTAGAATATCCTAAAATAATCACCCTTCAAGAGTGGTTTTGCATGTAAAGAAAAGTCAACCTTGTCTAATGCAGAAGAGTTTTAATGTGGTATAGACTGAAACATCTCTTTTCTTTATTCCTCACCCTATCACCATCATCATTATTTGTGTTATTTTCTTAGCTCTTCATATGGTTCTTGTCATCCCCAAGAATCAGAAAAGGGGTTACAACAGTAAATATCCAGAGAGATGTCTCTTGTTCCCTAGGACATCAATACATCTAGCTGAGGTCAGGAAGGGTCAACTGATTTGCAGGAATCTGCATGTGCAGGGATGAGAGAAGACTGAGCACTCTAGGAAAATCCTTCCACTGGATGGCGTTTTCTGAAGGAGCTCTAATGGGCCCATATTGCCTACTTGACCTCTCTAACCAAGGACCTTATTCTCAATTAAAGAGCTCAGTGTTCAGCTAAAACTATCAAGGATGGAGAAAGGGCTAGATAAGAATTCAAGTTCTTTGTATTTTAAAGGTTATTCCTGTAAGATCACTAACCCACCTCGTCCAAATTGACACACATTAAAATTGTTTTAACTCACAAGGCAAAAGCAGAGAATATTAGGAGATCTAAAATAACCTATGCCTTTTTGCTCCTTTGTTTTCTTGTTTTACAATCTAAAAGAACCCACTTCAAATATGGAAGGGAGTCCAATTTTCAAAAAGCAATTCCTCCATTTTTTTTTCTTTCTGAGCAGCTCTCATACAGTAGCAGTGGTAAAATAAACAACGATGTGTTGAATTTTGTTTCTCTTTATCTATATGACATTTGTGTCATCACCGTAGTTCTAATCCATATTCAGGTCTTCATGTTTGGTGTGCAGTAATATGTAAATTATCTCGCCAGCTGCATGGAGCAGTGTTTGTTTATTCTATTTCTTTTGGCACTGCACAGAACTGAATTTCTGCCAAAATGGGGATGCTTCAGGGAGCACTAATGCTCCAGGAGGAAGTTTTGAAAGGAACCACACATCATAAGTCTTCACTCTGTGAAGCAGCAAAATCAAAACAAACTTTTTGTTTACTATAATAAAATGTCGGTATTATGAATGTAAAATAATGTGTTTGTTAAAATATAATGAGCATGCTGCCCATCTCCAGGATGCTCAGTGTACGTGGGCTTTGGAAATCAGGACACAAGGCTGAGAAAGCTGGTGCATTTTTATTCTTAGAAAGAAAGTAGGTGAAATGAAACAGAGACAACATCTAGAAGTTTAAGGGGGAAAGAAATATTTTAACATGCATATTGATCGCTGGAAACACATGGCATTTACATGCATTTAAATGTGGACAGCTGTGGCGTTTAAGTGTTAAAAAATTTCATTAATGATGCATAGAGCTATCTACTTCTGTTGGCAGGCCTTTCAGTCTTCAATCTGACACTTCCTTTTTTATCCAGCAAGCTAATTTCCCCTCTTTTGTGAGGAGTAACTGTTTTCACACTACTGCTTACCCAGCAAGCCTCCTTATTGTTTCATGGTTAATTATCTTCTCCAGCTTCACCTTCCCCAGCAAAAGGAGCAGGACTGTTCCTCCCCAGCACTAATGAAAGCTGGGTTTTATGGGTACACTGTGTAAATAAATGCACAGTCTGATCAGGCAACATAATAAATGAGTTCCTAAAGTTTATGGAGTCACAGCTCATCTAGTGGCTTTACTAATAATGAAAGAAAATGATTAATTTGGTGGGGGGAACTTCAATTTAGGAGAAAAAAATGAAGTTGTTGTCAGCTTACTGTAGAGCCTATCTGCACGTAAACACAAGGGATCTCTATTTATCCAAGTGTTCCTTGTGCTTCCTAATAGCAGCGATGACGTTTGCCAAGAGAATGTCTTGCAGAGTAGGCCTTTGAAAAATATTGTTGATTTGGTAAAAGGTAGAGGTCATCTGGCATTATATTTCCTTGATTACTTGCTATTTGTTCAGAGAAAAAAAACAACGAAGGTTTATGTAGTGCAAAGTACGCTACACTCTGCACTGAATGCAAGCAATGCAGAGATATTTTTCACAAATGCTATAATTGTCCAGTGCCTGGAGTAGTAAATTCAGCAGGTCTGACCCAGGTAATTAGCTCTACTGGCTGGTCAGTGTCTTGCCTCTCAATGCTTATATATAAACCCAACACAGAGTTCTAATTGTCAGTTTACAGACCCATATCCAAAGTGTTTGGGGCTTATATTAATAGTTGTTTTGTGTTTTATTGTTTAATTTTTTTGTTGTTTTTGTTTTCATTTTTTGCATTGCAAAAGGATTTTAGGGGATTAAAGTGACCCTAAACCTCCAATACTGCTTTTAGTGACCCTCTAATACTGCTTAGAAACCTCTAATACTGCTTTTTTTTAATGTACAAAATGAATTTACATTTTGAGATCATTTTTCTCTAGATTGAAATTTATATTTTTTTGATTTGGGCATCTTGATTTGGGTTACAGTTTGAATTAAGGTCCTGACTTTTAAAACTCTCATGAGCCTCCATGAGAGCGCAGGACCAGAACTTCTATTCTAGTCAAGGTTGAATTTTAAATTTAATCGGATCTCAGGATCCTTAGTATTTTCCCCTTGAGATTGCAAGAAGAAAATCCCCCAGGGAGTCTATGTTTTTAACATGTCTAGGGACTCTAGAATAGGAATCAGAGTATAAAATCTCTTAGAAACTTGTTTCAAAGATATTTATTACCATCTAGGAAAATTCATCCTGAAACTTCAAGCAACCTTTCCAGCATCAAGTGTAACTAGTAAACTTTCCAGTCATTTTTATGGAGGAGACAGTGATAGCTTTAATGGAGATGTTCTAGCAATTCTGAGACTTTTTAGTCTCCCCTAAGTCTAAAAGCAGTTAACTTTATCAGAAGCTATTAAAGCAAAGATATAAATCAAATGAAATAAAATCAGATGTAAAAACAAGGGTTAAACCATCTTAAGAAAATGAATCATAGCTGAGCTGCCTATTAAGCAGCCTAAACCTTGTGCCAATCAGATGATAAACATGAGAAAAGCAAGACAAGTGTTGACTGGTGTAGGTAAGATGGAAGAGAGACTAAGATAATGTATACCCTTTTTGGTCCTTCTTAATTTGCTAATTCAAATTAACCAACATTTTATTTATTTATTTATTTATTTTTGAAATGATAAGTTGTAATCATAGTCTGAGAATTAAAAAAACAACAAAAACTACACCCTATTTATCTGAAAGGAGTAAACAATTAAAAACAGCAATAACACAATGTTGACTCCTAATGTGTATCCACTGAGAATGAAGACACAAAATTCTCTCCACAAATATACCTTTGTAAAGGGCACAGATTCTGAACACGGGTGAACTCTGTTATTTGAGGTGTGACTTTTCAGGCAAACCTACATATTGGCAAAGCACTTCTTGTATACTAGGCTGCCTTAGTATACAAGTATGCCAAGAATATTGTGTTCTTAAAAATATAGTTAGATACATAGAATGAACATTTGATAGCACAACAAAGTGACTATAATCAACAATAAGTTAGGATATACTTTAACTGAAAATGTGGAATTAGAATGTTCCTAACACCAAGGAATGATAAATGCCTGAGGTAATAGATGCCCCAATTACCCTGATTTGAGTAATTCACATTGTATACCCGAATTGAAACATCACATATACCCTATCACTATATACAAGTGTAATGTACCCATAATAATTAAAAATAAAAAATTTTAAAAATTCAGAAAAAAAAATTTAAAGAGAAAAGAATATTGTGTTCTTAAAATTCAATCTGAAAGTTGGGACTTTAAGTCTATCTCACTGAAAAGCACATGTGTTAGATAACTTCACATGTTTATATAACTATTTTATATAACTATTCACCTCCTCTTTCCTACCAATATGCTTTGTAGGTTTCAAAAATTATATATTTTTATTAATGTAAGATCATTATCATAAAGGAGGGTAAAGGGTATAGGCAAAGATAAGGAAAAAATTACATCCAGGGTCACAAAACTCAAATGTTAGGTCAACTCTTGACAATCAAAAGGCAAACACCAAACAGCTAACCAGTGCCAAAAAAAAATGAAGCTAGATGTTATCATTAGGGGGAAAAAAATCTGTGCAACTTGGCATGTGGGTCTGTCATTTTCATCCAAATAGATTTACCATGTGGTAGAATGAAGAAAATGTCACCATTTTATTTCAGTTGGGCTTTTTACAACTTCATTGAAGTTATTTGTCTTTTGGACTTTCTTTTATTTGTTTCATTTCTACATAATACTAAAGAAGTCAGAAAGAGAAATTCCTTTTAAGAAACTCTTCCTACTTTTTTTTTTTTTTAACTCACTTTTAAATAATTCTAAATTTAGGTACTGTCTTAAAACTAGGGGAAAATTCCAGGGAAACACAGAATAATGACTGAAAAGAGAAAAATAAACCAATTTTTCTATTCAGTATGTCCTGAGTATAATAAAAATTTCAGCATACTCATGTATAAAGCAACAGTCAAGATAAAATAATTTGCTGGTGAAAGTAGATTATTTTTCTAGTTACTTCTAGTAAAACTTTCAGAATTGAGTGGGAAAGTTACTTTTTCCTGTAGCAGACACTTAACAAATATGAATAATGATTTATACAAAAATTAACTTATTTAAGAAAAACATAGCTTGATGTAAGGCATTCATCTATTGCCACCTAGCTTTAATACTACCAACATTGAAGTTATTACACCAAAGACTTATTTAGACATTATGACATCTAAATTTCTTTAATTTATTAGAACAAATATCTTGCTTCTCTATAAAAATACTTTTTCTGTACACAACACTTCTGACAGAAAATGTGTGGGTTTTTTCCCCACTCCGAGCAGCTCTCCATTTTCCAGACACCAGTTGAGTGTCCTAACATTTAATCTGATTTTGACACTAGCTACCTGGATCTATCAGATCCCACAAGTTAAAGGGCTCAGTCCCACAAGACTGCCTTCACTTCAGATACCAATAGCACAAGTCCCTGTACTTCTAACTCACAGGCTAGAAATCCCCATAACCCCCTCTTCAGGTTCCATAATTTGCTAGAATGGCTGGCAGAACTCAGGGAAACTCTTACTTATGTTTACCAGTTTATTATAAAGGATACAACTCAGGAACAGCTAGATCTAAGACATGCATAGGGCAAGTGGGTGGGCATAGGGCATGCCTCTCCAGGTACACCACTCTCGAAGCACTTTCAGGTGTTCTGCCACCTGGAAGCTCATCAAATCTCATTGTTCAAGAATTTTTATAGAGCTTTAATCTCCAGCCCCACCCTCCCCTTCCCAGAGGTTCTTAGGTGGAGCTGAAAGTTACTACCTTCTAATCCTTTGGTCTTTCTGGTGAGCAACCCCATCCTAAGGCTATCTTGGGACCCTATCCTAAGTCACCGTCTTAGCATAAACTCAGGTGTGATCAAAAGGGGCCATTATGAATAACAAGAGACACTCTATCACTCACAAAATTCCGAGGGTTTTAGGGGCTCTGTTCCAGGAACCTGGGACAAAGACCAAATGTATTTCGTATTATACTACAGCTTCTTAATCAAAAGAGAACTTCTGTGGGGCAGACCCTGCAGGGAAACTGAAGTTACACGAAGAAAGGGAAGAAAGAATTATATTTTGTGTATCTCTTTTCTGTGGAATTCTTTCCTACAGACTCAGGATTGCCTTGTTTATGGGGCGTTAAAGTTCCTGGGAGGGCTCACGTGGTGGCTCGCACCTGTAACCCTAGCACTTTGGGAGGCCGAGGCCAGGAGTTTGAGACTAGACTGAGCAAAAGCAAGACCCCCATCTCTACAAAAAAAAAAAAAAAAAAGAAAGAAAGAAAAAGAAAAAAATTAGCTGGGCGTGGTGGTGCATACCTGTAGTCCCAGCTACACAGAAGGCTGAGGTAGGAGGATTGCTCAAGCCCAGGAGTTTGAGGTTGTAGTGAACTATGATGATTCCACTGTAGTCTAGCTCAGGCAACAGAGCAATACCCTGTCTCCAAAAAAAAAAAAAAAAAAAATTACATGTGGAAAAGTTACTCTTTAAAGGAAAAGGCTTATAGAAAGGAACGGTAGAATTTCAGCTGCAAGGAATGAGCATTTTAATACAGAGGCTTTTTTTTTTTTTTTTGGTCTCAAAAAAGTTCTTGGCAAACAATTATTTACACAAATAATCAAATTCAAAAGTATTACATAGGTTTTTGGGGGGTGAAGATTTAAATGGATAGTCAAGATGGGCTACTGTGTTTGGAGTTGGGGGAAGAGGTGTTAGAACAATTGAAGAGTTTCCTATACATTCTGTGGCCTCCATGGTTTCTCCACTCTGGTTTCCTTGCAAGACTGATGCTATAGGACAGGAAAGGCAGTGAACAGGACCGTGCTCCCATTTCAACCGCAGTTTACTGGGGAACTGGACTCCCCCTTCAGGCTACTTTCTAGCACATCCTGCACTTATTTCCTCACGCACCAGCCTCTAGGACCTGCCCTGTCTGAAGTTACCAATGTTTTTTTTTTTTTGTTTAGTCAGTGACTTTTCCTTAATTTACATAAAATTAATCATTTTAAAGTGAGCAATTCAGTGGCATTTAATATTCACAATGTTGTGCAACCACCACTTCTACTTTCAAAACATTTTCATCTCTCCAAAAGGAATCTCCCTGCCTATTAAGCAGTTACTTCCTATTCCTCCCTCCCTGCAACCACCAGTCTTCATTCTGTCTCTATGGATTTCCCTATTCTGAGTATTTTATAGAAATGGAATCACATAATATATGACTTTTTTATTTTTTTTAAACGTCTGGCTCCTTTCATTGAGCATATTTTTAAGGCTATTAGCTTTTATAACTGAGAGATGGCACCAGTTTTAAAGTCAGAGATTCTCCTGGGTTTTGCCAGAACCCAGCTTAACCCTAGGACTTTTCTCCAGGTTCCTTCAACAGCTCATGAGACCATGGGCAAGGCATTTTCTCTTCTTTCATTCAGTAAATATATTTTGAGAATTTGCTCTATGCAAAGCACTGTTTTAAGTCTCTAGTGGAGACAGGACAGACAAAGGCCCTGCCCTCATGAGGTTTATTTATGGGAAGAAAACCCCCGGGTCTCATTATTGGACTCCCTTTTGTCCCTGGTCCCTATTGAGAACAAAGGCAATTTTTACTGTTATAAAACTTACTTTAAAACAACATCTAGTGGATTTTTCATTTTCAACTATCTCAGAATTATCTGTGTCATCAAGACTAGGAAATATGTCCATGTCAGTACTCATTTTAGTGAGATTTATGAGATGACTTTGGATTTTACTTGTCTGTTTTGAGTTTCTGATCAGCTTTGTTATTGAAGAAGAGCATTCACTAGAACAGTTTTTGATCATTAGCGTGAGATAGACTTTCAAAGCATTTTCTGAGCTGAGACAAGTTACTTTAACATTATTGTCAATCTGATATATAGTGAGCAGGATTTGATTGCTCTAATGTGTCAGTTGTGATAGAATTTCACAGACAATGGACCTGCCTTTTAAAAAAAGATTATTTTCAGGAAATAGAAAGTCCTTGAGCTATGAGCCTTGCTGAGGGCTGGACAGGTGTCTTTTCTCCTTTGGTTATTCCCATAGGATAAACCCAGCTAGGGTATGCAAAGACAAATGCGTCACCCCATTTACAGTGCAGTGGGAATGAGTAAGGGCACTAATCACTGTTTATTTCATCTAATCCCATGCTTGCGGTTGTACTACAGAGGTTAATCAGCCAACCACTATTCTTAACAGAAACACTGTTATGGTTATTTAATATTCAGCCATACTGTCCTCCCCTCACTTCAGCACAGGGAATATATGCTGATAGCTGCTGGTCATTGTACCCCTACTGTGTGCCACACCCTCCCCAAGGGACTTTATGTTCATTTTTTAATTTAAAGCTCCCAGTAGTCTTTTAGGTAGACACAATGTGCTGTGATTGTCGCAGATATATAAATGTTGGAACTGAGGCATATGGAAGTTAAATAACTTTCCCAGGATCACATAGCTAACATATGGAAGGGAAGATCCAGTATTCAAATCCAGATCTGTTTGAGTTTCTGCCCCAATCCCAAAATGGCTGATAAACGTGTACATTTTTTATTATCCTATTTTTATCTTGTTCTGTATTTTTTCTTGCTAACTCTGGCCAGATCTACCTCGGACGGCGCGATTTCTTGCTAACTCTGAATCCCTTCCCTGTTCAATAAGAGGCAGAGTACTACAAACTCAGGGTTTTCTTAAAAGTTATCTTTCTGTTTTCTGAGGACTAGCTGTTTGTTCCTGCTGTTGTTTTTGTTTTTATAAAATTTCTACCTAAGTTTACTTTAGGAAAATAATTATGCAGCTAATTCTCAGACACTTGGTTTTAGTTTTGGAGTGAGGGCTAGGAAAAATATTGCACCAAAAGAAGCAGAATGAATATATGAATGTTGGACTTTCCCCTCATTTAAGTGGATTTTCCCACCCCAATCTATATATTATTTCCTTCCTTCTCTCCATCACCTCCTTAAACCTGCATATGTTCTGCTTTTCACTCTAAAATAGATACATGTATCTTTATTCAATTAGAGTTAATACTGTTTATGTTTTTGTCATTTTATTTATTGGTATGTTTTATTGTACTCTACTTTTCTACAGATAAATCTTTCCTCCCAGGTTTTTGCATGTGCTCCTTCTCAATAAACTCCTGGATCTAGAATAAATAGGGGGAACACAAACTGCAAGACCTCCTAATGGTTCTGCCCATTCTGAGCACCAGACGTTTGACTGGAACATTCAGTTCATCCTAGTATTTTTGAGACCTTTTAGAGAAAGTCTTTCAAAAGATATAACTTTTTAAAGGAAATTAAAGGAATACAGAGGCAGGTATTTCAGATCTCTTTTAGGCTGTTGTTTTGTAGAATGTCAAGTTCCTTCATCTCAACTCCTTAGCTAATGTGCTTCTCATCTCTTATAAACACCCACCATTTAAACTAAAATTTTAAGAAAACCCTGAAAATGCAAGCCTGGAAGATCTAATTCAATTAAAGCCATACAAGTACAGAGGATGTTAATTCAGATTTGTATGGCCTGCTACAATTGGAATCTTAGTTCCTCCATCATCATCATCATCATCATCATTTCTGCAGCCACTTTTAGTTACTTTCTCTGTATATATTGTGCTAATATAAATAACATACTTCCAAAAATCATAATAATAAAATAAACTAGCACCAATTAATTCCATTTTTTCTTGAGCAGATCTGTATGGCTGTGTTTATGTGCAATTATTTATATAGTACCCTTGGTTTAGGCCAAAATTCTGTACCCATGAAACAAGTTTATGAGTTAAAGACCCTTGCACAAATTAATTTAATTCAGAATTAGTTTTGGAATTGCACATTTTCTATTGGAACCTCATTTACTATTCACCATCCATTTGGTTTCATTCAAATACTCTTTGATTTTATCTAAATCCATTTAGATTTACCACTTTATCAAAGACAGGAACATTTTTTTGCCTTTTAAAAAAGTACCAAACAATTCTTTTAGGAAAACAACAGCAACAAAAACAAATGCTCGATTAGCTTGAGTATTATTGGCTACGTTGGGCTATCATCACAGACAGCAATTGACCAAATAATTTTCCTATCAGTTATATCTCTGTATATGCATATCTTTTTATTCAAAGGCAACTTTTTAAGTTATATAAATATTCTAATGTCCTTCTTCTTGGAAACTTTTTCCACTTTCTTGCCCCAGGGGTATGTTTTATGGTTGAGGTTAAGTCCTGAGGAAATGGAGATTTTATTGAAAATATTGACTTAATTTAATCCACAACAGGAAGGGAGTGAGTGAGGGCATAGTGAGTAACACTTTTAAGCCTAAAATGAATGATTTTCTAATGGATCTTGTCAGATATTCCCTGGAATTGACATACAAAAAAAATTCAGAAATCACAACAAATTTAAGAGGTTTATAAGAGAATAGAATTAAGAAAGTTAAAGTACAGTATTAAATCCCAAAGTTTAATCTTTTCCTGTGGAAATTTTGTACTCCAACTATTGTTGTTCCTTGATACTCCACCCTCACCCTCTAGATAGATCAAAATCCTTGGATGCTCAAGTCCCTGATATAAAATGGTGTAGTATTTGTATATAACCTACATACATCCTCCATATAGTTTAAATCATCTCTAGATTACTTATAATATCAATATAATGCCTACACATTAGTTTATTCAGATGGATTCAATGTAGTACTTGGCACAGGGCAAATTCAAGTTTTGTTTTTCAGAACTTTATAGATTTTTTTTTTCCAAATATATTCAATCCACAGTTGGTTGAATACATGAACCCATGGATATGGAGGGCCAATTGTGCTTTACTGAGCAAAGGATTTATTCCTTTAGGTGCTACTATAAGTTTTATACTTTCATAGGCTTGAATTTGTAAAGCCATAAAGGCAGCATTTGGTCAGAAAACAACTGTGTCATGGAAGAGGAGTCTGAGTTGTAGACATCACTTGGGCTTAGCTCCTGGCATATCTAGATGGCACAATTCCTGTGTCTCCATGTGAGCCCCCAGGTTTGGGACCCTCGTGGAAAATCTGTGCTGCTAAATGTTAAAGTCAGCCAGAGAGTTACAAAGAGAGCTTCTTTGAAAGACTAGTTCAATTATTTATTAGCACTCTCAGAGTACAGTGTCAGCCAAGATAGTATTTGAAATTAATATACTATTTGATTAGACTGATTGATTGTTCCTACAGCTGAAGATTTTAACATTCATTAGCCATACTAACCAGTCATTAGTACTTCCTTTATCAGCAGGCAAAGAATAAACAGAAATTCTAATAAAAATTCATCACTGTGAATGTACTTCATATCTAAGTGACTGTGATGATTGCTGGTGTACTAGATTAACTGCTATAACATTGACAGCAGGAAAGATTTCTGTTAGAAAATTTAAAAATATCCCTTAATTAATGTTTACTTTGTAACTGGACTCTTTTAAACTTAAGTAGACTGTACAGATAATCTCTTACATATCCAGTATAATAAAGTGCTAATGGGTATTTTATACTTAATGTGTTTGTGTGGTATCCTTTAACTATTAGTTTTAGGAAGAATTGAGAACTTCTTAGGAAAGTTCTGCTAATACACTGCAGGTGAAGCTTTTCCCCCATTCCTGAGGAATAAAAGCATCATGGTCTGTTTTTCCACCAGACAGTTAAAATAATTCTGACTTGTCATGCAAATATTCTGACCTATGATCCTGTGTGACACCTCTCTCTACCTAACGTGTCATGAATCCTTCGTGATTTTATTAGCAAGTGGAAAGGAATGATGAGAAGGAGAGAATGAGGTTGGCAGGGGGAGCCCATTATGAATTGACTCAAGGCCACTCTAGAGCAACTCTACATTCATTGAGAATTAAAGCTGCCTCATACTGACTGCCTTCTCATCACTTCACAAGCATTAGTTAATTTAATACTCATGAAGATATTGAAAAATACATAGTGCTATCCCCATTTTACAGGTGATTTCTGGGGCTCAGAAAAGTTAAGCAACTTGCCCAAGTTCATGCAGCTGATAAGCTGCAAAGTCAGCCCTTCAACCAGTCTGCTAGTTTTAGTGCCGTGCACATCTGCCTGGTACCCTGCATAAGCAGAAGCTGAACTTTAAAGTTCTGTTTGTGTTTCTGTCTGTAAGTGAGCCTGTCAGGGCCTGCAGTATATATATCACCTTTCTTGACTCTAGTATGAATTCAGACAGCTGGACAGCAAATAAGGATGGTGAAGGAATCTGGACAGAGTCCAGGAGCCCAGCCAGCTACTGTGTCCCAGAATGTGTCAAGCTCTACCTAAACAGGGGTAAAACCAGGAAGTCCAAGGAAAGATCAAGGGTCCCAAGTGGGCAGGCAGAGAGCAGCATAAGGGAATCTGGGCTATTTCATCCTTGGGAGTTAGGAAAGTCTTCAGATAGTTGGTCTGGGGCTGGAGGTGGGCTTGAGGGGGAGGTTCCTGCCTGTAAGAAATAAGGGCAGGACTGACAGTAGTGATACAAGTTGAAAAGGGTCAAAGTGAAATCTCTGTCATAGAGAGAGACTAGGGAAGAGAGGGGCTGAGAGAATTGTGATTAAGGAACCTCCCTGGAGCACTCAGGGTCCAGGAAGCTACAGATGAGGAGACCAAGTTGAGTTTGATTGGCAACAGGGCCAAGATCTGAAGAGGCAGAGCCCTGAAAGGGAAGACAGAGGAAGGGGTTCACAGTCAAGATCCTCTGGCCCATGGCAGCTATAACTCTATTCTGAGTCCCCAAGCAAAAGCTACTTCAACTGGAGAACCCAGGAATAGAGGCAAGAGGGAATTTGCCATGTGTGGCTACAGGTGGTATTCTACTATGGCCTCCGGAACTCAAATAGTATCAATGTGGTTGTACCTTAAGAGATGTCATAGGCTTTACTCTTTTTACCTTCATTTACCTGGCAGTTTTATCTTCACCCAGTCCAAGATTTAAAATGTAGAGGAATCAATAGGAAATGGTTAATTCCATAAATTAAAATTTGAGTGTAATAGTCTTACATTTTAATCTATGTTATTGCCTTCAGTGACAGATTGCTATTGATAGAAAAGCCTATTTCAATAATTTTTGGTTGTTATTGCGAAGAGGAATAGAGTTGATAATTATGCTATCTTTCAAATCCATGCTTGGGGCAGTTTTCTTTCCTGACTCTTCCAAGGGATTTTGAATGGATAAAATTTTCATGCTTATTTTCCCTAATTCTTCTTCTTTTTTCCCTTCTTCCAATGCAGGAGACTTTGAATGTGATTGATCCTGGCTTGATGGACCTAAATGGGATGAGTGAGGATGCCCTGGAATGGGATGAAACGGATATAAGTAACAAGTTAATTAGTTTGAATGAAGAATCAAATGACCTTGATCATGAACCCCAGCCTGTCATACCTTCCTTGAAACTTGAAGAGATAAGTAGTGAGGACCCTGGTTATGAAGAGGAGACAGGTGACCATGGGGGATCTCGGTATGCCTCAAATATTACTGTCTCCTCCAGTCCACACATTTACCAAGTATACAGCCTCCACAATGTTGAACTCTATGAGGAAAACCATGTGCCATTTCTGAAAAACAATCCAAAGTTCACTGGCATGACACAGCCTAATGTTTTAACTAAGAGTCTCAGTAAAGACTCTTCATTTTCATCTACCAAATCTCTGCCAGATATTCTAGGGGGTTCCAATTTGGTGAAGCCTTGCCCATGCCATGGAGGAGACATGAGCCAGAATTCAGGCAGTGAGAGCGGAATCGTCAGTGAAGGAGACACGGAAACCACTACCAACTCTGAAATGTGCTTGCTCAATGCGGTAGATGGATCCCCAAGTAACCTTGAAACTGAACATCTGGACCCACAAATGGGAAATGCAGTTAACGTGTTAAAGCAAAAATTTAAAGATGAGGGAGAATGCATTAAGCTTCCAAATAGCTCTCAGTCATCCATTTCACCAGTGGGTTCTGTAAATGAGAAAGTTGGAGATTTAAACAGTGTTACCAAACATACCCCTGATTGTTTGGGAGAAGAATTACAAGGAAAACATGATGTGTTTACATTTTATGATTACTCATACCTCCAAGGCTCAAAACTCAAATTACCAATGATAATGAAACAGTCACAAAGTGAAAAAGCACATGTGGAGGATCCCCTGCTTCGTGGTTTTTATTTTGATAAAAAATCCTACAAATCTAAACATCAGGCTACAGAGTTACAACCAGATGCACCTCCCCATGAAAAGATTTTGGCAAGTGCATCCCATGAAATGGATCGCACTTCATATAAAAGTGGCGATATAGAAAAGACATTAACTGGCATGCAGAATGCCAAACAGCTCTCCCTTATATCTCGTAGTTCATCTGTTGATTCCCTTTCTCCAGGGGGTGATTTATTTGGATTGGGCATCTTTAAAAATGGCAGTGACAGCCTCCAGCGAAGCACTTCTTTAGAAAGTTGGTTGACATCCTATAAAAGCAATGAAGATCTTTTTAGCTGTCACAGCTCTGGGGATATAAGCGTGAGCAGTGGCTCAGTTGGTGAACTGAGTAAAAGAACATTAGATCTACTGAATCGTTTGGAGAATATCCAGAGCCCCTCAGAGCAAAAGATAAAGCGAAGTGTTTCTGATATCACTCTCCAAAGCGGTTCCCAAAAGATGTCCTTTACTGGCCAGATGTCATTGGACATAGCATCTTCTATCAACGAAGACTCAGCAGCATCTCTTACAGAACTTAGCAGCAGTGATGAGCTCTCTCTTTGCTCAGAAGATATTGTGTTACACAAGAATAAGATCCCGGAATCGAATGCATCATTCAGGAAGCGCCTGACTCGCTCAGTGGCTGATGAAAGCGATGTCAATGTCAGCATGATTGTTAATGTCTCTTGTACCTCTGCTTGCACTGATGATGAAGATGACAGCGACCTCCTCTCCAGTTCTACACTCACCTTAACTGAAGAAGAGCTATGTATCAAAGATGAGGATGATGACTCCAGTATTGCAACAGATGATGAAATTTATGAAGAATGCAACCTGATATCAGGGCTAGACTATATAAAGAATGAATTGCAGACCTGGATTAGGCCAAAATTGTCTTTGGCAAGAGATAAGAAAAGGTGCAATCTCAGTGAAGAGATAAAGGACAGTAAGGATGTAAGTAGTAATGAGATGACCAATCCCTCTGATACCCTAAACATTGAGGCCCTTCTAAATGGCTCCATAAAATGTCAATCTGAAAATAATGGAAATGGTAAGAATCCCTCCCATACCTATGAGTTAGGGACAAAGGGTGAAAATAAGAAAAATATTTTCAAAGTTAATAAAGATCCGTATGTGGCTGACATGGAAAATGGCAATATTGAAAGTATTCCAGATAGGCAAAAGGACAAACTGAATGTCCCAAATCCTGGTTCAAACGTGAAAAAGATTTCAGAGAGTGAGCATTGTAAGTGTAAAGCATTTATGGATAGTTCAGATGATTCAAATACTGCTGAAAAGCAATTTGTTCCCCAAACTGTTCGATATCTTCCAAAGAAATGTCCAAATTACCATCATTTTGAAAATCAAAGCACTGCTTCTACTCCCACTGAGAAGTCTTGCTCAGAAGTGACTTTAGAAACCAGGGTTAACAACAGACAAGACTCTGATGTACTGAAATCTTCATCTGATGATGCACCAAGTATGACTGAAAAATCTGCTGGTTGCTGCCTAGCACTTGAACAAAATGAAACAGAGGAAAATGCTTCTATCAGCGACAACACTTCCTGTTGCAACTGTGTGCCAGATGTTTTCCATCAAAAAGATGCTGAAGATTGCTCAGTACACAACTTTGTTAAGGAAATCATTGACATGGCTTCAACAGCCCTAAAAAGTAAATCTCAACCTGAAACCGAGGTGGCTGCTCCTACTTCATTAACTCAAATCAAGGAGAAAGTGTTGGAGCATTCTCACCGGCCCATCCAGCTGAGAAAAGGGGACTTTTATTCCTACTTATCTCTCTCATCTCATGACAGTGATTGTGGGGAGGTCACCAAATACATAGAGGAGAAAAGCAACACTCCATTGCCACTAGACACTACCGACTCTGGCTTAGATGACAAGGAAGATATTGAATGCTTCTTTGAGGCCTGTGCTGAGGATGACTCTGATGGAGAGGAACCTTGTTTCTCTAGCACTCCTCCAAATGAATCTTCAGTTCCTGATGAAGGTGCAATACCACGGCAAGCAACGGCAAGTTCTTCTAAGTTCAGTGATACTTCTCTCTTAGCTGGTGAGGCAGACATGGTGGCTCTTTCAAGTCCTCCCCCTCAGAAAGGGGCTGATGTTGGAAAGGAAGTGGATGGTTTACCCCAAACTTCCAATGGCTGTGCAGAAAACTCAGAGTTTACTCCTTCAAGGCTGGGCAGTGAAAAGGAGAGTTCAGGAAAACCAGGTGAATTTGGAATGCCAGAAGAACCTAATGCTCCTTCAGCCAAATCTAAAGTTCAAGACCTCTCCTTGAAATCAAATCAGCCAAAAGACAAGGCTGCATTACATCCCAGCCCCAAAACTCTAACCTGTGAAGAAAATCTTCTAAACCTTCATGAAGAACGACATAGAAATATGCATAGGTAGAATGTACTCCCCCCCAAGCATGAAAATCATCTCACTGAAAGGTATGTATAGTCCTCATGCCATATGTATGTTTGAGATATGAGTTTGAGTCAACAAAACCATGGTAGGAGAAAAGACTAGTCAGAATGACCTATCATGGCAGATACTTATGTGAATGAGACATTTAGGTAGAAGAAATACTCCCAACACTGAAAGTAACTGTGAAGCAAAGAAAAAAAAAGCAGTGAAAATTGATATTCTTAGTGACATTATTATATCATTCTGGCAAGAAGAATACAAAATTTGAGCAAGCAGTCAAACAATTTAAGGCCTCAAATTCTATCATTGAGGGAGGATAAAAAGGTTATCTGAATTGCAGTTATACCCCATGATCAAAATGCATGCACAGTAACCACACTCCCCACTTTAGTTTCCTGCACACAGAGCTGCCCACCCCCTCGGTGCCTGGAGATGAACAATGATTAGGCTAAAGGCGGCAGCTCCTGATTTGGGCCTTGCTTTTATACTTCTGTCTAATGTAACTGTCATCACGTTTGCTTCCCCAGTGGAAGGCTATGCTGTCACAGCTCCTAATCATGGCCATGTCTAAAGATTCAAACAGGAGGGGAAAGTTGATATTAAAGAAGAGGCTCTTATTTATCCACACACAGATTGAGAACAGGCACAGAAAGCAAATGCAGAGAGCATACATGACAAGTTAATGGTATTTTGATAAAAACAGAATTTTTGAATTTTGCCTGAAGGTGACAGGCTGATTTCCATCAAATTTTTTAAGAAAGTCATTCCACTCTTCATAGTTAATAAGACAGCTATTGATTGATAATTCTGAGATGATGATACATCTCTAAAAGTGACACAAAGATTCTGTTATTTCCTATTTCTAAGCCCCGATGATGAATATGCTTTCTCAATCAAGTTTAAAGAAGAAAATTTGAGCTTTCAAATGTAAGAGTCGTATTTCACCAAAGTATGAGGTGCCTAATGCCATCTCCACCCCCATTCCCGAAGCTTAATGCTGTAACCTAAACTCGTGCTATAGGAAATGAATTACAGAAGCAATCTACCCTAATTTGTTAACTTATTCAAATAACAGTTATTATACTTAACTATGCTAAAGATTATCTTTTTTGTGGCAGATTGTTTATTTTTTGATGAGCCTAATTACTGATTTTCTAAAAGTAATTTACATTTATTACAAATACATCTTTTAAAATGTGACAGATAAATGTTGTTCCTATAATGTATTATGAAAAAAGTTACTATTTAAAAACACATTATTTAATTTGAAAGATGAATGGCAAACATCATTATTTTTTTTCCTGCAACACCTGTGCCCTAAGCTCATTAAAATGTGTAATTCTTTGTAGAGCTGCTAGAAATGGGGAATGAGGGGGGAATCTATACCATATATAAACCCTAAAAATAAACTCAGTATGCAAAATTGAAGAGAGGCATCCTACTTACTAATATAGCTCAACTAATTTTCTGTGTTTCAGACTCTATTTGCAATTGGCTACAAGTGAGAACAAAAGTAGGAGAGAGAGAAATGTATTTTCTGTGAAACGTGTCTACCCTATAATCATAGTCTCCATCAGTATGCAATAAAACTGACCATTAAGGGAGAGTAACTGCAATTCCATAAGCTGCTTCAAAACAAGTTCTATTAGAACTGATTGTACTGCTGGGTCTGCCAACCTCCGCAGAAGGGCTGGTAGAGCCTGGCTGATTTTGTTTTCTGAAAGGGGATAAAGGCTTGAAAGCAACACCACTCTGTGCATGACATCATGTGACTGTGACCCTCAAGTCACCAGTCATGCTGAAAAGCAGAGCTCTAGAAGCCCTGGCACTGGAGGAGCCTCTGGGATGCACTCTCTCTTTTCATCTTCTGGGAATTTCTTCCTTCTCCTACGTAGACATAGAATTGAAATGAAATGTAAATGATGAGCAGCTCCATCTCTAGACTTGGAGGAAGCAAGTGTGCTGATAGATATGTGTAACCCTCACATTTTACAAGCAAGGACAGTGTAAAACCATCAGCCAGCCCACCTGCCAGTCCGTAGTATTTTTTGTTGAGCCCCAGTGATGCCTAGTCCTATCTCAGGCAAAGGGAGAAGCAGTCAGATTTTACTTCCTCAGAACTCACATCGCCCCCAAGTGACTTGTTACTGGCCTAGAGCCATTTAAATAGCCATATTTACTGGTCCTCGTCAGTTTTTTCAGTATCACGTGGACAAAACATCTGGATGCCTGAATTTTTCTCCAGTCATTAGCACTGGGTAACTGGATGTAAATATTCACATGTTGTTAAAGTGCTATCAACCAGGACAAGTTACTTAATCTCAAAAAGTTGACATGCCTTCAGTACTTATTGTCAGGAATACATAGTAAAATTATTTGGTAAATATGAGGTTTCATGTCTATAAGAGCTTACTTGTTGTCCTCATTCTTTATACAAGATTAAAAAAGCAACAGGAAAAGCTCTGCTTTTTAAAGCCATTTGGAAACCATCAGCTGGGATGCTCTTTTTATCTGGATGATAAAATTGACCAAATTTAATTTGCTGGTTTTTTTTTTTTTTTTTTCAGAAGTAAGTTTTCAGATGATGAAATGATTATAATACCATCCAGAAGAACTATAACTTAGAATAGCAGATACAGTCTGTAACAGTAACAAACATTTTTTTCAAAATTATTTGAAAAAGTATTTTATTTATTGTGTTCTAATTAAAAGCCCATTGAAACTATTGGAGAAGTTTTAACATGATCTAACAGTATGCATTTGCAGTTATTTCCAGGAACACTGCTGTGCTTTTCACTATTTTCATTTATGTGTCATGTTTCTATAAAAATAGAGAGGTCAGTTACAGCAAATCACATCAAAGGAAAGGTAACTGGATAGATCCAGATCTTTCTGCCTAATTTGGAGGAAGCACATAATGTATGTCTGGAGTGCCTCCTAGGACCTGCCTAAGAGATGTACTTTGCACTAATCTTTTTGCTATATTCTGACAGTTATTTCTTCATAATCCTCTTCATAAGCCTCTGATCTTTGATGAATGGTTTAACCCTAAATTTCAGGCTGGATAAATCCTGTGATATAAAAATTTAAATCATCACATGCAGCCACTGTGTACTTTTTTTTTTTCCTTTTGGTTTGCTCTGGTGGTCTGGGGTTTTTGTTTTACTGTGTGTGTGTGTGTGTGTGTGTGTGTTTGTGTGTGTGTGTGTGTGTTTGTGTGTGTGTTGAGGGTGAGGTGAGGCGCTGTATTTGCTTAAGGTGCTGCATATATTTCCTTTAGAATTTTTTAGCTTTATTGACTTTTCTACATTATTGGCCTATAAATGTGATAGTTGGTGGCCTGTAGATTTTAGATTTTAAGCAATTACTTGTATTTATGCATGCTCAAGTATACGCATATATAGTTTAAAATGCTCCTGCTCAGTTTCTACAAACTGAGAAAGCTGGAAGAGCAAACATTTCTCATGTAGGCAACACAAATTCTCATTTTATTAATTGGATTGGCACTAAAGTGCTTGATATTTTCCAAAGCTGGCCAAGGAATTTTAAGAAACTACCTTTGGTGACTGTGTATTAATTTTTCACTAGACAATAAAGGTATAATCTTATCAAATTTACCTTTAAAATCACTTTACTAAATCTAGGTTTTGCTGGATGTGTAAAGTATTTTCTAATTATCCAGCACTTCTGAATAACTAGCCCTGCATACTAAATAACAAAGATTTTATTGGACATTACCACCCCCACCCACACCCACACACACACACACTCACTCTAGATCTGTGCTCAGCCAATTTGGCCTACCCATTTTCAAGTGGCCCAAATTGAAAAAATTAATTATCCAGAGAGAATTTAAATGCCAGCATTTAGTAAGACCAGATTTGCCTCACCTAAGGATTCCCTACTCAGTGGCCAGATTTCAAATGAGTCATGTCCTCAACATTTGAACAATGTACCATGCTTTCTTGTGTTACTGCATTATTTTACTGTACCAAATTTCATCCCATCTGCTCTTGTCTGTCTGTCTCCTCCTGTTCTTTATCTAACTTTCCTTCTGTCCCCAACTTCCAGTGGCTCCAGCCAAACCAGTTTTTGTTAAAAATTTTCCTGGCTCTTAAACAAGTTGTAAGATTGTAGAAAAAGAAAGAGCAAGACAGAGTATGAGAACGTTTGTTCTAGAAAGGCAGTAAAACAACTTGATATCAGATATCAGAATGCAGTTTAAACCGAGACAAGCAAAAAACCCTGCTTTCTTTGAGAGCAGATCAGAGGGCCTACAGTAATTGCATTCTGCATTGCCTAAATGTGGAATTTAGGTGTTCCCCACATTTGACCAGTTGCTTTTAGCCATTTAGGAATAGGCAGAACATACTGAGTTTGGAACAAATTTGTATCTGAGCCATCAGATGTACAAAAATAATTGAATCAATTTCATTTCCACAATGCTGTCTGTACCTTAAATGAAATGCATTAGTATTTGAGCTAGAGGCCCCAGTTATATATGTCCTTTCATAGGCAAGGGGCTGAAACATTTAGGATAATCACAATGTTATGAATATTTCACCACTATATAATGGTGGAATTGTTCAATTTTACACATAAAATCACTGAAGGAGGGGTTAAACCTGAGAGCCCAGGTTCCTATTCATAGAATCATTGTAAATGCTTTGCTACATCATCACTTGGCATCAGCAGCTCATTTTCATATTGTTTTGAAGCTATCTTGATATTCAAAACTGAGTTCACAGGCAAAAAAGTGGATGAGACCCAGAGAAAAGGTCAAACAATCATTTTTTTTCTTGTTTTCTGTGCAACCATGTCTTTTAAAAAAAATCGATGTATTTTTCACACCTACACTGAAACATTTTTTGTCAGTAATGTGAACTTTGGGCTATTAAAATCATTATTTATATTTTATGTATGTATGTATCCTTTTATTTCAGACCAATAGCAGCTAGTCCCAAAATGGCAGCCTTCAAGTGTTCCTCAAAGAGTTTGGTTTTGCAAATGAAAAAGACCTTTTTGAAACCCTTTCTTGTCACTTTTTTGTTTCTTGCAGATAAGCCTGGCTGCAACTCAGGGGTGGCCTCATCTTCCCCACCCTGGGCTGGTCTCTGGTTCTATCATGTTGTCACTGCCGGTTGTTACATTGACTTCTCCCAAGATGAATCTTCCTTCCAAATGCCATTTCTCCACATGAACCTTGTGATCTGGATGTGTACACTGGTTCTCTTTAGGTGATTGTCTTTGAAGTTCAGCGAAGCTGCTTATTCTCCCGTGGATTCCTGTCCCAAGCTACCTCTATCAACCCTCCCTCTCCAGCCAGACTTTTCTGTTTGTCTCCTCCCCTCCCTGTCTGCTCTTGAAAGTTCTGCAGTTCACTAATTGATGGTCCATTAAATTTGCCTGTCTGGAATGACCCCCTGCCAGTACTTGACCAATTTCATGTTTCAATCTGGATTTTTTTTTTATGGTATAATGCCTGTGTTTATTGAAAGAGTTTTACCTAAAAAGCCAACATTTGATTTGATTACAATAGTGAAGAAACACTGGTCCTTCTTTCAAAATTAAGCAACTTTTAGAAGTGCCATTTTATTTATTTCATTTAAAAAATAATAATCTATGCAGCACTTCAAGAAACAGCTATATGGTGTTGTATATTATAAACTGGTGACATTCTACTATTAAATTATGTACAACATTTTCATTTTTTATGCTTCTTGAGGTGGTAATGAGAAGAAAAAAGTTTTTTAAAAAAGTGTGCCTTGCTGTATTTCTTATACCATTTATTAAAAAGCTGCTTTCACGGTAAAATTATGTTGGTTTGAAAGGAGGAAATAGCAAGGTTAAGATGTGTGAATAATTTCTGTATATATGTATAACCAAGTACAAACATTGATGTATAATGACAGTATAAAATGCTTTCATGTTTGTGATGTCTAGTGATGTGGAAAATATAAGCCTTAAATCCATTAGATTGCATGGTAATTAAAATTGGCATAATAAACACAGATTGTTGGGGGAAAAGGAAAATTAGTGATCTCTTCTACCTGTGTTCCTTACCAAATTGTTGCATCTGGTTTTGAAAAAAATATAGCATGTTGCAGCTTCCCAAATATCTATATTGCTTAGGAGGCTTAAATTTACTAAAACTAGAGATTAGACATGAAGACTTTACAGTTTATAAAATCTTTCTGGTCACCATAAAGATCTTGGAACAGCAAATGATTCAAGACTAGTTCCCCTAAACCAATAAAGATTTAGATTAGATTTTTTAATTTCTGCTTATTAATGGTTTGATGTTGGATTTCAGGATACGTTGTATGTCTTAATTTATTTTAGATAATTCTTTTGGATGGGTTTGATAGAAAGATGGTAGAAAAGTTTAGAAAATTTGACTATTTATAGATTTCAAGTATATTTATTTTGTGTAAAAGAAATTAGCAAAGAAATATTCCGTTTAGTTTTTACTGACTCTTGTTAAATGCCATTTTTAATTTATATCGTTAACACCTACTAAAGTGCCTGACACATAGTAGGTATTCAATACAAATTTGCTGAATTGAAGTATTGAATTAGGTACTATGGATGACATCTATCCTTTCATTTTGGGAAACCTACACTAAGACATGCACACAACTAGAGAAAGGTATAATGCAGTAGTACACAATCACATACAATATATGATCAATTTGTATCAGATTTCAAAAAGGGAAAGAAAGTTATGGGTTCATGTAGTTACGGGGATGACAATCATTCATTGAACAGATAGTGCAGAAACACTTTTTATCTGCAAGCCACTCTTCTAGATTCAGAGGATGCAATAATTAACAAATAGACAAAGGCCCTGCCCTCAGGGGGCTTACTTACATTAGGGACAAAGTGAACACAGAAATGGCATGCAGTCCTTGGTGCAGAAGACTTCTAGAGGTGAGGAAGAGAGTGGATTTGGTGAAAGAGGCATAAAAGGAGAAGCAGCAGTGAGGGACAAGGAGAAAGGAAAAGGGTTAGGTGAGAGCAGAAAGTTAGACAATAGAATATTGTGAAGCTTTATTGCAGGGGTAATAGGAGAAAAGGTAAATTGTGAGGACTTAATGAGGGGTCTTTTAAAAAGTTAGGTTGAAGCTTTTGTGTGTAACATGGTAAGTAGTAAGGACACTTTGTAGAGTCTTTGGTTTGCACCTGATTATATTTATCATTAGGACCACACCAAGAACATTCAAACAATGTTTATAATTCTATCACTTTAATAACTGTGTATTTTTAGGCCCCTTCTAATCTCCATACATATTTTTAAATAGATGAATCATTCTAGGATTTTTAGTATGTAGTAATTTGTTCAAAAGGGGTTTTAGGTAGACATCTAGTTGCAGTGTTCAATAGGATTACAGGGGGAAGATTTTATAGATAATTGTCTAGTTAGGAGGCAGCTGGAAAAAATAAGCTAGGTTATGATGATGACAGAGTACACAAGGATAGTGGCCCAGGATGCAGAGAAAGGGCAAATTCTAGAGTCTTTGAAATACCTAAGAGCATTCTAGACCTCTGTTGGGATACGGTATTATTTTATATGCTGAGACTACCTAAATTTTCCTTGGGTAGTAACTAATGTGAAGTCTGAAACTATTGGTAAAACAGTCAAAGAGCAAACTGACAATGTTCTATTTATTGTTTTATGCTCATAGAAGACCTTAAAGTATTGAAATTATTTATTATTTGCTTAGTATTAACACCAAATTTGTAGAATGATTTTCAGGTTTATTGAACAATGCCTTTTCAGGCTGGAAGAGATAGAATAGCCTCAATCTCTCACCCTATGTAGGTGCTACCTCCCCAATTACCCTTAAAAAACTGTGTCTACACACTTCTAGTGACAGTGGTTCATTATCTGTTAAGGCAAACCATTCCACTGTTGGGCAGGTCTCTGTTAGAAAGTTCTTTCTTAAGTTGATAAAATCTGCATATTCCCCCCCCCACCGCGTACCCTCCCCTCACCTATAATTTTGCTCACTGGTCCTAGTTCTGTCTTACGGAGCAGCTCAGAGTGTTTCTACTTCCTCTTTCTCATGGCAACCCTGATGGTGACTGAAACCAGTTTCTCATCCACTCCCAACCACTATTTGCTCAACTTCTCTTCCTGTGTTATGATTTTCAGATCCATTTCAACCTGAGTGAATGTTAACAGACAGAATTCTTGCAATTGAGGAACTGTCTTCATCAACATACTTGTAGAAAAGTATCTGAACATTTAAGTGCTAAGTTTTCTCTAAAAATATATTCAAGATATATGTTTATTCTATTATTGTAAGTTTCAATAAATAAATAAATAATCCACCACTTCATTCAGTGGCCCAGTTCAGTGCCGAAGTCATCTTGAATCTTTTCCTTATATCAAATCCAAACTTAACCTGTTTCCATATAATGGAGGGCACCCCCTCCATTTGTTTATTTGTTTATTCATTTATCATTCAGTCATTCAACACATATACGGCTACCTGTGTGAGGCACTATCTTTGGCATTAGACATACAAAGGCAATTAAAACATGGTCTCTGCCTGCAAAGGTTTACAGTTTTTCTTCTGAAAGTGCCTTTCATGTCCTTGAACAGAGTGATTGTGACTTTTCTCCAAATTAAATGATGGCCTTGTTTACTTTGTTTCTTATCTAGTTTCTCTACATTTTCAAAAATCTAGTGAGCAAAATAGTATGCAAAATGATCTGACTACTATAAGAAGTAAACACATTTTAATTATAGAAAAAAAGGATTTTTCAGATTTCTGGTTACTTAATAAATATGCATCTTATACCACAACAGAACAATCTAAATTTAGTAGTTTGGAGAACCTAAGTTTTACTATTTTGTTGTGTTTGGTTCATTCAGCTTAGATATTACTGTTCTATAATTCCTGGGAAAAAAACTAGATGAAAATATCAAAACAGAATGAAATGACCCAGCTATTTCTTACAAGTCAAATTGTTTTATTTTCTAAATGAAGTTGGAATTATTTTAGAATTTTAAAGAATAACTGGATTTTCAAATATATAATTCTTATATTTTAAGTATAACTTGAACCAAACTAAATTTACAGATATACCTCTTTTTTGCTACATAATTCCTTTTCAAATTTTTATTTTGAAACATTTCAGACCTATATAAAAGTTAAAAGAGTAGAACAGTGACATTTGATACTCATCACTTAGATTCATTTATTGTTACTATTTTGCCACATTTACTTCATCTTTTTCTACTCATATTTTCTGTGTGATTAAATCATTTGAAATTAAATTATAGGGTATAATACTTCATCTGTAAATACTTCAGTGTATAGCACCTGAGAACAAGGGCATTCTTCTGTAAGTCTACAATGCCATCTTCACACTCAAAAAATGTAACATTGATACAATAATATTATCTGATAGTTCACATTCAAATTTCTCTGAATGCCCAGATAATGTCCTATTACAGTTGTTTCTGTTTTAATCCAACATCCAAACAAAGATCACATACTGCTTTCAGTTTCCATGTCTTTTTGTTATCCTGAACAGTTTCCCTGTGCCTGTATTCTCTTTCTTTGGTCTTGCATAATATTGACAGTTCTGAAGAGTTCAGGCCAGTTTTACAGAATGATCCACAATCTGGATGGATCCAGTTGTTTTGTCATTAAACTCAGGGTAAACTTTTTTGTCAAGTAAAGTACGTAGGTGGCTTTGTATTCAACAATCAGTCTTTAATGAAGAATGAATTAATCACTGACATTCTTGATGTGTCTTAAAGTTCACAACTTACTCCAACAGCTCATGCTTCATTAGATGAAAGTCTGGGATCAGCAAACTATGGCCCATGGGCCAAATTCATCCCACGACCTATTTTTGTTTGACCTGTAAGCTTAGAGTGATTTTTACATTTTTAAGTGGTAGAAAAAAGTCAAAAGAACACTTCATGATGTGTGAAAATTATATGAAATTGAAATTCTGGTGTTCATTAATAAAGTTTTATTGGAACACGGCCACACACATTTGTTTACATATTGTCTATAGCTGCCTTTTCACTATAACTACAGAGTTATGTAGTTGTGACAAAAACCATATGACCTGAAAAGTCTAAAATATTTATTATCTGGCCCATTACAGGAAAAGTTTTCTGATCCCTGGTCTATGATATTCTAAATTCTGGCACGTTTTCTTAAAAATAGATAGATTTCCATTTGCAAAGTAAATGTAACATATAAACATTTACAATAGTTATTTTTTTACTTTCTGGATTTTATTGCATTCTCAACTTTTTTCATATTAGAAAAAGTATGCTTTGTTTCATAAACTTAAAGATTGTTCCACATCCACTGTTTGTTTAAGGATTTATATTTAGTTCACTAACTCTTACTTCCTGGCTTTGATTGATTTAGTGGGTTAGTCAATTATAGACTAAATAATTAGTTCAATCAAAGCCATCAGAAAAATTGACACAACTTAAACTCACTTCAGTGTAACTGGAATTCTTTCTTTAAATGTTTTTCTAAAGTAGTCTGAGAAATTAAATCCAGGCCAATTCACAGATTTTTTTCAAATTTATTTTACAATCCAAACAAAGGTAAAGTCATAATCAAAAGGCCATATTTCCTGACTACTGCTCATAAATAAAAATATGAATTTACCAAGGAAATAAGTATTCGCCACAGACCTTGCTGTGGCCATAGGTGGACACTCTGATTGGATAGAAGATGTTCAAAAGGCACAGTCCTTTTTTTCCCCTAATTCACCTTTGGCAGCACTGCCACATGCCTAGGAAGTGAACACTCAAGGAAGCCTTTTGGCCACTTCTTTAAAAGCAATCACATATCTTCCATATAGCAATGGCCTTTTAATTCAAGACTTGCCACGTTTGCATTTCTGGAGTAAAATAATAAAATGATGTGTGGGGGTCATAAGATTTCTTTGGAAAAGGCACTTTGGCCAATGCCTTAAGACCATTCCAACACTTGATTAATGGGTTCTCATGAAAACAGAAATTATGCAGGGCTTATTTGTCCTTGCATTTTAAAGTAAATCAGCGCTTACATAAAGCAACTTTTCTCAGTCTCTTTTTTGTTGCAACACATGGAACTTGGAAGGTATTTGCATGTGTGAGACTGTCTTAGTCTGTCTTTTCAGTCTGCTATAACAAAATACCTTAAACTGTGTAATTTATGAAGAACAGAATTTACTGCTCAAAGTTCTGGGACCTGGGAATTCCAAGATCAAAGCTCCAGCAGATTCAGTGTCTGATGAGGGCTTCCTCTCTGGTTCATCGATGGTGACTCCTTGCATGGCGTCCTCCCATGGTGGAAGGGGCCATGAACAAGCTCTCTTGGGCATCTTTTGTAAAGGAACTAATTCCATTCATGAGGACTCTGCCTTCACAACTTAATCACCTCCCAAAGGCCCCACCTCTTAATACTATCACATTGGGAATTAGGTTTCCACATATGAATTTTGGGGGACACAAACATTCATACCATAGTAGAGATACTTCCAGGCTTTTGCCAAACATTAGTAAACAAATTCCAGTGCAGGGAAGACTCTGCCCCCATCTCTTCTACTCAAACAGTGTCTCAGTGTAGCTGGTGATGGGTGTGACATTGCTCTAAGGTTAACTCTGAATCCAATCATCTAATTGGTACTTAAACAAAAAAATACTCCTAAATTTTGGTACTCTATTATTGGTTACCAACCCCCAGAGACATCATCTTGAAGAACCTCTTATACTGAGGCTTACACCCTTTTGCTTCAAATGAGGTGCCCCGAAACCTGGGAAAGTCTCCCAAAGAACAAGATAATCAATACTGCCGTGCATGTATGTACAACCCCAGATAATGCACAATCATGAAGAATTTGAGCTTTCTGACAAGTATGTTCTGTGCTAGTATAAAAGCAGAGTCATAGAATAATGGAACAGAATAGAGAACCCAGAAATAAATCATATAGCTATGACCAACTGATCTTTGACAAAGCAGATAACATACACTTGGGGAAAGAAAGCCCTTTCAATAAATGGTCCTGGGAAAATTGGATAGCCACATGTACAAGAATGAAACAGGACTCCTATCTCTCACTATATACAAAAATTAATTCAAGATGGATAAAAGACTTAAATGTAAGCCATGAAACCACAAAAATTCTAGAAGAAAACATAGGAAAAACTCTTCTAGACATCAGCCTAGGCAAAGAATTTATGACTAAGACCCCAAACCAAATACAGCAACAATAAAAACAAATATATGAGCCTTAATTAAATTAAAAAGCATAGCAAAGGAAATAATCAACAGAATGAATAGACAACCTACAGAATGGGAGAAAATATTCTCAAACTATACATCTGGCAAAGGACTAATATCCAGAAGCTACAAAGAACTCAAACAAATCGGCAAGAAAAAAGCAACCCATTAAAAAGTGGGCAAAAGACATTAATAGAATTGTTTCAAAAGAAGATAGACAAATGGCCAACAAACATGAAAAAAATGCTCAGCATCACTAATCACTAGGAGAATGCAAATTAAAACTACAATGAGTTATCACCTTACCCCTATTAGAATGGACATTATTAAAAAGTCACAAAACAATAGATGTTGGTATGGATGCAGAGAGAAAAAAATGCTTATACACTGTTGGTGGGACTGCAAATTAGTACAACCTCTATAGAAAACAGTATGGAGGTTTCTCAAAGAAATAATTGTAGACCTATTATTTGATCCAGCAATCCTGCTGCTGGGTATCTACCCAAAGGAAAAGAAATCATTTTAATAAAAAGATACTTGCACTCGAATGTTTTTGGTAGCACAATTCACAATTGCAAAGATGTGGAATCAACATCAATTCACGAATGGATAAAGAAAATGTGGTGTGTGTATGTACACACACATACACACACACACATCATGGAGTACTACTCAGCCATAAACAGGAATTAAATAATGTCTTTTGCAGCAACTTGGATGAAACTGGAGAAAACCAAACACCGTATGTTCTCACTAACAAGTGGAAGCTAAACAATGGGTACACATGGGCACCAAGAGATGTAAATGAAATTGGAAACTGGGAAGGGTGAAGGGTGGAGGGGTGAGGGATAAAAACTTACCTATTGGGTACAATGAACACTATTCTGGTGATGGGCACACCAAAAGCCCTGACTTAAGCATTATGGGAGGTATCCATGTAACAAAAACATTTGTACCTCCTTAATGTTTTGAAACTTGAAGTGAATTCAAAAAAACAAATGTAAAATGCAACAGAACTTGGCCTGAAATTTACATTGGAAAAATGGCCAGTCTTGATGATGTGGCCCAGGTAGCTTCACCCACTGTTAACTACAGAGTTGTACAATAATGGAACATCGAGATTTTCCAAATGTACACAAAGCCTATTGGGTCTCTGCCTTTATAGCTGCCATGTTTGTCAACTTTATAGACTATACCATTGCTCTTTCTCCCTTCTTACTCATTTTATGTGTTGAAATCTGACTAGTGTCACCAGATGTAAATTTGGTATTTTTTCCACACCAGGAAGATACATAATAATGGATTTTAATTTAATATTAATATATACATGATTTAATAAGAAACAATGCTAAAATGATTAAAATATTTCTTTGTCCTTACACCTTACCTGCCAGTAAAAAAAAAAAACAAATCCCAATTCTGTAAACAAATGGGCCATTACAAACATAAAACAAATATTCAGCAAAATTTATTCAAGGACTTAAAATGATTGAAGGCATTAGGAACATAAAAATACATAAGATCTTCTTTTAAATCCCAATATTCCCTAACCACTGGTTTATAAAAAATACTCTAAGGTTTATAGAATTAGTCTGGTTCTATTAGTTGATCAAGTTACTTACACTAAGTCAGCAATTCAAACCAAATAATTCCTTTTGTGTGTGTTTGCTTGCTTACAAATATGTTTCATTCATTTTAAAGTGTCTTTTTATATAGAAAGCCAAGTTGCTGAAATTTATATTGTCATTAAGATTGTGTGAAAACCAAATCAGTCTTCATATTTGTGCTCTCATCCCTGCCAATCTCAATGACTAATGATGTTTACGGCAAGGTTTTGTAAGTGAAAACTCCTTAACTTTTCAGAAAACAATTCTACTTTTACATGTACACTCTTTGCCTCTTTTCTAAATACTTCCATCCATGTTCTAAGTTCTGAATATTCTCTTCTAATTTACCAATGATATCTTTCCATGCAAACTATATTTAAAAATACTTTTTAGAAAGTAAAATTACTAATCATTTACAGGTTAAGGCATTTTCTATGGGAGTGAAATAATGCTTTAATGGGCAAATTGAAAAAAAAAGATAAAACAGATTTTGACTGATTCAAAATGATTGAACAACAGATTATTCTTACCAACCTAAGGGTCTGGTTATTTAACTCATATGTGACTTCCTGGCAACTCAAACATTTTTAAACAAAACTTAATCTTTGAAACTCAGCATTGCCATATGGTTACCAATTATTGTTTATTATCAGAAATGAATAAGTTATGGGAAATCAGGTTAAATAAGTAAACATACTCTGGATATTGTTTAAAATCAATCTAACAATAATGAAATAAATCACTATCACTTGAGTGCTTACTGTATGCCAGGTACTGTGCTAAGCACTCTATGGACTCAATTTAATCCTCACAATACTATATGATTGGTGATACCCATTCTATATAAGGAAATTGTGGACTAGAGAGGTAGATTAGTTTTTCTTTCCCTTTCATAAAAACAGAGTATGGAGGAACAAAAAGCTGGTTTCTTAAAGGATATTTGCTGCCTATAAAATAAGGATTTAAAGTAGACCTCCTTTATCCATGGTTTCATTTCCTGCAGTTTGTTACCCCCCAGTCAACTGTGGTCCAAAAATATTAAATGGAAAATTTCAGACATATGCAATTCATAAGTTTTATATTTCATGCCCTTCTGCATAGCATGATGAAATCTCACACCGTTCTTAGTAACATGATGAAATCTTGGAAGCACCATTCTGCCCTGCCCAGCAGGGAAGTGAATCCTCCCTTGGTCCAACATCTTCAGGCTGCAAATGCCACCTGCCCACTAGCCTACTCATCACTTAGCAGTCTTCTGGGCTATCAGATCCACTTTGGCAATACTACAGTGCTTTTGTTCAAGTTACCCTTATTTTACTCAATAATGTACCCAAAGCACAAGAGTAGTCATGCTGGCAATTTGGATAGGCCAAAAAGCAGCTATAAAGTGCTTCTTTTATAAGCACCTGAATTTGGTTTGTTAGGATTTTGTTGAGAATTTTTGCATCTATATTCATAAGGGATATTGGTCTGTAGTTTTCTCTTTTTGTTGCATCCTTTCCTGGTTTTGGTGTCAGGATGATGTTGGTTTCATAAAATGTGTTGGAGAGGATTTCTTTCTTCTCAATGTTGTGTAATAATTTCTGCAGGCTAGGTATCAGTTCTTCTTTGTAGGTCTGATAAAGTTCGGATGTGAAACCATCTGGTCTGGGACTTTTCTTTTTAGGAAGGTTTTTTTTATTGCTGCTTCAATTTTGGTACTTGATACTGGTCTGTTCAGGAATGCCTAGAGAGGCTGTGTGTTTCTAAGAATTTGTCCATTTCTCCATGTTTTCAGGTTTATGTGCATAGAGGTTTTTATAGTATTCATAGATGATATTTTGTATTTCTGTGGTATCAGTTCTAATTTCTCTTCTTTCATTCCTGATTGAGCTTATTAGAGTCCTTTCTTTTCTGCTTCTCATTAATCTAGCAAAAGACTTGTCAGTTTTGTTTATTTTTTCAAATAACCAACTTTTTGTTTTATTAATCTTCCATATAGTTTTTTTTATTATCAGTTTCATTTAGTTCTGCTCTAATCTTTGTTATTTCTTTTCTTCTGCTGGGTTTGCTCATTCTTTTCCAGTTATTTGAGATGATTCATTAGATTGTTTATTTGTGACCTTTCTGTCTTTTGGATGTAGGCATTTATGTATATAAATTTTCCTCTCAGGACTGCTTTAGCTGTGTCCCACAGATTTTGATAACTTGTGTCTCCTTTATCATTTGGTTTAAAGAATCTTGATTTCCATCTTAATTTCCTCTTAATATAATAACCATTCAGCAGAAGGTTATTTACTTTCCGTGACTTTGTGTAGAGATGAGAGACAGAGCAATGGCCAACAAACATGAAAAAAATGCTCAACATCTCTAATCATCAGGGAAACGCAAATCAAAACCACAATGAGATATCACTTAACTCCAGTGAGAATGGCTTTTATAAAAAAGTCCCAAAACAATAAATATTGGCAGGATTGCAGAGAGATAGGAACACTCATACACTGCTGGTGGAACTGCAAACTAGTACAACCTCTGTAGAAAGTAATACAGAGATACCTCAAAGAGCTAAAAGTAGAACTACCACTTTATCCAGCAATCCCATTACTGGGCATCCATCCAAAGGAAAAAAAAAGACATTCTATAAAAAAGACATCTGCACTAGATGTTTGTGTCAGCACAGTTCACAATTGCAAATATGTGGAAACAACCTAAGTGCCCATGAATACATGAGTGGATTAATAGAACATGGTATATGTATACATGGTGTTCTAGTCAGCCACAAAAAACAATGGTGATCTAGCACCTCTTATATTATCCTGGATAGAGCTGGAGCCTATTCTACTAAATGAAGTATCACAAGAATGGAAAAACAAGCATCGCATGTACTCACCATCAAATTGGTATAAACTGATCAACTCTTATGTGCACATATAGTAGTGATATTCATCAGGTGTTGGGCAGGTGGGAAGGGGAGGAGGGGATGGGTATGTTCACACCTAATGGGTGTGGTGCGCACCATCTAGGGGATGGACACACTTGAAGCTCTGACCCGGGTGGGGTAAGGGCAATATAGGTTACCTAAACATTTGTCATTTGTACCCCTGTATTATGCTGAAATAAAAACTAACTAAATAAGGCCAGGCGCAGTGGCTCACGCCTGTAATCCTAGCACTCTGGGAGGCCGAGGTGGGCGGATCGTTTGAGCTCAGGAGTTCGAGACCAGCCTGAGCAAGAGCGAGACCCCATCTCTACTAAAAATAGAAAGAAATTATATGGACAGCTAAAAATATATATATAGAAAAAATTAGCCGGGCATGGTGGTGCATGCCTGTAGTCCCAGCTACTCGGGAGGCTGAGACAGGAGGATCGCTTGAGCTCAGGAGTTTGAGGTTGCTGTGAGCTAGGCTAACGCCACGGCACTCACTCTAGCCTGGGCAACAGAGTGAGACTCTGTCTCAAAAAAAAAAAAAAAAACCTAACTAAATAAAGTGCTTCCTTTAAGTGAAGAGGTGAAAGTTACCAACTTAAGGAAAGAAAACAAATCGAATACTGAAGTTGCTACTATCTACGGTAAGAACAAATTTTCTATCCATGAAATTGTGAAGAAGGAAAAAGAAATTCATGCTTGTTTTTCTGTGGCAAACTATCTGTCACCACAGTGCCTAATAACTTTTATTACAGTATAGTGTAATGTTTTCCATTTTATTATTAGTTATTGTTATTAATATCATAATGTACCTAATTTATAAATTAAACTTTATCTTGGGGCATGTATGTATAGGAAAAACAGTATATATAGAGTTTGGTACTATGTGACCCCCAGGCATCCACTGTGGGTCTTGGAACTTATCCTTCGTGAATAAGGGGAATCTCCCATATTGTACAGTGTTCACTTAATATCCACATATGTGTTGCTAAATTTCATGCCTGTATTAAATACCTAGTGAAAATATAACTCATGCTAAAACTGAAGAAAAGACTTTCATTTTAAAAAGTATTCCTTATAAAAATTCTATAGGAAGAAATGATAGCTAAATTAGCACTTGAAAAAGGCCAAAGAAAATTATATACTGTATATAATTATGCCTCATTATGACCTCTGCACATTTTCCAGAAAAGTTAGACATTAAAAACACACACAACAGGAACACCTTAAAGGTCAGAGCCTGATGAAAGAAAAATGCAATAGTTAATTATGAAGGACGAGATTAATGTTCCAGTAGGAACATACATTTTTGTCATTACATTTTGCTTAAGAAATACTTTAAAATATGCAATTTCCCATCTTTGTATTTGTTTGATATTGGAAAGAAGTAGTGGAGAGTTACAATTTTATAAAGTATAAGTATAAATTAAATTTCAATTTAATGAAATAAAAATGTGGGCTTTGCTATGATTCCTAGCACCCTTTAGGTGGTTTTCTTCACATGGGTGTTTCTTCCCAAAAGTATTCTAGCTTTAAATGTAAATACTGAAGTCTCAGTCACCAAAAAATTTATCTCAAAATTTCCATTATTTTTAAGAAATATTTTTCTAAGATAGCAGAGTTCATGGATCATGTTTGTTGGACTCTATCCACTAGCAACAGACCTACTATAAACATTGAAAATAACAACAAATGACAACTGTTCTTAAACTTTTTATTTGAAAATAATTTCAGATTTATAAAATATCACAAAAATAAAAATAGTACACTCTACATTTACCTATTGTCACTATTTTACCCCATTTGCTTTATTATTTACTATCTCAGTTTATCTATCTATCCATCTGGTTTTAATTTGTCTGAACCACTTGGAGCTAAGTTGCATACACTGTGGCCATTTACTCCTAAATACTTCATTGTATCTTCCCTAATAGGGATGTAGCTATATTCTCTCACGTATACCATAGTATAGTTATGGTTGTAAATTTCCACCAATGCAATATTTTTATCTAATCTACCTTTCACATTTGAATTTTGTCAGTTTTCCTAGTAATAACCGTTATAGAGAATTTCCCCCTTTCAGTACATGATTTAGGTATTGAATTTAGGTGTCATATTTCTTTAGCCTTCTTTAATCCAGAAACATTTCCCCAGCTTATCTTTGTCTTTTTATGACATTGACAATTTTGAAGAATAGACCTCCCTTTTTTTTTTTACTAGATTATTCCTCAGTTGTTTGTCTGATCTTTCCTCATAATTAGATTGAAATGATGCATTCTCAGTATAGGTGATGGTTTTTTTCTTCTCAGGGTATCATTATCTGGAGAAACACATCTGCCCTCTGTGAGTAAAGTTAATTTTGATCATTTTGTGGAGAACACTTTTTATTTTTAGTTATTTATTTTATTTTATCTTATTTTTTTAGAGACATGGTATTACTCTGTTGCCTAGGCTGGAGTGCAGTAGTCCAATCATAGCTCAATGGAGCTTCAAACTCCTAGGGTGAAGCGATCCTCCCACCTCAGCCTCCCAAAGTGCTGGTATTATAGGTGTAAGCCACCACACCTGGCCAAGAAACACTTTAAAACTGTAGCCCCCAACCCCAGTCCTCGGCCCAGTACTGGTCCCTGTCCTGTTAGGAAACGGACCACTATCACTGCCTGATCTCTGCATCCCCCCACCCTACAACACTCCACCCCTATACTCAGTCTGTGGAAAAATTGTCTTCCATGAAACTGGTCCCTGGTGCCCAAAAGGTTGGGGGCTGTTGCTTTAAAACCATGCAAATTCTCTGCCCCTCTTCAAAGTTTCTCCTATATTTAACATCCATTGATAACTCTTATTTAATTAATCCTTACTAAATGGTTGCAAAATTATGATTTTCCAACTCTAACATTCTGTCCACACTTACCAGTTTGCCCTTGGTACTCTACAGCAAGATCCCTCCCTTCACCCCATATTTATTTATTTATCATAGACATGAACTTATGAATTCATTTTCCCGCAATTATTTATAATTCATTACTCTACTTAAATTTTTTTGGTGCTCAAATTGTCCCAGATTTGTCCAGTGGGAGCCTCTTCAATTTGACTCTTATATCATTATGACATCTTTTCAGCAATTCCTTACTTTCTGGTATAACAAAGTGTTCCAGCCTTATCTTGTACCCATGTGTTCCAACTACCTTGGTTCTTTTTAGTAGGCAATAGCATTAGAGACTGAGATTTGAGTGCTAGGTGTGGTTATTGCTACTGGGTTATCTTTGTTTCTTGACCTTTTCAGCCAACAGAGCTAGGAAACACATGAATGTCTATACACATTAATGTATACATACATAAGATTATGTATGCAAAAAGGCATATTCACACACACACATGTGCGACACACACATACTTATTTCAGAAATTAGGAGTTCACAACAGTATCTCCAATTTTAGCCCATTCCTGCAGGAGTCTTTCTTGACTTCCCTGATTCCATATTTGTATTTTCTTTCTTCCACTGTGAGAACCTGGATACCAACATCACACATTTATCACGTGCAATAATATAGTACATTTGGCCGGGCGCGGTGGCTCACGCCTGTAATCCTAGCACTCTGGGAGGCCGAGGTGGGCAGATCGCTGGAGCTCAGGAGTTCGAGACCAGCCTGAGCAAGAGCGAGACCCTGTCTCTACTAAAAATAGAAAGAAATTATCTGGCCAACTAAAAATATAAACAGAATAAATTAGCTGGGCATGGTGGCACATGCCTGTAGTCCCAGCTACTCGGGAGGCTGAGGCAGGAGGATTGCTTAAGCCCAGGATTTTGAGGTTGCTGTGAGCTAGGCTGACGCCACGGCACTCACTCTAGCCCAGGCAACAGAGCGAGACTCTGTCTCAAAATAACATAAAATAAAATACATTTAAAATAGTGTCGGAATTGCTTCAGAACCATTCTAATAAACAAACCCATTTAACAGAGTTCACAATTCATTTGCAATTGCCCCATCGCCCACCCTCCCCTTCCCACATACCCCGCCCTGCTCAATCCTGAGGGTGGGTGGTTAAATGCTGTGTTCTAAAGTTCGTAAGTTACTTGGACTGGTTTCTTTCTGCCTCTCTTCCTCCCTTCCCTTAGTTCTTTATTTCTTCCTTTCAGTATAGTTATGACACTTGTTTAAAATAATTAAAATTAAGTTCAGTTCCTTTCAGTTTAGGTTATTTTTTCTTCCCTTCTAATCTTACTGACCTAATTTTATTTTTGAATATGTGGAATATTAAGGTGTTTTCCAACTTGAAACTATACACAAAGGCATATTAAAAACACCGTCACTCCTCCCCTCCTCCTTCCATCCCATTTCCCCCAGCCCTTATTGTAATACGAAAATCCACTGTTCTGGCTGATCCTTCCTGTTTCTTTCTGTACTAGTAAGCAGATATGTGTATATTTTCTTACTTTCCCTTCTTTCTAGCCCAAAAGGTGTCATACTAAATGTATCCTTTGCCTTTGATTTTTTTCATTTAATATCCTCTGGAAATCACTCCACATTAGTTCACAGATACCCTCCTTAGTCTTTTTTATAAATATGTGACACTCACGGAAATCATAACGTTTTGAGGTCCTTTAAAGAAAACAAAGGGAAATTTGGATTCCATGCCTGTATTGTGTGAAAGGATTAATGACATGAGAAAAATTTTTCAAAAAAGGTGTTGGCATAAATGACCATATCTGCTCTGTTCATTGTCAAAGAGCAACTGTGCTTTGAGTGCATCATTTCATGCTTCTGTTTCATTTTCCTCTAGCAGTTATTCTTATTCTCCTGTCTCTTAATTACATTCTGTGCCACTGTCACCTTAACCAACAACTGGCAACTATTCCTGGGCCTGGAAATGTGCTTAAATATCTGCTGTCACCAAAACTCTCTCAACAGTGTTTCCACACTGCACAAAGACTCCCAGCTGGGGATGCCAGTCAGGGTGAAATCTATCCAACACTCTGCAGGCCAAGTCATGACAGCACACATGTGGGAATAAGTCTACCCAGGGGAAGGGATGCATTTTCCTGATTTTCAAAAAGGCACCATAGAGTCTACAAGCAGCCCTGTCCTCAACCCTCCTTCCCTATCATGTTACCATCGCATGTCTCCCTCCTACATGACCAAACTTTTCAGAGCTTCAGACTAGCTGTAGGGCTCCAATCCATTCTTCCTCTGCAGTCTTAGTTCTGCCTCCTCCATCTCCTGAAACTACTCAACCACTACTCCTCAGGAAGTTATAATCCCACCCAACAGCAAAGAAACTTCTGGTGCTTGAAACCTTTCTTGAAAGCCATTTTTCTTTTGTTTTCTGAAGCCTAACATTCTTCTCGTTTCTACTACTCTTTGACTCCTTCCTCCCTTCTCTACTGCATGTCTTCCCCCAAGTCTCCTTAGCCTTCCTCTCTGTTCCCATTATAGTTCCTACCTGAGTTATTTCTCTACTTCCATCTTTTCAACTCACCTCTTGGTGTGAAATTCCAGTATTTCATCTCTAAGCTTAAGTTTTTCTCAGGAATTCTAGGTCTAGGTCCATTTATTCAGCTGTCTTTCCACACGATAGTTTCCTTAGGACCTCATACTTAAAACCAAACTTAAAATTTTCCACTCTTAAGTACCATTTACTATCTCAGATAATGGCATTAATATTTTCCCAATTGGTCAAGATTCAAACTTTGGGATATCTCTGATTTTTTTTTTCTCTCTCTCTCCTTCATAATCCCCCAGCTGTGACTGGGAAGGTCCTAGTGGTCTTTCTTCCCCATATTGAAACCCTGTTGAAGTACTTTCCATTCCCACTGCTGCCCTGATACCAGGACTCCCATGATTCACACATAGTTCATAGCAATACTTTCTTTACTCCTTATTCATTTGGGGGTCACTCAAAACTGTGCTTAATTCATTTCTTTGCACATTTTGAGTAATTGAGTCCTTTGTGAATATGTAAATTTGTGCCCCATTAGAGCTGTAGACAATGCTAGTGAAACATAAGGTATATCCTTCTTTTACAGGCAGTTTGCCCACTTTGAAAGACACAATTACACTTAAGGATCAAATAGAGAATGACACTGGACCAGTGGCTCTCAGTCTTTAGTGTGTAGAAGACTCACCACCTAGACTCCACCTTGACTGACTCAAACCTGGGATAGAGCCTGGGAATCTGCATAACAAATATTCCAAGTTATTCTTTTGCATTGACCGTATTTTTTTGAGATATTCTTCCAGGCAGTGCCAATTCTAGTATTGAATCTATGTTGAAGAGATGGTATTTTTCATATGTGTTTATACATCCCCTGCTTCTAAAAGTGATGTGTGATCTGAGGCAGCTTACAGTAAAAGTCACAATCAAGTGGAAAACTGTTAATATATAAAAGGCACAAGCCAAGAAATAAAAATGGTGAGGGAATAATTACATGAAAATCCAGACAGCAGAAAAATACTGAAACTAAGCATAAAAATTTGCTGTGAACTTCTCAGCAAAGTAAAGAAGAAAACATGTCCAATGAGAGTACTCTTTGTCTAATAAAAGGAGTAACTTTCTATTGCAACTGAACTTTGGGAAGAATTTGCCCTGTAGATCATTATGGACCATTGAATGATATAATGAATAACATAATTTAAATATTTTTTTAAAAAGCCCACATAGAACTACGTCTTACAACAAGCTTACATGAGAACTGAGGGCATAATATGGTTGCATTTTGGAGACTCATGAAGATGAGTGCTTGGTCGCTCCCTTAGATAGTCTCAGCTAGGTTTTTGACAAGAGACAAATAATAAATGATTCCCAATTGAGATTACTGTCCACTTCTACTCACAGATAGTCCACATGGCTTATTGAAAAAAGATCCAATGTGTGGATGACAAAGATGTTTCCTTGTGAAAATAAAAGGATTTAGCTGATATTTTTATTTTAATGGAGGGTCACTTCACCTCTGTACAACAGTGAGCCAACTGAGCACTTTCAAACAGGCCAAGTTCAAGTCTCACAAAACAATTCAGTGCCTGCACAAATTGTTGATGGAAACACCAGAACTCTGTACCATAAGGTGCAAAACAGTTGGTCTGTCTTAAAAGGTTCTGAAGATAAGAAGTACCCAAAGGTCTGCCTTGACCCAGAAGATCCTTAATATGACTCCTGTGAAATGTTTAACTTGGAGATCAACTGCATCCCAAGGGTTAACCAGGTAAGTTAACCAGGTAAGGAACTAAATATGGGAACTAATTTAATATTTAATAATTAATTATTTAATATTTAATAATTTAATATTGCCCATCTGGACCTCAGAGTGTACCTGCCAAAATTGATCATTTTGGTTTTAAGAAAATTAATAATTAGCAGTTTTTCCTGACATAAGGTGGCCAATAGGTTGAACTGCTTATCAAAGTCACCCTGTGACCATGTAGGAAGGAATGTCATCAGCACATGAGAGGTGCTTGTCTTGTTGTGTGGGTGGGTCATCGAGAGACAACCAATTTTTTTCAGTTACAAAATTAAAAGGAGGGCACTTGAGATCCAGCCCTGTTTTATGCCATTTAAAATAGACATTTCATCTGTCAAAAAGCAGGCCTTTCCTATCCATGTTAATTTGTGCCATATTGGCCAGCACTAATGGCCCTGAGAGAGAATTATAAGCAGTCTTGAATGTATGTTGAGATCATACACTTAGGCCTCTTTATGGATTCAGTGACCAATAACAGATCAATAAGTTTCATGAAAAGTCTTAAAATGCTCATAACTGATTGAGAGACTACATTTTATTTTCAGAAATATATGCTGCATGCTGATTTCTCATCTCCCTTCCAATTATCTACAACCTATTTTCTTAATCTATCTTCATGCCTCTTCTTATATACTCTTTTGTATTATAGTTACTTTTGCATACATCTTACAGCTTGAATTAGCTTTTTTATTGGATCTTCCAAAGCTTTGACAGTCATTCCATAAATACATGCCTTCCCTAAATGTTTGCTAATAAAAGAATGAATGACACAGGTAGATGAATGAGTAGATGGATTAATATTTCTTCCTCTGGTCATGATGAAATGTAAAGTTTCTAATCCAACAATTTGGAGACGCAGAAGAAAGGGACAAAAATTCAAAGAATGATGATTTGATCTGTGTCCGTTAGCTTGAGAGATTGTTTTGGCTTTCTGTCAAGGAAATTTGGAAATGTGTCACTTGAGATTTTCGGGGTGTGGATTGTTGAAAATGGGTGGGCTCTATCAGCATTTGCAATGGAGACACAGACCTTGCCATGTTGGCCAAGCCATTGCAATGTTCCAGTTGTGTTATGCTAATGTTCTTTTCCTGAGGAAGATCCAAAGAACACCTAGACAGTCTGAATAATGAAAGCTGCACGTTCCTTAATTTTCTCATTTCTGTCTCTCCCATGTGTATATCAAGGGGTTGTATTTGGCCTCCAAAAAGCTTTCAGTCTATTGACAACATATTTGTGTTTAGATGCCAGCTCTTTTCCAGAACATTACACAACGAAGTGAAGTCCCTATATTTTTCACTCCTGCATACATAAGTGATGATTGTATACTCTGGAGTAAATGCAGGAGGCTGCTCATGGTGACTGTGGCCCCTCATGGGGGTCCAACATGGGGGATAAGAGTGTCTAACCTCAGCACAACAGTGACGCTGTGCTCTGGTGTGCTACAGAGCTAAGTTGGGAGGCTCTGGTGTGTGGTCTACAAAATCAAAATCTTGGAGTAGAAAGTAGTCCCATTTTTCATGTTCAGAAATTGGATTTAGTTACTGAACATCCAGGACAGTGGTTGTCTATCCTGTGTTTAAATAACTTCTAGAGGTTCTACTTAGACTGTCGCTGCAGAGAAACTGTCCTGCTGTGGGACTGTCGTTCCTGTACAAAATTCTTTATGTCGTCCAACTTGCTCTCCACTGTCTACTGTCAGCACCTTTATCTTCCCATAAATGAAAGTCAACATTCTTGTAAAAACTATCCTTTGAAGCCTTGAGCAAGTCACTTGTCAGTCTCTTTTCATGTAAATAAGGTCAATCCTTTCTATCCTTTTTCCCAGGGCCAGTATCCTGTTTCTTTAATAATTTATTTTATCTCATTTTATATTTTGGTTCTATAACTTCACTGTGATTTCTCCACATATTTTTTAAGCTATAGAAATCAAAACTTGACAAATTAGGTTATAAAAATCTGGCTATCTCTTTACATGGGCTTCCTCGGTTCTTACTGTGGTCCACAATCGTTCTTGTGTATTTTTCCATTGTAAGTGGAGTCGATTGATATCATTTAAGCTTATTCTTAACACAAGGACGAGAAAGGAATGTAAATGAGGCTCTCAAATAATAAAACAATTAACGTTAATATTGATCATAGCTGTTACTGAGTTAATAGTGCTTAACAAATGTTATCTCATTTGATTCTTATAGCAACCTAACAGGTAGATAGATTATATTCCGATTTTATAGAAGAGAAAACTGAGGTTCAGAGACATTTGGTAACTTGTCCAAGGTCAGTCTTAGATTCAAGCAGATTAATTCTCTAACCACTGCCCCTTACTGTCTTCAAGAACAGTAGTTCAGATTAATAATGGCCAGACTGACTTGCACTATGTATGTTATTCTGGTTCTTTCTGTAGTTACCTTAATGTTGGTGTTAATTCACTTTAAAAGGTGACTTCTAACTTCAAATTTTACCAATTACCTCCCCAAGAGTACCAAGTAAAACTCCGTAAGAATTAATGCTTCTCAAAATATGCTTTTAAACATATTTTCCTAATCCATTGTGATCATGTTCCTTCTAGAAAAAAAACTTCATTTATTTAGCAACTAGTTACATAGCACTAGTATGTATCCAAATACTCTTCAAGGTACTTTAAAAATATGAACTCATGTAAGCCTATGAATTAGGTATTTCTTTTAAAATGGAGACATTGAGGGACAGGGAAGTTAAATAACATGCCCAAGATCCCAAAAATGGTGTGGGTTAGAACTGGGATCTGGAACCTAAGCACCAGAGACCAAGCAGGCAGCCACTATACAATCCCCCATGGCTTGCTGAGCAATGAGTTATTTAAAGAATGTTTGATGACCATTTTAATTCTATTAGGGAATTAGAAATCCTTGGTAGGTGTGGGTAGGTAGATGTATACATACGGATACACATTTTAAAATTTTAAATAAAATGGAAATAAGCCCTCTTATTCAGAGATGGCTTTATTCATAGAAACATAAGCCAAGAAACCTGTGGTCGAACACACATACAAACCTCAAGTTTCGAGCTTCCAGCGCAATAATAGATGCTGTCTCCTACACTCTTCCCTAGTGTGGTATACTTGAATTTTCAAGTGGATCTAAAATTTGGTATCTTGACTCCAACTCAAAGCAGCAGTGCTCAGACAGGACTGAGAGTCTTACAAACATCCTGGACTTCACACCTAGAAGGAAAACTGAGGGTCCTTGAAGGTGGTTCAGCCTTGAAGTCAGGGAAGTGTCTATTCTGTTTCTGCTTTCAATATTAGAGAGGATATTATTCAGCTATGACATATCTGTCATTTTTTAATGGCAACTGCATAAATACATCACTATTATTTTATATTCTCAAATGTTGGTCATTGCATCTCTCATAAAAAGGCTGTTCAATTCAATTTAAACAAAGAATTTTTATCACATTACACCTTCCACCTGGTTAATTTTAAATAATGTAATTTGGAAGATATTTGGGAGTTCCCTTACATCCAATTTCCCTATGAGAAGCCTGGGACATTTTGACCTTTGTTGAAGTCAGCATATATTTCAATTTGGGGAAAGGAGGAAGGAAAGAATGTTCTCTCTTGTAGCTTATATTTGTTATGTGCAGTTGAATCTAAAACAAGACACTAACAGTGAGATATCAAGTGGAATTTTAAAAGATACCATATATAAAATAGGTATTGCCTTGGCAAGCAATAAAACCTATAGGCCACACTGCTAAAAATAAGAGGATAAGCTTGATGTGTTTTGGACACACACACCAACCACGGTATAGAAAAGAACTCTGGGCTTTGGAGGCACAGGGCCTAAGTTGGAATCCCAGCTCTGCCACTTGCTGCGTGTGTGTCTTCAGGCAAATTACTTACCCTGTCAGACCCTCAGATCCCTCAACTGTATGATGGGGGTGAAAATAATTTATAAGATAACTTTGAATATGAGAGGTAATGCATTAATTAGCCCAGTTCCTGGCATTTTGTAGGTACATAAAAAATGGCATTCTTCTTTATTATGGAGATTTATCCTCTTTTTTAAAATTTTGATGTGGGAAGCTAACAGAGAGGAAAAGGAAATGCTTGTGGCATCATCAAAATGGCAAAAAGCAGGCTCTGGCTCCCTTCCAGTGCTCAAAAGCTGGGTACTTCTCTGGGAAGTGTCTCGCATTGGGCGACCAGCACATGGAAATCCAATGTGCTCCTCACAATAACGTGGGGCCAAATAAATAGTTTGCTCAGTCACCTTGGCTCACTGTGAGATATATTATTAAAAAAAAAAAAAGGCAAAAACCACAACTGCAATCACTATAGAGGTTTCCATGATAGAGACAAACTTACCCAAGATAGGATTATCTTGCCCAGGCTTAGAGCTGTACAAACTACCATAGACAGCATGTAGAGTCTATGTACACTTTCCCAGATGTAGCAAACTGTGATAAATTATACTTCGACAAAGAAACCACTCTTATTCAAAGCAAGTTTGGAAACAATATTTCAGGAGTCTAACCCTTCTTTAATCATACATTTTGATGGAAGAATGTTCTTATGCACATCAGCTCAGCTCAATTCCTTCCAGAAGGACTGACATCTTAAACTGCACTAAACAATGAATCACCTTGTCAAATAAAGTGCAAAATGGAAAACCTGTTACCAAACTCATCTGATATAATGACATTTACAACAACATGTTTGAGGTGATAAACCGACAATAATAATTATATTTCCTTTAGACTTTGATTGTACTTTGAAAGTTCGATGCAATCATACTTTCTTCCTTCAAGAAAATTTTACACCCCGACATTTAATTTCTGAAACTTCAAACCTTCTATGAACATGCAAATCACAGTTGGCATTAAAAGAAGCACTCTCAGCTCCCTTTCAGGAGGCTGGAATAATGATGACGATGATGATGCAAACAATAGCTGAGTACAGGAGACTTTTCCTGTAATTCAAGGTTGATGGAAGCATTTCAGTTCAGAAATGACAAATAGAGCATTTTCTTTCCTAACAACAAGATTTGGCTGGTGGACTCTCTTGAGGAGAATAAAGGTAGACTCAAGGTCATACTCAATGCCAGAGGACACAGGATAGAGCTTTTGTTCATAGTAGGCACTTAATTATTACTAAATGAATAACAGTTTCTGGGAATTTTCAGTCTAACATTCTGAGCATTCAGAAGACTGGGTCAGTCCTCTCAGCTGGGGTTTTAAATACCCTCATGAGCTTGCTGGGATTCTCTCTGATGTGATGTTGTAAGGCTGAGTTTCTGGGCCTTGCAGACATTTCTGACTCCCTCTGTTGCCCTGAATCCTCCTTGAAGAACAGGCCTCCCTACAGGCTCCTGGGAAAACACCTCCCTTCCCTCTGGGGTGGCCAAGCCTTTGGATCTTCTCCCACATTCCTCAACTCACACTGCTATAGCAGTTGTGTTCAAACGCCTGTGGGTCCCTGCTCACTAGCATTCTCCATCTATTTTGCTACTTGTCAGTAGCTTTGGCCAGAAGTTCGCTAGGGGAAAATATTAAAACTTTTGACTAAAATGAGGTTGGAGATACTATTTGCAGGTACCGATTATCCACACTCTGTCTCAGACCTTCAGAGAGCATCAAGCCCAGGCTATGATCTCTTCCCAGAATATTTGTGATTACAAAAAAATCCTACTTATGACCCAAAAGTTCAGAGATTAAGAGACAACATAAAAATTGAGTCACATGGAAAAATGGGACTTTTATTTCTAGATGTAACCAAGGACCCAACTGTTTCAGGTGCTCTACTGAAGATGAAAATTGTATATTTTGTACTGTCTAGAAATTTGTAATCTTACATAGAGGACATGCTACATACACATTTATTTCTCAGATCTTATATGGCCTCCCGCAATAGAGATAATAAACTGTAATATTCCAGACCTAAATTCTGAGCATGTTTATTAAGTTACTTGTTTGAAATACTTTGCCCACAGCTGCATCAACTATTAGGATACAAATCCCTAGTGGTCTGTATCTCAGTCTTTTAATGCCAACAGTATGCCTCCCAAAATAGTAGCATTCAATAAATAAATTGGTGCTAATATTGAAATACATATAAACATTTAAATAAAGGATACCTTGGATTATTTTTAATATCAAAAGGCAGTTTGACACAGTCTTCCAAAAGGCAGAGAGATTTCCAGAGGAGCTTAACTGGTGTCAGATTTAGACATCATAATTCTGCAGTTTGTATTTGTTAAATGAATAAATGAGAAAAAACAGGGAGACATTTAATATTAAATGAAATATAAGAGACAATTCCAAAATACAGAACTGAAGAGCAACTGGTCCTGTTGATAAATGACCAAAGCAGGGTGCTATGAGAATTTAGGCCATAGTACAGGCAGCAAAAATGACAGCTATGGTCATTTATGACATGGCAGGAATATCATATATACTATCTCTGATACATGTGCTATCTCTCATGCTCACCTTGCGAGATGTTTATTATTAAAACCCATTCCAGAGATGAGGACAAGCAGCTTTCCTGAGGTCAAACAGAAATGACAGGGCTGAGCCAGTATTTGCAGTCCAGCCCATCTCTTCCAAAGTCTGTTATTTTCCCTCTGTCCTGCACTGCCCCGCTCATCGTCCCCTGACGTGCACAGAACCCATGAGAGTAGGGGGTCTGGAGGAGTGGGGAAAGGATGTCAGGCTCACAGCATTTCAGCATCATTACAAGCAATGGAAATTTGATGTAGTGAGGCCAGTTGGAAGATGATACTATGATTTTGTTGATTCTAAAAATGAAACTTTTCTACATGTGCACGAATATGACTCTAGCAAATTTTTAAAAATTTCTTTTGACCCAAAGTGTAGAATAACACTCACCCATTCTTTGAAAACAATAAGAGATGATTGGTGGCTACATGCTGAAATGGTTATCTTCCCTCCCCTCTACACATCATCATTTGTAAAATCATTGAGAGGGGGAAAAGGATAAAGACTCCATATTGTGCAGGATACTGCTGCATTCAAATAGCTTTTTCCCTTTCTTAAGAAATCAGGCAAGAAAATTTGGCTAATTGGAGGGCCAGCAGGCCCGTGAAGCCCACATAATGAATTTCAGGAGCAAGGACACATCAGATTTCATGAAATTCTAGTAAATGGCTTTAGTAGCAATGAACTCAGGAAGTTGTCTTCCCATGTGTGGTGTCCACAGGAACAAGAGCTGTGTGTAGCCTGCCAACATCACACGTAGAGTCTGGGCTAATGTCTGCATTAATTTAACTTTTTGCTGGCATTGCTGTTCAACTTTTTTCTTTTAAATGAATCACTGCTTTACAAAATGGAAAATCCATAAAATGTAATGAGGACTCTCTGACAATTAGTGCCGTATGGTCTTTTTTAATCCTTCTTTAGAAACTGAATTTTTCATGGTTCAGATACTGTTCCAATAATTAATTTGAAAATTTGCTATATTTTTCTGAATTAGCGTTCTTCATTTTTTCCAGGGAAGAAGGTGAGGAACTGCAAACCACTTACCTTCAGAGCAACCTGGTAGAAACCACAAGTCAAATGATAGCACTGGCAATCGTCCTCCTTCTGCGTATCTCTCCAGGCCAGTGAGGTTCAACACGTTGTCACTCTGCAGCCTCTGCCTTCATAGCTCACCCACTGAGAAAAGATCGTAAACATCAGAGGTCAGCAGTGTGGGCAGATTTGGGAAAATTGTGCCCAGAATACTTAACTTCTCAATTTCATAGTTACTAATTTAATCTATCAAAGTCTAAGCTTAGCTCAATTCATTCATTTAACAAGCATTTTTTTTTTTTTTTTTTGGCACCTACTATGTGTCAGACTGGATGTTAAACACGGACTATGTAAAAGTTCCTGAAGCCAGAACCCTGGAAGTCACCCTGATTAGCAATGTTCCTTTAACTCCCACATTCAATCCTTTAGCTAGGCCTATTGATTCTATATGCAAAAAAGTCTATTACATTTCCCATTTCTTTTGTGAAATTCCAAGACACAATTTCTTGCCTACACTGCAGGAGCATTTATCCATCTACCCATTCACTCGACAAACATTTATTGGACATCCACAATGTGCCAGGTGCTTTTATGGGTTCAGGGGGTCACAGTTACTGAACAAGACAGACAGGGTCCTTATTCCCATGGAACAGCATTCTAAAGAAAGAATATAGAAAATTTCAAAAGAAGGAAAAACCAGTTAGGGATTAGTACACCAATGATAATAAAACAGCAGTAAGAAGAGATGTATTAAATTTTTGTTTGGACCTTCACATTCAGACAAAATCTGTTCTTTGTCTTTGATTTCAGCCTTTGGAAGGCCCAATAGCTGAATAGCTACTTCAAGGTCATTTTTGGTATCCTTAAACTTGTCAATAGCTACTGATGGGGTGATCATGTAGATTTTCAGCATTACTAATCAGAGTAGCAACATCAGTAATACAACAAGATATAGCATTAGGACATTGCTAATATCTGAATATTCATTTTAAACTATAGGCAAGCATAGTAGGTATAATTTGCAGTGGAAGTCTACTTTGTGCTTTAAATTCTACAAAGAATCAGTTAAAAATGTAATTTTTTATTTTAAGAATAACTGCTATAATATATGATTATGAAAAGTGTTAATTTTAGTTATGTATAAACACAATTATAAACAACTTCCAACCAGTTAAATATAAGGAAATAAATTGACACATAAACAAGAAAAACCTCTTATGATGTATATTTAAGTTTCAGTTATCACATTTCATTAGGTTATAATTTGAGAAAATGTCCTGTTTTGGAATTCTTGGCACCTTATTAAGATGATTTAAAAGCAAAATGCCAACTTTCATACTTCCAAATTAAAAGCCATATAAAAAAATGTTAATATCCATGACAAACCACCTTTAGTTTAATCATAATATAGACTATAAAGATAAGAAGAAACTATCAGAGAAACATCAGGAAAGCAAAAACTAGCTTGCTCTTCTACTGAGATTAATAAGAACTAACATTAAGGACTGCAGGAGTCCAGTGGCTGACAATGCCGAGAAATTATCGTGTCTGCACTAACAGTTTCAAACTTCCAAAAGCCACTACTAAAATCTTTCACGATAAAATTGTAGAAGTAATATATTTACTCAAATGTTAAACTTTTTAATCTGGAAATTCATTTTGTAATGAACTAAATATGAACACTTAGAAATTCAGCATTGATCCAAAAAAGATATTAGCAGTGCATCTAGGAAGAAGCCAGAAAGACATTTCTGAGAAGGTGGCTTTAAGCTGAGATGTGGACTACAAGAATGAGCCATTCAGGCAGTGATCTGGGTGAGGAGCATTCCTGGCAGACAAAAAAGGCAGTCACAACACTCAGGGCACAACCAGCTTATCACGTTTGAGGGAAGAAAGATGCAGAGAATTGGAGACAATAGGGAAAGGATCCCAGTTGTGGACCAAGGGGTAGACAGGAGCCAGGAGCTAGACTTGTCCCTGTCCGTCACTCTCTTGTCTCCCAGGCCTCATTCCTTCCTGCCTCATAGTCCCCCAGGGTGGGCTTTTCACTATGCCACTTGCATGTTGCCACTTCTCCACTTGGCACCCTTCCATGGCTTCCTGCAGCACTCAGAATAGTACCCAAACTCCCAGCCATACCTGTAAGACCATGAAGACGTGGCCCCTGCACCCTTCTCTAGGCAGATCTCAGGACTGTGTCCCCTTTGCTCTGCTCATTCACACGTGCTGTGTGTTCACTGTCCTGTTGCCCATACCATTCTCTTTACTGGGATGCACTTCCCTTCTGCTCTCTGCATGGTGTCCAAATCCTCTGTCCTCAGGCCTCAGCCTCACGTTTTATAGCCCTTCTCTGACAACCACAAAATTGGTTCTCTGTCGGTCCACTCCCACCCATGCTAATATTCGCCTTCAGCTATGTTTCTCTTTGAATTTCTTTCCTTGTTTGTTGACTGCCTTCCCCACTGGACTGAAAGTGGTGTAAGGGCTGGTGCCATGTTTGTTTTCTTTACTGTTGTGGCCTCAGCACCGAGGATGGTGCCTGGCAATGGTAGGCATTCAGTAAATACCCACTGAATAGACAAGGTAAAAAGAAAAAGAAAGATAACAGTGATACTTCAAGTTATAACTCAATGGGGAAATAAATAAATAAATAAAAATAGTAACACAGGGAGTGAATATTTCCCATATACTGATGACGCTGTGCATGCCCCACATGCAGTGTGCAAAATATTTTATTTTATTTATTGCCCTCAAATCTATAAGCAAAATATTACTCTCCCTGCATGTTTTTCAAAACAACTAAGAATCTAGAAGCTCAGGCAGAAAAAGTACCTTACCCAGAGTCATAGTTGGTAAGTGGTGGAACCAGGTGTTGGCTATGGAAGGCCTTGAATTCCATACGCAGAATAAAGACTTTATTTAATTGACATTGGGGAGGCACTGAGGGTGTTTTGAGCAAAGTAAAACAATTATTAAAATATTTTATTAGTAGGAGTATTCATTTCCTGAATTACAATAGACCATTTGTACTTTTCACTCTGTGAAACCTAAATGGAGTTGATATTGAATTTCCTTCTCAGGCTTTGCCCAAGGACTCAATTTCTGATTCTATTCCCTCAATTAAATAGAATTGGGTTAACTTTTTGAATGTAAAATGCTCCTCTGACACAGAAATAATCACCAGAACAATCAAAGTGATAAAATGTTAGATTAAATGTGAAGTAAAGTCAAATATAATTTCTTCTGAGTGTTTACAATTATTTTTAGACATAAAATCATGAACTGTGCAGAAATTCATAAACTTTAATTTTCAAGAAAGAAAATAGCACAATCACCATAAGCCCTACCTAAATGTGTTTTTGACATAACACATTCGTATTTCTACCAAATTTTTAATATGAAATAATTTTAGTGTATCTGGCTTGGTTCATTCCTATTAAATAACAGAAAATTGCAGAATGTATTTGTCCGTGTTGGTTAGATATGTTTCCAGGTTGTAAAGAAACAGATTATGTACTTAGGTTCTTCTGTCTTCTCAGTTATAGACAGAAATCCAGGCACAAAAAATCTATCCTTGGACAACACAATAATTTGTGAAAAGGCTACATAGTTAAGCATTTTGCCAAGATTAAAAAAAAAATAATAAGGGAGCACGCAAGCACAAAGAAATTAAATTTCAAGCTATAAAGGCTGATTTGAAAATTTTAGAGAGGTATAATTTACATATAGTTATATGACTCTTTTTCCTTAAAAACCCATTTTGATCATTTTTATATGTCATTAAATTTTTTCATGCTTTGTATTATAAATGTATAATAATTCAACATGGAACTATGCCATTATTTCTTTAACAAAGCTTTCTTTTGTATAGCAAAAATTTTTTTCAATTTTTAGTTTTTCAGTTTCAATAATGTAAAAACAAAATCCCATTGGGATGAAAATCTTTTTAAATAATCAGTTTCATTTAGCTAAAATTTGCTTACAAGATAATACATTCATCCATTGAAAGTTTGTGTTTCATAGAGTTTTGAAAAACGTGTATACTTATGCAGCCACTATTATAATTAAAATATAGAATATTTCAGTCAAAGGGAGTGTCCCTTTGTGTCCCCCACTTTCCTGGCCTGGGCAACCATTGATCTGTCACTAAATAAGCTGGGCCTGTTCTAAAATTTCCTATCAATGGAATCACACAATATGTTAGCTTTTGGGTTTGTTTTTTTCACTCAGCATAACATTTTTGATATCCATCCATGTTGTTATACATGACAGTAGATTGCTTTTTGTTGCTAAATGGTGGCTTCACTACAATTAGTTTATTCTTTTTCCTGTTGGATCTTTGTGTTGCTTTAGGCTTTGGCTATTTTCAGTAAAGCTGCTATGAACATTTGTTTACAGGTCTTCAGACGAGATGCTTTCATTTCTCTTGGGCAAATACCTAGGAGTGAGATTTCCTGGTTGTATGGTAAGTGGATGCTTAATATTATAAGAAACTAGCAAACTGTTTTTCCGAAGTGGTAACCGACTGAATACTCCACAAACAGTGTCTGAGAGTTCCACTTGCTTCAAATCCTTGCCAACACTTGGTATGGCCAATCTTTCTGGTGTTAACCATATATTACTAAGTAGGTAGTGGCATCTCACTGTGGTTTCAATTTGCATTACCCTAGTGATTCAAGCATTGAGGTCTCTCCTAGGCTCATCTGCCATCTGTGTATCTATGGTGAAGTGTTTCTTCCAATCTTTTGTCTATTTTTTAAATGTGTTGTTTATCTTCTTGAGTTTTAGGACTTCTTTATACATTCTGAATACAGGTCTTTTTGTGAGATACATGTAATGCAAATATTCTGCCATTTTGTGACTTGTCCTTTCATTTCTTAATGGTATATTTTAAATAACAAAAGTTTTGACTTTTTTTTTCCTTTATGACTTGTGCTTTTTGGGTCTTATCTGAGAAATTGTCTTACCACTAGCATTTCAATAAACTTTGCTAATTTATCAAATGAAAATGAATAATATCTTAATTTTTCTGATATTAAGATATACTCAAACTCTATTACTTCATAGGGCTGTATGAGAATTAAATAAGATCCATGCAAAGCAGTTAGTCTGGTGACTGGGGCATGCTAACTATTCAATACATGTTAACTTTTATTATGTTTATGTTTATTAGTAACTTGTATTTTCTGTTTTGTAAACTTCTTCCTCCCCGGGATTATTAAGGCACAACTGACAAATGAAAATTAAATATATTTACAGTGTACAGTGTGATGTTTTGATATATGTATACAGTAGTCCCTCCTTATCCATGGTTTTGCTTTCCACAGTTTCAGTTACCTGTGGTCAACTGCAGTTTGAAAACATTATATGGATCCAGAAATCAAAATTCATAAGTTTTAAATTGTGCATCCTTCTGAGTAGCGTGATGAAATCTTGAGATGTCCTGCTCCTTATCATCCAGAATGTGACTCATCCCTTTGTCCAGAGTATCCACACGGTCTACGCTACCCGCCCAATTGTTCATCAACATCGTCTGCTCCTGACATCGCCCATTGATATGGTCGTGGCTCAGTGGTCCAGCGTCACCCAAAGCAAGTGTTTCTCCTTCTAACATCAGAAGGTCAGTAGTAGCACAACGCTACATCGCAATGCCTCCCTCTTCCACCTCACTTCAGCGCATCCTGTAGGCATTTTTCATCTTACATCATCACAAGAAGGGTGAGTACAGTACAATAAGATACTTTGAGAGACAGAGACCACACTCATATAACTTTTACTACAGTATATTGTTATGAAAATTATTCTCTTTTGTTTCAGTTATTGTTACTCATATCCTACTGTGCCTAATTTATAAATTAAACTTTATCATAGGTATGTATGTATACAAAAAACATAGCATATACATGGTTCAGTGCTATCCCTGGTTTCAGGCTTCCACCGAGGGCGTTAGAACATATACCCCACAGATAAGGGGGAACTTTTGTACATTGTGAAATTATTAAACCAAGCTAATTAACATATCTGTCATCCAACATACTTATCTTTTTTTTATGGTGAGACTAAGATCTACTTTCTTAGCAATTTTCAAGTATATAGTACATTATTATTAACTACAGTCACCACACTGTACAATACATCTCCAGAACTTATTCAACCTAACTGAAATTTTGAACCCTTTGACCAACATCTCCCCAGCCTTCTCTCCCTCACCCTCCCGCCTTGCAACCTGCATTCTAATCTCTGCTTCAGTGAGTTGGACATTTTTAGATTTCACACATAAGTGAGATCATGCAGTATTTGTCTTTCTGTGTCTGCCTTATTTCGCTTAGCATAATGTCCTCTAGGTTCATCCATGTTGTCAAAAACAACAGAACTTCCTTTTTAAAGGCTGAATGAATAGCATTCCATTGTACGCATATATTTATCACCTGTTTTTTTTTTTTTTTTGAGACAGAGTCTCACTCTGTCACTCAGATGGAGTGCAAGAGCGTTATCATAGCTCACAGCAACCTCAAACTCCTGGGCTCAAGTGATCCTCCTGCCTCAGCTTCCCAAGTAACTGGGACTACAGATGTATGCTACCACAGCTGGCTAATTTTTCTATTTTTTTGTAGAGACGGGGTCTCACTCTTGTTCAGGCTGGTCTCGAACTCCTGAGCTCAAGCAATCCTCCACTTTGGCCTCCCAGAGTGCTAGGATTACAGGCATGAGCCACCGCACCTGACTTTACCACATATTCTTTATCCATTCATCCGTCAGTGGACACTTAGGTTGAATCTGTAACTTAGCTGTTAGAATAATGCTGCAATGAACATGGGAGTGTAGATAATCTCTTTGACACACTGATTTCATTTCCCTTGGCTATATACCCAGTAGTAAGATTGCTGGATCATATGGTAGTTTTATTTTTAACTTTTTTAGTTATCTCCATAATGTTTTCCATAATAGTTGAACTAATTTACATTCACACTGACAGTGTGCAAGCATTCTCCTTTCTCTACATTCTTGCCAACACTTATCTTTTGTCTTTTGAAAATAATCATTCTAATAGGTGCAAGGTAATATTTCATTGTGTCTTTAATTTGTATTTCCCTGATGCTTAGTGATGTGAACATTTTTTCATATACCTGTTGGTTATTTGTATATCTTCTTTTGAATAATGTCTATTCAGACCTTTTGTCCAAGTTTTGATCTGGTTATTTGTTTTCTTGCTAGTGAGTTCTTTGAGTTCCTTATATATTTTAATATAAATCCCTTATCAGATGTATGGTTTGCAAATATTTTCTCTCATTCTGTAGCTTCTCTCTTCATTCTGTTGATTGTTTCCTTTGCCATGCAAAAGTCTTTTAGTGTGATGCAATCCCATTCACCTATTGATATTTTTGCTTTTGTTGCCTGTTCTTTTTGGGACATATCCAAAAATTCATTGCCCAGACCAATGTCAAAAAACTTTTCTCCTGTTTTCTAGTAGTTTTATAGTTTCGGATCTTATGTTTAAGTCTTTAATCCATTTTGAATTGATTTTTGGATATGGTTTGAAAGGAGTCCAATTTTATTCTTCTACATGCGGATATCCAGTTTTCCCAGTACCATTTATTCAAGAAATTGTCTTTTCCCTAGTGTATGTTCTTGACACCCTTGTCAAAGGTCAATTGACCATAAATGTGTAGATTTATTTCTGTACTCTCTATTCTGTTCCATTGGTCTGCATGTGTGTTTTTATGCCAGTACCATGCTGTTTTGATTACTACAGTTTTGTAGTATATTTTAAAATATGGTAGTGTGATCTTTTGTTTAAGATTGCTTTGACTATTTGGGATCTTTTGCGGTTTCATATGAATGTTAGGATTGTTTTTTCTATTACTGTGAAAAATGCCCTTGGAATTTTGGTAGGAATTCCATTGAATCTGTAGATTACTTTGGGTAGTATAAACATTTTAACAGTTTAATTCTTCCAACTCATGAACACAGGATAGCTTTCCATTTAGTTGTGTCTTCGTCAATGTCTCTTTTGTGAATTTCTTGACATAGAATATTGTAAGAAATTAATAATCAGGACAAAAACCTTTATTTTTTCGTTCTCATTGCCAAAATGTTACCCTATTAATTGCTTTTTATCTTTTAGTTTTTCTCATTATATTTTCTCTGTGATTCCCACCCCACAGTGCGAAAATCTTACCTCATTCCAGTATCTGTTCTAGATATAAGAATTTAATATATGATAAAACTGGCACCACAAAATGATGGAGAAATGAAATCAATAAATTATTAATGTTTTGGGGCCACTTATTAGCTATTTAAAAATTTAGAACCTCATTTCACATCATAATTCAAAATAAATTCTATATTAATTAAAAATTTCAATTTAACAGTGAGGCTAAAGTCACATAAACAAGCATGGCATACCACTACCTTTGCCATGTTCTGTTGTTAGAGCAAGTCACAGGTCCCATCACACTCAAGAGGAAGGGTGTGGCCTATTGGAAGAGGTCACCTTGGAGTGTGTCCCCAGGACTAATGATGCAGGCAACTGCACAGATACTCACAAAATCATTATGCTGAGTGGAAAAAAAGAGACAAAAGAAATCACATACTTTGATTTCATTTACATAGATTATAGAAAATGCAAACTAATCTATCATGATGTGCCCACCCCTGGGAAATTCAAAGGAGTTAGCACCTGGTGGGGAAAATCTTTGGACCATCAAGAACTAGTGGGATCTTCCTCAAGATCAAAGTATGTCACAAAACCTTACATCACTGTACTTGGCCTCCCTCTTGCTAATGCCTAAGGGATATGGAAAACATTTAAGGATAAAAATACTCAGCTAACACTGTATATGAGAAATGAGACCAAATGCCAGTCTCCAGAAACTGCAGACCTAATGGTGTGGTGTCACACTAACCTACAGATTAACCTTCATCTTCCCAGGAGTCACCCAGACTAAAATCCCAAGAATAGATTAGAATTCAATGCCAACATCTCACAAATGTAAGAAGCTTCCTGCATGCTGTGATTGGAATCACTCAAAATCTCTCTGTCCCCCTAAATCTATCTCAGAGGCTTGCTAAAGTTCCTGAAATTCTTGGGAGTTGTTCCTTTAACTTAATATACAGCTGTCAGTATATCTTGTTAAATTGGAAAATGTTATTTTATAGGACTCAAACCTTAATCTAGGCCCACGTGTTGAGTACATTAGAATGGATTTGTTTACCAGATTATGGGAGATAAGTTTAAGGAAATAGTACATAGGAAAGGAAAATTTTAAGGGAAAAATATTTGCTGAAGATTCCAGAAAGGGCCTGGATTATGAGGAGCCCTGAATAGATCGGAATAAGCTATGTTGGTATAACTATTAATAATAGACCCCAAAGCTTAGTGGCTTAAGAACAAAGGCCATTTCTTGCTATGCAATAGTCCACATTGCTCCACATGTCTTTCAGGGATCCAGGCTGACAATGGCAATGCCATCTTCAATATATGGCTTCCAAGGTCACCCCAAGGGTTACATCCCAATCTGGCAAAAAGGGAAAAGAGCATGGGAAAGCACATCTGGGAGGTTTAATGGGTTAGGTTTTAAGGGTCAGGTTTTAAGTCACATCACTTCCCACATTCCATTGGCCAGAACCTAATCACAGGGTCTCCTAACCTCCAGGGAGGCTGGACAACGTAATCTATTGTGTACCTGGAGGTTAAGGAAAGCAGATTTGGGGAAGAACTAGCAGTCCACAAGGAGATAAGCTCTGAGTGGGGCTTGGCTTTTGAGTTCAGGTATTTTTGAAGCATGTGCGCTCAAAATTTCCTGTAGAAATCAGATGGAAAGTATAGGAAATGAAGTTCAGTATTAACCATCTGTTGTTCTGTAGCAAATGACTATAAAACTTAATGTCTTGAAACAACAATGAAATTTATTTATTGTTTCTGTGAATCAGGAATTTAGGAGCTGCTTGGCCTCTGGGCAGTTCTGGCTCAGGGTTTCCCATGAAGTTCATTCAGATATTGAATTAGGTTGTAGGATCCAGTTCCATGGCAGCTCAGTCCACACGGCTGGCAGGTTGGTGCCAGCTGTTGGTGGTAGGACTCAGTTTCTCTTCACCTGGGCCCCTCCACAGGGGTGCTGGAGTCTTCATGACATCATTTTAGCTTCTCCCAGAAAGAATGATCTAAGAGTACAGGTGGAAACTTCATTGCCCTCTATGATATACCATCACCTCTGCTGTATTCTATTTGCTGCGGGAAGAGACTACACAAGGGTGTGAATACCAGAGGCAAGGATTGTAGGAGGCCATCATGGAGGCTGCCTAACAAAGGTTTCAAAGATCAACTTGAACTAATCCACAATTGACTGTTCTGTCTATTAATGAGCACTACATTGATGAACTACACAAATTAGCTACACACACCAAAAGCAAACTAAATCAATCTAATTCAAAGCCTATATATCTACCTTTCTTGGATATGAATCACTTGATCCTTGAAAGAAATCACCTAACAATTTTTGAAGCAAGTGTAAGGAGAAGTTTCCTTGTTTTCTGTTTTAAGTTTTCATTCTCACTCTCCTGTGAGCTCATACCCCTGTCGTACCTCTCGCTCCTGTCCCTGCCCACCACTTGCCCAAGAACACGTCTTGGATTTTAATCTGAGAGCCTCATGTTTATAATTCCTAGCATTATTTTCCTTGTAATCCCCATCCTTGTTAAGAATTTAAAATAGTTAATAAAGGAGAGATCAGGCCTCATCTTTCTGTTTTCTCCCTGGAGTGTTTGTTATGAATAATCTGGAGTTTCTAAAAGGAAAAGTGACACCTGCGTAGCCAAATTTAACCTGGCAATGATAAGGTGCTAGATTTACTAACAATATGGTTATTGTTGTGTACAGTGTTTATTGCACCCCTCACTAGTGGAATGGTTCACTAGGATTTTAAAAGATCCAGCATGGGCATGGTGCCCTGGGACATTGCCTCTGAACCTACAGCCATGTAGGATGTATCCAGTTACAAGCAAGCCCAGAAACATTCTGCCAAATGAAATAAGCTTTATTCATTCAAAATGCTATCTCGTAGCTGAAAATCTGAACTTTTTGAGATTTTGGTTACTTTGAAAAACTATTTTTTTAATTTCTGTAATACTTTTATATTAACACTTTTATACATTGGGGGCGATGCTATAAAACCAGTGGTACCTGGATATTTTAATGAAGCAGGATGATCCACCTGCAAATAGTGTCTCCCAAAGTTCAGTAAAGTGAAGCTATGAAAGAATGATTCTATGAAAACAAGGGTGATCCTTGATAAGCAAAGCATGGACACGGGGTCAGGGGGAACCACAATGACTCCCTTTCTTCCATCATCAAGCTTGCTGGATTTAGCTGCCAAGCAGGCCACCAAGGCCTTCCTAGAAACTTCCTTCTCAGTTCCTTTCTGGACATGGATGTGGACAAGAATGTCATTGGGTGGCATCTCCTGAGAGTCATTGGGCACTTTGAGGGACAAATTAACATCATTGCCATAATGTCATTTTCACAGTGGAAAATACTATCAGTGTTATTTATAGTATTTGGGTAGAAAAACAAAAAGGAGATTTCTGAAACTGTAAGTGATGCCTAGGCACCATGACAGTGATGACTGCACAGTAAGGAAAGGGATGTTTCTCTCAGAAGGCTGGGCAAGCTGAACTTCAGAAAATGAAAGCTGACTTAAAGAGAAACTCAGATAGCTGTCATCTTTTTTTTTTTCTCTTTTGTTGCTGATAAAAAGAAAACTATTTATTAAATCTGGATCAAATTAACATTGCTTCTTCAAAAACAAAAAACAAAAAAAGCACTCAAAAACATTGAGTGCTATGGTCTGAATGTTTGTGTCCCCCCAAAATCAGTATGTTGAAATCCTAACCCCCAAGAGGATGGTATTAGGAGGTGGGGCCTTTGAGAGATGATTAGGTCATGAGGACTCTGCCCTAATGACTGAGGTTAGTGCCCTTTTAAAAGAGGCCTGAGGGAGCTCCTTTATCCCTTTCGAGTGGGAGGACACAGCCAGAAGGCGCCATTTATGGACAGGAAGCAGGCCCTCAATAGATACTGAATCTATGGCAACTTGATCTCCTACTTCCCAGTCTCCAGAAGTATAAGAAATAAATTTCTGCTATTTTAAATCTACCCAGTTTATGGAATTTTGTTACAGTAGCCCAAATGCACAAAGGCACTGAATAAAAATATTTAAAGTATCTCTTTTGAATTTAGGATTATTTTGCTGAGAATAATGTTTTCATAGCCTTCCTCTGTGTATAAAAATGATGTTACTTGAAAGCACCAATTTCTTTTCTTTTGGGCTTCCTTCCAGCACAATTTACTTTTTTGGCCATTTCTAAAGAAATAGAGATTGAATACATATTTCTTGAAATTTCCATAGCATTGTTTATATATTAATATATGAAGAGTTGATTTAGGCCGGGCACGGTGGCTCACGCCTGTAATCCTAGCACTCTGGGAGGCCGAGGTGGGCGGATCGTTTGAGCTCAGGAGTTCGAGACCAGCCTGAGCAAGAGCGAGACCCCATCTCTACTAAAAATAGAAAGAAATTATATGGACAGCTAAAAATATATATAGAAAAAATTAGCCGGGCATGGTGGCACATGCCTGTAGTCCCAGCTACTCGGGAGGCTGAGACAGGAGGATCGCTTGAGCTCAGGAGTTTGAGGTTGCTGTGAGCTAGGCTAACGCCACGGCACTCACTCTAGCCTGGGCAACAGAGTGAGACTCTGTCTCAAAAAAAAAAAAAAAAAAAAGAGTTGATTTATATGCTCTCTAAAATATATTTAGTAGATGGTAAAGAAAACCAAATTTTAAGATATTAGATTCCTCCTCAAACTTAAGATTAAGACATACATTCACTTGACTAACTGAGCTATAGAAATATTTAACTGTTTAAGTGTTACCAAGCATAATTTCATCAATTTCTCTAGAAGTACATTTGGCAAATGACAGGGTAGACCATAGTAAATGTAGATTTAATACTTTAATTCTTGAAAATTTCTTTTTTTTTTTTTTTACCCCAACACTTAATCACAAATATTCTGTAAGATGGTGAAAAAAAAAAAAAAACTTCTCTGGACTAATTCCATATTCCAGGATAATTGCAAAATGTCTGATTCCTTTTGATCCTTGACTATCAGGACAAAAGGATGAGAGCAGTTTTTTTGATACTTTCAGGATGAAGTGTCAAAAAAAAACAAAAGTAACAGAGTCTGTCAGAAACAATTTTCTCTCCTACCTCTATGGACTAGAAAATATGTCTAAATCAGACTTTACACAGAAGGGACACCCTATACTTCTCCAAATATGCCATGTTCTCTCACAACATTCTAATCTTTTCCTTTGCGCATTTAAATCTTCCCTTGTCTAGAGCACAGAGGTCCCTGCTGGTTTTCAGGGCAAACTGTTGGTTGTCCTATCAAACTAGATGGTATTGCCCGGAAGTAGACTGTAAGAAATCTTACCCTTGCAGAGCATATAGCATATACCTCCACTGCGGAAGCTATTCTTTGGGATATGATTGTTTGCATGTTGGTCTTCTCTACTAAACTGTAAGAGCAGTGTTGGCAGGAAATGTCATCAGTGAAGCTTGAGTACTCAAGCTCAACTCAGTAGAGGGCACAGAGCACATACTCAATTATTATTTAATGAAGAAATAAATAGATAAATTTTATCCTCTCCAAGTGTGCTTTGTATCCTTTAATGGGTCACCTCTGTTTAAGACAAAAATCTTTTGGAATTTTATAAAATCTGCTTCATACATTTTGATGGAAAATTGTCCTCTTTGCAAATTTGTATGCCCTAAACTTCTTTCCCATCAAAATGTCAAGTCATGTCCCCTTATCTTTGTAATATAAATTGAATAATCAACCTAAAATATTTAGCCACCTGAAGTACAAAAATATCATTTATGTATATATATAAACAAAGATCAGAGTTTAAAGAAGTTAAGGTCACAGAGCTAAAAAGAGGTAGATTCTCATCCAAGCTATGCCCTTAAGAGTTAAACCAGGTCAAAGGGTACAAAGTTTTAGTTAGATAGTATGCATAAGTTCTGGAGATCTATTGTACAGATTGGTGACTATAGTTAATAATAATGTATTGTAGACTTGAAAATTGTCCTAAATGTTCTCATCACCAAAAAATGATAACTGTAAATTGATGGATATGTTAATTATGTTTGATTTAATAATTTCACAATGTATACATATATAAAATATTCCATTGTATACCATTTAAAAAATTAATAGGACAATAAATAAATAAAATTTAACCAACAAAACAAAAGAGTTAAACATAACAAAGGTCAGGAGAAGTGATGCTCTGTGACTTCAGAGACTAGGTCATCAAAGGGCATGCAGCTTATGCCTTGGTCTCTGGAACACTTATCCTTGGAGCCCTGAGTAGACGTGTAATAATATAACACTACTGGGGCTGTCAAGCTAAGAGGATACCCAATCCACATGGATAGGTGACGTGTAGGTGCTTCAGTAGACAGTCGCAGCTGAGACAACCTTTGAGTCATCTCAAATCATGCACCGCACATGGGAATGAAGAAAGCTACAAACAACTTTCAGCACTCAACCATTCCACTCACCCCCAGCTATTTGAGTCTTTCTAAATGATGTTCTAGACCTTGTAGAGCAGAAACAAGACATTCCCTGTTGTGCTCTGTTCAAAGCCCTGACTTAACTCTGTGAAAGAAATGAAATGGTTGTATTTTTGCCACTTAGTTTGGGGAAATTTGTTAAGTAGTAATAAATAACTAGAATGCCACCCTATTCCAAACTGTCATTACCTCTTACTTGGACTACAGCACTAGCCTTCCTTCTGATCTCCTAAATTCCTGTCTTGATCTGTGTCTTCTCCTTTCTAATCATTCTCCACACAGGAATAACATTTGACTATTTCCCACTAAGATGCTTTTGTAATATTACACCTCACAGTTTATTTTAACGTACAAATATATAACTATGAAAGATAGTATATTAGGTAATATATTAAAAGATTAAAAATTTTAAATATAACAAAACCATTGAGTGATATAGCCATGCAATCAATCAATCAGTCAATATCTTCTTGGACAAAAACCAGAAAAAAACAAAAAACACACAAAGTAGAGTTAAAGCTGTGAGCATTCAGAGGTCTAAGGTCAGTAAGCACGCAAGAGAAATACCAGGAGATGAGATGAGATGAGACAACTAGAAAATAAATAGCAAGATGATAAATTTAAAACCAATAATATTACATATTAAATCACATTAAATGTAAATAGTCTAAATAAGCAATTAGAAGCCAGCACTTTTTGGGCTGGGTGATAAAACAAGACCAAACTAGTTGATGTCTATAAGAAACTCACTTTAGATGTTGAAAAAAATAGATACATTAAAAGTAAACGATGAAGAAAATAAATACCATGAAATGTACACAAATATTTCAGATACAATGAAATCTAAAATTTTTATTAATATTGAAAAGGTAGATTTCAGAATAAGAAATATCAGGAATAAATGGGGACATTTTATGGTAAATATGAGTAGCTAATAGTGCATTTCCAACACACGAAGCAAAAACTATAGAACTGAGAAGAAATGTAGAAAAGTCTGCAATCATAATTAGAGACTTTATACCACCTCTTTCAGTAGTTGATAAAATAAGTAGGCAAAATCAGAAGGATACAGAAGACTTGAATAACACTATCATGAACTTGACACAACAAATTTATAGAATATTTTGACCAAAATAGCATAATAAATAATCTCAAGTACATACTGAACATTCACCAAAATAGAATATATTCTGGGCCATAAGACTAGTTTTAATAAATTTAAGATATTTAAAATAATAAAAAGTATGGTTTATTACTACAATATAATTCAATATGAATCAATAACAAAAAGACATATGAGGAATTCCCAAATATTGAAACATTCTACATAAGGAATAAAAGAATTCCCTTAAAAACTACAAAATTCCATTAAACTACAGAATTGCATTAAAAACTACAAAAAATTATTGATTTTTAAAGACCTCAGACATGGAGATATATACTGTGTTCATGGATCAGGAGATTCAATATTGGCAGTGCATTCATTCCCCACAAATTTATTTATAACATAATCTCAATGAAACACAATCCCATTGGGTTTTTTAGAAATTGACAAGCTGATTCTAAAATATGTACATAGATATGGTAAAAACCTAGAATGAGTAAAACATGATTGAAAAAAGAACCAAGTTGGAAAATTTTTACTAACAGACTTCATGACTTCCTATCAAGCACAGTAATCAAGATAGTGTTACATTGTTGTAAAGTTAGAAAAATAGATCAATGGAATAGAATTCCACAGAATCTCCTTGCACATTTACCATCCTTACAAATTTACTTCCTAGTACTTCTTTTTACAGAATGATTATTATTTTATTTCTAGACTCTCTTTCTCACTGTGCTGTAAGCACTAACCAGGGTCTATTTTGCACACTACTCAATTCCTAGCCTCTAGCATAATGACTGTCATGTAGTTGGTGCTTACTGTATATGGTCCAATGTAATATAAAGGTGGTGAATCTGAAACCATAACTTTATGTAAGATATGTCACATATAATTTTCTTTAAATCAAGTTAGACTCAACCTCAGATCCACACCCATGTGTGGATGGTGAGAAATACAATGTTGATCAACAGTGGTGGTTCATAGGGGGTCAGGGGGATGGTTCTCAGGGAAGGTATCCTCATCAACTCCTGACCATCCCTTGCATTCTTCAGCTGTGGGACCCTCAAATCACTACTTGTAACCCCATTCCATACTCCATGAAGTCTTCTACCTTCTCTGACCCCAACTGACAAGCTAATGTCTTTCTCCCATATTATATTGTAAACCCCATGAAGGCAGAAAGCATTGGAGAATTTGTTCCTAATTATATCCAGAGCTTAAGGCATAATAAGGAGATAACAAATTTTGCAGAATGAACACTTAAATGCACAAATGAATGTGTGAACATGGAAATCTGTGAACATTATACTCAGAGTATGTGACCAAGTTTATCATATACAATAAAGACAAAAAGTAATATTCTCTTCTCTTTCTTTCTTTGTTTCTTCCTTTCTCCCTTTCTTTCCTTTCTTTTTTGATGACGTTTGGAAGACCTTTGCAGTGCTATCTTCTCCCCTGTAGGATAAAATAATTTAATAAAATAATTTCTTAAATGATGAGAAACATTTGCAAAAGACAGGGAGAGTATTTACTTAAAATAACTTTGACACAATCCTTCCCTAAGGCATGAGAGGTGGTTACCTGCTTGAAGTGGCAAGGGATTAAAAAATGTGGGAGGAAAAAACACAAAATAATATCTCAATAAATGATTCTTCTATAGGGAAAAATGAAATGGTCAAAAGAATGAATGAATGTATCCAGGTCACTAAAGCTAATGATTTGCTCATTATTATAGCCAGTTGCTGTCTCAGCCACAATCACATTTACATGACCATTTTTCACATGATCTTTCCAAGGCTTCTCATTGCTCTTAAAGACCAAAAACCTTGACAAGGCACTCAAGGTACTACATGACCTAATCTCTGGCTTTTCCTCTAGCCACACTCACTCTAACTCTAAGGCAGGAGTTCTGAATTTGGGCTATGCATTAGAATCACCTGGGGAACTTTTAAAACAATATCAGAGTCCTGTCTCATCCCATCACGATTAAATCTTTCCCTGAGTTTTTTCAAAGCTCCCCAGGTGCAGCCAAGGTTGGGAACCATTGCTTTAAACTCTCTAGCTGCACTGGCCTTCTCTCCCCTTCAAAGTAGAATGATTCTTCCCAATTTTTGAAACTATTATAGGTCACCAAACTGGCATTCTCTTCTAGATTTCTCCATCATTAATGACTGACCAGTAATCTTCATACCTCTGTCCAACTCCCCTCCTCAGGAAAGTCTTCCCTGGACCCCCAAACCAAGGCAGGCCCTCTGTTCTATGCTCTCATTGCACCCGGTGCATTTCCTTCAGAGACTTATCACGGTTTGTCATTAATTCATCTTGCATGACTTTTAAATTAATGTCTCTCTCCCATATTAGGTTGTAAACCCCATGAAGGCAGAAAGTATTGGGGAATTTGTTCATACTTATACCCAGAGCTTAGGGCATAATACGAAAACAACAAAATCTTGCAGGATGAACACTTACCTGAACAAATGAGTGTATGAACGTGGGAATCTGTGAACATTATACTTGGACTATGTGATCAAGTATATCATACACGATAAAGATAAGAAACAATATCCTCTCCTTTTTCTTTTTTTTTTTTTTGATGAAGTTTGGAAGACCTCAAAAATGCTTTTATATATGCTAATTTGCCAAGCCTAGCTGTCAAGTATTTTCCATTTTTAACATCTATACCAAACAGCATTAGTGAATAGTTTCAGAACTTATGAGAAATATTAAATATTTTAATTTAGTTTTGCTTTCCAACTTGAATGAAGAAAACTTAGTTGTGTGAAAAGAGAAAAAGAAAATCTTATCGTGTCACTGAATGAGGAAACAAATAACTTTCAAACCTTACAAACTACAATATTTGTACCAAGGTGCAAAATTCATCCCCAAGAGCGCCAAAAGCACATCAAAAACAAAATGAGAATATCTTCTTTAGGCATTTTTTAGGATATAGAAACAGATTCTGGATTCTCTAGTATAGCATTTTGATCATTTATTTACTAAAAAAAAAAATCTCAGTTTAGATGTGCTGTGGGTTTTCAGTGGGGTCCTGCTTAATTTGAGGTATTTCTTTTCTTTTAGAATTTTATAGACTTGTCAAAAAATCCTTTGTTTAAAAAAAACTATAGAATTTTGCTTCAATATCTTTTTTCTTCTTTCTTTAAAATGTGTTAGTATTAAAGGCTATAGTTTAGAAACCAAACTCTAAGTATGAAGAATATTTAGTTCTATTTCTCAACAACTTGCAGTTTAAGAAGCTGCCTAGATGATAAAATTATAATTTATAGATTGAGTCATTATTTAGTTCCCAGGGTGTTTTTTTAAACAGCCATATCATTGCCTTCACATGTGACTTTCCTGATTGTAATGGCTGTGATAGTTGTATTAGAATATGTAAGATACTAATTTGGTTTCTTTTAAAGACCATGGCTGATGTCTCTGCTGTATTCTATACCGGTATGTATGTCTGTCACTATTTCATGGTTAAGAGTAAGTGTTACTGACGAAATCCTTAAACAGCTGTTTCCAATGTGCTGCCCTGTGCGTTGTGCTGATTAGTGGCACGTGGCGTGGTGAGGGCCCGGTTCAGAGGAGAGGAAGTCAGAGGCTCTCCCCAAGCTCCCAAATGCTTGCCTCAGTCACAGATGCTGGCTGAAAACATTTCTTAAACTTCTGATGGATTTTTCCCCCCTCAGTTGACCATTGAAATGGTTGGTCTATTTGTATGGATAGAGTTCATTTTAAGCAATAGTTATGAGACAAACACTATTGAATATTTATCTTGTGCCGGACGCCGGAACCCTGGAAAAAAAAAGGTAAATGAATTCAATGTTTTCAGCAATGAAAAATAATTATTTGCATCACTTAATTGGGGGTGGTTGTTGTCAAAGAGTTGATCTTTACCTACATGGCACCTTTTTTATATATATAAGGATATTATGGGGGTATAAACATTTTGGTTACATGTTATGACTTTGCCACACCCAAACCATGATTTGAGACGTGCTCTTTCCCCCCTACAATGCTCACTGCGCCCCTTAGTTGTGAGTTTACCCACTCACACCCTCCCAACTCCCAAAGAATATTACTGCCGTGTGAGCTCCTTAGTGTTGCTCAGTGCCAGTTTGATGGCGAATACATGTGATGCCTATTCTTCCATTCTTGTGATACCTCACTTTGGAAGGTGGGCTCAAGTTCTATCCAGGAAAATGTAAGAGGTGCTAGATCACCATCGTTTTTTGTTTGAGTAGTGTTCCATAGTATACATATACCATATTTCATTAATCCACTCATGGATTGACGGGCACTTGGGTTGTTTCCACATCCTTGTAATAGAGAATTGTGCTGCCGTAAACATTCGGGTGCAGATGTCTTTATTACAAAATGTCTTTTGTTCCTTTGGGTAGATGCCTAATAGTGCTATTGCTGGATCAAATGGTATTTCTATTTTTAGGTCTTTGAGGTATCTCCAAATTCTTTTCCACAGAGGTTGCACTAATTTGCCGTCCCACCAACAGTATAAGAGTGTTCCTGTCTTCCAAGTCCTCGTCAGCATTTGTTGTTTTGGGATTTTTTTTTTTTTTAAATGTGCAAGAAGATTTATTGGTCTCTCTTTTTTTTCTTTTTCTTTTATTTTTTTCTTTTATTTTTTTAATTTTTTTTTTTCAGCTTATCATCATGGGGGTACAAAAGTTCAGGCCACATATACTGCCCATGTCCCACCCATCCTCCTGAGTCAGAACTTCAAGCGTGTCCATTCCCCAGACAGTGCGCATTGCACTCATCATGTAGTTATACCCCCAACCCCTCCCCCCACCCCCATCCCCCCAAGTCAGAACATTCAAGCATGAGGGATTTTTTTGATAAAGGTCGATCTCACTGGGATTAGGTGATATCTCATTGTGGTTTTGATTTGCATTTCTCTAATGATTAGAGATGTTGAGCATTTTTTATATGTTTGCTGGACATTATTCTGTCTTCTTTTGAAAAGTTTCTGTTCATGTCCTTTGCCCATTTATTGATGGGGTTGTTTGATTTTTTTCTTGTTGATTTTTTTTTAAGTTCTAGATAGATTCTTGTTATCAGCCCTTTATTGGATATGTAGAAAACAAATATTTTCTCCCATTTTGTAGGCTATCTATTTGCTCTAATGATAGTTTCCTTGGCTGTGCAAAAGCTTTTTAATTTGATCAGTTCCCATTTATTTATTTTTGTTGCTGCTGTGATTGCTTTGGGGATCTTGTCCATAAATTCTTTGCCTAGGATACATGGCACCTTTTTAATAGAGGAGGATAACATTTGTTGGTCATCTACTGAGTGCCAGATATTTTATATACCTTAACAAATCCAATTCTATGTCTCAAAGCAACCCTCTGGATGAGAATTATATTAGCCTCATTTTGCACATGGGGAATCTGAGGCTCAGAAGGGTTAGGTCACTTGCTCGTGAGTGAGTGGCAGAACTTCACCATGCTTCCTGGGAAAAAGTCCTTGGAAACTAAGAACTCAGAAAGAATGCCAGAAAATGGGTCCAGATATCCTTAGCTGAAGGACTGCTCTATTAAAGGGTGAAAGCAAAATATCACTAATATTAGAGGGAGGGAGTTTTGTAACACCAGCGTATGGGGAGAAATAGATGCTTTTGCAAATGGGAGAGAGGTAAGTTTGAGCATGAGCTCACCCTTCCCAAGTGCCAGACATTAGTAAATTGCTCACCACTTTTCCCTGCAAGCCTGTGAGTTTTAACACAGGCAGTTCTTTTGTATTACAAGCGTGACGCCCATTTTTCTGCTACTCATACAGTCGCTTAACAATGAAACGATGCAAATATTTGTCCCTGGGCACTAGGCACACTGTATTTCAATCTGAGACCCGTGAGTAGTAGCTTATGAGCCACCTCTAATGGTACTGAGCATCCTTCCTCAATCTATATTCACATCAGTTCCATTTTCAAATGAGTCAAATGGGAAGCTGAAGTTAGCCAGTCAGAGCTGAACACCTCTGATTTATGGTCAGAAGTATCTTAATAGGATCATTCATTTTCCTTCGCTCTTTCAGAACATCTGATGTTACAAGTTTCTAGAAATGTGTATCCTTTGGTTCTGCAAAAATATAATCTTTATCTCCAAAAGTGACCTTCAAATGAGCAGGAAATGAAAGCCAGCCGCTCTTTCTCAGTCACCTTGCCTTGCTTTATTGATGTGTCATAATGGAAATCTTGAGAGCCAGAAATCTCAGAATTATTATGATATTTTAATCTTTTTAGGTTAAGTGCAAATGTGAAGGCGTAGGGCAAAAAGCATTAGTTTAGACCTGGCTTTATGAAGTATCTCTTTCTTGCCCTTTTTCTCCTTGTTCAATTGCTTTAGAGAATATGTCTCTTCTGCAAATCCTCAATTTCTGGGCTTTCATGAACTTCATCTTCTACTTCTTATACCTTCATAAGCAACCTGACCATCTAAGAAATTAGTTGCAAAAACTAAGCACCCCACTGTCTCCCCCAACTCCTCCTTCCCCCCTCCCCGTTCCTCACCAGAGCACCTCAGCACTAGGTCCTTCATTTCTACTACATATTTTTAAAATAATTGCACACGAACAAATCTAACTGCACTCTGGTTGTTAGTCTCCATTCTCACAGAAAATGTGTGTGTTTAAACACTTGCTGTGTTCAGTTTGATTCTGCACGTGTCAGGACACAGGGTTTGGAGCCCAGAGCATCCCAGCTTGCTAAGTAGTTTAGGGTTGGCAACGATCTTGCTCAAAAGCTACGAGATTGCTGTTACTCTACTTCTTGAGCATGAATTCCTGATCCCAAACCATCAGTGTATATCTTTTTATGACATGTATCCCTAGAATTGATACTTTAAAATGTTCTTTGGTTGGGATGACCCCTTAGTAATGGATCAGTTGCTTACCTAGGGTAATAATTTATCTTCCCGAGGCAGAAATGATTGCTGACTACTTGATTCTAAGTGCATCTCAAAGGCAATAAAAATTAGGATGAATTAGTGAATTTATAGAGTTGCTCTAGTAAATATAAAAATAACCTTTCTAACATCACGATTTCTGTTTTAGCCACAAGATCACCCCAAAATGATTAGTTTTAACTGTGCACTGAACTTGTCTGGGACTACCAGATTTTTTTTTAAAGTATTACCTCACATGTTCTTTAGGGGAAAAAAAACCTGTGTTGACATTATTTTTAATTGCTAAATTAATAAATTCTCATTGTAAAAAATCAAATAATATGGTAATATACAAGGTAAAAAGACTGCTTTGTACCAATCCCATAGATAACCACTTAAAAGTTTAATTTGTGTCCCTCTAGGTCTTTATAGAAAAGTAGATGTATAGATGTCATATTCAAGTACATTTAATAAATATATAATGAAAGTGCATTTGTATCCTAATATTTATAATATTTCCTCAGCTTTATTGTTTACATCGTTTTTCTGAAGGCTGTAGACTGTGGCAATAACACCTTGGAACTGGGGGGCTGACATCTTGGCTCCGCAATTGGCCCATACTGAATGGATTGAACATCCGACACGTTACATTTTAAGGCCTCAAGGAGATATTTTATGATCAGATTTAACAGACCACATACTCTTGCCTTTAGGGAGGTCATAAAATTCCTAGATTATGGGAGCAGATCTTGTGCTCAAGTATTCAATTCTCTATTTTAAGCTTGATTTTTCTTTTACTGTACTAAGATCTGTCAGTGGTACTTTAGTTAAGTTCCCTCCTGTGGCCAAGACTCCATTCCTACATATTTGTTTTTATAATCATGTGGTGGTTTTTAAGAAGATGGACTTCCCATCTAAGAGAATACAGTGAGGAGCATTATTTTGTTGCTGAAAATATCTAGCTGAGTTAATGAAATTGTTAATATAAACCAATGCAGCCAAAATGTTTCTGGTAGCTCAATAATGATCATAAAATAATTGAGAAGTTCCCGCAGAGTAGAAAAGTATCTCTCCTAACTGATAATAAACTGCAAAGAGGAAAGGAGTCTGGTTCAGGGTCCTTTTCACTGACAAAGAAGGGAAGAAGGTAGGGAGATGGCATCCCCATGACATTAATTTGCTATTGACGTCAAGTCCAAGCAGTGGGGGTAAATTCTAGGTCTCTTGCTTCAGATGAGTTTTACCAACTGAAAGACAAGTCATGCATGAAAGAATGTTGTGAATTTCATTTTCCACCGGTAACCACTTTAGGTTAGATATTCTGTTCCATGAAGTAGGATTTCAAAATCTTTGTTCCTCTCACTATGCAGTTGTCCCACTCCAGCTCCTTTCGGTTAGCTGCTTTCTGTGGTTAGAAACCCTCAGTTCAAAACTGCCACACCACAGTTTTTTTTTATTGTTTCTTTTCCATTTTATTTCTGTTGACTATAATCTCGAGGCATCAGAATCACTTGCTCGCCTCCCTATTGTTAACGTCCACTAGAATCGGTCAAGTTTCGCACTTTCCCATAAATAGGGACATAACAGGAATCCGGACTAGTTTCACTTTCTCTTTTCTCCTCTCTTCAGAATCAGAGTCAATAGTCAGCAGTTTGCACTAACATAAATCTTGTTATTGTTTATACCAACTCACCCTTTCTAATGCTATTAGAACCATGGTGGACATAGACCCCAGAGATTTGCTCATCTTAAAGCCCTAAAACTGCACCACTTTTATGACAACAATAAAACCTTGAGCTGTCACTTTACCCCTATGACTGTGATTCACAGTGATTACTGGCATTTCTTTCATGCTCATTCCCTCCTCTTCCCATCCCCCATTTCATTGTTTGAAAAAAAATATTTGGAACAAATAAAGGACTAATGATTAGCAATTCTTAGTTGAACTATATAAAACTCCGTGGCCTCCTATATAGAAACTGTATTTGCTATAGATGCGTATCTACATACTCCTTCTGGGAACTCGTCCTGTTATTCTGGTGGGCTATAATGCAGCTCTGGAAACAAGAGGGGATAAAGAAAAGCAAGGCCTTCTTCTCCTAACAAGGAGCTGGCTGTGTCCTGCCATGAGCTTGCACAGGCTACGTGACAATTTGACCAGCAGACTTAGATTCAAGGCTTCTTCCAGGTTTTGAGAGTCAGGTAAGATGTTAGCTTCTCTTTCCTTTAGTTTCCTCGCTGGAAAAAGCACATCCATCTCACAGAGCTTTGTTGAGGGTCAGATAAAATAATGAATGTAGAAGCATACCAAGTATCCTAAACTTAATAAGCTTGTTGATTAAAAGAAAAGGGGGAAAAAAGCTTTGGATATTCAAAAGAACTAGAACTCACCTGCTTAGGCATTTAAAAATCACAGATAAATGGTCCAGTGGTCTTTGAATTTAAAGACTGATATTTTAGGGTGTACCTCTACAAAATTGGAACTATTTTATTATTTGTTTTTAATTTTTAGTTTTCACAGTGTTGTAGAGTAAAAGGGTATTGTTATCCTCATTTGTAAAATGGTATAAAAAATTATGTCACTTGCCCCAGGCCTCATATCAAAAGCTTTCTGATTTTGACAGCCTAGATATTTGTCTCCCAGCCTCCAGAGAAGGGAGAGGATTTATGTGGGAAGTTCATCCTGAGAAAGGTTACATGTTCTCTAATGTATGTTCATTTTGCATTAACACTTTGCTCTATCCAAGAATTGTATTAATCTTAAATTTTGTACTGTTGTTTCTTTATTAAAATAAATGTTTTTAAAATTTTCAGTGTAAGAATATAGTGAGAAGCAGGGTTCAAAAGCATAGAAACTTCCTAAGTGCAAATTTAGCCACATATCTTCAGATTGAAGCTTTCTTTTTACATTTTTTTTTTTTTCTTTTTGAGACAGTGTCTCACTATGTTGCCTGGGTAGAATGCAATGGCGTAATCATAGCTCACTGTTCAAACTCCTGGGCTCAAGTGATCCTTTTGTTTCAGCCTTCCAAGTAGCTGGGACTACAGGCACCCACCACATTTGGTTAATTTTTCTTTTTTAGTTTTTGAGGAGAGGAGTCTGACTATGTTGCCCAGCCTGGGCTTGAACTCCTGGCTTCAAGTGATCCTCCCACCTTGGCCTCCCAAAGTGCTAGTGTTACAAGTATAAGCCACTGTGCCTGGCCTTCATTTTCTTTTCTTCTATGCTCTACAAGTACAAAATATGCAAAACATAGTTTTTAAAATGAGGTTTATTTGAACACTGGAATGGTGAAGGTAGTATTAGAACTGGTTCCTTCCATTGAATCATGGAAGAATTGAGAGTTAAAATCTAGTCTTGCCTACCCAAAAGGATTTTTTAATAAAATTGTTAATATTTAAAATATCACTTGAAACAATACTTTGGCTTATTTTTTGACAAGTAAGTTTATATCTGAACAAAATAACAATCTGCAGGATGAATAAGATGAAAAATCTGTAGAGTACCTGTGTTTTAGAATTTCTAGTCATTTTGGTCTCTGAAACTTTTGTGAAAATTACTTAGCCTAAATTCAGTTTCTCAATCAATCTGGCAAATAATTGACCTCAGAAGAATAATCCTAGAAGCTTCCAATTTATGAGTGTGTTAGTTCCAAGAGTTAGTATATAAGTCAATTGTTTGTTTTGGCCATTAAAAAAGCTATTTGTAAGCTAAATAACCTAAAAAAATTAAGTTTGAGTTGAGAAATGAACTTTAATCTCATTTTGGATAGAAAAATTATATCATTTAGTATCTTTTAGAAACTTCTTTGTGTTTAAATAAAGGAAAACATATTCGCAATTTAACTTAGATGCTATGAAGATTTACTTTCAGCAGATGGTTCCTAAAAGAGGATGAATTAAAATTTACTGGTCTCCAAATGGATATGCAAAGTTAAACATTGTTTTATATAACCTTTTAGTCAAAATGTAAAACTTTAAGAATTAGCCCAAATATCTGAGTGGAAATAAAACTTTACACTCCATCTCAACACCCTCTTTATCAAGGACCATGGATATGATATCCTAAACGAAAGAGGAAATTGATTCCTATGGCAATAATAGCAGAATAAGTGAATCCTATTGTTAGATGATTACCCTATGCTAGATTTGGAATATATGCCATTATATTTATATTATCTTCCCTTTTAGCCTGCCAGCATGCACAAGCTGGGTTCTTCTCATCTCTGGGAGGACTTCCTAGGGGCTGGGGGAGGTGAGGCACATGGCCACATAGGAAGTAGTCTTATCCCAACGTTCGGATCTTTGTGTTTCAGAGTATTAACCAGATTACAGGTCATAATCTGTAAAAGCTCCCCTGCTAGTGCCCTGCTTGACTTCTTTCCAGATGAAATCTCTTCAAACAAATCCTGGATCACAATGATACTCTGTTTTGTGTCTGGAGCCAAATAGGAAAAAAATGTGCATATAGAAAGACAAGTATCCGCCAAGGGTAAAGAGCTAGATTGATGAGGTTCTGCGTTTATCACCTCTGGAAAAAAAATTGTTCCTGTAAAAGAAGCCAATTGCAACATTTAGGATGAAGTAATTCATCTAGTGATTCTTCTTCCATTTGAACTTTTCATTTCCTTGTGCTTTTTTTATGGATGCCCAGTTTGAATGTGTCTAGATAAGGACATGACTTATTTATTGGCACTAAGAGCTTTTTATAAATTTAATATGATTATGGATTTTTAATAATCCCTCTAATTATTTCTATACATGAGTTACCACTTTTTTTAACAGCCAAATTTCATTTGCTTTATGACAGCAAATGAGTGAATAAGAAAATTAGGGTTTAAATAAAAAGTTATCCCACTTGGCAGCCCAAACCTCTAGCTTATAAAACACTACTGATGGGGGCACCCCATTACTTTTAAGGGGTTCATGAAATAGACAGAATTCAACTGTTCTTATTCGTTCTCTCAGCATGCAGACAGGATATTTATGGGAAAGCACTCTCAAAAAAAAAAAAGTTTCTATTTTATTTGGAAAGGTCTGGGGTAAAGCTGTTGTAATCAAACTTGCTTGCTAAATGCCCTCAATTTTTCAGAAGAAATTTTCCCTATCTTTTACAAAGCCATTTTTTTCCCCTCAGAGAATAACTTTCTAACTCAGTGGATGTTTACTAGCATTCTTTAGGTTTTCACTTATAAGTAGCTTGGAACTTGTTTCTAGATCATATAATTTGTTGACATCTTTAGGATAATTCCAAGGGGACTAGCTTACAAGAGGTCATTGGTCTCTAGTTCTTTAGACCAGAAGGTGTCCTCATGCTTCTCAGTATATCTCTTAGCCGCACACCACGCATGCCCGCCCTGGGATGCCACTCCATGTGTTACTCTCATCTATGGCAGCCCTTCCTCGTCCATACCTCCTACGTGCTGAGTTCCCATAGTGAGCAAATTCCAAGCAAATCCTGCATCACAGGATTTGTTTACCTTCAGGTAGAGCTTTGAGCCTTCTCTAGCTGTGATCACTGTGGCACTGAAGCCAACAAGCAACACAAGACAGGGCAGAAGCTGCCACCCTAGGATGTTGCCCCTCTTGCCCTTGGTGCTTCCTCGGCTGGGCCCTGCCTGTATCCGCATGCCCAGTTTCCCCAGACTACAGCCCACGCCCCCCTAGAGCTGTGCTCTGTGGCCTACTTCTGTTCTGACAAAATCTGTCCCCACTCCATCTAAACTTTACTTTTTAATAGTAGTTTTAATGAGATATAATTTATATACAATAACAACTCATTGGAGGTGTACAGTTTGATACATTTTGGTAATTGTATGCAGCCATGTAACCTCCTCAACAATCAAGATATTCCATCACCCTAAAAAGTTCCCTTGCAGCTCTTTGTAGTGGATGCCTCCCCTGACCCCAGCTCCAAGTAACCTCTGATCTGCTCTCTCTCATTGTAGTTTTGCCTTTGCTAAAACTTTATACAGGACTCCTACAGTATCTACTCTATTGTGTTTGAATTATTTCACTTAGCCTAATGTTTTTGACATTCTTTAGTATAGTTAAGTGTATTAATATTTCTTTCTCTTTTTTTTTTTTTGGCTTAGTGTATACCACAATACATTTATCTATTGACCAGTTGACAGATTTCATGTTGATTTTGCTCCACATATTCCATCTCTTCTGAAAACAGTTTAGAAGTGAATTCCTTGAATTTCAAGATGTCTGGTCCTAAAACTTAGTTAACTGAATACATCTGTATTTAAATGTAATAGAAAAGGTCCAAAGAAGCAGAGGGATCCATAGGATCCCCACAAATGAGGGATATTTTACTGTACCGATGCTCTTTGGGAAATGAGGAATTATTCACATGTGGGAAATTAATGTCATATTGGAAAAGTGTAAAGTTCATTCAACATCCGAAAGAACAAAAGCACAGCATAGTCATATGTCTTCACTATGGTCTGCCTTGATTCTGGCACCATTTAAAGGGAAATTTAATTTTTCCCTCCTTCCTCATCCACCAGTGTTCCTGAGCTGTGTACCTAGTAGAAGCCTGTTTCTTCTAATGGCCACTTAGATGATAGCTAAAATGTGGTAAGGAACTTGTGCAGTTATTTAAACACGTAAGTTCCATTACAGTTCCTTCACAACATACGCCCTTAACTATTTACTTTATTTCCTATCTATCTCCATGCTGACATTTAAAAATCTGATGATCAATTATTTGAAAAGAATTGCTGTTTGACTGAACTCACAGGTCAATTTGATAAAAACTGTTTAATTCAAGTTGAGATGAAGTCATGACTTCAGTAGTGGTTTTCAAAATTTAACATGCATAAAATCACTAGAGGTAGCTTGTCAAACGTGAGGTTCCTGAGCCTCACCTTTGTTGATTCTGATTAAGAAATTTGGGTTACAGCCTTAAGTATCTGCATTTTGTAAGCACCCTAGGTAATTCTGGAGCAAGTGGTATGTAGTTCTCACCTAGAGAAGCTCTGGAATGTAAGAGATCTGATACAAAGGCAGGCAAACTGTATACATTAGTAAGGACTCTTTCAGTTGTGAGTTGCAGGAATCCAAATCAAGCTGGTTTAAACAAAACAGATGTATATTAACTAGAAAGTATGGGGGTAGAACTGGCTTCAGTAAAATATGACCATCTCCTAGCTTTAAAAAGATGTCATCAGGTCTTGATTTCTCTCTCTATCTTTTGGATTTGTTTCCCTCTGGTTGCTTCCTTCAGGAAGACACTTTCTAAGACGTGGCAGGAAGGCCACTAATAGTTCTATGTTTATATACCATCTTCTTAGAACTTCACTGGAAAAACAAAAGTCCCATGACTGAGTCTCACTGGACTGAGCTGTATCACATTCCAATGCCAGAGACAGTTTCTATGGGCAGAATGCTCTGAATGGCCAGGCCAGAGTCAGATGCCTCCTCCCCCAACCCTCAAGTGAGTGAGTGTGTGAGAGTGTGTGGAAGCCTTTGTTGGTGTGCTTTGGGAGGTGTCGGGCATGGACAGCTCCAGCTGAAGCCCAGGAGTTGACTATGGAATAGGAGTGATTCCACCTTTCCAACAAAAAAGTCAGTATGTTGGTTATAGAAACAGCCCAAGTCTACAACCCTTATACATCACATAAATAGATGTCAGTAAGACACTATTTTCCTCCAACTAGCTGTACATGTGGACAACCTTTGATTTCAACCTCCTAGTGACAGCACTAAACTAACTTGTTTTATATGGAGCTTAGTAAGTATCTGCTAATACATGCTTAATAAATATATTTTAATCTTGATTATTAGCATTGCTATGACCAAGTAGCTTTTGGAGAGCTTAGCTGTTCAACAAAGAAGGGAGGGTGCCTAACAAAACTGTTTCTGTGGATTAGATCTGTTGGATGTTTAGGATTACGTTTTGTTGAATTGTGTTTTGAAATCCAAAAAAAAACTGATACCACTAACTATGATGAAGGGGTGAAAAATTATATTTAAGAAAAATGTGTCTGCTAAAACCTTATCAGTGAGAGGTAAAGTAGACTAAATTAAAAACAAATAGCAGAAATAATTGAAAGAACCTGGATAAAGAAGATGAATTCTAGAAGCTGTGTGTGTACTGAAGCCATGACTGTGGAAGCGAGATGACTGCAGTGTGCATAAATGTGGGCAGGTCAGAGAAGGAGGGTAATGGAATTGCAGCGTCAAAACTTTCCTGTCCACTAGAAAGACCAGACCTAGTATTACAAAAGACCTACAAATATAAACCAGTTTTGTCAGTAATTTTACACCGTGGAATAATTTCCTAAAGGGTCATTTATGAAGAAGTTTGAGGCTAGGGTGAGCAGTACATGAGGGCAAAAACCAAAATAGTGATAAGGAAGAGCAGCAGGAAGTGGGGAGCCAATGACCTGAAAGGTCTCTTTTGATCTCAGTTTTTTTGCGGTTCAAACTAAATGTGTCTCCTTTGTAAATCCTTTCTAAGCAATAACAATTCCAGGTTCGGTCAGATGTTAAACACGTAGGGCCCATCGCCCAGGCCTGCGGTCCTACACGGGCTTAGGAGGACCAGTGTGTGCGTGTGGCTCGTGACTCTGCAGGATCAGGAAGTGACAACAGGCATCTTTTATCTGTTATAACTAACTCATAATAAACTCTTATAACCTAAAAATTTAAACCAAAATGCCTAAAAATGACAAACTTCATCTCAGAATAAATAGGACTCAGAATAATTTATAATTTATTAGTTCGAATTTCAAAAGTTCAAGAAAGATGGCAAAATTTGGTGGTGAGATTATAAAAAAAAATTCCTCAGAAATCTAACATTATGCCAGAATTGTGTGCTTATAAAAAATATACATGTATATTTTTTACAATTACATAATTATATATAAATGTATATTTTAACAAATTCCTCCAGTGGATACCATATGGTGTTATTTTGTATAATTATGTTTTGTTCCTTGATACTTTCTCATAGATGAATTGACCACATATCCTACTTAGAGAAAAGCAAGTTCAATGAAACTGTAGTAAGTTAGACACCAAGAAAAAGACAAAAGATGTGAATGTGACTTGAAATGATGTTAAGGGCTAGATGCAGGATGACATCAGCATGTTGGCAAGAAATGGAGAGATGCAGCAAGGCTAGACTGTCTGATGTTCCGCTCAGGGTGGAACAAACGAAGATGAAGGCAAATACAAAGCTATAGCAATAAATCCCACTGTCTAAAACGTGCCCCTCATGGTTATGAGTGTGTTTATTTTCTGATATAAAGGAACCTATTTAATATATATGTTTCATAGTTAACTTTTCTCTTTTCCCCCCCCTGTTTTCCTCTCTATCAGCCCTGCTCTTGCCCTGACCTCCCACCCATTCCAGGAGGATTCTTTAGAAACTTGTGCTGTTTAAAAACTTCCCCTCTGTCTTTCAGGGCTCCTTCTTCCTCTGCTTAACCGAAACTTGGCTTTTCCTTGACCATGGATCCTTCTTTATTAATCACTCAGTGGCTTCCACTTACAGATAAGGGTCTTTGGCTCCTCTGAGAAAAGCAAGTCTACAACAGGGCTTGCATTCCGTTCTGGTGGTATATTTTAAGAGGTGATTCCAGAGAACAGGGTGGGGCACTTGGTAGAGTGGCTCAGGAAGGAGGGAAAGCCAATGCAAAGATGTGTTATCAAAATGACCACTGTGATGGACAACTGGGGAACAACCCCTCTGGGACGCTCTGAGGAACCTCACAGAAAGCATCTCAGGACTGTCTGCCCAAGGATGGCAGGGGGAACATTTCCCCACCAGCTAAGCGTTGGTCAAGGGTTGTTCCAATCAGCGTTAACCCCTTGCTTTTAGATTGCACATAAGTGAGTGCCACATCACATTGTCAGGAAAGTTCTGGGGCAGAAGACAAGAGCTGAGGGGTGTAGTTGAGCTAAGATCCTATCAAGCTACGTTTATGTGAAGCTGGTTGCTTCTGCACATAACCAAGTAAGCAGTGGCCCAGGAGGATATGAAGACAGGCACAGGAAGTGTTCTATACCTGGGGCAACCAATCCCTTCAGCACTGCTGCATCCAGTGCTTTGTTCTCCTGACTTTACCCATCAATAATCCTCTCCCGGAGTCCATGACATCTCCCTAAACTACTCTCTCCCTGTACTTGGTGATGACCATGTAACTCCCTGGCCTCACGACACATCTTCTCAGTCGTTAATCAAGGTCAGTTACCCCCAGCATAGCCATGCCTGTGGTAACATGCTCAGCCAGGGCTTCTACACTTGTAAATCTTGAACACATGAATTTATTATGATTGTTATTATTACAACATACACCCTATCCCCCTCCTCATCCCTCTGCTGTTCTCCTTGTCCTGCTGCACCCTCGAGGGCTTCCCTTCTTCCCAGTCCATGTTCTAGTAGCTCTGATTTGATTTGCTTCTGTACCTAGGCTTGACTTCTTGAAATGAAAAATGACGTCAATAATATATGAGACATCGTCTTAAAAGCCTATGCCCCTTTCTCCTGCGGTCTCCTACTTCTTGTTTCTATATCCTTGGTTATTCTCAAAACTGTGATACCAGACTCAGCTACAAATTCACATTCATCCCTGCCTAAATAGAAACCTTATTCTGTTTATGTTTTTGAATCCCTAGATTGCTGCATTTCTTGCTTGTCTTTTCTGCGTTCCCCATACTCCCACCCCTAATCTTATGTACTCATTCTCAGAAGGTGCCCTTGCTTCCTACTTGACTGAAAAAAAAAATAGACATTACAGCATAAGCCCCCTCAACTTCTCGTATTTTCACCTCAAAATCTGTAGCCTTATCCTCTTTGCTTCCATCTCTGAGGAAAAATGAGCCCATGTCCCTGTGGGGCTAATTCTTTAAAGATATGATGTCAAATGAAATGCAACAGGCTCTAATCTGGGATCATTCTTCACCTACCTCTGTCAGCACAGCAGCATGCTCACGGTCCCCTCCACTTTAATGGCATTTCTCCTTGATCTGTGATTGTCCTGCCGCACCAATCCCTGGCCAACCGCAATGCATTCGAATTTGAAACCAATCGAGTTTTCCTTTCTGTCCCCTCCTGGAGGAGCCCTCCTCATGCTCCGCCTGAATCAGAGCTCTCGCCTCCTTGCTTGTTTTCAGGATGCTGCCACACCCCTTACCTCAGACCATCCCCTTTGTCAGTAACTGAAGGATCCAACCTTGGGTAGCATCAGGACCTCCATGTTCCAGCTTCTGCCCATACATGCCTTGTGCACGTCTCCCTAACGTGGGAGGAGTAGGTTTCTTAGCACCTGCTGTATCTATGACTTGGAGTATCTGCATTCTACTAATTCTCCACAAATTACATCAGTTTGTATTCATCCTTCTCTTCTCCTAACATCTATCATATGTGTAGTCTGAAGGATACTTGACTCTATGCTATTTTTAAATTATTTCTTATATTTGTGACTTGTCCTTAATGACAAAGTCTGCTCCTCAGGAGCAGAAACTTTGTTTTACACATCTTTTGTACTCCCAACACTGGCAGCAACTTATTAAGCACTTATTATAAGTATTCTTTGACTTCATTTCAATGAGTCAGAACTGTTTGTTTGAAAGAGAAACCTATATGTGTGCATCCAAATCTCAAATATCAATAGTATCAATGAGTACTTTGGAATTCATAATTGGAATGAATTAGCATAATTAGGATCATCTTCTTGCTGTTCTCTGAATGTTGGTTGTGAATGATCTAGCTTCGTGGGAATCTTGGACCGTGGGAATCATCCCTAAATTTACAGTTCTACTAAGCTCAGTGCCAAATGTACATCTATGCTTTGCAGATGATAAAATATCACAAATATAATCTGTGTCTACACATGGTAAGTACTCAAACTATGACAATATAAATATCAGAGAAAATAAAGATTTGACTTTTTAAAAAGTTTTTACAGAGCTGTTTGTCAGCAATAATTTTGAAATTTGAAATATTTGTTTGGAATTTATATAAATCAGAGCTAAAACATAAGAAGAATTTAACTCACAGGTTTTATGTTTATGGATGTTTAGGACTCATTAGAGTAAAAGTAATTTAAGCAAACAACACTGAAAATCTCTTTTTTCTTTTAAAAGAAACTTGATAAATACTGATCTAGCTTAACTTCCAGCCCCATGCAAGAATCTTCTCTGTCACATCCATGTCATGCTCTTCAACAATGCTGCCTTCATGACAGGAAGCTCGACTCCTCCTAGGCAGCCTGCCGCATTTGGAGGCAGATTTCATCATCACTTTATTTTACAGGAGTCACACAAATGCAAACACCCAGGGGCCAGGCAAGCAGAGAAGTGAAGAAAGCAGGCCAGGTGTATATAGCAGGAAGTGGCGGGGCCGGTAACTGCAGGCCGTGCCCCATGAGACAGGTGCTGCTGTTCCCCAGCTGACTGCTGCCTTGCAAGTGAGGAGCCAGTGTTGCTGGATCTTCCTGTGACTTCAGAGAAGCTGAAAATCCAGACATTTATGTGAAATCATGACTTCTCAATGTGAGCAGCTAATTCAAAGTGTTAAACAAAACACTATGGAGGAAGCTGGTAGATGAAACATATCTATAAACCAAATCTGGCTTGCAGCCCTTCATATTATTATTATTATTTTATTTATTTTTTTTGAGACAGAGTCTTGCCCTAGCTAGAGTGCAGTAGTGTCATCAGAGCTCACTGCCACCTCAAACTCCTGGGCTAGAAGGACCCTTCTGCCTCGGCCTCCCAGAGTGCTAGGATTGCAGGCATGAACCACCATGCCTGGATTTTTTTAAACTGTTGATTTAAATCCTGTCTTACAACTTCATCTCTGGAAAAAATGTATTAAACTTATACTCTTTTACTTAATAAGTAAAAATTAAATGTTTGAGGCTAACTATTGTTCTCCATACTTATCCCAGTTTTTTCTAAATTCCTTGAGTCTTTTGAAGCCTAGATACAGTTAGGTTAAAAAATCAATGACACATATCAATATTGAGAAAGTCATGATTTAGGGGGTTCCTTAATGCAGAAGATCAATTTCTGTCACGACAGTTTTGCTTAGTTTTGGTCCACTATTAAAATTTTCATTTGGAAGTGATACCAAGAGTCCTCTAGGCCTCCCAATTTTATGTCATAAGCAAATTGAACAAGTACAGCTTCTATGTCCCCATTTAGAAAATGGACTAAAACTAAGCAGAGCTCTCCTAAACTGGCATAACTGTTTTATGGTAGGGCCACTAGTCCCGTCATCCTAGCCCCTAACCAGTTGGCATCTACCAATCAGTGATCTTTAAATCTTTGGAAAAAATTATTCAATCAGCTTAAATTATTGTATTGACATCCAACCTATATTTCTCTTTCTTGATAAGAAGATATCAAGGCCAAGTTTGTCAAATAGCCTCTTAAAAATACATTGTTGAAACTATTTTCCTCATTTACCAATTTAATTTTGTTTAAAAAGGAGCTGAGCTCAGTACCACTGTGTCGTGCAACTCAGGGGGCCTCGTTCATATTGTCTTTTGTTCAAAAGGCAACCGCTAAGCATAACTCACATTCATGGAATATATTGTGGCTGGTGCCCCTGGAGTTATATAGCCCTGCAGCCCTGAATGAGGCTAATTTGGCAATAATATCCTTGAAGCATCTCTGCATCTCTTCCAGCTCCTGGTGGCTATGTTCACAGGTAAGGCTTCCACACAAAACACAAAATCCCTAACAATTTGCTAGCATCAAATGTCAAGATATACCTCAGATTATTTCCTTTGATAAATATTTTGGTAACATTTGAACTTATATAAGACATTTTAATTTGGTTATAAAATCAATTTTTAATCTTAGTAAATGCTATGTAACCCCAGAGAAAATCTAAATATTAGTGGCATTTCATATGTATTAATATTATTCACTTATACTTAATAAACATATCGATTATAGTCAAGATGATCTTTTAGAGCAAGCGTTGGTGAATACTTTTGTAAAGAGCCAGATAGTAAATATTTTAGGCTTTCAGGCCTCATGTGGTCTTTATCACATATTCTTTTTTACTTTTTCCTAGCAATTACAAGTATTTTAATTGCTGGTAGTTTTACAAGTAATAAGTCCTGTCTCATTGTTTTATTGTGTTATTTTCTCTTTATTTTTGGCACTATGGACATATACTGTTCTAAGTAGTTTTTAGGCATCAACCCATTAAATCCTCACAATAACCAAGGAAATAGGTAACTACTATTGTCTCTATATTTCAGGTTGGGAAACTGAAGCATAGTTGGCAGGTGGGGGTGGGTGGGGGGTGGTAAGTAACTTGCCCAAGTTTACATGATGATTGTGCTCTTACAAAGAATTTTTTAAAATTGGATCTTACATATATTAGAGGTTGCCAGTAAGTGCAAAATGGATACAGAGAATTGTTATTTATTTCTATAGAAGGTGAAGTGGCCTCTGCCTTTGGCATTTTTTTTCTTTATACCACAGAATACAACTGCAGAGGCGTGTTTTCACTATATTTTGGAATGATAAACTGATATGAAAATATTTTAAATAGCATGCCAAAAATGTCTTCACTGTGCACAAAATGGACAATGTCCAAATGTTAGTTTAAATTTCATATTATCTACCAATCTTCCCAGAAGAATGTGAAAGATGTTATTGTTTAAGTCACGTAGTTCTTCTGAATAATCTTTTTTTTGTAAACAGTTGGCAATCCCAACTCTGGATTTTTCCATTTAGTATTCAAGGGAAGTTCATTTTTAAGATCATTTTTAATCAGCATATCTGCCACCTTCTTGTTTAACCTTTGTTTTGCTATTACTTTCTGGTGCTGGTGGTTATTTGACTTGAAACTTTAAACTGCTATTCACTGTCTTCTCTAACGCTGCAATTTCCTATTTACTCAGACTTCCATTTCCTACACATTTTCTCTAACACTGAAAATTAGCAGTTGTTTTTCTAAAAGTCGTAATTTTTACATTAACCTTTTTTTTTCGTCTTTTAATTAGTGTTTTTCTGTCAGATAATTGTAGGGGGCTGGTGATGAGTGTTCTTAATATTTATTTTGGGAATCTCACTTCAGTGATGCTGTTGTGAAATAAAAAATTGGAAAAAAATGCTCCTTGAGGACTTTGCCAGGGGGTGAATAAAGAGAAAGGGGTAAGGGGAGAAGCAGGGATGACGCCGGAATGTTCTCACCAAGGCAGAAGTCAAAGGCCAGCTAGAAACATGTGACCAAACGTATCCTTCAAATTTAAATGTAAAGCCACGTCCAGGTATCTATAATTCCAAGTTGCTAAAAATGCCCCCCAGACCAGTCCACTGGCCACTGCACTTGAGGACAGCTCAGTAACAGAAGCTTTCCTTCAACGCGTGTAGCGTATGATACGTATTCAAGAGGAAAACCCACGGCTAAGAGGAAGTGACCATATTAAAACTCCTTCTAAGCAAACAAGTAAGCATTCACATTTCTTGTCTTTCTTGTGTTAGTTTTCCTCTCAGTGGGCAACTGCCTCTGTTACCATTAATTATCCACTGTTTTGGGGACAATTATAGTTAAATTATTTATCTCCTGCAAGAAACTTAAAATGATGCCTTTGAGGGAGGGTTCCTTTTACCTAGAGATGGTTTTTAAATATAAAGAAATGTAAGGAGATAAATCATGTGGGATTTCAAACCTAGAATCCTTTTTTATTTCCATTGGGACAAAGAATATGGGCTAGAGAATTAGAAGACTTAGGTACTATCATATTCAATTCATAAATCTTGATTCATTTAACACATTTTAAGCGTTCTTTCAAGCTTGACAATAGTTTACAATCTTAGTTCTTTAATTTTACACAAGCTAAAGTTGAAATAAAACATATTAAATATCTCAGAAAAATTCAATTAAAAACCTGGAATTTTTTTTATATATCATCACAAATATTCAGTATTTGAAACAAAATTTTCAACTTTTCCCCCCTTGTTTCTATGGCTTTAAACCTCTGACAATGTTAAATTTAAAAATTATCTAATTTTAAGTATTGGCTTTTCTGCCTCAATATTTTAGTTTATAAGACAGTGTGTTATTTTTAGCATGGTAGTCTAATCAATAGGACATACTTATACCAGGTTACAATAATTAGAGAGCATCATTTACAGTAGAATCAACATTAATTTTCTATAATGTAATAAATTATGAGAATAGAATACAGTGTACAAGGAGATCAGAGCATGGAGTGTATTTATATGGGGCATTCAAATCAACTCTTTTTAAAAAGAGTTGCCAATTAATTCAAGAATCTAGTTGATTATGGTCTTTATGTTTTTATGTTCGAGGACAAATTTTTCATAGCCCCTCAGCTGGTATTTACTAAGCAAGTTCCACATGCAAGACCCTGAGCAGGTGTTTGCAAATAGTTCTCTGGAAACACTGTATGGTGTCCCAGTTCAGCACTTGTCCACTAGCAAACATCGCCAATCACAACCAGTGAAAAACCTGGATACTTTTTCAAATTACCACAAACCATTTATTGTACAGAAAGAGCTCACCTAATCCAAATGGTAGATGGATGCTTAGAAGGTAAGTACATAGGTACATCTAGAAATATTTACTCATAGAGAATGCTAATCATTTGTTAGACACTGGGAAGATTTTTAAACATTTTAATTGAAGTATCATGTACATGCAAAAAGCAGTAGGTGTAGGACTCCATAAATGTTTACAAGCTATGCTTGTATAATCAGCACCCAAATCAATAAACAGAATATTACCAGCACTCCCGAAGCTGCTCATTCTTCTACCACTTCCTATCTTCTAACAACATAGAGTAATTTTGCCTGTTTTGAAACTATATAAATTGAAACATTCTGTATATATTATTTTGTATGTGGCTTCTTTTACCAAATGGTTTTGTTGGTGAGATTTCACCATATTGTACGTAGTTGTTTCCTTTTTTCTCATTCTATCATGAATATACTTTGATTCATTAATCCATTCTGTCCATGGGTTTTAGGGAAATTTTATTTGGGGCTCATGTAAATAGTGTAGCCATGAACATTCTTGTGCATGACTTTTGGTTCACAGATACATATAAGATAAAATTCAAATTCCATGACCTGGCATTCAAGGTCTTTAAAATAAGACTCCTGCCTACCTTGCAAATCTGAGTTTAATTTCCTGCTGCTCATTTTGTTTTGTTGCTTCCCCTCCATGGCCCACCACAAGCCCTGTTTGCTTTCCAGTCACACTCCATTCCCTACGTGAGACATGCATGCTCCCATTCACCTGCTAGAAGCTGCTGACCTAGAATGCTCTTCTGTTCTACACCTGTTAGATTCCTCCTGGTTTCCTCCTCCCTTCCATTAGCCCAAGTTAGGTTTACCTTCTCCTCTGTTTTCACATCCATCATCACAAAGTTCTGCTGCCACATGTCTCACATGGTACCTTAGCTGTTTGCTTCTGTGTCTAGCTCTCAGGCTTCTTCAAGCTCCTCAAGGGTCAGGGATTGGGTCTTTTCATCTCCATATCCTCTGTGTTGACCATGAATGCTCAGTGAATATTTCTTTTTTTAATTTCTTCTTTTTATTTCAAAATATTACAGGGATTCAAATATTTTTGGTTACATGGATCATTTTTATAATACTTGAGTCATGTTTACAAGTTTACCCATCCCTAGATAGTGTTCATTGTACCCATTAGGTCAATTTTCACCCGTCCCCTCCTTGCCCCCCGACTTGATTTCCATTAAGTTTTACTTCCCTCTATGCAAATGTGTGCTCATCAGTTAGTTTCAGTTTAATAGTGAGTACATGTGGTGTTTGTTTGACCATTCTTTAGATACCTTACTTAGGATAATGGTCTCCAGTTCCATCCAAATTGTTGCAAAAGGCATTAGGTCATCCTTCTTCATGGCTGAGTAGTATTCATGGTACACTATACCACATTGTGTTAATCCACTCGTGAATTGACGGGCACTTGGGTTGATTCCACATCTTTGCAATTATGAATTGTGCTGCAATAAACATTCAAGTTCAGGTGTCTTTTTGATGAAATGACTTCTGTACCTTTGGGTAAATACCCAGTGGTAGGATTGTTGAATCAAATGGTGAATCAAATGCTGAATCAAATCTCCATACTGTTTTCCATAGAGGTTGTACTAATTTGTAGTCCCATCAACAAAGTGGAAGCATTCCTTTCTCTCTGCATCCATGCCACCATCTATTATTTTTGGACTTTTTAATAAAAGCCATTCTAACAGGGGTACCGTGATATCTCTGTGGTTTTGATTTGAATTTCCTGATGATTAGTGATGTTGAGCATTTTTTCATATGTTTATTGGCCATTTGTCTATCTTCTTTTGAAAAGCTTCTGTTCATGTCTTTTGCCCACTTTTTGATGGGATTGTTTGATTTTGTCTTGCTGATTTGAGTTCTTTGTAGATTCTGGTTTTTAGCCCTTTATCAGATGTATAACTTTTAAATATTTTCTCCCAAGTGAATATTTCTTGAATATATAAAAGAATTTATTGAATCTGAGGAGGCAAAAACAGGCCTTTCTTAGTAGTGAAATATAAAGATGCTATTTTCCTTATTTCTTATTAATATGCTCAAGTTTTGTTTCTTTGCTTTTCTTATCAATATTTTCTAAACTAGGTGTTTGTAATGATAGCACTTTTTTGGATACACTTTAAGTGCCATCTATTTGCAGTTATGATGTCCTGAAGGTGAAGATTTGCCTAGGATGCCTTGAGAATGAATAATAGGCTTTGAATTGAAGATTACAGAGAAATTTCCTGAAATTATATTTATCTTAAACAGTGGAAGCCCAGAGAGCCAAATGGAGTGCATAGAAAGAAGTGCACCACCTTCATTGCCACTCTTCCATTTCGGTCTCCTCCCACTATTTCCATTTTGCAGTGTGTAAAACTGATGCACTAAGCTAATTATGTGAGAGTGAGCAGGTGATTGATCATGATGTTGCTTTTAGAAAAATCTGGAAAATACCCCCAAAAGACTAACATATGAAAAAATCCACATACATTTTAAAATTGAAACTAATCTTAAAAATATAACATCTAGGTAAAACCAATGAAAACTTACAAATAAATCTCTAAAATATAAATCCCCCAATGACTCATAAGCCCTTTTCTGTACTGATAGAACATTAAAAAGTTATAAAGGAATCAGTTACTCAAAAAGGTATAAATTCTTCTCCTTTTCCTTAAGGTATTATATGTGGACACAGTCATCACTCAAAAATTAAGGTTTTAATTTAACTAACCTTTAAAATCCAGGAAGGCTGATTTTTTAAAAAATGCTGCCATAAGATTACATTATAAAAACAATAGTGGCACTGTCAAGATAGAAAAGTCTCCCTGAAGTTCTTTGTAATAATTAAGCAAATAACAATGCAATAGAAAAAGTTAATCTTAATTTTCCAAAATGTTTTTACTCTTACAACATTTCGGATTTTCCAAATAAATTCTAAAGAATAGAAATGTGCTGAACAAAGGGAAGGAACATTTTCAGGCAAGTTGCAAAAAGAAAAATTAATAAGGATTAAACATTTTTCACACTTTGTTCAAAAGTGGATATTTTGATTCTGTTCTTACTTAACTAATGCTAAATTACAGTACATAGCCCACATTAGTAACTATTCTTCAATAGCCACATTATCCAGGATTACTGGCATTAAATACTCAATTAGCATTAGCTGGCAGCTATTGTTTATAAATTTTTCTTTTCCAGTTTCTGTGAGTTCTGTGAATTTAAAAATTGTGTTATCTCCCTCATTGTCTCAAGGGACATAAGGTATTACAGTGAAGATAACTGTGGCCTAGAAACCTGCAAGTGTGATTTACTACCAAGTGGCTTTGTTACCTTAGACGAGTCACTCGAGTCACTCGGCCTTCACTGACTCCCTTTTAAAGGGACTGGACTGGCACCGGAGGCTGTGTAAGGTCTTTTCTGATTCTAATGTTAAATGACTCTTCTCTGGGTCCGTGTTAAAGAGGATTATGCCTTATCTCTGTTCCAGACTTGTCTCTACCAATTTTGTACTAAGAATATTCTAGTTGAAAGTGACTCTTCTAAGTTGAAAGTAAACCCAGCCATCTCAAACAGGCTTAAGTCAGAGACAATTTATTGGCTCACATAACTGAAAAGTCCAGGGGTAGATGTGGATTTTGAAGTCTGGAGGGATCAAAGGGCTCCAAATGTGTCATCAAAATACAGTTTCTCAAGTTCTTTTTCTCCACTCCACTTTCCTTTGACTTGGCTTCATTCTCAGGCAGGCTCGGTGCATCTGATGTTCTCTGGTAACTCCAGGCTTACCTCGTCTTTACAACAAGCAACACCAGTGGGGAAAAAGGACATATTTCCAACAAAAGTCCTGAGTAGCCAGATCTGAGTCACACCCTCTCTTGGAGCTGATGCGGATGGTGGGGCATGAGCCACATTCTGTTTCCATTACAAGGGAAATGGATGCTGAATGGACAAAAGCAACAGATGTCAGGGCAACTCTGTAATTTGGGTCACTTATTTGTGATGTGAGTGACTTTTACCCTTTCTTTACTGCCAGCACCTTAGATAGAAAGAACCATATTTATTCATCTCTGTGTCTGCTGTCTAAACCTATCACTGTTTTCTGAAATACAAGAAATAAATATTTGTTCATTAAATAACTGTGGCAGCTATGGAAGTGTGACAGTCAGATTGCAATTAGCTGATATCCGGCCTCCAGCTGCAGTGACTTCAGGACGCACCACAGCACGTGAGCTGAGGCCACACTCTTCCTGGACAGCCCTTTCTCAGCAACCGAGTGAGGCAGGGTTCTAGGGCCTGGCCATTTCTGCCTAGTACCGTATTCCTTTGCGGGTAGTCTTTGATTGGGAGCTTGGCCAAGACGTCAGGTCTGCAGGGCAGTCTGGGGCTCTCCTGACTTGCCTTCTCCCACTGTCCTTTCACACTTCAGATCTGCATCTCAGTCTGAAATCTTTCCCTGTCCTACCCTGCTTCCTTTCCCTTTATCTTTCCCAGGTGTCACCCCCCACAATAAACCTTGTGCATTCCTAACTCTGTCTCAGCATCTGCCCCCGCTCCACCCCACGGGGGGACCTAAACTAGCAGTGAGATGGGCTTTGGGCCTCAGTCATTCAGTGCTGAGCTAGCAATGAGGCCTCATTGTGGGTGGTAAACAGAGCACACATAGTTCCACACAAGGGGGTTGTGCCACCATGGCTGGAACCCTCACAGGCTGCAACCTGGGACAATGTTGCAGTGGAGGGGAGCACCCTGGTTGCTATAGTGATTCAGGACTTTGAAAGGGGCTGAGTGGGAGACGGGTGGGGCGTGATGCACGAAGGACAATAAGTATGACTTGCTGTTTCTAGATTGAACTGAAATCCTGCAGAAGAATAATGAAAAGCTGAGGGCTGTTAACAAACTAAAAACTCAGTGAGAAGCCCAGGGAGGCTCTTTGGCAGCTTAAAAAGCAGTTTTTATCTTCTGCTGTGGGAAAGCAGAACAAGCTGAGCTTCAGAGATGACGGAATGCGACGCGAGTCTAGAGCACTAGTCAGGAAGATCAGGAAGCTTGATGTGCTGTGTGGGAACATCTGAGTCGTTAGCCCTAGAGATTTTGGCTGCCCAGGGGCCTCTGAACCGTCAAAGCCTATGTAGGGAGGCCGCTTAATGTATCCATAATACGGACATATTAGGAGATGAAACTCTCCTCGAGTGAGAAAACACTTAGGGGCTTCCTCCCAGCAAGGCAATAGGGGCTTCTGCTCAGGATTTACCTCCGCTCCTCCTGGCTACCACCATGCTGACAACCAGGGTTAAGTTCTGCATAACCCAGCAGAATCCACATTTGCACTGGGCCCGATGACTGAGAAAGCAATCATATCCAAGAGTCACTGCAAAAATTAGTCAGAAGCTGGGAGAGTACCCCTAGGATTGGATTTTGAGGGTGCTTGACAAAGGAGGTCAGAACATAAGACTGGATATAGGAGAGTTTATGGACTAATGGAACCCTCTTGGAATGAATACAGGATTTCACCCTGGCCAGGACCTCAGGTACATGACATGCAGCCTTTGGTTTAGCAATTATGTTACTCTTTATTCTAATCAAGAAAGGGGAACAGAAAAAGGTCACATCTATATGGCACGGACAACAATATACATTCACAGTTTTGCCTCAGGGCTGTATTAACTCTGTCATTGTGTATTGCTAAGTGGTTGGAACCATGCAGGTATCCCTCAGAAGGTCACATTTATCCACTGCTTTGATGGTACTATGCCGATGAGACAGGTTAAGAGGTGGCTGGCATATTGACAGCATTGGTAAAGCACATGTACTCCAGAGGACAGGAAATAGACCCTTTGGAGGATTCAGGGTCCTGTCACATCAGAAAAGTTTTTAATGGCACAGCAGTCAGAGACATGCTGGGACATCTCCTCCATAGTAAAAAAAAAAAAAAAAAAAAATACAAATTGTTGCATCTGGTATACCCTGTAAGAAAGAAAGGAGCACAATGCCTGATAAGATTGTTCGGATTCTAGAGACAACACATATCATACCTAGGACTACTGCTTCAGCCCAAGTGCCAGGGGATAGATAGTATCAGGTCCACACTGTGTGTGTGCAACAGACCTGCTGCTTGGACTATATGATCAGACAGACCCTATGACTTTGTTCAGGTTGTCACTGGTGAAAAAAAGATCTCTTGGAGTTTATGGCAAGCCCCAGCTGGAGAATCTCAATGCAGGCCCCTGGAGTTTTTTAAAATCTTTTTAAAGACAAGAGTCTTGCTCCATCACCCAGGCTGCTGGACTGCTGGAGTGCTGGAGTCCAGTGGCATGATCATAGCTCACTGCAGCCTTGAACTCCTGAGCTCAAGTGATCCTCCTGCCTCAACATCCCAGGTATCTAGGACTACAGGCACACACCACCACACCTGGCTAAATTTGTTATTTTATTTTTTGTAGAGACAAGGTCTTGGTATATTGCCCAGGCTCATCTCCAACTCCTGGCCTCAAGTGATTCCCTCAGCTCAGCCTCCCAAAGTGCTGGGATTACAGACATGAGCCTCTGCGCCCCGCTGCCGCTAGGATTTTGAAATAAGTCCAAGCCATCTGAAACAGAGAAATATACATTTCTGAGAAACCATCAAGAGTAGTATAGGTGATAAGTGAGGGCAAGGAGAATGGAGCGTGGAGAGTGGAGAAGGGAAATGGATACCAGGTGCAAGAAGGACTGTCTTAGGAAGAGAGACCCACTGGAATCCTAGAAAGCGGCTCCCAAATGCTTATGGAGAAGTGGATCCACATGGCACAGGGGTGGCCTGTGGCTGCGTTGGAGGTTCATCCACAGCATGGATCTCCCTTCAAGAAGGAACCTGGCGTTGGGCTGTGAGGAATGCAGACAGCTGGCAGTCTCCTGTGGCAGTGCCTTCAGACTATGTTACAACTTTTGACCCAAGGCCATGCTCTTCCCTGATGGTCCTTAAATAATGACTGAATAGGCTGGGGGTACTAGGGGATGGCCACTTCTTCCCAGTGGGGTGAAATTCCTCTGATACACAATCTCACACGCTCTTATTCCACTGTCTGAGACTCTCCTGCTCAATTCTGCTTCCTCCCCACAAATACCAGCTCTATATCCCAGTCCACAGGACCTCCTCCCTAAAACCCCTTGCACTCCTGTCTTCATCTTAGCGTTTAGTTGCCAGTCGTGATAACTAACTAAATAACTTGATCACATTCTTACTTGGGCTACCTTGCCCACCCATTTTAAGAGCATTTGAGCTTTCCTCCAGCTTAGTTCGTGGAAATCGTTCACCAGTGCCCTGTGCAAGTACATTGATAACACCAGAAAGGTTCACAAGTCTCTCAAACTGCAGTGCAGGCCACAGCCTGTGGGGAACAGGCTGGGGGATAAGTTAGCCTTCAGGAGCCCCTTCTCTTCTACTTTATTTGTATGAAAATAAAATTTAGTCATCTTTTCTCTTTTCCAGTTCTCTCGCAACAGTTCTCCTTCAGAGGAGTTTGTGGTAGGGCGGTGGGAAGGGCACCCACAGCATGGAAGGGCAAGCACATGTGTGAGAAATATGGCTGCTTGCAACGTTCAGCGTGTTTTTGCATCCTTAGCTCACGTGTTTCTCATATGATTCTGAAGTTAATATATCCAAATGTTATTTTGAATTATTTGTTAGTCTCCTTCGCTGTCTCGACAGGACCTCTGTAAGAACTTTGAAGGTGTTTTCTTTCACTAATATTTAACACACGCTCATTTTAAAGGGAGCATCCTTTTTTCTTACCCTCTTACTTTTTCTTCCTCTGGTTTTAGTCTTCTCCGTTGCTTTTATTAAGCTATCTTTGAGTTCAGAAGGCTGAGAGAAATTTTCTTTTAAAAAAGAAAGCTTGCCTACCAGCCAGTTTTATATTTTTCCCCAAGCACTCAACAGTCTAATCTTTTTCCCATTTAAAATGAGAATGAGTTTAGCAAGAAATTGACTTGATGTTAGGACAGGAGCTCCGGGAAGCTCTAATCTCAGTGACAGCCTTAACAAACCAATCCTGCTCTCTGGCCTCCGACATATTGAACGGGACCTGTTCTTTCGGGCCCTCCAGGTAGGAAAGTAAGCCTCTAACAGCACGTTCATGAGGGCTCTCTATTCACTCTTTCTTTGGGTTTTCTCTGCTGTACTTTAAGGATTGTGGGTCTTTGCAGTATACTCCCTACCCTTTTAGAAGCAGAAGAATTTCAAAAGGGAACTGGACTTTGGTTGCCTTTGAAATGTTTACTCTGGTTTTACTATCACTGTAGCTTCCAAATTGGTGATATTTAGAAATTTCTTAAAATTTGGGGTCTTTAAAGAGATCCCTTTTTTTTTGTTTTCTCTTTACACAGGAAGAAACCAATGACAGAAACTTTGTTGGCTAGGGAGAGAGAGAGTCTTGGCTCAGAGAAAATAACAGTATTATAATGATCTATAACATTGTTTATTGGTTATCAATAATTATCCATGCCAGTGAGAGTTGTGAGGGTCATTGGCATGGATAATTATTGATAACCAATCACCTGGAGGGCAGTTTAGAACATAGATTGCTGGTCCTGTGTTCAGAGTTTCTTATTCAACAGGGGAGGGCCAAGAATTTGCATTTCTGACAAGTTCCCAGGTGATGATGATGATGATGCTGGTCCTGTGACCATACTTTGAGGACCACTGATCTCTGCCATTGCTGCCATTACCCAGTGGCGGGGGGTGGGGAGGCGGGGTGGGAAGGCAGGTTGGAAGCTAAAATTTCTATGAGCATTCTTAATTGAACTAGAGTGTTATGGCTGTTTTATATCATAACTGAACTAACTTCATAGGGGAAGTAAAAAAGCCTGATTTATTTTAAGCCAAATAATTATTAAGACATAAAAATTGTCATTTATCTTCTCAATCTGGTTAGTGGCATTTTGTTCCTTTGTTTCTTACAGGAAAAGTATATGTGGCCAATTATTTGTAAAACAATAATTGGAAACTGAAAAATATAAGCTATGTTGAAAACTCTTTAGTTGTCCCAAATATTTATTGTAGTCAATAGCAATTTATGAAATTTTTTCATCTGCAAATATGGGACTAATAGTATGCACTTTATAGGGTTGTCAGTAGGGTGAAAAGAGAGAGTATGTATAGAATGCATAACAGTACCGTACCAGTAGCAGATAATCAAGAAATATCAATTTTCCATTTTCATCTCTTTCCCCATTTTAATACTATTAATTCTTTATGGGTATATTTTTGAAAATATATTTTATCCTGAATAGTTAGAGAAATGGGAGAGGAGAAGGTTTTATTAGTTAAAATTTTGTTAGATGTGAGATTATTTTCTAGATATTAAAAGAATTAGAATTGAGGGTTTTTTTTAAAATTTTATTTTTTACAAAATATGAATTAGAAAATAGGAATAAAATCTTCATTATAGAATAGGCTAGACTATTATTGTAAACTCAAAATTTTTTGTTCATTCTATTCCCAAATCTACGCAATGCTACCAATTATAGCTTATACCTATAATGACATTTGCAGTCAGGGACTGTGCTAAACACTTTCCATTGTTTACCTTATTTTGTCCTTAAAACTAGCCTCTGAGGTTGTCCTTTCCAACTTTTACAGACATTTGTTCATTGCTATATCCTCTTACCCATAGTAAAAGCTCCATGTGAGCAGGGCTTTTTTTCATACCTTGTGGTAGCCCTGCTGCTTAAAAGAATACTTGGTATATAGTCGGTGCTACAGGAGTGTTGGTTGAGTTAAATTCATGCATCAGTGAAAGGAAATCGATGAAAGGAAACTTTCTCTGTGAGGTTAAGTAATTTGCCTCCAGGTTTCTGGCGAAGATTAAAATCCAGGAGCTCTGACTTAAGTTTTCCCTTTTCTGACCCCTAACATACTTTGCAGAAGATGCACTTTTCTAAACTATTTTTTTAAATAGCTGAGGCATTAGTATGACTTTCTTTGTAAGTTTTAAATGTAAGAACAGTGTGTGTGATATCACAATGTGCTTGAAAATAAACCTATAGTTTAGATAAAAGTTTAAAGTAGACTTAAGTTGAAAGTAAGAGAGTCTTTGACAGAGAACATTATTCTGTAGACACATCTTGTATTTGTGCAAAATGAGGCTGTAATGGTAAGACATATGAGGGTTCTCTCATTCTCAAACTGTTGAATGCTGGCAGCACCTTCAATCCTATCCTGCAATCCGTGAATCCATCCTTTCTCTAAATCCCACAAAGTATAAACATAGTTATAGGATAATTTTGATTCTTGATATCCTTCCCTCTATCCTGAAAATGGGATAAAGCAACAATAGATGATCACATTACTATTGAATAAATAATATGTGCCCATTTGCCTGGGCTTAAGTTCTATCTTATAAATTAAATGAAAATTATACTTCAAAATATAAAATTTCTTATTTACTAGGATTATTAGAAATTTGTCATCTTTTTTTTTAACAAAAGGAAAAATGTCATTTCATTTTACTCCTATATCTCTTCCCCTGTGGCTTCCCTGACAATCAGAAGTGCATCTTTATCTGCTCCACTGGTGAACACTTTTGAATTTGGTTATTATGAGATCTCAAATAAAGACTGTCGAACATTAATCCTCATTAGCTTCATGGAAGAGTTACTTCTAATGTTTTAGTTTCAGATTAAGTGGATTTATCTTTGTCTCTTAGTTTCAAGTGGGGTTTTGAGTTGAACTGTCCCCTTTTCTACAATAGTAGAACTCATGATTTTTATCGGGCCACATGACTCTTTGTAACATAGACTTCATTTCCCAGCCTATCTTGCAGCTATTTGTGGCCACCTGACTAAGTTTTGCCCAATGAGATGTGAGGATAGTACATGCCACTTTGAAAACATGTTCTTAAGGGAAATATACACGCCGTTCTCTCTCTCCCCCTCATTGCTGGTACTTCTGTCCTACTACCTACAATGTGGATGCAGTAGCTGATCATCTTGGACTGGATGAATTAGTTCAACACTCTTGAGATGGTGGAATAAACGATAGAAGGAACCATATTCCTGAATATAGAGTACACCTGTCTTATACCATCTATATTTAAATGTTTATGTGAGAGAGGAAAAAACTTCTATCTTATGTAAGCAACTGTTAATTTCGGTTTCTGTGACCCAAAGCTAAGGTGACTTCACGTACATTATATTTTCCTTCTATGCTGTAATATTTCTATTTAGAAAAAAGATAAAAATGAGGAATCATAATAAGCAAAGATCTTTAGTAACAAGGAAATTTCCAAGTGAAAATACGTCGTATCACTCTTCAAACAAAATAAGATTGGCAAAACTTTAACAATTTGAACAATTAGTTTGGATGGTTTATAATAAAGTATAATTCTCAGAAAATCCTCCTCAAGTTTATAGTTTTCGTTGTCATGCCCACATAAATCACTTTTTAGGAGGGTTATTTCTCAATCAAAATAAGTGTAATTAGAAGTTATGTTAGTGTGTTAGCTTTGTGTAGAGGCACACAGATAACATTTCTCTGACACACATCCTATCTTGATTCCCCTGAGACACAAAAGCTGGGAAGTTGTCTCTAAAATAGCCGAGAAGTTTCTTCTAGAATTTTCATCAAGTATATATCTGACAGGATATAAGTTTTGGACAAGATTATATTCATTCCTACATTATTAATTCTTGATTAATTCCTGATTAATTCTTCAGTGGCTTATCATCTCTTTGTTCTATACCTTTGATTATGAGTCACTAGTAACAAGTAGTGGTCTAACTTCAAAAGGCTGAGTTACCCTCTTTGGTTTGTATCTTGAGCAGCTGTCCAGGGTACTTAAATAATTTAATTATTGTAAATACTTAAATTACAAATTTTTCCTTTTCCTTTTTGAGAAAGTGAAGATGCTTTGCATAATAATTCAATATGTTTTTCCATTTTGAACAAGGCTTTGAAATTCTCCTGCCTGAGAATAGTGATAAACATAAAGATATTATTTGTGGTTGCCGGTGAAAATCGTGTTAAAAAGATTGCACAACACTTTGAGAACAGTGTTGCAAAGTTTTGCTTATGGTATAGAAATGATATGATTAAAGATTATGTATGTATACGCTATAAATTTAGAGAACATTGACTCCAACAGACCCTCAGTACAAAAACTTCTCATCTGAATTCCCAGAAGGTAGTCACTTTGTTTTGCTAAAATATGTCCCAAGTCAGGGAGGCTCAACACCTTTAGAGGTGGCCTCTTCAGGTACTCAGTGATGGAAACTTCTTTCTGATACAGAAATTAATCTAGCTCCCATGTGCTTCATCTTTCCATCCTTCTAAAATGTCATCCCAATTTCTGTATTCCCATCAATTTCTCAGAAAATAGAGGGAAAATTAAGTTCCTGATCCAAGATCTTCAACACTAAGTATTTAAATTGTTTTAATTACAACCGTATCCACTTCCTGGAAAAGTATCTCTTTGTGGCTTCTACATAAAATCAAAAACCTTGGCTGAGTGTGATGGCTCATGCCTGTAATCCCAGCACTTTGGGAGGCTGAGGCACAAGTACCGCTTGAGGCCAGAAGTTCAAGACCAGCCTGAGCAACATAGCGAGACTCTGTCTCTACAAAAAAAAAAAAAAAAAAGGAAAGAAAGAAAAAAGAAAAATTAGCCAGGTGTGGTGGCATGTACCTGTAGTCCCAGCTACTCGGGAGGCTGAGGCAGGAGGATCACGTGAGCCCAGGAGTTGGAGGATGCAGTGAACTATGATGACACCACTGCACTCTAGCCTAGGTGACAGAACGAGACCCTGTCTCAAAAAAAAAAAAAAAAAAAAAATCCTAAGCAAAACATTGGTAATAATCAATTCATAATGTGATAGCAAAGCAATAAAAGCACATTTTCACACTTTAAAAATATATAGAAAAAAAGAGTTTAAACTTTTTATTTATTAGTCATAATAACAAGAATTGCCTACTATTAAAGTGTAAATTCTCAAAGTGTGGGCTGTGGACTCTTTTGGGGTCTGGACCCTATAAGGTCAAAACTGTTTTATATAATACTTTTGCCCTTTTCTCTGTGGACATTTGTGTGGTTGACACAAATGTAATGGTGAATAAAACTGCTGGGGAATTAACACGAATCAAGGCAGTGGCACCAAACTGCACCAGTAGTCACTGTGTTCTTTCCTCACAGTAAAATGTTGCCAGTTTCACTTAACAATTTCCTTGATGAAACAGTAAAAATTATTAATTTTATTGAATCTGGATCCTTAAGCACACATTTTTTTAAATGTCCTTTTTGATGAAAGTACACAGAAAGCACTTTTGCTGTATACCTAATTATAATGAGTATCTCCAAAAACGTGCTTGTACAATCAATTGTTTGAGTTGCAAGCTGAACTAGCTTTTTTTTTTTTTTTAATGGAACATCATTTATACTTGAAAGAATAACTGACAAACTATGGTTATTCAGACTTGGGTATTTGGTGTCTGCCAAATTTCTTGAAAATGAGAAAAATGTGTTTATCACTTCAAAGATAATAATATGACAAAAGATAACAAAATATGACAGTACTTGGTTGCCAATAATAATATTTGAGTTTTCAAGTGAAAATTAGAATTTTAGGAGACTTGTATCTGCCATTGTGAGCTTGACACCTTCCCAAAGCTTAAAGACTTTACCGATCAGATTGGTTAGTGAGATTAACAAATATGATTTTTTGATATTCTACAGTGGAATGTGTCAATATTTAGAAGATTTGCATAACCTAGTTAAGGTTTTAAAAATGATCAATGCATGATGATAAAAAATCATGCACGGACAAAAAAATCTACAGATCAATGGATTTTAATGACCACAGTATAAAAAGTTTCTTAATATGATTCCAGATTCCAAAGTACAACTAACTTGTAAACTACTACTTGTTGAGTTTTGGTACAATGACACAGAAGAATATCCACAATTATCTGAAAAGGCTATTAAAATTTAACTTATCTCTTTTCTCATTATATCTTTGTGTGAGGCTGGATTTTCTTCATGTACAACTAAAACAACATAGCGTTATAAGAGATTGAATGCAGAAGAGATATGGGAATCTTACTATCTTCTACTAAGTCAGATATTAAAGAGAAATAATAATATAAAAATATCACTTTTATTTTTTTGTTTGGATAAAAATTCATTTTTATGAAGATTGTTATTTATGTTATGTAATGAGCTTATTGTTATTTTTAAATGAAATGATAAATAATTTTTACATGTATGTTTTACCTTTAAATACAGTAAATACTGATAAGTGTTATGTATATAATTAAAATCTCTTTTAGTGGCTAAAACATTTTTAAGAGTTACAAGGGACTTAAGACAAAAATGTTTGTGAATCATTGTACTAAAGGATACTCTAGTGAAAGATCACAATTATCCTTACCCTCATTGATTCAAAAAATTTGTAATAAAACCCAAATATTCTTGTTTCCTATAATAACCGATATAGGATCTGTTATCTGAATGGTATCTACACTTTGTGCTGCTATTTTATTTTAAGTCTTTCCACTTCCTGTATACGATTGATGACAGAAATTTACTGACCTTCGTGTAAAGCAGAACTTCAAGCCTCTAGAAAAGTGCTTACAACTTCTGAGAACACTTGCAGTGCTTTTATCTGGTGTATTTTTTTACTTTGATCAAAAAGTTAGTCACCTATAATTCTAGGTATATTGTTATAAAATTTAGGATAAGAAACTGTTTAGACTTGTCAACATTCATAAATAGAACATGTAATATTTCATAACTTGTCTGGGTAATCATCAAAACCTTTTACATCTCCATGGAAAAGAACTGGGAAGAGAACTTAGAAATTTTTCTCATGGGAGTGATTACCTTACATTGAATGATTGACATGAGTCGGGCACTGTACCAAGTACTTTATACAGTTAATACCAATTGCTCCCTACAATAATCTTTTGAGGAGTATATTACTTGTTTTACAAATAAACTCAGGCTTGGAGAAAATAAACAAATTTCTTGAAGTCACTCAGCTTGTGAAAGGTAGAACCACTTTCACCCTAGTGTGCATGATTCTCACCCCATTCTTTTGACCATGTATTATTATTTTTCTCATCTGGCTTAACTCTCATCCCCCCATGCCACTTCTGTGTTTTTACATAAATCAATTGTCCTTATCATACTTTATTGCAATTTATTTCTTTATATATATACTTCTTTGCTCCCCAAAGGATGGAACTGGATATGAATTCCCACCACACAGGACAAATCCATTTTTGCTGGATTGAATTAGTACCAGGTTGCTGAGGCCAAGAGAGCTTAAATAACTTGCCTTTGACTACTCAGTCAGTGTGTGAAACAGATTTAGTATCTTCTGTCATAAACACTCTAGGTCAGTGGTTCTTAAGTATGGTGCCTGGACCAATTGCATCAGCATCACTTAGGAAATTGTTAGAAATGCAATTATTAGCCCCACCCCAGGTTTACAGAATAAGATTTTGTGGAGGTAAGGCCCAGGAATTGGTGCTTTGTAATTCTGAGATACCCTAAAGTCTGAGAACCATTCCTATAAGGTGAAGGGACATAACAATTTAATAAGAATGGAGTGGTTGACTTAGCATGGAGCTTAATAAAACCATTTGTTTGATTTATCGTGTGATTAGGTTTATACAATATCTTATCCTACCAAAAAAGAAAAATTCATGTAAAAATTCATGTAGCATGGTTGTTTTCATTTTGAAAAAAATTTCAATCCAAAGCAATTAGCTGCTCCTTCAGCCAATCAAAAAGAAAAATGAGTGAAGAAAAGATTCATTAACTACATGGGTATGTCTACCTGGAAGAACCAAGTCAAACAGAAATGAAAGTTCCAGTTAACGTGATGTATAATTTTCCCTGAAACAAAAACCAGTATAGACTGCTGCGTCTGTGGCACAAGTATCATATTTTAGTGGCTCCACACAAGTTCTACCTATGCTGACAGTAATAGAAGAAGCAAACTAGAACCAACATTTGGGACTAATCATGCCACTGTACTCTAGCCTAGGTGACAGCGAGACCCTGCCTCCAAAAAAAAAAAAAAAGAAAGAAAGAAAAATCACAAATGAAGTTAAAATCATTTCCCTAAAAATCAGAAATATTTTTCAACTCCAAAATCAAATCTACTATCATGAAAAAGTAAGCAAAAGCAACCTTAAAGATTGTTGTTTAAAAACAAATTTGTCTTTTAAATATGTTGAGAGTATTCAGTTATTTTGCATTTAAATCTAAGTTCACCTTTAGTTTGATTATATTAATTGGCATATACTTTGGAATATGGGTCACAATGTGTGAATATTTTAACTAAAATAATTATATGGACTTCTGAAAACCTTCCCCAGTCACACTAACTTTTCTAAACAATGTCTCCTTCCCTACTGCCTGCTACTGGGTTTAAAAAATATAAAGCTAAGAGATTTTCTTCTCTTCTAACTAAACCTCTTCTCTGTCTAGCTACATATTTATAAAGTCCTCTGAGAATCAGTTTAGCATAATAGCTTGAGATATTTCAGTGTTTGATATATTAGTGCTAATATGAAAAAATCCCTAGAACTCTTATATTACATATGGACATACATATATTATAAATAATAATTTATTCTTCTCTCTTAATTTCTTAGTTTCTCTTCTGGAATATTAAGAAAGACTATATTGCTAAGTTTATGTTGCCTTTTTTCTTCCCCTGACATTATTGTTTTGCTTTTGAATGGACTAGAGGATATATTAATAGCATGGAAAATTTAGCAGTAAGAGCTAGAATTCAATTTGGATTAAGGAGCAAAGATGGAAAATTGGTTAAATCAAATATTTAACCCCTCTACAGAATGTAAAACCTCCCTCCCAAGATATGGAGGGACCTGTAATACTAGCTCATGGCTCTTCCCACGATAAGGACTCTGATTGTTGTAAATTATTGCCTGAGTTTCCTTATAGGGAAAAAAAATCCCTTATTGCAGCATAATCACTTCAATAAAAACATTCAACATTTCATAGTAAAGCATTTCTTTTATTCATTACATATAGTATTTTTATTCTACTTGTTTTCTGTTTGCTTTCCTTCATCCTAACTTCTGTGTATTATTTTATTTTCCTCCTAAATATCTGACCAAAGTAAAGCAAAAATTAGATACAACCAAGCTTTGTAGTCTCCTCAGAATCTGTCATTGGCAGCTTCTGACAGCAAATAATGAAAATTCAAAGCTAGATAATTCAAGTAAATGGAAATGAATTTCCAGAGAATAGATATTTTTATTATATAAGCAAAAGGCACCGTTGTACACTGACGACAAGGATGAAAATGTAAATATGTAATTGTGATAGCTATATATATATATACATATATATATATAGTATGCATGTATTCAGGGTTAAAACATCATAGAATCATTTCCTATATCTCTACATACACTAAAATTAAGATTTGGAGGGGGCCCATAAAATGAGAGAGTATACAGTTTAGTCCTAACTGGAGCCCTTTTGGTTGGGAGAATGCCAAAGCAACCTTCAAAATATTTCAAAACAGCTGCCAGCATGTAAAGATTTTAACTGAAAGATCAGAGTAATGAAATCTGAATTACTAATGAGAGAATAAACTTATATTTTGCTTATGTTCCTTAATGAACATGGAAATAAGCAGGTCCAATAAGGACTGTGTCGCTCATGCATGCAAACTGACCTTCTGAGACTATACATGTAAGGATAAAATACAGGAAACAGAATTAACATGGGCACAGTAAGGTAACCTACCGTGCAAATGCATTTTTGAGTATTTTGCATATTGTTTTAGAAAAGAAAGTTTCTGGAGGGCAGGAACTATATTAATTCTCCTAAATATGGGTAATTGGAAGCTTGGAACTTTGAAGTTGAATGTGTTCATTAAACTATTTTAATAGTATAAAGTATAGTTGCAGAGGCTTTAGCTTATGTAGTTTTAAATGTTTAACAACAGATCTCACATATTCTTTCTATTGGAACAATTTTGTCCTTTGGGCTTCCAAGAAAAATTTGTCCCCCAAAAAGGAAGGAAAATAGGGTGACACATTTCAGACCAACTATTCTGTAAAATACGTAGTGAATAAAATGTAATTGTTAGCCTCTTCTAGCCACAGAATTGGTACTGAAACAATTACAGAAGAGCAGTAATATTCATTGTCTGTAAATATAACTTTGTTGATTGTGCTGAAAGACTTTACAAGGGAAAATAATTTTCTAAAATTTCTGCTCTTTTAGCCAAAGAGGGTCCCTCCAACCCCCCACCGCTTTTGCCTCCCTTGGCACATTGGGACTGCCCTTGGATCAGTAGGATTTGGCTTGGAATATTGCACTACATTGCTGGAGTCGGAATACACATGGAAGCAGGAACCACTTGCTGGAAGCCTCCCACAACTGGCTGGCCTAGACATCCGTGGCAGACACAGCACCACACCACAATGGGTCAAAAATTCAGACAAATGCTATTTTATAGAAAGCCACTGCCTGCATTGGTATTCAGTTTTTAGCTTCATTCATCAGTCATTTACATACTGGACTCCCTTTGGCCTATACTATTGCCAGTCTTGACCGATGTAGAGAAGGAAACTTTTCTCAACCCCTCAAACATTCCTGGCTTCTCTAGAATTGGCAGGAGCTCCCATTTCTTGCAACAGGAAAGCCTGCGCAGAGCCAGTGAGTGGTATTGGAGATCTCTTCAGATCCCGCCCTGAGCATGAGAGTGGGGAGGGGAGAGTGCGGAGATCCAAGTCAACCCGCGACGCCCCGCCGCTGTGTGCTCCGCGGGACGAGGACCCATTTCTGTGATCAGATCCTTACCATGCGTCTTACCACCAGCCCCGCCCCCGCCCCCACGCTCGCAATCCCGGTCCAAAGGCCTTGGGTTTGGCTTCTGAACAATAAGTATCCCCAAAATGAATCCTAAGAAAATTAAGCTAGAAAATGACCCTTTCCTGGGAAGGAGGGAGTCAGGACCTCGGTTAGGTCTTCAACTAACTTGTGGGATCCCTCGCACAAGCCCCAGATGCTCATTACGATTCTTTTTACGTGCAACACGTGGGGGACGAAACAGTTTCATATCTCCTGGTATTATCTGCCGTCCAAAGCATTTTCTTTGAGAGGAAAATGGAAACGCAGCTGCGCCGTGGGCCGGGCCAGCGAGAGCCGGGGCTCCCTCCCTCTGTTCCCTGCGGCTGCCGGGCGCGGGAGGCACCTCCGGAAACTGACTTGGGTTAGGGGAGTTCAGAGGTTGCCCCAGCAGGCGCGGGACGCCGCCGGGCCAAGGACTCGCCTTTGTGCGGCTTGGCTGTTTCCCGAGAGCCATCAGGGTGGGAGGGGACGTCCGGGTTTGCGGCAGGGGCAGGCGTCTGGCCCCTAGACCGGGTGCTGGGACGCTGGGCTGGGCGGCCTCTGCCACTTTTGGCCTTGCCAACTTCTGGCCAATCCTTCTGCCCCTCAGGGTCCCGGCGGGCCGGCTGCGCCCCAGGCTCAAAGGGTTAAGCAGGTGCCTCGCCGGGCGAGGCGCTATTGGCCGAGGGCTGGGGCCGCGCGGCCGCGGTCACCACGCTTCGCCTAGTCCCGCTCGGGTTCGTGCGGAAGGCACGGCGGCCACTCGTCCCGCGGCTGCGGGGATGGGGCCTTGGCGCGCGGGGAGTGGAAAGGAAGAGAGAACGAGAAAGGGGAAACCACCAGAAACACCAGCAAAGGGGGCGAGTGTGGCGCGCGCAAGAGGAGGGGAACCGGAGCCCTGCATTCCCGAAGGGGGCTGCGCCCACCGCCTGCAAGTCCACTCCTGGCTCTTAGCCGGAAGAAAGAGGAGGAAGTGGGACAACAGGGATCCAGGGCAGGGGGTGGGGGTAACGATCAACTCCCTTCTCCCCCACCCACTCGCTGAGTGAGAAGTGCAAGTCGTCACTTAAAAAGGCGCACCCAAGCCACAAGCATCTCTCTCTTCACCCCACTAAAGAAACACTGATGTAACAATATGGAGAAGTAACTGAGAGACGCGAGGAAATAAATGCACGTGTTTTCTCTTTTTGTTTCCCTGGTGGTTGGAATTTGCAGAGTTCGCCTCAATTGTGGCTGCTAATTTATTCGTTTCATTGGTCAAAAGGGGCGTATAGAAGTGGGTCATCGGGGTACACCCGGATCCCTGTGGCCGGACCTACAGTGCCCACCTCACAAGTTTGTCCAGGACCAACCCGCCCGCCCACCAGGAACGGGAAGACCCCATTCTAATAAAGGGAACAAACTCTCCATTGCACAAAAGCGGCTTCTTTTTCCCCTTCTGCCTTTGCACACCATCCCTCTTCGTTAAGTATCAAGTTCTCCGGGAGCCCAACTTGCGCTTGGCAACCCTCGCGCTGCCCGATGAGCAGAAGATGGGCGAAGAGGGGTCCCGGCTAGGAAGGGAGGTTCTACGCCCCCATTCCTGCACACGCGGGCTGGATTCCAGGTTGCTGGAAGCCGCAGGAGGCGCGAGCCTGCCTGGATGGTGGTTATTTCTCTAGAGAAAGGAGGGGAGAGAGCGCGCCTCAGTCTTGCACTTTGGGTCGGAAGTGCGCAGCGTGTGTGCGTGTGTGTGTCTGTCTGTGTGCAGAGGGGGGCGGGAAAGAAATGCACCCTCCGCTGCCCGTCATTCCCTTGCACCGGCCAAGTCCTCGCCAAGCCTCCCGGTGCATCCTTCCTCCGCCACCCCCTCCCCTTCTTCCCTCAGCTGGGCTCTCGCGGCGCAGCCGGAGCAGCCAGTGAGAGCAACATCCTGGAAAGAGGGGGGAGCACCACCGCCCCCCAAAAGGGAAAAAAGGCCCCACCCTGACACGTTTTGCTGTTTGCAAGTCCCTCGCACGCCCCCCGCACCTCCTCCTCGCGCTCGCGGCCCCCCCAGCCCGCTGCGCGCACATCAAAGCGCCTCTCCGCCGCGCATAGTGGCCGCGGCTCACTAATGGGATTGCAGGCTGGTGCCTGGCTCCGCTGCTGCCGCCGCCGCTGCTCGCGCTGCTGCTGCTGCCGCCGCCCGAGCCTAAGCCCGAGCCCGAGCCCCCGCCAGCCCGAGCCCAGAGCCGCCGCACCCGGGGGCCGAAGCCGCGGCGATGATCCGAATCTTTCCGGATTTCAGCGTGCAGGTGACGGCCGCGGCGGCCGGCGGGGCGGCCGCGGGGGTGCCGGCCGGCGCGGGCATGGGGAGGGCCGGCGCCGCGGCCAACGGCACCCCGCAGAACGTCCAGGGCATCACCTCCTACCAGCAGCGGTGAGTAGTCCCGCCTGGGCTGGGTTAGTGCCCCCGCCCCGGGGTGCTGGGGTGGGACTCACTTTGCCTCCTGTTTGGTGTCTTACAACACACATGCACATCGCCAGGGTTCACTTTGCCTGTCCCTCATTCTACAGATGAGGAAGAAAAAATAATTCAGAATCCAGATTGAAAAGCAGTCTAGTGCACTGGCGAAGTGAAATCATCCTTTGCCCTCTCCCTGGCCCCAAATCCAGAGCCTCCGCCCCGAGTAGCGGAGGAGTTGCAGCGAAGTCTGAGACGCCGCACAAGGTGCTCTTGCAAAGTTTGGGAGCCTCATTCCCTTCCAGCAGAATTTTCTCAATGCCTCTGCCAGGCGCGGAACCGCGCTGACGGACAGCCTGGGGCCAATTGATCACTGGAGGCTGATTGATCATTTGTTTCCAAACAGAATAGGAACGATTTTCACGTGTAGCTGTAGACTTGCAATTCTACATAATAGTGTTATCATGTCACCTGTTACTACAGGCAACTACAGCATGAAATCCGAGTCTCTTCGGCGCTGTTAAGTATTCATCTTAAACGTATTATAATGCAAATGCGTAAGATTCAGAGATACAAGTTAGGAAGCAAATTTTACAAAGTTAGGCTACTAGTGAGAAAGAAGTTTTAAAGTATTACTTGTTTGTATTTCTGCTAAACATTTTTATAGATTTCTTTAAAAAGTATAGATGTGACATTGAGATAGTAAACATTCTTTGATTCAAAGGAAAGAAAGGGAAAAAATTTTACCACCACCAATAGTCTTAGAACCCTAAAGTTTTTCCTTAAGGACAACTTGTGATGTTACAAGATTTTATCGGAAATGTAATCTACAAAAATGCGCTGAGAAAAACTAACAATGTAATATGAAAGGTTATCTCCCTATTTGTGGGGCTGTTTTATAAAAGATGGAAGAAAAAAGAACACATGAAAGTGTGAAATTAAATATTTGTGTTTCCCAGATTGCACACGATTAAACATCTGAGAGTTTGCCAATGGCATTTAACTTAAAATATACACAATGCATAATTCAAATAACAGTTCCTATTTTTACCTTGTATTTCAAACTTCATTGATTTGAGAACCTTTGATTTGAACAAACAGTATTTAAACTGAAAAGGTTAAGATAATCTATCACTGCCATATTTTGTGCCTCCTAACCAGTGACCAGTGCAGATTTTGCATAACACATTGAGTGTTTTCCAAGTTGATGCCCAGTATTGCAAATATTCTGTAGATGACTTCATTATATGCTCTGTGTATTGTCGGAAGTTTAAAAAAGAGTCTTGAAAAATAATTCAAAAATAGACTATTCTTTGTCAAAGATTTTTTTTATTTAAATTATTTCAGTCTTGTTTTACTTCAGTGAATATAAGAACCTTTAATACAAAAGATCTGGGAATCTTTTAAACATAATGAACTAGAAAAGAATTAGATATTTCCTTTTCATGGTTCAGGTATGTTTTTTTTGTCATTTATAAAACATTTAAATGACAATAGTATCTGATGGTCACTTTAACTAGAAAGTGCAGGCAATAGGCACAATAGTATGGTCTGTGAAGTAGGGCGTCAGGGGTCAGAAATGTCAGATGGCCTTTGGATGATTTCAGGGATCTCTGGGGAACTTGAGCTAACCTGTAAGACATAAATTGGGCTTAAGGAAGTGGGGGGAGTCATGAATTTTCATCCTTTAGGTTTGCTCTGAGTGTTGGTGTTGTCCTTCACCATTAAGATCATGTCTATCTTGGGGCCAATTTCCCCTCAAGTCAGGAGCATCCAGGGTTAGTCCCCCCCAGTCTGCCGCCCCAACACTGAAAGCTGCACTGGTGCTTTCCACCTTTGTCTTTGAATTTGGGCCACTTACCAAGTCTCTGAATCCCACTGCAGTTCTAAAGATTAAGGCTTTAAAAATAAGCAGCTCTAAACTTTGGGATGTATTATTTCCTCCCTTGCTTTTTATGTTCTATTGACAGAAGAGATGATAGCTGTGAAAAATGTAGCCTTCTTTGATTTTGTTACTCAGATATGATGACACCTGTTACTGTCTTTAATTTTAGTTAATTTGGGGGGCAGGAGAGTGAGTCATGTAGGCTAAGAAGATTATTGGCAAGTGTTTGAGGTAGGATCCGAGTCAGGAGTCCCCTGTCCTTTGGCACTTCAACAGAATTGTGGGCCACCAACATCACCAACATGTCAGGCTTTAGGGGCATTGAAGGGCAGACTTAGTTTCCACCTGGAGACCTGGGTATGTTTGCTTTAGTGAATGGTGACACATCATTTTACCAAAAGAAAATTTTTAAGTGCTTTTGGGGAGTCTGGTGAGGAAGTGACAGGAATGGGGTTTTTTTAAAGCAAAGAGTGGCCTGTTAAGAAAACACAAGCTTCTCTCATTTGTCATCTTTGGGCAGAAACGCCCTAGACTGGCTGTCCTAGAGCCAAAACTTCCAACTGGCAACTTTTCCCCTTCTCTGCCAGCCCATGTATGTCTTGTACACAACACTCTCCACTCCAGTTTATTTCGCAATCATTCTCATTTTCTCCTACCTGTAGAGTGTACTCAAAAAAGAACTTAAACATCATCGTGCAGATTAAACACCTCTGCCACGGAAAAACACTTATGTTTTCCTTGGAAGTTTCCAACTCCCAGCCCTACTTTACTGGAATCTTAAGAGACCGAAGAAGACCCCTTTTCAGGCCTTCCTCCTCCCCCCCCTTAAGTTTAAAGTAAAATGCAAAGCCTCACATAGGACTGATGTATTCCATCAGGCTCTTTCATTCATTAAAAGTGGAAATGCTTTGGGAGTCCTTTCTACTTGTCTGGTTGACACATGACTGACCTAAGTCTCAGCGTTAAAAGCCGCCCACACGATTCAGAGTGGTTTCATGGAGAAAACGCTCTGACCAGTGTCTACCCAGGTAATAAGATCTCAGCCCTGGCCCTGCACTGAGTAGCCAACCTTTCTCTAGGCCTTGCTGAGCTGTAAGTAAAATGGGGCGACGGCGGGGATACATCTCAGAGGCCGGCAGTCCAGTCTCAGGAACCAGGACCCAAGTCCAGAGGCGTTTGTATCTCACTGCGTTTAAACCCGTGGAGAGTCACCTGTGAACCCTGAGGGCTGCACATGTGTACATTCGTGAATATGCAGATGCTCCGGCTTGGGGAACGCTGCTGAGAGCGCCGGAGCCACAAGGTGCTTGTGCTGCCGCTGCGCCAGCCCACGGGGCTCTCTCGGGGCTCGCTGGCTTGGGCCCGCGCACCCCCCATCCACCCCCCGCATTTATTTCCGCTGCCCCCAAGGCACTCCTGGGACTGGGTCCTGCCCCAGCTAGCTCTTGTGGCCTCCCAGTTCCTCTCGCTCTTTCTTTTTTCCTCCTGGCTTCGATACTCCAGAGAAAGGAAGTGTTCGAAACTGCAACTGAGTGGCGTTGTTGCGCCGGCAGCCGAGCTTCCCAGTCCCCCAAAGAGAGAGAGAGAGAGAGAGAGAAGAGAGGAGAGGGAAGGAGAGAGGGAAAGAGAGAGAGAAGGGGAGAAGGGGGGGTGTCTGCGTGCGAGAGAGCGCTCTGGAGCAAAGCAGCTGGAAAAGGCCCAGAAATACTTTCACAGCGGTCAAGCTGGAACCCCCAGCGTGCCTTCCCCCTCCTCGACCCTCCCGGCCTAGGCCCAGGCTGCCCCCCGCCGGGAGGGTGTGTGCCCCACCTGCCACCAGGCCAGCTCCGGGTGGTGGCGGTGGGGCTGGCTGGGGGTGTGTGTGTGGTGGCGCGCGAGGGTGAGAACCCGGAGGCGGCGGGGCCCTGGGCCGGGCTGCCCGCGGGGCCGCGCGGCCGCCTCCCCCCGCCGCCGCCACCTCCCCCTCCTCCTCCGCCGCCTCCGCCGGTCGCCTGTCTCCGCGCTGGGCATGTCTTGGGAGCCGGAGCGGCCCGGGCCGCGGGCGCTCTGCGGCGCATGGACGGCGGCGGCGCCGGGCGAGCAGGGGGAGGAGAAGGCGCAGGCGGCGGAGGAGGCGGCGACCTGCGGCGGGGAGCACCGGCGGCGCGAGAGGACGGCCGGCCGCCGGCGAGGCTCCGGCCCCACTACTTTTCCGTAGCCTCCCTGCCTCAGCAGCACGGCCGCCGCCGCCGCCGCCGCCGCCACGGCCACCGCCACGGCCACGGCCGCCTGGCAGCCGCCGAGCGCCGCGCACGCCCGCACTCACTCCCGCCACCCCACGCACACGCACACCCCCCGCCCTCCCCACGCCCCCACCCGGGAGGGGGGAGAGAGGCAAAAAGTAAGAGAGGAAAAAAAATAGCAGGAAGATGGCGCCCACCAAGCCCAGCTTTCAGCAGGATCCTTCCAGGCGAGAACGGTAACACTTTTCTGTTTATTGAACCTGCCGCCGGGGCCGCTGCTCCCGCCGCCGCCGCCGCCGCCGCGGTGGCGGGGCCCGCTCCGCAGCCCGCCTCCTGGGCCGCGAGCCCGCGGGGACCTCGTCTGGGGGCTTGCGGCTAAGCGCTCGCCCGCGGTCCCCGCGCGCACCGTCCGCCGGCAGCGCTGCGGCAGCGAGCGGGCTCTGGCGGCGGCGGCGGCGCTAGGCTCTCCGAGCAGTCGCACCTCCTCGGCTCCGCGAATAGAGTGACTCGCTGACAAAAAAAAAAAAAAAGAAAAAAAGAAAAAAGAAAAAAAAATAAGAAAGAAAAAGAAAAGAAAAAAGAAACAAACAAAAAAGAGAAGGCGCTGCTGTGTGCCAGGGAGCAGCGGTGAGGGTGGGGGCCGGGGGATCCCCGGGGCCGCCGCAGGTCCCTTGGCAGCTGCTCTCTAGGAAGGGAATGAGGCTGGGGAGGGGGAGGGAAGGCAGGCGAGAAGAGGGAGGAGGAGGCGAGGAGGAGGAGGAGGAGGAGGAGGAGGAGGAGGAGGCCGGGGGCGGGGAGCGCGGAGCTCGCGCCAGGCCCGGAATGTGTCGCGGAGGGGCCGTCTCCGCGCCGAGCACTAGGCCGGGCGGAGCTGAGAGAGGAGCGCGGCCGCCGCCTCCCGCCGCCCGGGCTGCGCCCTCTGCTTCGGCAACTTGTGGGTCCCCTCTCTGCCCTCCGCTCTCATCTTTCCCTCCTCTCCATCCCCCCTCCCAAAGAAAAAAGAAAAATAAGGAAAAAAACCCTTAAATCCAAATAAGCAAACAAACAGCGAGATTCAAAATGTGTCAGCAGTTGGAGCATCTATGCCCCGTTAGTTACTGTTTGGGGATCTGTGTTTTAAAAAGTTCCTGGTGAGAATTGCATATCCAGGCAAGGGGCTCAGTCGAGCATGTCTGTTTGAAGTTAGTTAAACTAGTAGAGCCAAAGGGAAAGGGAGTTTGTGTTCAAAATATCCTTAGCCGTCCTACGTGAATAGCATTGTTAGATTTTCAGAGTAACTGAGCACCCCCTCCCACTACCACCAACGTGGTTTTCCCTCCTGCTGTCCACCCAGCCTACTTTGTTTGGAATCCTATTGACTATTAATTGGCAGCGTTAATGACATTAATTGCATATAACATATTGGTTTGAGCAAAGTGAATATCTCTGTCTCCAAAGAGGAAAGGCTCAGTAGGAAGTATGAAATGTTACCCATTGATTGATTCATGAGCAAAACAAATACAGTCAGATATGTGCACCCCCAACCCCGCAAGCAGTGACTTGTACTTTCCTCACGGACGTATGTGAACTTGAAAAAAAGACGAAGGAAGTGCTTAGTTGCAAGATTTAATTATTAGTACATAGACAGTTTTATTTTTGATACAGCATGGTATTTACCCTATAGCTCACATCAAAAGAAGATAGGGAGATATTCAGACGTCTATTCATTTAGAAAGCTTCTATTGTACTCTTGCTTGTTTCTTTCATACAATAGGGAAGGCAGAATTGTCAGGATTAAGGAAATACTTACATTAAGTAGATACATAATTGACTATTTCTAAACTCTAGATAATTCTGTAAAAACCATATATCTGAGAGTAAATCATACATAATCCAGTTTTTAAAGATGTTAAATGTGTGTAGCATTAACTATTACTCCGAAACTGTAGAAAAGCTGACAACTCATACAGTTAAAATGAACATTTAGTTCTTAAGAAGTGTTAGTGTTTTACAAAGAATTCACATATTACTTTACACTTTTAGGTGGAAAAAATTTATTTCTCAGAGCACTGTGCAAGGCTTTTAATAATTTTTTTAATCTAACAAGGTGGTGAATGCTTTTTGAAATCATAAATTTATAATAGATTTCCTTCCCCTTCCCCCATTCTTTCCTTCCCCTTTCCCCCCTTCTCCCCTTCCCTCTCTCCCTCCCTCCCTTCCTTCCTTCTTTCCTACTTTGTGGGTTCTGTGGGTAGTAAATGTATTTATTGGGATGGCCCCAGTAATCTCTCTAGCAGAAGTCTATTTGTGTGCCATTTTGGGAATTTCTCTGAGATAGGAATCTCGAAGATAGAATTAATTTCTAGGGGAAACTTCATAGCCTGTGCATGAGTGCGTTCTTTATCACCTGTCTCCATTTGGCATTCGAAGAAGGTAAATCAAAGTGTGCGATTTGTTATTCTGCTCCACTTGAGAGCTGAACTAAATAACACTTGGTCTGAAATTCTGATTGAAGTTGTAGGAGGATATACTGTATTTAATTTAATGCCCTTTAATAGCATCTTCTTGTTCAGGTTGGATGCTGTCATTTTAAAGGTTGGATCTGAGAAGGTTTAACCTGTAGGGAGAGGGAGGAGTAGTAACAATGGGGTAGGGGGCAGAAGCAACACTGTAGAGTAGAGGAAGGAAGGAGTTATAAACTAAGCCTTTCAAACAGTAATAACTGCAAACTTGGCCCGTTATCCAAACAGTTGTTTTATGCCCCAAGGGTTCACTTTGTTATCAGGGTTTTAAATGCTCTTAACACTTTAAGTGTAAACATTACACATGTAAGTTGATTTGGTTTTGTAATGAGAAATGGGAAATCAGATGATTTGTTCAGGAGGGCATTTTTTTTCATAGTTACTTGCTTCAACTAAGTAGGCATTCCACCTTTATTTGCACTTTGTGTCTAGAACTTACTGATTAATAGTATTATTTCTCTGTAGCAGTTAAACACAACTATGTCTATAAAAGATGACTTTTTGTGTACATATTTTAAATTGTATTCTCCTATTTATTTAAAAAATGGTTTCCAAATCATTGATTTCGCAGAGGCATTCATGGACATTTTATTCTTTACTGCTTTTCAAATACATCCATAATCAAAAACTAATAGAGAAAAAATATATGTTTTGAATTGTCTCATTATTTATGAAATGTCTAACCTGTGTATAATAATACAATACAAGAATCATTTCCTTATAAGAATGTTTACAAAGTAAATTTGGAAAAAGAAGCTTGTTCTTGATACTCTCTTTGGCTACTGTTTAGTACTCCTTAAATTTATCTGAATCATACATATGGAAAGTGCCTCTTTACGGCCTGAAAGAACAAGTTGAAAACCTGGTGTACATAAACTTGTTTGATTTTCTTTAAACTCCAGTGGACTGCGAATTATATAGCACCGCCACAGAGTTTTTCTACTAGGTGGATGTATAACCAAGAAAATTAGGCAGAGAAGTGTCAAGCATGTGATATGCCCATGCTGGTTTGCAAAGCACATTCCAGTAGCACAGGGTATTTGGTTTAAAAAGCAGAGGTGGGAGAGGAGACTTTTTTGGAGGTATTTCTTTCTACAGTGTAAGCTTAAACAGAGTGATAAATGATTATATGCGTTGTCTAACACTTGCTTATATATATAAATAGCTCCACAAGATTGCTTAAATGATAATCGAAAATATGAAATAGGATGGCCTTCATATCACAAGGCCAAGGGTCTACAAATGGAAAAACTGAAATAATGAAATATTTCCAAGGCAACAGACTGTCAACAAGAACTGTAATGCATGGGCATATCATAGATCCACCAGAGAGGATATTAGACGGTATAGCTCTAGAGCCAGGAGTTATAATGACCTTTATTACGTAGGACCCTCCCACATTACAACATCCTTTCAGATTTCCAATTTCTGATTTATGAATTGAGAGACATATAACTACTCCAAATGTGCAATATGCCCGTCACTAGATTTGATTTGTTACAATGAGCAAACTTGAATTCAACCTTATTTGATGCTTTTAGTTTTTTTTTAAAAAAAGTTACAGGAGGTATTTTCATCACCTAGTGGTGTTATGAGTAAGGTTTTGGTCCCCATATCTTTATATATTCTTAAAGTATGACTCAAAGTTATGTGTAATTAATATCTCAGCAAGAATTGGTAAGAATTACATTGCACTTTAATCCACAAATAGGAATAGTTTGGTAATTGTTGTGATATGAATTTTGATTTCCCCCTGCAATTCTTCTACACCATGATTGCCCCTGTACTGTAATAGAGCTATTTTATGGGAATACCAGAATTTCTTTGAACCCCTTGACTCTTTTTCTCTGTCCCAGATCTTAGTCTGGGATCTCTGGCACGTAAAATGGCATCTGTTTGAAATGGGACCTGCTGTCCAGGATCCTCTGCTGTGTGATGAGGTTTTCTGTGACAGGATGCCTGCCTGTCTGTCTGTCTATATACAAGCACATATACGCTTTTATCAAGCAATACTTTTCGAGGAGGACTTAGGCAGGGTAGCTTTTATTTAGTTATTTTTTAAGCTGTAGATCTTCATTTTGGGGGATATTTGTGGGGAATAATTACAAAAGTTTCTAAATCACTTCTATTAATGCTTTCTTTTATAAACTTCCTCAACTGCTCTACTATGAATAATAACTCAGATGTAAACCGTAGTCTGTTTTTGTTTTTCTACAATTCTTATGATCCTCTGTTTTATTCAGAATGTCACAAATTTAAAGAAAATTAAGCATACCTGATAGCAGAAATACACCCTCCCCCCGCCATGATATATTTACATGGCCACTTTTTCTACATTGTAGCATCTAATCATTTCAATTGATTTTTTAAAAGTTTGGCATTGCATTTGTGTTAGTCTAACTTCAGGTGTTTTATAGACATGTTTTTAATTGCTTAGGATGAGTAAGGCTGAAACTTAGTGAAGAAGTTGGTATGTCAAACATTTTAGTTGATTAGTTGATACAGACAACAACTTCATGTTGTAAATATTGCTCTTTAAATTTTAAATGCTACCAAAGTTGCATATAATGGAATATGTGAAACTTTATTTAAATCTACAATTGGGTAAGAACTTCTAGAATTTATGGGAAAATTCAGTTGTTGCGTTTAATGATGTTAGTATTTTCACAGTAAATAGTGGCCTTTTTTCCCCTCATTGGGCAGTGTAATAAACCAACTGTAACTGAATGGTATTTTTACTGCGCTGGGCCTCATTAGTGTGAATAGGATGTTTGCACTATTAAGTTTGATAGAACCTTACATAGTTAGAATAATTTGTGGTAATATTAGTAATACTACAGTGCATAAACAGGACATGGCTTAGTAAGAAAAAAGTGACTGTTACTGTATCTGAAACGACTAGGGGAATGACAAGATTAAACAACATTTGAAGTTGTCGTCTGTATACATTTGTAAAGCATAGTGTTTTGGTGAATTAACTGGAATATTGTGGTCACGTGTACAAAATCATGAGCAGCAAGATGAAAATCTCATGTTACTATCGCCCACAGTGCTCCTGGCCCTAGACTGTAATTATTGATTGGTTCTTTCATTCAGGTTTATTTACTGATCCTCTGCCATGGACCATGGTAACTTGTGCCAGGCACAGTACTGAATAATATACCCTGTAACAGCAGTTGCTTTGGTTATAGACTTGCCCTGCATATGCAAATATAGAGAGCCAGATAATATCCTTTTCTAAAAGAGTGAGAAGTGCAGAGTTCGTAGAAATATAAGGCTCTCTATCTTTTTTCATTTCTGTTAGCTAAGTTTTCTGAGAGGACAGTTATTCAACTTATAAAATATTATAATTAGTAACTGTAAAATGATTAGAGGTTCTTGGAGGAAAGAAAGAGAAAAGATGCTACATAAATATCACTGAAATTACAGCAAAGATTTAAAAAGATGTTTTGATAGGATTTAAGGATAAAAATTGGTTACATATGATAATAAGAAACATTTATTGAACACTGCCATGTTTCAGAATCTGTATTACATACTTCATGGTAATTTTCTCACTAGTTTCCCTACTGTCCTATGAGGGAAGTCCTAATGTCCCCATTTATGGATGAGAAAATGGAGACTTTGCATTCTCAAGGAAGGTGATAGAGTTAGAGATTGAATTCAGGTTTGTCTCTGATGTGGCCTTAGGTAATGTAGTCTCTGTAGAAATGTACGTTAATACCGGTGTTAAGGGACCTGCGTTTTTGCACTTTTCAAAGTCAGAGATTTCTGAACCGATGCTAGAGAGTTCCAATGGCAGAAAGACTGGTTACACCCTGGATAGTGAACTCTTCTATTTTGGTCCTTCATCAGATGTTGGAGAATTTGAGAAATAGAGTGTTTATAAAGTTAGAGAAGGAATCAATATTCAAAGTATTCTCATGTCACCCTCTAACTTCCCAATAGTTTTGTGATTAAGCTCCATAGCTGTATATACTTTAGGGCAGATTTTTAGCTGAATGGTTTCAGAATCAGTTTGCCACGTACATATGTCTCTTTGATTATAGCATATGAAGTCCTAAGGCCCTCTTCCACTCACGCAATCCATGCCTCAGAGTGTGCCACAGCTTGTCTAAAGATTACAGTTGAGGTGTTTTTATTTTGTAATAGTTTTGCTATTGGGTGTGTAGAAACAGCCTCATGTGGCTCTCTGAATAACACACTTTAGTACCTGTGTTTCTGGATATTGTCTTTTGAAATATATAAAGACTTGTGTAAGTTGGCCCCCTGCCAAATTTTGTGGCATTATAATGACAGTAAGCATTTATATAGCACTATATGCTAATACACAGGTACTGTTCTAAGGGCTTTACATGTATTAACTCATTTAATTAAAAACATAACATGTTAGAAATGGACTACAATAAATACGTAAATGGTAAGTTATTTAGTCCTTGCCTTCTCCCAAAACAACCCCCCGCCCCCCCCCAACTCCCAGCCCCTTCAAGAAGGGAAAGTCAGTCTTTGGTAACACTTTTATTTCTCTATGCCAGGAACCCTAGGGGCTTGGTCTACTATATAACAGTTCTTTAACAAAAACTGTACTTCAGGAAACTTTGTAGCATCTGACTCCATCACTGCTTATTGCAGAAAGTATGCTAAACTTTGGGTAGTAGAACAACACGCCACATTTATGGTTACATTTTTGGATGTAATACTGTCAACCAAATAGCTTCTTTAAAAAAATAAAATGTATAATAGAAATTTTAGGGCTTGAAAGGACTAGATAAGCAGTGCTTGAGTATTTGTGGTTACAAAGATAAGTATTTTGCTTGCGTATCTTAAATATTCACTTTTACATTCAACAGAGTTCTTGTTTATGTAAAGAATAGGTTGTCTTATAAAATGTTGGAAGAAACTCATTTAGAGAGATGTTTTCCTAAAATGTTGAGGATAAAAAGCAAAAGTCAATAGGAAGTATAAGTGAAAAATAAGTTAAAAATTTCAAACAGCCATCAGATTATCTTAAAAGAAATTACATCTGATCACAGTATTATATTATTACCAGTATGCTAATGCAGAATTAAAGTGTTCTGACTTGAGAACCTAGTAAAAAACATTAAAACTTAACAAATCTTTATCACATATTTTGTAAAGTAGCGCTCCACAGAATTTTAAGACCACTTTATGGAATCCTAGGTCATTTCAGTAATATCTCATTAACATCTGATAAACTAGAGCTTTTCCATTTGTAAGATTTATAAAAGGATTTATAAAATAATTTTATTTTAAAGAAAAATTTAATATTGGATTAGGGGTAATCTGCATGTGACTGTAGCTATAAATAGCACTCTCTTCCCCAAATTTCTGAATTTTCCTTTCTGCCACTGTAACAGTGCAGAAAAGGATGCTAGTTCTAAACTTCATTCAGAAGCACTTTATTCAGAAAGAATGCAGTATTTTGGTGGGGGCAAGTGGAATGATTGAAACTGCAGGACGTTTCTCTTTCATTCTAGAAAATGGAGATATCAATGAATAAAGATATTTTAGTAACTAATGTATATTACATGGATTGACGGAGCATTGTTTCCCCACAAAAATTTATTCCTCAGAATCTACTTCTGAAAAACATATACATTTCATTGATATATATGAATGGGACGAATTTTTGTTCTACAAGATTTTTGTATATAGTGTACAGAGCTTTTATATGTTATATATATAGTTAATAGCATAAATTATATATAAAATATGTATCATATCTACCTAAAATGGAAAAATGTTAGAAATATATCTTGAACAAATTATAAATGTCTTATTTAGATCGGGTTAAATTTAAATGTATGCAGTGGATTGGTGACTTTTTTGTTTTCCTAATGCTGTAAGGAAAAGTAGGCTCATCATTTTTTTGCACATTTTTATTGTTCTGTGTAAATGTAATTTGTTAATCCTGTGAAATTTGTCATAGATAAATTTGCTTGGATTATCTTGTCACCACCGTATCTGCATTCTTTTGTTCATTGCTTATTCATAATTTAACAGTCTGGCAGTGAGCCTTTTTGGGATGCTCACAAAAGATATATGACCTCTACCAGCTGCTACTATAACCTGCAGAATGCACAGCAAGACATTAGAAACGTGAGGATTCCTCTACTGATTAAAGTGCTCTTCATTTAAACAGTCTGTTCATAAGAATCTTAGGAATCTCTTGCTACCAACAGTTTTGATTTTTTTTTCCTCCCTAATAAAATTAGTTCTAACAATTGTATCTTCATTTCATATGAATTTTTCAGATTATCCAAAGGAAGTTAATTTCTTGAATGCTGTTTCTTCTTTATAACTAAGTACTTAAAAATTTATATTTGGGGGATGTTCAAGTTATCCAAAAATGGTTTTATTGGGCAAGGAAGAATGGAGAGTAGAAGAGATATATCACATCCTAATCTTAGAAGAAATGGTTGGTTTAATCCTGTTTGAATCCAAGTACTTTACAGTATATACTCTAAACACTCCATATTATGTAGTATGTAGCAGATAGTAAAAAAATGTTCCTTGAAGTGCAACCACATCTTCAGGTTTCCGTTATTCTGAATTAGTTTAGCATATGAAAGTATTCTCCCCCACCCCTTCTCTCTCTGTCTCTTTCTCTTCTTTCTGTCTCTCAAAATCAGCAGATCAGTTTATGAGCAATGGTTAGTTTTTGCCTCTCTTCTGTGCAGGCATATGATTACAGTTCAGAATAATTCATTGCTAATCCATGCAGTATTGGTTCATCTCCATCACTCTGTTCTGTGATTAGAGCCTCAGGCCTGCTGCCTCGCTTTCCGCCCTGATTTTCTTTAACTGCAACCCTTGTTTTAATATAGTTCTGTAGTCACCACTCTCCTGCCAGCCCTCTCCATTCCTCATATATATCGATTGCAGTAGATTAATATTTATTTGAAGCTATTTTTCAGACTTTGTGAAAAATGTATTCATTTCTTACTGTGAATCTTCATCTGAAGGGAGGGCGAGAGGGCTCAGGTATGCAACTCTTCTTAGAGAGTAAACTGTGGCATTTTAAATCTTGATTCTTTGCAATGGTGGATGATGTTTTTTATTTTACAAATCAGGAAGTTTAGTTTCCTTGAAAAAAATTTTAGACAGAGTAAACTACAATGTTAACAGTTTATTTGTTTGTAACAATTCTAGCATGGCTTTCTGTATTTTCCATGTATATACTATAGCCAGTGCAATCACCATAATATACATTGATCAGCTTGCAGTGAATATTCCAGACAGGAAACCATCATCCAAAGCTATCACTTTCCTTAGCATCAAAATTTGCCAATTTTACCAGAAGGTCATCTAACAGATTTTTAAAAGACTTTGTTTCAGATCTCAGTAGTCCTGTGTTCCTTTTAATAATTACTTTCGTCTCATTGTAGCTGTGTGTTTGAAAGTGTAGGTCAATGAGGATGATTGCATTCAGAATTTCATGATCTGTGTAGTGGAACAAATTGAAAGCAAAGCCTGTATCAATCACTGTGAAGGGAGGGTTAATTGTTACCGCTTCTCAAGCCTCTGGACAGATAAACCAGTAATGAAATACTTATTGCTGTGATATGTGAATGCTAAAGGATGAAACAATGGAAACAGAAGCAGTCTTCAGAGATAACCAAAAAGGCAAAGAAAAAAGAATAAACTGGATGAAAGTATGGAACTGTGTACTGCATTAACTCTCTTAAAGTAATACTGTTTTTAACCTCCTACCCATCTTTTTCTGGCAGGTTGGGGCAGTATCATATATCAGGTTGCTAAAGCCAAATAAGAATATACATGGAAACCACTCTTTCTATATTAAAAAACAGAAAAGAAAGAAAGAAAGAGTACAGTCCTATGCTTTATATAAACTCTGTATATTTTATAAAAATAATTGTTTTATATTACTACTTATGTAAGGTATTCTTTTTTTAAAAAATTAGGGATGTTATATGTTAAATATTAAATGTTAAATATGCACAAATGGCTTAAATTCCAGAATGTTTTAAAGAATTGTTATCTTTGAAGGGATTTTTGAATTATTGGTCCATAGTAGACCCAAGTATAGAGAAAATTATGTAACACATAAAGAAATAGTAAAATAAGAATTAGTGTGGCAAAGAAATCATGAGATTAGAGTAAACACATTTAACCATTTCTTTCATATGAACTTAACATTTAAACATCTGTTAGTTACTTATATGTTGGAATATATGCAAAAATATTTAGCCAAATTGAAGTCTTAGGCCCATGACAATCATCTCAACACAGTGGGTAGTTCTGAAAATTAATGAGAATGATAATACTGTAAAGACTGTTCCAGAGTTTGCCCAAATTCATTATCTAAGACTCTTGTTAAGAACATCTCAAAGAATTTTAACCAGGAAAATATATTAATGGTTCAAAAGCATTTTCAAAACCCTGAATTATAAAAGTATAATGGAATTATATATGCAAGAGTTATAGTTAGCAACACAGATAGTAGAAAAGACATTATGAAGGCAAATTTTTCCAGAACCTATACTGCTCTTGCGTGTGGTTTAATCCATAGGGTTTAATCTCATACAGTGTGTGTGCATGTGTGTGTGGGGGGGTGTGTGTGTGTGGATATGTATTTATTTATTTATTTTTGTTTTTAGGACAAGAAAATCAGAATCATTTAAAAATAAAATGAATGCCTTCCCATTAATGTAGGGAAGTTTATAACTGTAAAAATGTAGGTATATTCATCTTTTTGCATTTATTTCAGATGTGATACAATTACTAGGAATGTAGAACATTCTTAGCAAAAAGAATTTTCCCACATCTTTGTATTTCTCCTCAGAATGTTAAGAATTTCCTGAGGCCTGATTCTGTGCTGTATTGATGTGGCTGCATAGCAACTGAAACAAATGATTGGGACATAGCCCTTTTTATGATAGTGGCACTGTCCTGTAGCTAATGTGGTTTCGTACATTTTAAAAGATAGCCATAAGAGTAATGCTGTACTATTGCTGAATCCGGATTTTTAACTGCCAGTACAATACACTGGGGCAAAAGTCAGCAGAGAACCCTCAAAGTCCAGATGTGTCAAAGGATGTCAGTCTTTGTGTATAACAGTGGGCAGGCAAAAAAGAAGAGTTCCATTACTCAATAATAAATGTATACTTAAGACGGAAGCCCGTGGATATCAAGATTGTCAGGGCAATACGTTATGAATTACCATTGGTTACTTGCTCCTTGGGAACTAGTAGAGCAGCATAGAATGGCATAAATCCTGATCACTGGTGTCAGTCTTCCCTTATCTTTGTAGGAAGTTATACTCTATACAGATCTTTCAACCTTTCAGAGCCTCAGGTTCTTCATTTCTTCATTTGCATATTGAGTTGCTAACACGCCCTTCCGGCTACAATAATCTATGATTACATGATTTGAATTGTGTGGATATATAATATGAAATAATTAATTGAAGTACTGTATATGGTTGATTTTTTTCTAATGGCATTAACATTTATAAATATTTCTTATTTATAAAACTATTAAATCAGTTTTTTAGATCAAATATGGTGCTTGCCATCTAGGTTTCAGTCCATAAAATATAGCATATTTAGGTGTTTTTCTTCTATGAAAACATCTTGAAAGGAAACTTATTAATTTGCAAGAATGTCCAGAGGACATTGCAAGGGAGCAATAGGAAGCTTTGTTATATTTTAAAGTGACATATTATGTGTATGACTCAATGTAGCACTAAGGAAAAATACTAAAAATGTTTAGAGATAAGTACATTTGTTGGTTGAATTTAATTGAGACAGAACTATGGAAATATTTGAAAACTAGATAATATAGCTGGAAGAAGGAGGTTAACGGTGTAATATTTGATGGACAGTCAAGTGCTTAGGGGAATGACTAATCTCTGAAGATGTTGTGTATTCCTAAAACATTTATAGAGAAATAAACTTATGCAGTGAGATATTTACCCAAACTACAACAGTTACTTATTTCTTTTTAATCTTGTTTTTCAAAAGAACTTTATTCTAATTCTTCTCTCTTACTTGTAAAGGTGAACTGATTTACTGTTTGCAGTGTAGGCAGATTTAAAAATTTATGATTGGATAAGATTTCTTGCATCTAGTAGATTAATGACTTTTTAAATAGATGTGTCACTTATTTATTGTTTTATTGAAAATTTCTAATTAATGGTACTTAATAGGTAATGCAAGTATACTTTTATAAGATAATTAACTTTTCTGCCTAATTTCTATATATCTATTTATGTGTAGGTTATCTATATATCTATCCTATGTATTATATGTAGTTTAAGATATTTTATTCGAGTACGTATATTATGCTCTTGTCAGTGATAATTGAACACCACTGATAAAATATTCTTCCCTAAAGAAATAATCATTTCCTTAAAAGGTAATTTTCCATTTTCCCATTATGAAAACACTTAGGAAAATTTTAAAAATGTTTTGATGTAGACTGGTCTTCTGAAACTCCTTCTTTTTCCCCCCTCTTCCCTTATCAAAAACTTATTTTCCCAAAGCTAAATTGGGCTAGACATTAGGAGATTATCTGGTTAGAACAATTAATAGTTAGGAGTTTTTTAAAAGGAGCCTATCATAGCAAACATGTTTTCAATTAATAGAAGGTGAAGAACCTTTAGTATTTAGTATGTCTCCCATACCACACACGTATATTCCTTTCCAGAAGATATACTAGTCAACACTTTGAAGTACCTCTTCTGGAAACAGTGTTTCATAGTGACATTATTTTAGAAAAATTTTAATTTTGTCACACTATTGAGCATAAAAATGGGTAAATATTATGAGTTGAATTAAATACATGTGTTGTCCATATTTTCATTCATAACCATTTTTCTATCTAGTTAAAAGTTTCTCACTATGGTACAGATCTGTCATCAAGTAAAGAAATTTAGAATTGGGTGGTATGTGGTGACACCAAAGTTGGAAGTATCTACTCAGTGCTGAAACAGAATGTAAATTTGGGACTTATAGATGGTTATAGTGTTCTTTGTGGAAAGGAATCCACAGCAAGTGTTTAGACTTGGGTTGAACCAAACCACATTAGACCTCACAAGATCCAGCCCTTTTCCCCTTTCTGCAGTTATTTTCATTTACCAAGTGTTGTTCCAAGGACAGACATCTAAGTATATTTTGCTCTTATTCACTTGTGAGTAGCATGTGTTTCATATGTGGTCACAAAGACTTCCAGTAGGCCCTGATGAGTGCGGCTTCTCCTGTCTCCTGGTCCCTCAGTGTTACAGCAGTTCTGGGGACGGGCTTTAGGGGATCTGAGAGTCTCCTGAAATGGCACATTCACACCATTTTCTCAGTTACTCAAGAGGGCATATTTCCCCTAAAAGTATGTGTCAAGAACTGTGAGGAATTTGAGATTTTGCCCTTCTTGCAACTAGAAAGTTAGCCCATCAACACTTTAATTAATGCTGGGTCAGAGATGTAAGACAGTTTATTACTCACAACATTAGCAGTAGCCAGTGTATCAGCATTTAAATCAAATCTCTGAGCCCCAATTCCCACAGAGTGATGCAAAGAGGGCCAAATGATACCTGCTCACGAAATAGTGTAGTAAATTGTATTACTAGAGGAACCCTGAGCTTAGGTAATCTGAATCTTTTAGAATGGGCAGTAAATAAGTCTTTCCTTTGCTCTAGAGGGAGACACTATCTCTATCCTCCAAGACTGTTCTTTACAAACAATCTTAAATAGAGAGTCCATAACAAAGGACAGTTAGTACTTTGCCTGCAAGATTTGCAGAACTGTGAGAGACCCATGGGGGCTTGTACTCTTCACAGTTTGAACCACTGTAAAGGAGATTATTATAGAGGGATTAAAGAATCTAATAGTGAAGTAGTCCTATAGTTTAGAGCTTCTTTGAGAATAATGCAACATGAAGTTAATGATTTGGAGAGAAGATGACAAGGGTTCTGAATATGTAATCTTTCCCAGATTGCTTAAGCATGAATCATATAATGCAGTACATCAAGCTTGTATAGGTTTAGCTGATTCAGCAGTGGATAGGTCCTCAAGATGTTATTATATTTCTGTTCTTCTGACATATTTTATCGCAATAGATGTTTGTCCTATTTTGTAAGCATCTTTTCTTCCTGGTTCGCTCTATTTATCCATAAAATTTAACTTGTTGAAAATTCACTTTGTGTCTTTGCATCATATTAATATCGTTTAAATTTCTCGATAACCCAATAAGGTAGGTTCTGTTCATATATCTACTTTATAGGTGAGGTCACAACTAGTAAGGATTTGAACCTGGCCTTAAGCCTTAGTCTGTATTGATGGAGATGACATCCTTTTAACCAGACTAGCTTCCTTCTGCCTCTTGTAGAGTTATTTTATACTTCATTCTTTCTTCTGGGGCCTCTCCCTTTTCCCACATTACTTTTGTGCATCATACTGTTTTCCTCCCCCCCGCCCCATACCCTGCTCCTCACCACAGTGTGTAGCCCACTGATGCTATAGCTCTTCTCTTAAATTAATGTATTATTGTCTTTTCTATCTCCTATGGACTCGTAGGGAGCCTTTTTGCACCCATACGTTGTACCAAACCACCACCTTCCTTATCTTCTAATTTCATAGTAACTGTTTCTATGAAGCTAATGATTGCAATTACAGCACAGATAGGTCAATCAAAAGTTTGATCACGCCTAGAAGGATGCCAAAGTATTACATTAAAAGATTGTTATGAGGACATGATGATCTTGTTTAGCAAGTTATAATCTGTAGTTCTATTTCCTGCATAGTTTATATAACCTATTCAATTGTGAATAGACATAGTTTGTGAGTTATGGTGGCATATGGGAACTCTTATGGCTATAATATATTCCTGCCTTTTGCATAGCATTGCAATTTTGTATATACCATAATTTGTTGATGTTGCTCACTTAAAAGGCTTGGTTAAAATAAACTGTGGCATCTGGTTAACTAAGATCCAATATCAAAATTAGGTTTTCATCTCTAATTGAGGCCCAATAATTTGGCATTTTGCTTTTCCTCTTTTTAGTCCTCTAGCCCAATTTTTATCTCAGTAAGATATAACAATATACAATATAATTTAATGCAAATTAATTATCAAAACATAGTCTAATATGTAATGAGACCACACAGACCCAAACATTCTCTGTTGGGCACATACCACAATTTTCCTCTGCAATGGGACTACTTACATTAATGTCAGTCCAATACCTGGAGATCATATTAAGATGACAAACTATAAGATGCTCATAAAGAGGTGACAGTGTAATACAGTACAAAAATTATCTATCTGTTGAGAAGAAGATTATAGTTCACCATCAGAATCTATTGTTAAAACTCAAAATATCCATAACCAATGTAGAGGACCATTAACCGAAATGTTGGATGATGAAGAAATAAATTATAGTTTTCTTTTGTAATTGTCTTGGTATAGAAATTGTGATGTGACCTCTTTAGAAGGGAACACATTGGCCTCATTTTGCATGCTCAGCAAAATGAGACACATTCCTGGAACAGAGTTAGTGAGTAAAGGAATGAACAAATTCCAGTTCTAATTCTGCCCATTTCGTATTTACATTTCATCTCAGAAATTTCCCATATCTGTCAGAAATCTACAACCATCCTTGGAATATCCCATAGTTTCAGATATAAAAAAGGAATAGAGAAAAATAAGCATTTTGTAATACAATTTTCTTTTACCAATACTTGGTAATTCCTAGTATATTTTAGGTTTCAAAGCTGTATTATTTACATCATCTGTTGTGGATTCCCTGAAGATTATACCCCTGTAACTCTGCAGAGAATACTTTTAGGTTCAAGATGTGTTACAACTCTCTATTAAGGAAGGAATCAAGAAAATCAATTACAACCAAATATACCATTGATTTTTCTTCTTTTTTTTTTTTTTTTTAGCTACAAATGATACCACCAAATAGATGAATTCTAGAACAATGAACTATTTCCAATTAGGATCATATTAAATCCATTTTATAGTCAATTATAATTCTATAAAGCTTGAATTCCACTAATTCTATATTTCACAAAATTGTACCTATAATAATTTAAGTTGATTAGACCAAAATTGAAAAATTCAATCATGTAAAATAGAACAGGTTACAAAGAGAGCTGACATTTTTCTAGGGATTTCTCCTCTTGTGACATAGCTCAGCCATCACATGGCCTTGTGTACATAGTACCTATAACAAAAATCCTTCCACAGAAAAATCTCATGTAAGGATGCACTAAATAACAATGATAAATTTATCTCCTCACCACGATTAATAGTGGTGAGCATTGTTACTTTCATACAAATCAGTGGAGGACTAAACCTTAATAAACTGGCTTGAACTTAATATATAAAAAGAAATGAAATAATTAATAACTCCAGGGAAAGAGTGGATCAGTAGTTCAAATATACTTATTCCTTTCTCTCTTTACTCTGGACATTGCTTACTTTCTTCAAAGTTTATAATCTGTAGACACTAAATTTTGTCTTTAGTGCATATTAGCACTTGTTCAGGCATATTGACATATGTCCTGAATACTTTTTGGAATAAAATTTAACTACCAATTTATTAATGTGCAGGTAAAAATAAACACATCCAGTTTTCTGAAACCAAAATTACATCTGACATGTTTATGTCTATACCTAAATATGTCTGAATACACATCCAAAATATACCCCGACATATACGCCATGCAAATATAAATAGAGTTCTGCCCTATAACACAGTTAGACATTCTATTCAGTGTTAATAATAAAAACTCAATCTAATGGACAAACACTTTCTATTTTCCCGGTGAGAACACTGAGTTCCAGAAGCGAATATAACCATGAATGACTATTTGGTGTGGTGCCTTAGCATGATGATGGTTTTAGTTAATTTGTCCGGATCCACTCTGGCTTCCCAACTCCAGATGAAACTCGTGTCCAATATCTACATGGGAAGATTGCTCTCTCTCTGAAAAACACACACCATCTCTGTACTGTGCCTTTCTACCTGGGAAATCTGTGCAAACACGTATGTTTTACACTTTTAGTAATAATACTTTAATTACTGTTTCTTTCACTGTTATATGTCAAACATAGTGATAAGCTCTTTAACACATTATCTTTCTAAACATTTGAATTTTTAAATTTGTAACTCATTTTTGATATCTTTTAGTATGGCTTATTATAAGCATTTATTTTCTACTCCAAGATTTTATTTTGCATTTGCGTATTCTCTTAGAAATTTTGAAAGCTGAAGAATTTTTAGTTTTATTGAACTCACTCTCTTATCCTTTGTACTGACTTTTGTCTCTCAGTTTGGGGACCATGCACTTCTTAATCCTGAATTTGGTGACAAAATCACAGTACGCGTTATGGGCTCATTTTCTCTGAGTTTTATAGGTTAGGACATTTTGTAGCATAAATGTAGAAACTCTAGCTTTTGACTCATTGCAGTTAGTTACATTCATGCCCCTCACTCCAACTCAGTACGGAGAAGCTCCAGTTTAGCTTTTGCATTTCTTTGCTATACCCCTTTATCTCAGACTCACTCAGAATTTCCTTAAATATCCTTTGTCAGTTCCCCTTAAAGTTGGGCCTTTTGAAAGATTTCTTTTTTATTTTTTTAAACCCATGGCCCCTATTCTCTACCTTGATTTTTTCCCCCTTGTCTTATACATTCATTCAAATGAAAGCTTCTTCCCCCCAAATAACTGAATACTTCCAGAAGTATTAATACCCTCCCTCTTACCACATGAACCTACCATTATCTTTCCTTAGCCAACTACATTCAGCTTCCTTGTATACCTTTAAACCTGAGGTCATCTACTGCCAATAGACACCTTCAGTCTTTATCTTCCATGATCTCTTGGCAGCATTTGACACTATTGATCACTCCTTTCTTTTTGAGACACTCTATTCCCTTGACTTTTGTGACGCCAGGCTTTTCTGATATTTCTCCCAGTTCTCTGTTTGTTGTCCAAAGTTCTGTCTTGGTTTTCTACTCATCCCATTCTGTACTCCCTCTAGGACCCTGACATTCATTCCCATGGCTTCACAAAAGGGAATGAAGATGGTGAAAACACTGCAGTTGCCCATTTTCAACCAAGATCTCTCTCCTGGACAGGAAAACACGCTAAACTCTAGAAGATGAACTAGCCCCAGAACAGGCTCATGCCAAAGTGTTGCTGGTAATACTGTTATCTTGCTTTGCCAAACCATGACATAGAGCTTATCTGCCTTGACCACCAAAATTTGTCCTATCTTTCTAATTTCTCTATTGGCCTCCTGGTTTTTAGACATACTGTTTGCTTATTTTGACTGATTTTTGAACTCCTTTATAGAAACTACAAAACTTTTAATCCTAGACCTAGCTTGATATTTGTTGGGGCCTGGTATTTAATGTATGTGTATGCATGTGCGTGCACGTTAACACATGTGTGTGCACACTTTAACTGTAGTTCAAGTGAAGATTACAAAGATAAGTAATGACCTTGAGTCTAGTAATATTAGACAATTGAAATGAGTTAACCCTTCGGGAAACTATGTTTACATTTACGTGAGTAAATACTTCATGTATTTTGATTCTGTTGTTATTTTGCCATTTTTGAACTCCTTTGCTTTCATGAACTCTTCTGCAGCTTGGATGAATTATGTTCAAGTTTCTGGTAGACAGAGACCTAATTATGGATATGATGGTAAAGAGTAAACCCTTTTAGTGTAAGTTCCATGAATATGCACATAGGGCTGGCTTTAGAAGCATCAGACATGCTTTACTTCTTCAGTAACAGCACCCCTACTGTGTATGGAGATCCTGAGTATTTTCAGGTTTATTGAGGAGAAAACCCAATTTGCTGAATTTATCAAGTAGTAAGTGTTCACGTAGTGATAATATCTGTGTTCTTTCCATGCCCCACTATGCTCCACAAAGACGGGATATGCTGACCTGAAGTCAGGTAGCTTATGTAAACTATCATAAACATTGTTATGAACACTACATAAGAGGCACACCATGTCTAATGTTTTATGTGAATTTCCATTTCCCTTTTTGTGTGTGTGTGTGCGAGTGATGAATAATTGTTGAATTAGGTGTAATCTGTAGCTCTCCCCATCCTTCCAAGTATTTGTCAAGGAACTTTGGAAGAGAAAGGGAATATATTGGTTATAAGATAGTAATTAAACATATGGAAGAACTTTAAAATGGAGATCATCCAAGAGGGTTTCCTTACTTTTATTTTTTTCTATTTATATAGTTTTTTATTCATTGACTTAAGTACTCTTTACAGTCATTACCAAACTCATAGAATGAGTTTGGGAGAGAAACATGAAAGATAATATTTATTACAGTGGCCACAGAGAAGCCATGTCTTATTGTATGTTTATATCCTTGAATATTTCTTAGAACAGCAGCAGAGTAAAAGTAAAATCAGACATTAATATAAAAATAATCAGTTCAAATATAAATGGAAACTAAAGAGACATATTCCTTCCTATGCCCTAAAGGTCTCAGAAAAATGACCAAAAACACCACAATGGAATGTCAAATTATAGACTATTTTTTGTAGGAGAGGGAAACAGTTACTCTATATACTATCACATTTTTCATTGGTTCAGAAATAACAAAAACGGATTTTCCTAATTACTCTATCAGTTAGACAAATGTAGTTGTATATTTATTTGCATTTTTAAACATTATTTGAGTCTCTTATTATAGAATAAAATAATTTCTTCTCCACAAATTTTATCCATAGTACATATATGCTTATGTACATATATATGTATCTAATGTGAAATTAGGAAAAAGCAAAGAACTTATGTGAAATCTACTGGTGATCATTTAAGAAATAGTAGGAGATGAAAACCTGCAATAAGGCAGCTTTATTTAATCATAAGAACTCTGTCAGCAGTGTTTTGTGATTGAGTTTGTTTTGTTTTCACCAGCATATGTGTTTAAACATGTTCACCAACCTCTGGAAGTATTTAGAGAAATGTTTGTGCTGCTTAATTCCCCACATAAATGGTAATTTCATGGCGGTTCTTGAAATAAACATTTCAAAACTTGAAAATATTTTGTGACTATTTCCATTACAAAAACAAATATTTAAAACTCAAAGTAATACTTGACCAGTAATTTGAAACCTAATTAACAGTTCTCTGAAAAATGTGAGTTTTTATCTGATTGTGGTGCTGCCATCATACATTGGTTCTGCTCTTTCACACTTAATCTGCATAAGGTGATAAATTGCTCCATATCTGCAGTTGAGGACGCCTCTTGGTCATTGATAGTGTGCGTACCGTGATACCCTATAGGGAAACACCTTCTGTGTTCTTCATGATCATCATCGTCATCATGAAGGCAACATGCCTCGGACTCCCAGTCACTGTGTTAAAAGCTTTACACACACAGGCTCATTTAATTCCATCAGTAACCCTCTGAGGAAGACATATCCCATTTTATAGATGAGGAGCTAAGTCTTTTAGAAGTTAAGAGCTCTGCTAATTAGTTGCAGTCTTATTTAAATTCTTTTTAGAAAGCTACATTTTAGTGGTAAATAAAAGGTAAAAGAGTAGATAATGTGGCTCAGAAGTTCAAATACAGAATAGCATATGATATGCTGTTACCTAAATGAAACACAAGTTAAAATCCTCCAACGTAAATAATTAAACACACATATGAAACTCCTCAAATAATTTTCATCTGCAGTTATAGAGTCAGAAGGAAGCTGAATTAACAAATATTTTTGTACAATGGTGTGTTGCTTCTTGATGTTAGTAAGAAACTGTCTCTTTTTGAGTTTAGGGACTTACTGTATCAAAGGGAAGGGGAGGGCGTGAGAGTGACGAGATATTGTGAAGAATTTTCTCTTATAGAAGAGGATGCCAAAAAATGAGTTGGTTTTTTAATGGTTTAAAATGAAAAGCATACAACTGGATTTTATATTATTCATTATTAAAAGTGAATTTTGAAACTATTAAGCACTATTGCTTTATTTCAAATTACAAGTAATACCATCAGCATAAAGGTAGAACTAGACACACCATTTAATAAACTATTAATAAATGATGGAGAAAATGTCTTAAGAAGAGATTGTGTTTATAAATGATACTTTTAAATGTGAGTATTAATAAGAGATAACAGTATACGAAATCTAAGAAAATACTAAAGTTTATGAATTTATACCACAACTTTGTTTGCAGCTTTTTTTTTTAATAGACGGAGGCCTCCCTGTGTTGCCCAGGCTGGCCTCGAACTCCTGGGCTCAGGTGATCATCTCACCTCAGCTTCCCGAGTAGCGAGGCCTACAGGCATGTGTCACTGTGCCTGGCTTATACCAGTCTTAAAGTATGCATTTACTTCTCATTCGAGATACCTTCATCTCCTATCTTTTTGAAAGTTATTTATTATTTAAATGGGTACTATCCAGTGCCTTTTCTCATAGCGGTGATAACTGATGATCCTGAAGAAAGTCTAGATAGAATTTAATGATAAAAACTATACTTTCTGAGACTAAAGAAGTTGCTTTGAGAAGACAGGCAGTTCTGAATGCAAATAAATAATGGCAAAATAGGTCTTTTCTGTGTTTGCTGTAATAGGCCGCATATTAGCTATCTTTCAGATTTTAAATACAGAGTAACATTTGATAAGAGGAGCTTTGCCAAGCGGAAAGGAGACAACAGATAAGGGCATTAAATTGAAATAATGAGCTGCTAAAAAAGATAATGGATCAGGCTGTTCCAAAGCAATTCATGGGGGAAAAAAAGAAGAGAGAAACTTTGAAACTGGGTTCTCTGGCTTTTTCAAAGAGAGGTTCTTTTTTACCTCCACAAAGTGCTGGCTGTGAGGGGAGGGGAAGGAGTGGATATGACTTTTGTAGTTGATACTGAGGAGGGTAGACTGCAGTCTCTCCACATACTTACTGACTTGGAGTCCACCGCTTCCAGCCAGTTCCTCCCCTTCTTCCCCTGGAAGAATAACCCAAGAGACAGAAGCAGTTGTTAGTGCCATAATGGACTTGGAAGTTAGACAGAATTGTACTCCTCCATTGTAATGTTTAATTTTACATTTGAAATTAATATTCTGTATTCAACTAGAACTTAGTAGAAGATTCAATAAGAGAACCTCTGCATGGGAAAATGTTTTATAGATTCTGAAGTTCTCTATAAGTAATATGATAATTACATGGCATGAATAACTCTGATCCTCAGTGTTAGGACTTTTGTTACAGAATAAAGAAAAATAGACTGAGGAGAAGCTATGGTTTGGGAGACCTGATACACCATTAATTAATGGAAGATTTGGTTTTTCACTCTCTGTTCTTTCTTGATATACCTTAAAATAATATTCAAAGAATAATTATTTTGAGTTTCCTAAAATGCAAAATCCAATGTGATCACATTTATAAAAATAGTGATCAGAATATGGACAAAATGACTGATAATATTCAAAACAATATTGTTCCCAACTGGGAAATTTTCTTCAGCTCTTGGTTCTACTTTTTACTGCACTAAAAAATGATGAACAGTAATTAAGTTAGTGTTTACTATATGCTAGACTCTGTGCTAAGAATGTTTTATGTGTTCTTAATTTCTTATTCAACTCTACAGGGCAGTTGTTATAGCCACTTTATAAATGAGAATGCTGAGGAACAGAGAGGTTAATAAATTGCTTAAGGTCACAGAGCTAGCAGATTTTATACCAGGATTCCAGCCTAGAATTTCTAGACTCCAGATCCCAGGTTCCTGTGTGACATGCCATATTATTTATGCCAAATGTGCTGAACTCCCCTCTCCCATTATTTTGACCATTTCTTTTGAGTTTAAGAAAATCCAGTGGCTTTATGGTCTCTTTCTCTCTATATACAATATTTATGTATTTTATTATATTTATATACACACACACAATGTGCTATAGAGAATGAAATGTATCAATGAAGACATTTAAAATTCCACATCAGTAGAGGAAATTCTGAAGATTTAATGAACACATCTGTTGTAAATCAGGTAGCCTGTTTATTCTGCCAGAGAAAGTTTGTATATTTTAAAAGGTATAATTAGAGAAGTATAAAGAAATGACCATTTTGAAAGTCTAACACGACAAAGAATTGAATCATGAATAGAAAACCTGAACAAACCAGTAACAAGTAACAAGATTGAATCAGTATTAAAAAGTCTCCCATCAGAGAAAAGCCCAGAACCTGATGGATTCACTGCTGAATTCTACTAAACATTTAAAAAACTAATACCAATTCTTCTCAAACTATTGCAAAGACTTGAAGTGGAGGGAGCTCTTCCAAACTCATTCTATGAGGCCAGTATTACCCTGATACCAAAAACAAAGACACAACCAAAACAGCAAACTGTAGACTAATATCCTTGAAGCATATAGATGTAAAAATCATGGACAAAATACTAGTAAACTGAATTCAACAGAGCATCCAAAAGATCGTTTACCGTGATCAAGTAGGATTCATCTCAGGGATACAAAGATGGTTCAACACATACAAATCAATAAATGCAGTATATCACATTAGCAGAATAAAGGACAAAAACCATTTGATTATCTTAATAGATACAGAAAAAACATGATGAAATTCATTGTCCCTTCATGATAAAAACCCTAAACAAATTAGTTGTAGAAGGAATATACCTCAACACAGTAAAGGACAGGCATGACACATCCACAGCAAACATCATACTGACTTAGGGACAAGTTGCAAACTTTTTCTCTAAAATATGGAAAAAAGGCAAGGGTCCCACTTTCACCACTTTTATTCAGCATACTACTGGAAATCCTATCCAGAGCCATTAGGCAACAGAAAGAAATAAAGGGCATCCAAATTGGACAGGAGGAAGTCAAATTGTTTTTGTTTGTAGGTGACATGATTTTATATATAGAAAACCCTACAGACTCCACCAAAAAAAAAAAAAAAACAAAAACAAAAAACCTGTTAGAACTTATAAACAAATTCAGTAGAGTTGCAGGATACAAAATCCATATACAAAAATCAGTAGCATTTCTATCCACCAACAGTGAACTATCTGAAAAAAAAATCAAGAAATCATTTATAATAGCTACAAAAAATACCTAGGAATAAATTTAACCAAGGAGATGAGAGACCTCTACAATGAAAACTATAAAACACTGATGAAAGAAATTGAAGAGGACACTAATATGTGGAAAGATATCCTGTTTTCAGGGATTGGAAGAAATACTGTTAAAATATCCATATTACTCAAAGTGGTCTACAGATTCAGTGTAATACCTTTCAAAATACCAATGAGATACTTAACATAAATAGAAAAAATGATCCTAAAATTCATATGGAACCACAAAAGACCCTGAATAGCTGATGCACTCTTGAGCAAAAAGAACAAAGCTGGAGGCATCATACCACCTAACTTCAAAATACACTACAAAGCAATAGTAACCAAAACAGCATGGTTGTGTCATAAAAACAGACAGATAGACCAATGAAACAGAATAGAAAACCCAGAAATAAATCCACACATTTGTTGCCAGCTGATTTTCAACGAAGGCACCAAGAACACACACTGAGTAAAGGACAATCTTTTCAATAAATGGTACTGGGAAACTGGATATTCACATACCAAAGAATGAAACTAGACCCCTATCTCTCACCACTTACAAAAATCAACTCAGAATAGATTAAAGACTTAAATGTAAGACCCAAAACTATGAAATTACTGGGAACCACTTCATGACATTGGATTGGGCAAGGATTTTTTGAATAAGACCTCAAAAGCACAGCAACAAAAGCAAGAATAACAAATGAGATCGCATTAAACTGAAAGCTGCTGCACAGCAAAAACAAAACAACAACAACGAAAAAAACCAAACAGTCAACAGAGTGAAGAGACAACCTACAGCATGGGAGAAGATATTCACAAACTATGCATCTGACAAGGGGAGTTGGGCCTTGAACAACACAAGTTTGAACTGGGTGGATCCACTTATTTGTGGGTTTTCTTCTGCCTCTAGTACCCCTGAGACAGCAAGACCAGCCCTTCCTCTTCCCCCTTCTACTACTCAACATGAAGACAACAATGATGAAGAACTTTATAATGATCCACTTCCACTTAATGAATAATAAATATATTTTTTCTTCCATATGATATTCTTAATAACATTTTCTTTTCTCTAGCTTACTTTATTGTAAGAATACAGTATATAATATATATAACATACAAAATATGTGTTAATTAACTTCATGTTATCAGTAAGACTTCTAGTCCCCAGCAGACTATTAAGTTTTAGGCAGATTTTTGACTGTATGTGGGGACAGCACCCCTAACCCCCACATTGTTCAAGGGTCAACTATATTAAGGAATGCAAACAACTTAGTAGCAAAAAAAATATCCAGTTAAAAATGGACAAAAAAATCTGAATAGACATTTCTCAAAAGAAGACATACAAATGGCTAACAGGTATATGAAAAAATGCTCAATATCACTATCAGGAAAATGCAAATCAAACCCACAATGAGATACGATCTTACCCCAGTTAGAATGACTATTGTCAAAAGATGAAAAGTAACAAATGCTGGCAAGAATGCAGAGAAAAGGAACTCTTATACACGTTTGGTAAGAATGTAAATTAGTATAGCTATTATAGACAACAGTATGAAAGTTCTTAAAAAAATTAAAAATAGCACAACCAGCCAGGCGTAGCTTGTAGTCCCAGCTACTCGTGAGGCTGAGACAGGAGGGTTGCTTGAGCCCAGGAATTGGAGGTTGCAGTGAGCTATGATGATGCCACTGTACTCTAGCCAGGGAGACAGAGCAAGACTCTGTCTCAAAAAAAAAAAAAAAAAAAAAAAAAAAAATTAGCACAACCATGTGGTCCAACAACCCCAGTACTGAGTGTATGTAGAAAGGAAATGAAATCAGTATGTTGAGGAGGTATCTCACTTCTGTGTTTATTGCAGCACTATTTATAATAGCCAAGATACAGAATCAACCTGGTATATATCTACACACACACACACATAACGGAATACTATTTAGCATAAAACAGAATGAAATCCTGTCATTTTGACAACATGGATGAACCTAGAGGACATAATGTTATATGAAATAAGCCAAACAGAGAAAGACAAATACCATAGGATCTCACTCTTATGTGGAATCTGAAAAAGTTGATCTCATGGAAGTGGAGAGTAGAATAGTGGTTACCAGAGGCTGGGGTGACTAGGGAGGAGGAGGGTGAGAGATTGGTCAGTGGAGTACAAAGTTACAGTTATATGGGAGGAATAAATTCTGGTATTCTGTTGCACAGTGGAATGACTATAGTTAACAATAATGTATCGTATACTTCAAAATAGCTCCAAGAGGGGATTTTGAAATTCTCACCATAAAGAAATGACAAGTGTTTGAGGTGATGGGTATGCTGATTACCGTGATTTGATCATAACACAATGTGTATATATATTGAAACATCACAGTATACCCCATAAACACTTACAGTTACGTGTCAATCAAAACCAAAATAAAGTTATTAAAAATTCTTAATATACCTGCCATACAATGTAAATGTATATGAAATATTTTGAACTACTGGTATTAAAATTCTGAAGATGATCTAGGTTGGTATCTTATATACAAATTTAATTATATCAATGAATTTATCAGTTTTATACTTGGAGTTATGGATGACATGTTTTCTAAATCCAGTAATAAGGTTTAATAATGGTACATTTTCATGCTTTAAATCACATTACTTTTCATAACTAATACGCTTATGCAACAACAACATTTATTATCTAACACAATTTCAGAGGGGCAGGAATCTTGCAGTGCCTTATCTGGGCGGTTCTGGCTCAGGGTCTCCTGAGGTTGGAGTCAAATGCTGAGGCTGGAGTACCCACTGCTTCTAAGATGGCTCAACCCATGTGGTTGTTGACAGGCCTCAGTTCCTCTTGGTTGCTGGCTTGTAGTCTCAGTTCTTCACCTCCTAGGCCTCTCCAAAGGCTATCTGAGTGTCCTCAAAATGGCGGTTGACTCCCATCAAGTGAGTGATATGAGAGAGAGAGAACCCTAAACAGAAGCTGTAGTCTTTCTGAACCTAATCTTAGAGGTGTAACACCATGTTGTCTTGGTTACGCTGACCAACCCTGGTACAGTGTAGGTGGGGAATACTCAAGGGTGTGAAGTGCCAGGAGGTGGGGACTACTGGGAACCATCCTGGAGACTGATTACCACGACCAATATTTCATTAGGGAAAGAATGTACCAATAATGTCCCAAAGTTTTTATGAGGAAATATTGCCCACATTGTGACATAAAAATTACAGTTTTATAAGAAATGGTCTGAACCAAATCCTCTTCCTACCTTTCATGTGGATAGTACTTGGTGACTTTGTTAGATTGAATCTGTAGGTTTAGATGGCATTTGTTATATCAGACTAAAAAGCACTTTCTGTGATAGAAGAACTGTAGGTGCTGGATTCCAGTGTCCACTGTGTCACTTCTGAATCTCAGCTTTCTTATCTGTATAATAAGACTAATATATCATCCTTGTAGACTTTGTAGAAATGCTGACCTGCTGATAAAAAATAAGTGGTAGGTAGTGGGATTTTCTTTCTTCCTTCCTTTCTTTTCTTTCTTTCTTTTTTAGAGATAGTGTCTCATTCTGGTGCCTAGGCTGGAGTGCAGTGGCACAATCATAGCTCACTGCAGCCTTGAACATCTGGGCTCAAGTGATCCTCCTGCCTCCGCCTCCCAAGTAGCTAGAACTCCAGGGGCATACCACCACACCTGACTAATTTCTAAATTTTTTGTAGAGACAAGGTCTCTCTGTTGCCCAGGCTGGTTTCGAACTCCTGGGCTCAGGTGATCTTCCCCCGTGGTCTCCCAAAGTGCTGGGATTACAGGTGTGAGTCACTGCACCTGTCCCAGAATCATTTTTTTTTTTTTAAAGACACATTGAAAATTAATTAATTTTTAGTCTTCTGCCATAATTCAGAAAAGACTATCAGGTAGGATTGTCTCTTCTAACTAAATAAGTAAAAGGAAACATGTTAGTAGTAACTGACAACAATATAATGAGGCTAATTGAGAAGAGCAAGGAAGCACTTAGCTTATAAGTTGAATAAGGAAATACAATTAAAACTGTTAAGGGCATTTGCAGTAATAGGGAGTAAAATTTTAAAACACATGGAGATATATGTACATTAATAAAAATGATTTTATAAATCCATGAAGGAAATGTTAAAACATAGGATGAAAATAATCAAACGTTGTTATAGTTAAGGAACTGAACTTGATTTTGATTCTTTTCTATCAATTCATCCTAGGTTAGAGATAGATTAAATTAATGTCTGAAAATTCTCAATTTTTGAGAAAAGGCAGAATGTTGGTCCTCACAGTTTTGGTGTTGCTGCCTTCAGTTGCTTTCATTACCCTCAAGCTCTTTGTGACTTGATTAATTTTCCAACCCAGAGACCTAACATAATGTGTCCATTTTGATTCTTGTGCAGATTTTCATGGTTTTCTCATACGTCTGCAAAAGACATGGTTTTTATTTTTACTTTTTATTTCTCATTTAAATATATATTCAGAAAAGTCCATGCAACATATATGTGTAGTTTAAAAGTAATTATAAAAATAATTCCTGTGTTTGTTTCTTAGGGCTGTTATAACAAAGTACCACAAACGGGGTGGTTTAAACAACACATTCTTGTCTCATCGTTCTAGAGGATATAAGTCCAATATCAAGGTGTCAGCAGGGTTGGCTTCGTCCGAAGGCTGTGAGGGAGAAACTCTTCCATGCCTCTCTCTCAGCTTCTGGAGGTTTGCTGGCAATCTTTGGTGTTCTTTGGCTTGTCAATGAATCACTCCAGTCTCTGCCTTCATCCTCACAGGGTGCTCTCCTTGTGTGTGTCTGTACAGATTTCTCCTTTGGATGAGTACACTGGCCATACTGGATTAGCGCTCACCTTAACAACCTAATCTTAACTATATCTGCAAAAACCCTATGTCCAAATAAGGTCACAGTCAGAGGTGTGGGGGATTAGAACCTATCTTTTTTGGGAGGGCACAATTCAGCCTATAACACATACCTAGGGTAACACAGATATTATTAGATATTATTACCATTCCGGAAGTGACTGCCTGGAAGTGTGTGCTATCCCTCCTCCCCGTGGTAAACAAGATTGGACTTTTGGCTGGGTAGGGTGGCTCACACCTACAATCGTAGCACTTTGGGAGGCGAAGGTGGGAGGATCTTTTGAGGTCAGGAGTTTGAGACCAGCCTGAGAAAGAGTAAGACCCGTTTCTACAAAAAATAGGAAAATTAGCTGGGGTGTGGTAGCATGTGCCTGTAGTCCCAGCTACTCAGGAGGCTGAGGCAGGAAGATCACTTGAGCCCAAGAATTTGAGGTTGGTGTGAGCTGTGATGATGCCACTGCACTCTAGTCTGGGAGACAGAGCAAGACTATGTCTCAAAAAAAAAAAAAAAAGATTGGAGTTTTATGAAAATGATTTTCGTATTTTTCTTTATAGTCTTACCACTTGTGCATCATCTCTAACATAAAGATAGTTTTTAAGACTTCTTTTAATGAAATGGGTAAGCTTTAAAAAGCAGGACTGTAAATTATATATCGTGTATAATGTTGTCTTCAATTCTCTGGGACAATATTTATTAAAAATGCCTACTTTCATGAATAAAGATAAATAACTTCCAAATAGCTTTCTTTCAGCAGGCAAAATAGAAGTGATATTTTGTAAGCTCCATTTTGGATCACATTTTAATTTTTTTATATGTACTACCTCCTCAGTTGATGACTAATATCTATATAAACTTTTCTGGAATGTATTTTATTTCTGCAATTTGTTCATATTATAACAAAATTTATGATCATGATTTCCAAACTTTTTATTACTAAGGACTCAAATTATCATGTTCCTTTTAAATCTATTTTGAAATCTTTTAATCTTGTAAATAGCATTTATTAAGATATCTTCAAGTCTTGTCATTCTTTCTGACTTAGTGACAGACATCTATCAGTGGGACTCTTGGTCAGCTTAAGTTATTCTATGTAGTAAAACACTGCCAGTATAAAACTAGTTAAAGGCAAAGAAACTTGATGTTTCAGTTACCCCATTAAGCCTTATTAAGGAATGAATGCAATACTTTTCTTAGGTTTTTTTTTTAATAGAAATTAATTTATACCTGTTACTATCTTTGAGGTTTCCCAAAGTCCAAGTTTGCTCACTTAAAAATACACACATAGCATTTGCTAAAGTCTACAGCATAAAAGAACAGTTAAAAATAAATTCCTTGTAATCAGGTTTTTGTTTTAATTAGTCTTCAACCCTGCAAGTACAGAGAGTTGCCAGATTTCAAATGACCCATAATAAATCCAGCAGGTTGTTCCTGCTTACCCATTGCTCTCTCCCTTACTAAAATCCTTGCTGTGTCTGCTGTGAAACTGCTGTAGGAAAGGGGGAAAAAAGAAACACTTTACAACTTATGATTGCTAGGCACTGTGCTAAACCCTTGGTGGGAACCAACATGAATGAAACAGGACCTGCAACCTCAAGGAGTTTACTTTCCCATTGGAAAACTGATGACAATAATAACACACAAAAACATGACGAGGGCCACAGCTAGGGCACAGATAATGTGTAAGCAGTTCCTCTGAGTCAGAATAATGCAGGTGTTTGGTGATATTTGAATTTGAATTTGGAAATGTGATGAAGAAAAAGAAGGCACATGCCAGTAAGGGATGCTTTCCACTGTAGATAATATAAAAATTGGCCTGCAGTGGCTTAAACCAAGACTAGTTAATCTTTTTCCCACATAATTAGAAGTATAGAAGTAGGTGACTGTTGACATTGATTTAACATCCAAACAAAGACAGAGCTGGTGTCTCCCTTGGTTCTGGTGGCTTCTTCTCCATGGTTACCACAGCTCCATCATGCCTGCTTTCAAAGCAAAAAGGGTGAAGGCAAGTGGAGGGACAGCCACTTTCATGCTTTTTGTAAGAAATGCAAAGGCTTTCCCAGAAGCCCCACGCTGACTAGCTGACTCTTGCTTACATCTCACTGGCTTGAACAGAGCCACGTGCCCACTTTTAACTGTGATGGTAGCATCCAAAGTATCCTAGAAAGATCTTAAAAAACAATCCCAAGCAAAAACAAAAAAAGCACACACAAAAAAATTGAAAGAAGATATTCTTTATTGTTACTAGTGAGAATAAATATAAAAAGAGTATCTGATCAATAAAGTAATCTGTCAGAATTTAGTAGGTAATCAATCATGATCTTTAGATTTGTCTATGTTAGAGGATGCTATTGGTAGAATAGTTTTTCACTGTACTATACTAGCAAAATTATAACATGAAATCATGCAACAAGCACTTGAATCCTTTAATACCACCAGCCTAGAGAACTTGTGTTAACAGTTGGGTGATTCTTTGGCTCCATTTTGCGATGTATGGTGATTTTTTCTTTCACTTTCTAGAAGGAACTTGTTTCTGTTACTTCTTTCAGATAGTTGTGGTCACCTTTGTTGATGTTGTCAACAAAGGAGATTTAAAAAGAAGCATCTTTGCTATTGCTAAATCATTAGACCAATGTGATAGAGCAAAAGTTGCTCACAACTTTTTATTATAATTAGTATTATGTCAGTTGTTTTTAATTAAAAAAATCTATATGTTTATAGGCCCCATTAGTCTATCTTCTTTTGCAAAGCTTCTGTTCATGTCTTTTAAATGGGTTTTTTTGATTTTTTTCTTGTTGATTTGCTTGAGTTCTTTGTAGATTGTAGTTATTAGCTCTTTATCAGATGTATAGCATGCAAATATTTTCTCCCATTCTGAAGGTTGTCTGTTTCCTCTGTTGATTGTTTCCTTGGCTGTGCAGAAGGGTTTTAATTTAATCAAGTCCCACTTTGTTGCTGTGGTTGTCCTTGGGGTCTTCTTCATAAATTCTTTACCTAAGCTGCTATATGGAAGAGTTTTTCTAACATTCTCTTCTGGAATTCGTATGGCTTCTTCATATCTTAGATTTAAGTGTGTGATCCATCTTGAATTAATTTTTGTGAGTGCTGAGAGAGATAGATCCTGTTTGAATCTTCTGTCCAATTTTCCCAGCGCCATTTATTGAATAGAGATTCTTCTCCCCAGTGTATATTGCTGTCCACTTTGTCAAAGATCAGATGGCAACGTGGATGGTTTTACATCTGGGTTCTCTGTTCTGTTCCATTGGTCTATATCTCTATTTTTGTGCCAGTACCATGCTGTTTTGGTTAGTATATGAAAAAATGTTCAACATCACTAATCATCAGAGAAATTCAAATCAAAATCACAATGAGATATCACCCAACCCCAGCGAGAATGGCTTTTATCACAAAGTCCCAAAACAATATATGCTGTTGTGGATGCAGAGATGAAGGAACACTTATACACTGTTGGTGGGACTGCAAACTAGTGCAACCTGTATGGAAAATAGTATGCAGATTTCTCAAATAACTAAAAGTAGACCTACCATTTGATCCAGCAATCCTACTATTGGGTATTTACCCAAAGGGAAAAAAAAGTCATTTTATCAAAAAGAAACTTGTACTAGGATGTTTATTTCAGCACAATTCACAATCACAAAGATGTGGAATCAATCCAAGTGCTCATCAACTCATGAGTGGATTAATAAAATGTGGTATATATACACCATAGACTATTACTCAGCCATAAAAAAATGAATTAATAGCTTTTGCAACAATCTGGATAGAACTGGAGACCATCCTTCTAAGTGAAGTATCACAAGAATGGAAAAACAAACACCACATGTACTCACTATTAAATTGGAACTAACCAATCAGCACTCATATGCACAGATGAAAGTAAAACTCAGTGGAAATCATTCAGATGTGGAGGAGGGGGATGGGTGAAATCATACCTAATGCATATAATGTACACTATCTGGGTGATGGGCACACTTATAACTTTGACTCAAGCAACCTATGTAACCAAAATGTTTGTACCCACATAATAGTCAAATAAAAAAAAAATACAATTTAAAAAAGGAAAAAAAAAGAAAAAATAGTAGAGGAATATGAAGTCCTTTGTACAAAAAGATGACTAAAAATGTAACAGATCATGAGTTGATACCTCTGGTAGTTAATAAAACAAAACGACAACAAATAGCTCTGCATTTTTTTTTACAGCATCTCCACATCTTAAAAGTGATTTTCTTCCTTGGTATTTTGTTATTGCCGTGGTGGTGATGGTGGTGGTGGTGGCGGGGTGTGTGTGCGCTTTGACTGAACCACTCTAACTTTAGACTTCTTCTTCCTCTGGCCTGCTTGGGGACCACAACTAGGAAGGAACAAAGGCAATCAACTCCTGGTGATTGGTATACGTCAGTGGCTTTCAAACATTAGTGTGCATAAAAATCCTTCGGGGAGCTTGATAAACATGAAGACTTACAGGCCTGCTGATTTATTAAGTCGAGCAAGAGTGAAGACAGGAAATCTAAAGGTACTGCAGACTATTCTTATATAGGTGGCCCCTGGACTCCACTTTAAGAAACAGTCATACAGACAGTAAATGAGGAGGTAAGGGCAGTGAAGAAGACAGCTCTCACACTAGCTCTTTGTCTCACCTGCTTCTGATCTCTAAAATCAGGGGCCTCCAAGGTGGGATTTGTGCACTCTAGGTGGTTTGTAGGTAGGAAGGCCGATTTTGGTTCAGAAAGGAAATAATGAAACTTCTATTTATATTCATTTTTAAGTTTGCCTTTTAAAACTTAATTCTTTTTTTGTGTTTTATAACATACATGCCATACAGTTGTTAATATTTCTAATTTAGAAATAGAGTGGTACATGTGTACTAAAGGCCTGTTCTAGAAAATATTTTACTGGTAGTGGTGCATGATCAAAGAAGTTTGGAGATCACTGTTCTAAATGATTTGCAAGGCCAGAATCCATACTGCTTTCCGGCTCTATGCAAAAGAGTTTATTGTTCCTTAATTGTTTTTCATGTAGATATTGACATTAGTCGGTGGTTCTTTTATTAGTATATACATACACACAGAGCATGGCAAAAGGTTGGGAGGATGAAAGGGCTTTGCAATTTATGTCAGTTAGAAATATCTGTGAACTAGAGTTAGTTATCTGATTTGATACCTTTATTTAAACAAATCCCTACTGAGAAACAAGAAGAAAAGAATCAAGATAACTTCAATTTATCAGGTTCTAGCTTTCACTTCAGCCATTAGCGGAGCTTGCCCTCTGGTCACAGCGACTCAAGCAAGAGTGGATTTTCTAGAGACTCTATTCATTCTTTGTCTTTAGAGCTTGATTTAACCCCCTCTCTTTCTAGTCACAGAGGACCTTTGCCTGTAGAGTATCATCTAGTCAAGGTAAAAAAGAAACTCACACTCTTTTCACTGCATAACATATTTTAAAAGATATTTTGAGATTATAGCAATGAGAACACTGATTTGTCACTATGATTATGAATATAGCCCATTCGGTAAACTTTCATTGGGAGCTGGCCTCAAGATTTGCCTTCTCGTATTTTTTATTCTTTAAAACAGGCTGTAGGATCCAAAGATGCCATGTCTTTTTATCCAGGTTCTTCTAGTCAATATTTCTAGACATAAGACCATTATTACTTTCTGTTTTTTTTTTTTTTTGACACAGAGTCTCACTCTATTGCCCGGGCTAGAGTGCCGTGGCGTCAGCCTAGCTCACAGCAACCTCAAACTCCTGGGCTCAAGCGATCCTCCTGCCTCAGCCTCTAGAGTAGCTGGGACTACAGGCATGTGCTCCCATGCCCAGCTAATTTTTTCTGTTTTTAGTTGCCTGGCTAATTTTTTTCTATTTTTTTTTTTTTTTGTAGAGATGGGGTCTTACTCTTGCTCAGGCTGATCTTGAACTCCTGACCTCCAATGATCCTCCTGCCTTGGCCTCCAGAGTACTAGAATTACAGGCATGAGCCACCAAGCCCGGCTAATTTTTTCTATATATTTTTAGTTGTCCAGCTAATTTCTTTCTATTTTTTTAGTAGAGATGAGATCTCGCTCTTGCTCAGGCTGGCCTCAAACTCCTGAGTTCAAATGATCCGCCCGCCTCGGCCTCCCAAGTGCTAGGATTACAGGTGTGAGCCACCGCTCTGGGCCCCGTTATTACTTATTAACAAGTTTTGTCTCTGGCACACACACAAACACACACGCACCCTAATCTATTCAGTTGAATTGTCAATAAAGGAGAAAAGGCACACATAAAATTGCTGGTTTGAAAAACTTCAGCAGTTTCTGTCAATATTGTCAATATTTTAGTAGCCACATAGCACAGCCAGTGTCTGAAGATCTGAAATCTATTTTAGTTTCTCATTTAAAAAATTCATCTCTTATTTTAGTGCTATTTTTTGCTGGTATTTCTCAGCATTATTGCATGGGTCTGGGTAAATAGGAGAGAATTGGCAAAATTGGAGTTAAAATGATAAGTATTGCTAACTACTAATAATATTTATTGAACTCATATGCCAGGCTGTGCTGGGCTTTTTACTATCTCATTTAAATCTTACAGTAACCCTCTGAGGTGGGTTCTGTTGTTACTCCATTTTACAGATGAGGAAATGGAGACTTGGGGAGATAACAAACCTTGCCTAGAGTCACTCAGTTGAAGAGGTTGGACTCCAGATGCCAAAGGCTCTGTTCTTTAGCAGTGTGTTTATATTCCGTTTCTTAGTGTGTGCCTTCATACTGTGACTGGGGGTTTGGCTCTTTTGTGAGGTTGGGAGTTGGGAATTCAGATGGAGACAGACCACGTTGGGGAAAACAAGCAGAACCTACCCTACCCGAAAGGGGAAGCCTGAACGCACTATTGCGAGCAGGACCTTGTCAGATAGAACTCAAAGAGCATCATTTCAGTTGTATTTTAATTTGATGGAGTCTCCTAGAGTTCTGTAAAGTGTTGGTACTGGCTGGGAGATTCTGTCTCAAGCACAAGAGGTTGGAAAGGGGTAATAGAGTTAGTGAGTATATAAACCTTAGCAGCTTTTTGTGGATTTGAAGCTAGGAAGCCAGGTGGAGGGAGGGCCACATAGACTCTCCAGGCTCACTAGGTGTCTAGGTTCTATTCCCTTAGAAACCTTTCATTGTCACTTTGAAACCTATTTTCAATCTATAGATCCAAGGCTATTAATATTTCTATACCTCAATTAATATTTCTGTACCTTACAGGGGGTATTCCTACACCCTCTGTAAAATGGAAATTGTAATTGCTTTGTGTACTAGAGAAACAGTGGATGGATTAGTAAGAAATGTCTTCAAATGATTGGTTGTTATTTTTTCCCCCTTAAGACAAAGTGTCAGGTAATGACTACTTTCAGTTTTAGGCTGATATTTTCCTCAGTCTCTAAGGTGACAATCCTTCAAGATTGTTTAGGTGTGATTTTTGTAAAGTCGAGAGGTCAGGAATCCTATCTGTCTTTTTGTGTTTGTATCCCCCATGCCTGAGACATCATAAGGACTCAAAAAAATACTTGTTGCGTAATTTAAAATTGCTCAACCATTCTGAGCCTCAGTATTTTTATCTTTAAAATGGGGATAATGCTGTGATTCTCATAATGTTCTTAAAAGAATTAAATTTGATGACATTTTAAAGAGCTTAGTATAGGCACATAATAAATGTTTTCTATTAATATTATTATTCTATTAATACTTGTTGCTGTTTGCCTTTAAAAAGCAACCCCTGCCTCTGCCACTTAAAACCTGTATGCCCTCAAACAAACTAATTTATCTTTTTGAGTCTTACTCTGTAAAATACGGACACTAATGCTGACTGATTGCTGTGAAGTTTAGATAAGATTGAGAACTAACAGTTATTTAGCGTGTGTATTATATGTGTCACTGAATTAGATACATTATCTTATTTAAGCCTTGTAAAAAATCCCTTGAGGTAGGTCGCACTGTTCTCATTATACAATTCAGAACACCATGTTTGGAGGAGTAAAGTTCTCAATCTAAGGTCACATTTGTAATAATAGCAAGTGTCTGTCTGATGCCACTGTCCTGCACATTACAATCTCTAAGGCCATTTAGAAGGACCATACATATGTGTAGGCCATTATTGTGGCATCTCTTTCTTTGGGCCTGATGACTGCAATGCAGGATAATCCATATTTTCTCTGTTTAGAGATTTAAATGCATCATGGTGTAATAAACATTTAAAAGAATCACATTTTCACATTTTCCAAAACCTCTCTTTGCTTTTGAAATTTTCAGACTTTTCTTTTCTTACAATGATCAGTCTAAAAAATCCTGAATCCTGGATTTCAAAGATAAAGAAAGGGTAAAACTACTTTTTCAAAATTTGGAATGATATTGTTTTTGTGTTACATTGACCATTTTGTGGGTTTTGAAGTGGTTATTAAGTAACAGCAGCCACTAAATTAGAAGGTCACTTTAGTTTTAAGATCATGACAATTGGCTTGTCAAAAACCCTTTTTTTTAAAGAAAAGAAATGACCTATAATTATGTCAGTTCTAAAGTAGCTGGAGTTTCTGTGAGTATTGAAATTTTGCCAGAGGATCATGAGGTTGAACATATCACATATTCAGAGACCTGGAAGCTAAAACTAGGTAGTACATCATTATGTTTTTCCCTGGGGTGTCTTAATTAAAAACAAATTCAAGAAAAAGAAGAATTGGTTCCTAGCTTGAAATATTGTTTCTCTGACAGATCTTCCCTTGTTGGAAGTCATCCCAAAGTTGTTTGGAGTGTCAGGTTCAGAGTTAATTGGGTTTTTCTATCTAGTGAAAAGAGGTGGTTCTCTTATTTGGGTCTGTTGTTCCCAGGGTTGGAACTTTGGAGCTTTGGAAAGATTTGACTCAGAAACCATGAGATACTAACATAAGCACTATATTTTTGAGTTAATATTGATTGACAGGTCTCTATTCAATGTAAATAGCTTGAAGGGAGAATTGCAGTTATAGAAATGAAATTTGCATTTAAGAACATTCTGTATATGATATAATGATTAAGTTTCACAATAATGAAAATAACAAAAGGAGTATATTACTTTTTTTGTAGTGAGTTGTAAGTTAGAATACTGAATTGGGAATAATTAAACTGTATTTTGTTTAGGTTTTTCTTCTCAGATGCTACCATTTCAGAGGAACACACAGTTCATGTGAAAGTCTGAATAAAATTCACGGAGTAGCATCAAGGACCTCTGAGTCCAGGAAACTGAGTTTGGCAGTGCTAATTTGTATTAAAGTTGTTGTTGCATGACAGCCGGAAAAAGATTTAATGCTTGCCACCTGGATCAAGGCACGGAACATTGGTTTCTATAACTGCCATGAATTTGAATCGAGGCCAGTATCTCTAAATTTGAAATAAACTGATACTCTGTCTTGAAAGACGATACAGGCCACTTATGTTGTGGAAGGTATTTAGAAAATAATATTTCAATTTAATTTTTTAGCTGTACACACACACACACACACACACACTCACACACACGCGCACACATATATCTTTCAAATTGTTAGGCTCCTCAGCACTGTGACCTGTAGTGGTTCTTGGTGTTAGAGGCTCACACGAAGAACTAAGAAATGCCTGCAGCCATTTATTATCCAATTTCGGCCAGGAGTTAGCAGGGAGTGTGCACCAGGTTCCAGGTTTGGCATTTCTCCTCCTACCACGGAGGAGCTGCTCACTTCATCAGAAAGCCATTATCCTTCCTGGATGTCACTATGGTTCAAAGTATTACAGTATTGCTTTAGGAATTTAGACTTTAACCCAGCCACCCTGCTGTGGTAAAACCTTAGAGCCACCAGATGTAAAATCTATTCACATGCCTAGCACAATAAAAATGATGATGATGACAATAATTCATATTTTGCATTTGCAAAAACATCTTTCATCTGAAGAGCTTTTGTAAACGGAACATGCATCTTGAGACTACTTTATAGAAAGTGATCTCTGAGTCCAATATGGAAATGAAATGAATCCACCTCTGGGGTGAAATGTGGCAGCCATTTAATTATTTTTAACAGGATACATATTAAACACAATTGTGTCTCTATGCAATAAATGTTTTGGGGAGGAACTTTATAACTTATATTTTATATTTCAAATTTCAGACTTTCTTTTTGTTCTTACTAAAAAATACCATGTTCTTTTGATCAGCAAAATACTCAGAAAGTTGACTTTTTCTTATTGTTCTGTAGTGACAAGAATAATTTAAAAGTTTGAGGATATATCAGAAATGATGTGTGTCTGGTTTGGTCATTTGTAACAGTTTATAGCATGATATGCAATTATAAGTTATCTTAAGTGAAGATGAAAGAAAAAAAGCTTTTTAGGTGTAATTTAGAGAGGAAAAACAAATTTCAACACAAAGAACTGTAGATATTTTTTGTAGCATATTGCCATTACACAAAGGTGTTAAGAGGTATTTTCATTGTTTTCAACTGGTAACTGTAGTGAATATATTCTCCATCAAAGGCAATAAAAAAATTCCTCAAGTTCTGTTTTTCTCAGAGTATTTTGCAAGGTTTACATACCTGAAAAAATTTTCTTTGTGGAATTTTGTATTTTCCTTTAGAGTATTGAAATTCCCTCACTCCTTACTTCATCAAATTGTGTGTGTGTGCGCGTGCATGTGTGCATGCTTTACAGTGACGGAATGATTTATTACATTAAAAGAACTGGTTATGTTCCCAATAATCAGGGATCTGAGGACTCAGTTGCATTAAATCATTTATTTTTGAGATGAATACTTTCATCTGACATTATAGGTTTAAACTTATTTTTGTTCTTCTAACAATACTATTAAGTGCAAAATTTCCTTTTATAAATGAAAAAATAATATACACCAGTATTCATTACAAAAGTCTTTGCCAAGCACTATAAATTTAAATCTTTGGCTAAAACTATATGATGTATGCTGGCTTTCCTTCTTCTCCAATAATGGCTGTAAATTAGTGATGCTGTGTTATATTTATATAATTTAGAAAACTTACTGAATGAAATAGAATTATTAAGTATTGTACAGAAAAACTCATTAATTCAAAAGAGAAATTGTTTAATACACTGTGGCTTAAAAGAAGCCTAACTGACTAGATTCAGCATATATAACACATTGTGTCATATGTTGCCGCCTGTCATGAAAGTGAGCTGCATATTGTTTAGATGCAACCCTGACTTGTGTTATAATGGCTCAATATTAGTTTTGTTTGGTTTTCATCTTGCAATATCTTAGAATTTTGTATAGAGTTTAAAGCAGAGTGAGGATTTTTCCTCATAACTGCTCTTCAAGGATCTTCCACATGGATTGGATTAATGTGATTATAGAGGGTGAAAATGCTCAAAAAGGGTTAAGTAAATACAGAAAGGGTAAGAGATGAACTATAACAGAGATCTGATATTCTTTCATCAGTCTTTGTAGAGGTGGCCATCTAAGTTGAATTACTATCTAAATACTTATGCTTCATTTCTCTGTAAGTCTTTCTTAGCTGTATTTTGAATGGAAATAATCTTTAAAGCAGTTTTTAATTTTCTTCTAATAGTCACAAAATTCTTTCCAATAGCATTGTCAGTGAATTGGGTAACATTGGGATGGCGGGAACACTGTTGTGTTTGCATGTACTTTTTAGAGATGGAAACTCCTTCAAAAAAACACAATGGAACCAAAATAATGTCTTTATTGTTCATTCTTAACAGAAGCTCCATTTTCTTTTGTAGGGTGGAAATGGTTGACTTTATCCTTAGTCATGTGAATATTCTGTGAATTTTTGCCCTGTCTTCTAAAAGAGTTTGTGGAGGGGTGGCCACCAAGTCTGCAGCTCCCATTTAGTCATTCCTGTGTTATAAAAGCTCAGTATCTGATTTAATTGCTGAGGATTATTGCATCAAGGGGGATTTTCTGACTTGACACCTACCTTGCAAACCAATTAAATCCCGATTACAATGTGCATAACGATGTAAATAATTTGAGGACCAAATTATATCTGTTTTCTTGTAATGGGAGTTCTTTAAATTGTGGTGATGATTATTCCTTGAAATTTATGGGGGCCATATGCTATGACACATCAGAATACTGTCTCAACATGATATGCTTATAGTTTGATAACAAGCAATTCATATACATTGATACAGAAAATGAGGAACAAAGAAAGGAATCCTATAGATGGACTTGGTAATAATGGTCTTTATGTGTGCTGGTGTCTCATTTTTACTTAATTTAGGTAGGGCTTGAGTGACATATCTTGGAGGAGAGAGGTGCAGCTACATGGTTGAAAGGCTATGGAACATTTTTTAAAGGTCAGGGATCTATAGGACACAAAAATCTAAATTACACAAATAACACAGTGAAGGACCTTTGATTATTGAAAGAGTCTGCCTTGTCGATGTTAGACTGTTCCTATGCAAATTGGAAATTTTAGTGTTTCAGGAATTAATCTTTATGCTTGTTTTCTGTCAAGAGTTTATCTAATGCCAAAAATATATGTTATGTTTAGTAAAGGAATTCAGCTTCTTTGGGAATTCTTCGTGTAGACTTTCTGGGGAAGATTTTTTTTTTCATGTATATCAGTTAGACATTATGTTTGAAAAACAAACAAAAAAACCCCCAAAACCCCAACACGCTCATAAGAAGGATATACCATGGGAGGGAAAAGAAAGCAGGAAAAAAGATCTCAGGCCTATAGGAATGGAAACAGTTGATTTCTGTGAGCATTTTGCAAGGATGTTCAGGACTCAGATTCTGAACATGGATGGCAGCAGCCTGATTCTCCATAATGCTTGGAAATAGCATAGAAGAAGCTATAAAGTTCTATCATGTCATGACTTGGTTAGTGAGGATGGGTTTACATGATCAAGGATATAAATGGTTTTGAGTGAGTCGTTAGTCATAAGGTTCACGATTCTTCATAATTGACATGGCTTCCCCTTGTCGTCCAGACTGACGGCCGTGAGGATACAGAGCTGCTGCCATTGTCACAGCAGCCCTGAGAGTCCACGTGGTCACCGCTGGGTGGGTTCTGAACCCTCTGTGCAGGAGGACACTGTGTGCCTCTCGGACCGTCTGTGTGCAGCTGTGATTTTGGATGTTTTGCATCATTTTAAAAATCATGGCTGAAGCTCCAGCATGACATTGCTGTCTCTCCTCATTTTTATGATTTAGAGGAGAAAACATGAGAAATATTTTTTCCCCCAAAGTGTGACTTGTGTTCACACTTGAACCTGTGTTTGGAGAAAAAGGTGGAAATGTTCTCATGCCATTCATTTATAATGGTTGGGCCTTAGAAGGCATATTCTAATGAGAAGAAAGTAAAGTGTGTTCTCTTCAATTTAAAATATTTTGGATAGACTACTGGGTGCCTACCTTCCAAGGAATCATGGATATTTCACATAGTCTGAAATAGTTGGACACAGATGATTTCCTTTGACCATCAGGAAAAGGATGGAGAAAGGAAAAAGGGAAACCTCTGTGTGCATTGGTTTATGTGTGTTGATGTCAGTGGGGAAAGTGAGGTTTTTGGTTCCGTTACTATATGTCAGGTATATTTTTAAAATGTGACCTAAAGCTAAAGGCAATGCTAGCACCAATCAAAGACTTTTCCATTAAAATTTGAAGTTATTTCAGGTATATTATTGGACACTTTTAATTAGTGGCACAAGTTGTAAAAATGATTTTGAAGGTTAGTGTTAGTTAAGAAAGTTAGCAGTCCCACTGCATAAGATTCAGCGAAGAGCAGCGTTGTAGCTTTGATTGAGCTGGATGGTGGGAATGCAGATCTTTAGCTTAGGGTGGATATGATTTTACTTTATTTTTTTAAGGTGGAGAAATGAATGAGGCATGCATTCATGTTTTTCACCTAGGCCAAATGGAAGACTTTTCAGTGATGTAACCCATTAGGCTGGAGAAGCTTTTCTGTGGCGCTGCCCCGCAGTGCTGAGAATAAGTTATGAATGCCGCACTGTTTTCAGTGCAGAGGGCCTTGCCGGGAAGAGAGCGGTGTGCCTGGGCCCCAGCTATTGAGAAGATGCCAGTCAGGGATGAAAACGTCTTTCATGAAACTATAGCTAACTTCCCTGTGACACATTACCATAAAGCAGGGAGTATTTTTAAAACCAATAGTATGAAAAATAAGCACAATACCTTATAAAAGTCGGAAGGCTTTACTTTAAAATATTCATGTTGAGTGACTAAAAATGTACAGGTTTGTGTCAGAATTTTTTTTTAGTGAATTGATCTGAGCAATTTTCTTCCTCTCCCCCTTTCTCCCTGTTCACAGCTCTGATTTCTTTTGCCTTTTGGTTACAACTACAAAAGATGTCTTCTGAGACAAATGCTGGCCCATGACATCAGGACGAAGGAATGCTCAGCCTGGTCCAGCATGTTTAAAAGCATCAGCTGCTTGAAAAAATGTTATGTTTTTCAGGATGGATTAAAAAATTAAGGATGATCTCTGAGAGCAGGGAGTTAGTTTCAGATCTTTACAGAAGTGTTTGTTTCCAGTGATTAGAAACACACCAAAATTGGAATTGGAATTTGAACATTAATAATAAAGCATTTTTCGTCAGACAGAAAAAGTGCTATGATCTTTATCAAACAGATGATAATAATTGATGACAGTAAGAAAGATAGGGCATCGTAAAGTTGTAGATTTTGTAAAAATTTATATACTTAAAATTATAAATTTTAAGAACTAAATCTTTGCTTTGACTTTAGACAGATAATTTTATAAATTTACAAGACTTACATTAAATGATTATATGTCAAAAATGCTTTTAATTTGTTTTTGCTCTTCTTAGGTGACTTAGTTTGGAACATTTTCATGAAATTTTCTGTAGTTGGATAAAGTGTGTATTAATTAAAATAACAACTAAGGATTCTGTCGTGGTTCAACATCTGAAAGAAACACACTTCTTTTTTTTTCTTTTAACCATCAGTATCCATATAGATAAACTTAATTATTGTTATTCATTTCCACTTTTGGTTCTACACCAATAGAAGAAAATGGAAGTTCTGGAAAAAAATTTAACAAGTACAATTTCAACAAAATATGTCAAAATGGCAATATGTAAAATATTCAAATCAGATTTAAGAAGTCATTTGGTGAGTTATTGCCTATATATTTAAGAGTCATAATGTCTGAGTATTGTAATCCTCTGTTAAATTATGGCTTGAATTATTAATCATTATTTAATAGATGGTAAAGCTGTTTATAACAAAAAAGTACTAATGGATCAAAGGATTTCTGCCTACATGGAAAGGAAAAACATTAAACATGAGGAAAAGGAAAAACTGAGAAAAGAGATGGCTGGGTCATGTAGGCTGAACACGAGTGAGGCCAGTGAGTGCTTGTCTCTGTCCTGTGGCAGTTCAAAGTGTGCGGCGCCTGGTGAGTGGGAAAGGGAAGTTTGCTCTCTTAACTAGACCTTGAAGTCTCAGAATCAACAGAGGCTGGCAGAAGGCAACTTCTGTCTACTTTTTATATGTGTTTTCTGGAAACAGCCAGTAGAAATGACAAGAAAATGATGGGACTGGACGAACCTCTCACTTGTGCTGCCTATCTTGGATGCATGCCCACTAATGGCCTTTTCTTGGGGGCAAGAACATAGTGGCTTTAATAATAGAACAAAATGGGGGAAGCTTATAGATGCAGAAGGTAACCAAATATCTTTGATATACTTCTGAATACACATTCCAGTAGAACTATGGATTGAAGACATTTACTCCTCAATAGTTACTGCATCTTTGACTTTATTTTTTCTAACAGATTTTTCTACTAATTAATTTCTGTACAGAAAATATGTGCTTGGAGTTTAAAGGATTTGGGGATTTTGTAGTTGTTTATAGCATATAGGATACTTTGGGAACAACAGATTGAAGCCTTCCTAGATGAGAATTTGACAGTTAATCTGGTGATCATGTAACTGAGAAAATGATTATTTTTACCCTATAAGACTACTTTTTCTGCATGTCCACAGCAGATTTTTGTCAAAGAAAAGACTCAAAAGGACTGTTTTTAAAAAATCTTTCATCTTTTTAGTAAAAAAAAATTGATAAAAAGTAATTCGTTTTGGTATATGACAGTAGTTCAGAAAGAGACATATCTTATACATTAACAATGATTGAGTAACATATAGTAATGGATAGGAACCTAATTAATACATAAACATGTTTAGGATTCAAGCTTTCAGTTGGTTTGTTATTGTATGAGAAGAATGAGAAAACCTTTTCATGATACCTTTCTCAACAGAAGGTTGAATCTGGTTTTATACCACCAATGGTGTGTGTCATCTTTGGGTGTCACCAACCACAGTGGCAACCACAGTGACAACTAAGTAGACTGTACACATGTCTCTTTTCTTGTCTTTATTGTCACACCACTAATATTACTTGGCTTGTGTTCTCCAAAACTTCTCTAGGGTTTACTTAGTCTCTCGTATTACCTATTAATAATTTTTACCTCTCATGAAGACCTTTCAATTTATATTTTCCTCTAGATTTATTTATTCCTTATTTCTAGTTATGTAACCCATGGTACCACTCCTATAGATATCTCTCCTATCATCTAGTAACTCAGCACATATTTATTGAGTGCCTACTATACCATAGCCACTGAACAAGGTGCTAGAGTTCACAGGTCAACCAGACATGGTGTCTCCTATCTGGGATCTCCCAGTGTGAGTGTGGGGAAGGGCAGGAGTGGAGACAGACACATGCAAAGCAACAGTTCCAACCAGTGTGATGCACACTGTGGAAGAGGCAGGTGTGGGGTATTCTGGTGGCATAGAGTTGGGGCACCAGACTCATTGTGAAGGCTCAGGAGTGGATGTCAAGAGCAAGGAAACCCTTTAAGTCTTGAAAGATGAGAAAGAACTGGGCAGGTAGATAAAGTGGAGAAGGACTTTCCAGGCACAGAGGCAGAAAAATCATAGGGAAACCTCTACAGGCTGTTGTGACTGGACACATGTAGTCATATGACAGGAAATGAGGCTGAAAAGCTATATTTTGAGAAGTCATTAAAACTTCTGTTTTACCCAATGAATTTTGACTTTTATTTCCTACTTCCTGTCACAATGCCTGTGAATTGAATTAAACTGAAAGAACTCTAGAGGATCAAGTTGTGAGTGCTCTAGTTAGATTTGAATTTTAGAAAGATGACTCCGGTGGTGATGTGGAGGAGAGAGGGTGGGGGGAGATCAGAGGACGGAGACCCCAGTCTGAGGCTTCTGCCATCCTCCAGGCAAGAGATGGTGCCCCCGTGTTAATAGGCATGGATTTGGTCAATTATAGGAGGCAAATATACACAAATGAATTACTGAATGGATATGAGGGGAGAGGGAGGAGGAGGGAGTCAAAATAAATAAAGATTTCTGACTCAGTGGATTGTGTTTCTATTCCCTGAAACAGGAAATGTAGGAGAAGGAGCATATTTTTGCCAGAAGATGATGAGTCCCGTTTTGGATGCTTTGAGACTGAGGCTTTCCAGTAGAAAGTGAAATGGCAGAAACCCAAATATTTGCAGACTAATCCAAAATATGAAAATAATTGAATGTATTTGATAAGCAAATGCTTGTTGAATGATTGAATGAATGCATAGATTAGCCTTCAATTTGTTACATTTTAAATGACTATTACTGACTTGTTATGATTATTTTAAAACCAAGCAGCACAAGAAACATTTTAATTATTATAGAAGTAGAAGAATAAGTAGCAGAAACAATTCTTTTTGTTGCTTGAAAATTTCCAAATAAGTTAATGTGACTATATATAATCCTGTAAAGTTTATTAATCTGGGTGCTACCATCTTCCCCTTCCCCTCATTGCCAGTTTTAGGATTGTCTTAGTAACAGTGGAAGGCTACCAGTGGGCAAGTCAAGTAAGCAGAGGAATAATTTGAATTCAATACAAAACTTGACAACTACAAGTGAGTATAGTTTTTAAAAAATCATTGGAGCTTTAATCCATTTAGATTCAAAGTTTGTTCTTGGTGAAGTTTATTACTGGAGGCTTGCCAGGATCAATGAGATAGGTACAGGATGGTTATATATGGCCTTATAGAGGTATATTTGTGATCATTTTATGATAAGGGTTGATGTTCTTGATGCTTCTCCAGAAAACTCACCTAGTTAATTCCAGTAGAATCAAATCCCACGTGAGATGTTATCTGGACATGAGGGGTAATGTCCCCCTCTAAGACTATCAGGTCTTCACTCTGAGAGAATGAAGATTCTCCAAGAATATCTATCTGGCCCTTTGGTAAAACATGGCATTGGTGTCTTTAGCTTTCTATTTGTCCTGATTTCCCCAATAACACTAGTGATATCTTCTTTGAGGCTGCACAAAGTAGTGGTGTTCTGGACCCCTTGCTTATATTCTTGTGCTGGCAGTGGAGTCTGAATGTGGGTAGAATTCTTCTCTCTGGCTCTCCAAAGGCATAAAAATAACACACATCATTCATTTGATAACTATAGGACAAAAAATATCAATGACAGTTACTTTATTTTCCAGCTCTTAATTTGTATCATTCAGATCATAACCCATGATTAGCTTAAAGCAATTTGGATTGTAAATGCTATCCCACACATTCAGCATTACAAAATCTCACTCAGGGTTAGTTAAAATAAAATACTGTTGCACCTCCCTTTGGGCCTCATAGTGAGGTGTTTGTTGCCTTGATAATTTGACTGTGTCTGGCACAGGGTCTGTCACTCAGCTTTGCCAGCTCAGAAGTCTGATGTTGTCAGCACTCAGAGGGCAGATCCATCTCTCTTGGGTGGACTCACATTAACTACATTCATGAGGCTAATAAAACCAGGATGCCAAATTATTCGTTTACCATGAGAAATACAATCACACAGATGGAATGCTCCCCTTAGCAAGACCCAAACATTCTTTTTCAAAATGAAGAGCCAAAGCACACTCAGAAGGGGCCCAGTGAGCATGGAGTCAGAATGGGGGAGTTGGATGAATCAACTCTGAGAACCTGATACTGCCATCTGCACATGGACTGGTCAGTAAAACCAGACCAAAGTCTATTAACTGAGGCTGCTCTGCCATGAATAGTGGCGTGGAAGGGCACATCCAGCATTTGTCTCTGTGGTGCTCATTTTCTAAGTAGTACCTGTGGTTAAGGAATCTCTTTGTGTCACCTTTTTCTTTAGGTCATCAGGTAAAAAATCTTTTTTTTTTTTCTATGTTTTGTACAATTTTATTTAACTTCCGTTGTTTATGCTTTTTTCTTTAGTAATTGATCCTACTTGGAAAAATGTCTATTTTTTAAGTATTTTCAAAGAATTGTGTTTTGTCAGTTATCTCTACTGTTATCTGCTTCATTATTTCTGCTTTTATCTTCATTATTTCATACCTTCTACTAACTTAAATTGCATATGGTATTTATTCTTTAGTTTCTTGAACTGTGCAGATGTTTAAACATTTTTATTGTCTCATATCTTTAAGGCTATTTCCCTCTGAGTATCACTTGGGCTGTATCATACAGTTAGTGTTATATAGCTTTAGGTGTATGACTTGAATTTTTTACAAGTTGAATATATTATTCTATTACTTATGCTATTAAAATTTTCCATATTTATCCCCAAACGAGGGGTATAAAATTATTTTTGAGAAGACTGTGAAAAGGCTGATAGAAATAGAATGTCACTTGGAGGAGATTTCAGGTTCCAAAGGCATTTTATTTTGTTTTATTTTTGTCATTGGTTATAGAACAGTTTTAAACATATTTAAATGCTGTTGACAGAGTTGGGTTTATTGCAGGAATGCAAAGAAGTTTAACACTAGAAGATCAATCAACATAACTGGCCATGTGTAAGAGTCAAGGATTTTCTAAGAAAATAGAAAATTCTATCAATATTTAATACAGAGGGAATTTAATGCAGGTGACTGATTGATTACACAAGTGATGGAGAAGCCAAACGAGGGAGAGTTGGAGAACCCAGTAATTAGCCACACGAGGAAGTAAATCTCACCTCTAGGTCTGAAGGACAAACAGGAATTTAGCATTAATGGAGCCTAGGTATTGGGTTCAACAGGATCTGGAATCATGGTGGGACTATCTGATGGTGGCTGGAGCTATGGAAATTGTAGCCACTGAAGAGGAAGTCACTTGATGCAGAAGAAGGAGGAGAAAAACCTGTAATCGCTCTATCTTCCTGAACCGAAATGGCAGCCAAATGTTGGTGAGCCTAGGAATTGGAGCCTTCAGGAGTCAAATCCTGTATAGTGGAGAGCAGAGTAGGAGAAAATGAGAGATGGATCTGGGACCAAATAGTCCCACGACTGGCTAACTGTAGTAACAGATTGAATGAGACAAATCATATCTACAGTAAACTTATTAATTTTTTAAAAATTTTAAGTTTTGGGGGGTACAAGTTAAATTCTGTTGTACGTATGTATTGTATAGCGGTGAAGTCTGGGCTTTTGGTGTACCCATCACCTGAGTAGTGTACACTGTGCCCCATAGGTAATTTTCCATGCCTCACCTCCTCCCACCCTCACCCTTTGGAGTCTTCAATGTCCATTATACCACTCTGTGTGCCCTTAAGTAGCCATAGTTTAGTTCCCACTTATAAGCGAGAATATGGAGCATTTATTTTTCTGTTCCAGAGTTACTTCACTTAGGATAATGTCCTCCAGTTCCATCTAAGATGCTGTAAAAGACATTATTTCACTCTTACTTATTGTTGAATAGTACTCCATGGTTTGTGTGTGTGTGTGTATGTATATATAAATATCTCAATTTTTTTTAATTTCAGCTTATTATGGGAGTACAAAAGTTCAAATTACATACATTGCCCATGTACCGCCTATCCCCCTGAGTCAGAGCTCCAAGTGTGTCCATTCCCCAGACAGTGCGCATTGCACTCATCATGTAGGTATACACCCATCCCCTTCTCCCAAGCCCCCCTCCCCGAGTCAGCACCTTCAAGTGTGACCATTCCTCAGACGGTGCGCAATGCACTCATCATGTAGGCATACACCCATCCCCTCCCCCCACCCCCATCTCAGTCTGATATCCAATTGGTATCATTCCCAAATGTGCATTTAGGTGATGATCAAGGAAATCAATTTTCTGGTGAGTACATGTGATGCTTGTTTTTCCATTCTTGGGATACTTCACTTAATATAATGGGTTCCAACTCTCTCCAGGAGAACCATAGAGATGTCGTATCTCTGTTATTTCTTATAGTTGAGTAATACTCCATGGTATACATATACCACAATTTACTAATCCATTCATGAATTGATGGGCATTTGGGTTGTTTCCACATCTTTGCAATTGTGAATTGTGCTGCTATAAACATTCGGGTACAGGTGTCTTTGTCATAGAATGACCTTTGTTCCTTTGGGTATTTGCCCAATAATGGGATTGCTGGATCGAATGGTAGGTCTACTTGAATCTGTTTAAGGTATCTCCATATTGTTTTCCACAGTGGTTGCACTAGTTTACAGTCCCACCAGCAGTGTATGAGTGTTCCTGTCTCTCCGCATCCACGCCAACATGTATTGTTTTGGGACTTTTTGATAAAGGCCATTCTCACTGGAGTTAAGTGATATCTCATTGTGGTTTTGATTTGCATTTCCCTGATGATTAGAGATGTTGAACATTTTTTCATATGTTTGTTAGCCATTTTTATATCTTTTTTTGAAAAATTTCTATTCATGTCCTTTGCCCACTTTTTGATAGGGTTGTTTGATTTTTTCTTACTGATTTTCCTGAGTTCTAAATAGATTCTTGTCTAGTCCTTTATCTGATGTGTAGTATGTAACAATTTTTTCCCCATTCTGTAGGTTGTCTGTTTACTCTCGTGACTGTTTCTTTGGCTGTGCAGAAGCTTTTTAATTTGATCAGGTCCCATTTATTTATTTTTGTTGTTGCTGTGATTGCCTTAGGGGTCTTCTTCATAAATTCTTTGCCTAGGCCAATGTCTGTAAGAGTCTTTCCTATGTTTTCTTCTAGAATTCTAATAGTTTCCGACCTAAGGTTTAAGTCTGTTATCCACCATGATTTGATTTTTGTGAGAGGTGAAAGCTGTGGGTCCTGTTTCAGTCTTCTACATGTGGCTATCCAATTTTCCCAGCACCATTTATTGAATAGGGATTCTTGTCCCCAGAGTATGTTTTTGTCTGCTTTGTCAAAGATTACATGTGGCTATCCAATTTTCCCAGCACCATTTATTGAATAGGGATTCTTGTCCCCAGAGGATGTTTTTGTCTGCTTTGTCAAAGATTAGATGTCTATATAAGGATAGTTTTATATTTGGATTTTCTGTTCTGTTCCACTGGTCTGTGTCCCTGCACTTGTGCCAATACCAGGCAGTTTTAAGAACCACAGCCTTGTAGTATAGTTTGAAGTCTGGCAAATTAATACCTCCCATTTTGTTTTTATTGCTTAAAATTGCTTTTGCTATATGGGGTCTTCTCTGATTCCATACAAAGTATATAATTATTTTCTCTATATCTGTGAAAAATGATGTTGGTAATTTAATAGGGATTGCATTGAATCTGTAGATCACTTTGGGTAGTATAGACATTTTAACAATGTTGATTCTTCCAATCCACGAGCCTGGTATAGTTTTCCACCTATTTACATGTTCTGCTATTTCCTTCCTCAGTGTTTCATAGTTCTCCCTATAGAGGTCCTTTACCTCTTTAGTTAAATATATTCCTAGATGTTTTATTTTTGTTGTTGCTATTTTGAAGGGTATTGAGTCTTTAATTTGGTTCTCCAATTGACTGTTATTGGCATATATGAATGCCTCTGATTTGTGTCTATTGATTTTTTAACCTGAGACTTTACTGTATTCATTAATCAATTCCAGGAGTCTCTTAATTGAATCCTTGGGGTTTTCCAGATATAACATCATATCATCAGCAAAGAGTGAGAGTTTGATCTCTCCTTTCCATATTTGGACTCCCTTGATTCTGCTCTCTTGCCTGATAGCTCTCGCAAGGACTTCTAATACTATGTTGAAAAGTAATGGGGACGTGGGCAGCCTTGTCTGGTTCCAGTTCGAAGTGGGAATGCTTTCAGTTTTTCCCCATTCAGTATGATGTTGGCTGTGGGTTTGTCATATATGGCTTGTATCATTTTTAGGTAGGTTCCATCTATGCTATTTTGTTAAGTGTTCTTTTCATAAAAGGGTGTTGAATTTTGTCAAATTCTTTTTCTGAATCTATTGAGAGGATCATATGGGTTTTATTTTTGCTTCTATTTATGTAGTGAATTACATTTATAGATTTATGTATGTTGAACCGCCCCTGCATCTCTGGGATGAAGCCCACTTGGTCGTGATGGATTATTTTTTTGATAAGTACTTGGATGCGATTTGCTAGGATTTTATTGAGAATTTTTGCATCTATATTCATAAGAGAAATTGGTCTGTAGTTCTCTTTTTTTGTTGCATCCTTTCCTGGTTTTGGTATCAATGTTATGTTGGCTTGGTAAAACGTGTTGGGGAGAATTCCATCCTTCTCGATATTGGAGAATAGTTTATGTAGGATGGGCACTAGTTCTTCTTTGTATGTGTGGTAAAATTCGGGTGTGAAACCATCTGGATGAGGGCTTTTCTTTTTGGGAAGGTTTTTTATTGCTGTTTCGATTTCAGTTCTTGATATTGGTTTATTCAGGAATTCTATTTCTTCCTGGTTAAGCCTGGGAAGGCTATGTCTTTCTAAAAATTTGTTCATTTCCTCCATATTTTCCAGTTTGTGTGCATAAAGATTCTTGTAGAATTCATATATGATATCGTGTATCTCTGTGGCATCGGTTGTGATTTCTCCTTTCATGTTCCTAATGGAGGTTATTAGAGATTTTTCTTTTCTTCTCTTGGTTAGTCTAGCCAGAGGTGTGTCTATTTTGTTTATCTTTTCAAAGAACCAACTTTTTGTTTTATTAATTTCCCTTATGGTGTTTTTGTTGTCCTTTTCATTTAATTCTGATTTGATCTTAGTAATTTCTCGCCTTCTGCTGGGTTTGGGGTCAGTCTGTTCTTCTTTCTCCAGCTCTTTGAGTCTATTCATTAGGTTGTCTGTTTGTAAGTTTTCTGTCTTTTTGATATAGGCATTTATGGAAATGAATTTTCCTCTCAGGACTGCTTTAGCTGTGTCCCATAAATTTTGATAAGTTGTGTCTCCTTTGTCATTTAATTCAAAGAATCTTTTGATTTCCATCTTGATTTCTTCCTTTATAGAATAATCATTCAGGAGAAGGTTGTTTAGCTTCCATGACTTTGAGTAGGAATGAGAGTTTCTCTTAGGGTTCATTATTACTTTTACTCCGCTGTGATCTGAGAAGATGCATGGTATAATTTCTACTTTTTAAAATTTTTTAAGACATGCTTTATGACCTAGGATATGGTCAATCTTAGAGAATGTCCCGTGAGCTGATGAGAAGAATGTATATTCAGTGGACTTTGGGTAGAATGTCCTGTAGATGTCAGTCAGGCCCATTTGTTCTAGCATTCTATTGAAGTCTATTATTTCTTTGTTTATTTTCTGTTTGGAGGATCTGTCCTGTACTGTCAGTGGGGTGTTAAAGTCTCCAGCTATTACAGTATTGTTATCTATCATTTGGTTCAGATCAAGTAGGGTTTGCTTTATGAATCTGGGTGCACCTAAGTTGGGTGCATATATATTAAGTATAGTCATGTCTTCTTGTTGAATTGTGCCTTTCACCAGTATATAGTAACCATCTTTGTCTTTTATTACTTTTGTTGGTTTAAAAACTAAGTTATTGGAAATTAAGACTGCCACACCAGCTTTCTTTTGGCTACTGTTTGCTTGAAATGTCGATTTCCATCCTTTTATTTTCAGTCTAAATGCATCTTTGCACGTTAGGTGAGTTTCCTGAAGACAGCAGATACTTGGTTTGTGTTTTTTTATCCATTGGGCCAGTCTGTGTCTCTTGAGCGGGGAATTCAAGCCATTCACATTTATTGAGAGAACTGATTAGTGGGACACATTTCTGTTCAGCTTGTTGGGTAGCACTTCATTGCTATGTTTTTCTCTCTTGAGCCATTGTGGTAACTGGAATTTGATCTTTAGCTCTTAAGTAGTTTTACATTCGTGGGTCTTTCTTGTGCTGATCCGTGTGTAACTGTCTTTTTAGTACTTCTTGGAGGGCTGGTCTTGTCTTGGTGAATTCCTTCAGTCCTTGTTTATCTGAGAATGTCTTAATTTCTCCTTCATATAGAAAACTTAGTTTAGCTGGGTACAGGATTCTAGGTTGGGCATTATTCTGTTTCAGAAGAGTGAGAATGGGGCTCCAACCTCTTCTTGCTTGTAAGGTTTCAGTTGAGAAATCTGGTGTAACTCTAATGGGCATTCCTTTATATGTTACTTGTTTCTTTCTCCTTACAGCTCGAAGAAGGGTCTCTTTAGTGGATATTTTGGTCAGTCTGATGACTACGTGGCGTGGTGTTTTCCTATTTGCTATGAAACTCTCAGGAGTTTTTTGAGCTTCTTGAACCTGTATATCTAGAGTTTTAGGAAGGCCTGGAAAATTTTCCTCAATTATGTCTTCAAATAGCTTATCCAACCCTTGCTTATTATCTTGTTCACCCTCAGGAGTGCCAACAACTCTCACGTTTGGCTTCTTCACATAATCCCACATTTCTTATAGACTCTGATCATTTCTCTTATTTCTTTGTTCTATCTCTGTGACTGACTTATTTAATTGGAAAGAGTTATCTTCAATCTCTAAGATTCTTTCCTCTGTTTGATCTACCCTGCTCTTGAGACTTTCCACAGTGTTTTGTAGCTCTCTGAATAAATTCTTCATTTCTAGGAGTTCAGTTTGGTTTTTCTTCAATATTTGAATTTCTTTAGTGAATTTTTCTTCCAAATCCTGGATTTTTTTTTTTTGTGGTTTCTTTGTGTTGGTTATCCATTTTTTTCTTGTATATTATTCAGCTTGTTTATAATCCATAATTGAAATTCTTCATGTTGGTATTTTGAATCTGGTTTGTGTCAATTGGTTGAGAGCTGGTATTTCTCTTTGGGGGTGAGATTTCCGTTTGATTCTTTGTGCTCCCCATGTTTTTTCGCTGAGCCCTTCCCATCTGGATCTATCGTTAGATCTTTTCTTACAGCTTTAGTCTGATTAGCAGCACACTTTGTACTCTGTTCTTAGGCTGTGAAGCAATCTAGGTATGTTGCTTCCTTTGTCAAGAGGGGGAGACTGTTGTGTATTGTTTAGAGTTTTTCCTACCTAAGTTGAGGGGCTGCTCCTGATGGGTCCAGCCCCAGAGGATTGAAATGACCTAAGACCGTTTTGGCGAGTTAAGTCACTGTGTTGTGGACTTTCAGTTAGCAGGCAGGATCCACACCAGTTGCAGGCAGAAAGTCTCTCTGTTTTTGTTTGTTTGTTTGTTTGTTTTGGTTCTTCCTCTATAGGGGTGGTTTCTGCCTCTTTCCGTAGGAAAGACAGTGGCTAGGGGGAGTGGGCAGTGCCCTTGCTCGCTTAGCGCCCCAGCTGCTGCAGCTCCCACGGGCAAAGGTCTGCCCTGGCCCAATGTCCCCAAGGACCAGGCTCCACACTCTCGCGTCTGGGGAAGTACTCAGTGTTCACACAAGGGTGGGGCTCCTATAGAGGTTCCACGGACTAGGGGAGGGAGCTGCCCAGGCAGCCACCCGGCACCCTATGGCTCCGCAGCGGCTAGGCTGTGGGCCCCAAGATGGCGACCGCCCGTCCGCAGATCGCTGGCGCTAGTGGTGAACGTTCAGGGTCCGGCAGGCACCAGAGCCGGGGGCCTGGCGAGCTCAGAAGCCCACAGTAGCTCCCTATCTAGAGGGCCACCAAAAAGAAAAAAAGAAAAAGAAAAGAAAGAAAAAAACAATCTGTAATTTGGCGACCCTTCGCTGCTTTTTCACCTTAGCGCAGCTCTGCCCCACCCCCACTAATCACCGTCTTGGCAGAGATCCCCGAGAGTCTAAGCTGTATCCCATTGATGTCTCCTGTCCACAGAGTTCATGCAAAGCCCGAGCTCTTGGCATGGGTTCACGGACTAGGGGAGGGAGCCGCCTCAGGTAAAAAATCTTGATGGCTTGGAAACCATTCTGTGTCTTTAAGAAGACTTTGCCTACTTCTACTCTGGTATGTTATTGTTAGGGTAGAAGTTTCATAGGTCAGTTTAATTTCCAAGTGTTTGGAGTATGCACTACTTAGCTCCCAGTATAGTGTCTAGACCTGAGGCAGTAGGGGATGAACAGCAAAGGCTGATTCACTGCTTGTCCCTGGCTTAGGAACCGCACCTGCCATTGAGCCTGGCATGAGGCAGGTGAGTTGCTGTAGTTATTGATGTTTTAGAAGGAAAGAAGCAACTAAGGAACCAGGGAGTATAGTGACCATATCTTCTGAGGCAAATATTAAGGCACAAGCTATTTGTTACCTTCATATGAAGGCAGTAAACATTAATTATCCTTATTGAAAAAATTACATGAAATATACATAAAATCATGATTAAATTCAGAATGAAGGAATGAGTCAAAGATAACTCCAGGTTTTGCATAACTAGAAGAATGGTGGATATCAATAATCAAAATAGGAAGATTGTGATATGGAACTGGTTTGTCAAGGAAAATGATGGTTCTCTTGAGACTTTCATGCCTTACATTTAAGTATTTTATCCATCTTGAATTAATTTTTGTATGTGGCAAGAGGTAGAGGTCCTGTTCGTCAGTATATGTTGTTGTCTGCTTTGTCAAAGATAAGTTGGTTGTAGGTAGATGGTATTACATCTGGGTTCGCTATTCTGTTCCATTGGTCTATGTCTCTACTTTTTTTTTTTTTTTTCTTCTTTCTTTTTTTTTTTTTTTTTGAGACAGAGTTTCACTCTGTTGCCCAGGCTAGAGTGAGTGCCGTGGCGTCAGCCTAGCTCACAGCAACCTCAAACTCCTGAGCTCAAGGGATCCTCCTGTCTCAGCCTCCCGAGTAGCTGGGACTACAGGCATGCACCACCATGCCCGGCTAATTTTTTCTATATATATTTTTAGCTGTCCATATAATTTCTTTCTATTTTTAGTAGAGATGGGGTCTCGCTTTTGCTCAGGCTGATCTCAAACTCCTGAGCTGAAACGATCCACCCACCTCGGCCTCCCAGAGTGCTATGATTACAGGCGTGAGCCACCGCGCCCGGCCAATGTCTCTACTTTTATACCAGTTCCATGATGTTTTGGTTACTAGAGCCTTGTAGTATAATTTGAAGTCTGGTAATGTGATTCCTCCAAATTTGTTCTTTTTGCTTAAGATTGCTTTGGCGGTTTGGCTCTTTTCTGGTTCCAAATGAAGTGTAGCATTATTTTTTCTAGATGTGTGAAATACGATGTTGGTATTTTGAGGGGGATTGCATTGAATCTGTAAATCATTTTGGGCAGTATGAACATTCTAACAATGTTGATTCTACCAATCCATGAACAAGAGATGTTTTTCCATTTGTTTGTGTCATATGCGATTCCTTTCATCAGTGTTTTGTAGTTCTCCTTGTAGAGATTTTCACCTCCTTGGTTAAATACCTTCCTAAGTATTTTATTTTCTTTGTAGCTATTGTGAATAGTCCTATTATAAAGTAAAAATGCCCATTGGCCATTTAAGAAAGAACTGGAGCTGTGTGAGAGGACAGGGATGGAAATGTAGGTTTGGGACTGACCTGTTTTAGAGGTTTGAGGATAGGATGAACAAGAAACTCCAAGATATAAATAAAAAAATAACTTTCAAGGAGGCAGCTGAAGAGCAGGGTCAGAAAATCCAAGAAAGTGAGAAATTCTAGAGGAAAACGTAATCAAATACAATCAACTTCCTTGCTTTGTGTAGGGTCAGAAGATCTAAGATGGTCAGAAATTTAAGAGGAAATTATAAGCAAATGTACAAAGTGAAAAGATTTTGTACTGAGAAATGGCTATTGAATTTGATGACAGTGTTATATTATGACAAAAGATCCATTTATTAACTATTTTTTATTTTTATATTAGTTCAGCTAAGGGTTATTTTCCATTCAGCAGGCAGAAATGCTGGGCTTTACTGACAGATTGTGGCTTTTATTTCCCATGGTAAATTAATCATTTTCTCCAGTGAATTTTTATGGAACTTGATTTTAATTTTGAATGAAGGTGAAGTTAGTTTTAAAAAATGTAATAAAAGCATTAGAAAATTAAAATACTGTTACCTTTTCAAATACTGATGTATCTTCATGGCTCCACAGATATAGTCAAGTTTTGATTAATAAAATGGTAGCATGAAAATCCTTTTTCTTTTTGGCATTATCACATGCTCTGTTTAATTAAGTGCTTTTGTTTACATAAACAGGATCTTAGCTTATCATAGCCCGGAAGGAATTTGAAGAGGAGGATTTTTAAGTCAAATTAATTACCTTCTGCCCTAGGGAAAGGGAACCAGTAAGTTTGTAGAGATATCCTCCTTTGAGTTTTGCAAGTGAAAAGGTGATAGAGAGGCTGATGTGTTCTGGGGAGGAAGAAAAAGGAGGTGTGTATGATGGACTGGGAAAGGAAGTTATTTATTATTTTGTTTGAAATACCATATTATTAATTCCATGAATGCTGTAAATATGGAAGTACTTATGTTTGTACTTAATGTATACTATTGAGAAAAATATAAATGCTTTTGGCATTACATTGTACTTCACTGTTATGTCTGTTAGATACTTGTAAACTGAATTTCTGTATATTAAATTAATATCCTGTTGACAAAAGTTAAGATAGGTTATTGCTAGTCATACTTCTCTTTCAGCAAAAGACAAAATACAAGACATCAAAATTACAACAACTAAATATACTAAACTTACAAATTATAGATCAGAACACAAAATATTTTTTCTCCATGACAAATGTTAATTTAAATGAATAAAAATGATTTTATATAAAGAAAAGTTAATCTTTGATAAAGTTTGTAAGATAACTGCTTGCTATATTGGGACCTTAAATTTAAACAATTTGAATAGCCTAGTCATGCCACTATTTATGTTTTAAATAGTTAAGCACTTTGAGTTCGTTGAATCAAGATGCTGTCTTTGGAACAATTGTTATTTTGCTAAAGAAACAAGTAACTCTTGGGAAATGTTATGAAGAAGATGGGGAAGAAAGAGGACTGTATTAGTAGGAAAGTGAAGCCCGGGCAGCTCAACACAATAGACGGAATATAGGTTCATAGCCTCCTACCTTGGCCAGATTTCCTAATGACCCATCAGACATCTTTGGTAGATACTTAGCTTTTCTAAATCAGCCCTTCTAACTCCCTTCCTTCACCAGGGCTTTATCTTTCTTGTTCTGTAACCTAGTTAATGCTTGAACCACCCATCCGGTTACTGAAGCTAGAAACCTAGGAGTCACATCTGACTCCTCACATGGCATTTCTCTCTTCTATTTACACTGTGGCCTTCTCTGTTTCCTACTCCTATGGTCCTAGCTCAGGCACTGGGGTCCTTCATCTAGATAACTAGAATGGCCTCTTTAAAAACTTTCACTGGTGGCAGTGTAAAATGGTTCAGCCACTGTGGGAGATAATTTTGTGGTTTGTCAAAAGTTAAACATAGAATTATCTTATGACGCAGCAATCCCACTCTTTGGTATATACCTGAAAGATTTGAAAATGGTTACTCAAACAAGTACAGGCTCACAGTAGCACTATTCACAATAACCAGAAGGTGAAAACAGACCAAATACCCATCAACAGATGCCTAAAGAAGTTGTGCTATATACATATAGTGGAATATCATTCAGCCATAAAAAGGAATGAAGTACTGATACACGTACCAAAGTGATGAACCTCAGAAACATTATTATAAGTAAAAGAAGCCAGACACAAAAAGTCACATATTCTATGATTTCATTTATATGAAATATTCAGAGTAGGTACATCCATAGAGACAGAACACAGATTGGGGGTTCCCTTTTGGGGTGATGAAAATATTTTTTGAATTAGATGGAGGTGGTGGCCGCATGCCTCCTTCAGTAAATGCTACTGAATTGTTCAGTTTAAAATGATTAATATTATATTTATGTGAACTTCAATTAAAAAAACCAACAAACTTTCGCTGGCTCCCCCTTGTGTACAGAATGAAGCTCTAGGTTCCCCAGCTTCCTATATAAAACCCTTGAAAACCTGTCTACAACCTAATTTCCCATTTCCTGTCCTGCTGTTTTTTCTCCCCTGGTCTGTTTCCCACTGTTTCCTAAACACTTTGCATTTTTTTATTATTCTCTACTTTGGCTTATGCTGTTGTCCCTGTCTCCTTTCTTGTTAAAGCCCAGTGACATCCTGTGGGGAAGACAGAAGCCTGGCCTCTCTGTGCCATAGCCCCCCTCCTGCGCTTCCCAGGCTGTAGCATTCTCTCCCCTTGCTCACCTGGCTGGTGGAGGCCCCACAGCCTGTGGTGTCCCTGCTTCTTCCCATCATCACACTGGACATGCCTTCGGGGCTGGAACCGCGTCCTGTCCTATTCATGTTTCTATTCCTTGTGCCCAGCACAGTGTAAGGAACATGGCGGGTACTCAAAGTTTGCTTTTAAATAGTAATTTTTGCTTCTTTAATTTCATTTATTGACTGTGGTAAAAAAAAAAATCCAGCGGAACTTTTTTTCTGTTCCTTGATTTACAATAGGAGAACTGTGAGGAATTAGATGGGGATTATTATAAGTGTTATATTTCTTGTCTAATACAGTTGCATTTTCTAAATGATTACCCAGTGCCTATTTCCCTCTTGAAATATTTTTAGTTTTAATAATTACATGTATATTTTTCTAATTATTTCGTTTGCTATTTTGGATGGAAACAATTTTAACTCAAGCTTTTTACCTTTAGTAAAGATGCTCCAAAAATTACATGTTTGGGGTGGGAGTAAATCTGTTAATGATATATTTTTCTAGACCCAGTTATCCTTACTGTTATGTGGTTCCTTTTTTTTTCTGTAAGCTTGTTTAGCTTGGGTTTCTGTTGCTTGTAATTTGAAAAATCCCAAATAATTTAACTTAGGATGCTACAAGTGCTGCATGGGCTCTGGTGATTTGAAGAGGAGTAAGAGTCAGCCTTTGTCCCCAAGGTGTTTTCAGTGGGTTTGAATGAAGTGGTCAGAAAGGCTCACAGTTACCACAAAGTGTGTTGAATGCTGCGATAAAAATTTATACAAAATGACCTAGTACACAAAGCAGGGGGCCCTCACCCTGCTGCGGGGAAGACAAGAGGTGGTGACTTGTTATGGAGCTGGGGCTTAGAGAAAGAGTTCTGTGTCAACAGCCTCTGACTTAAAGTATTTTTAGCAATTTTTGCCCAGGTCAGACAAGTGTAAACTAATTTTGATCAATTTGAACTTGTTTGCTACCAAAAGTCTTATAGATACCTGTTTTAATGACTATTGTCCGAATGTGATGTACCAGAGAGCATTTCAGGTTTAGGTGCCAACTGAATGCTCTAGGTTGTGTAGTCACTGTGTTCCTCCATACTGAGTTGTATTTGATTGTCAAGATTAACTCTGTGGGCCAGCTTGTTCCCTGATGCGCTGGATAAAGTAGGGTGCTACTGCAAGACTGTGCCTGTATTTATGTTATACACATAGATTTTGTGAGTTGTTATGCATCTGGTGGAAGTATATGAGTAGAAGTATGAACTTCAATTAGTTGGGTTTATGAAGCACTGACAGTGTAGGGCAATATATGAGGCATGTAGGAAATTACAAAGGAAATAGGAAACACAATCTTTGTTCATATTGAGTTTATAATCTAATGGAACAAATATAAATGGAGATACATGATAACAGATAAAATAAACATAAAAACATAGTCATAACCAGTTACAGATGGATAGAGATATTTGCACAAGTGCTGTGGGGTTGGGAAAATGATTGCAGTGACTATTGTCAGCTGGGGCAAGTCAGGAACTGTTTTAATACAGGATGTAAAACTTATGCAAAAATATTAAGGACAGGAAGGACAAGAATCAGTATGGGAAAAGTCATTATAGGAAGTAAGAATGAAATGAAAATACAGAGGGATTAGGCAGGCTATTTGTAGATGACAGTAAGGCTTGCTTGATCAGCTGAGTTTTTGTAGGACATAAATTTCTTCTGGAAAACCAACCATGTTAGAGGAAGGTAACTGCTATAACAATCTCAAGTATCATTGACTTAATACAATCAAAGGTTACTTTTGACCTGGGAGCAATAGCTCACAACTGTAATCCCAGCTACTTGGGAGGCTGAGGTGAGATCACTGGAGCCCAAGAGTTTAATACCAGCCTGGGCAACATAGTGAGACCCCAAACCTAAAAAAATAAAAAAAATTAGAGGGATATGGTGGCATGTACTTGTAGTTCAAGCTACTGGGGAGGCTGAGGTAGGATGATTGCTTGAGCCCAAGAGCTCAAGGCTGAGGTGAGCTATGATGGTGCCACTGTACTCCAGCCCAGCTGACAGAGCAATCTGCATGTGTGTGGATCTCTATTCTATGCAGTTATTCAGGAATCCAGGTTTCTTCTATCTAAATTCTGAATCCTAGGAGTCTTCCTGTAGGTTCTAAGAGCCTTTTTTATTCAGCTAGTGAAAGAGACAGAAAATGGAAGGTAGTTGGTGGGACGTACACGTGGACCTAGCTTGAAAGTAACCCCATCCACATTCCACTGACCAGAACTCAATCCTGTGGCTCCACCTCTACTTAAGGTCCTGGAAAAGGTAATGTAGGTGGCTGCCCAGGAGGAAAAAAGCATGGGCTTTGGGGAACACACAGTCTCTTGCTGTCACTTTTAAGCTAGTGTCTTATGACTCTAAAACACATCCTTATTTTTCACCTGAAGTTTAGGTTAGTCTCTTCAATTTCCTACTGAGCTTAGATGTGCTGACCTCATCTCTAACTCACCACCCATTCCTTTCCTGGCTCCATTATCCATTTTTTAAAATAAATTTAAACAACAGACATATTTTCTCGCAGTTCTGGTGACTGGAGTCAAGGGGCTGTTAGGGCTGGTCTGGCTTCTCTTCCTAGCTTGTAGCTGATGCCTTCTCTCTGCATCCTCACATGGCCTCATCTCTATGTATGCAGGGAGAGAGAGAGTGAGCTCTGATGTCCCTTCCTGTTAGAAGGACGCTAGTCCTATCAGGTTAGGGCCACACCCTCATGACCTTATTTCACCTTAATTACCTCCCTAAAGGCTCTATCTTCAAATATACTTACATCAGGGGGTAGGGCTTGAACGTATGAATTTGGGGGGAGGACACAATTCCGTCCATAACAGATGACTTGAAGCCAAATGAAGATGGGTCAAGAATACTAACTAGGCCAAGGAGCTGGGCCTCTATTCTGTCAATGGTAGAAAGATGTTGGAAATCTTTGTAGTGGTTATGAAAATGTTTTCAAGACAAACACCATCCTTTTCATTTTTCTGTTCTATAAAATAAGGACTGGGCTGGGTGCAATGGCTCACACCTGTAATCCCAGCACTTTGGGAGACTGAGGCAGAAGGATCACTTGAGGCCAGGAGTTCAAGATAAGCCTGGACAATGTAATGAGACCCTGTCTCTACAAAAAAAAAAAAAAAATAGCCAGGCGTGGTGGTGCACACCTGTACTTGCAGCTGCTCCAGAGGCTGAAGCAGGCTTGCTTGACCTCAGGAGTTCAAGGTTACAGTGAGCTATGATTGTGCCACTGCACTCCAGCCTGGGTGACAGAAACCCTGTCTCTGAAAAAAAAAAAAAAAAATAAAATAAGAACTATTTTCTAGGAGCCCTTTCTGACTATTAGACTGATTACTGGCTGGATTTTATTTATTTTTTTAATTATTGTTTCAGAATATCATGGGGGTAGAAATGCTTCAGTCACATAAATTGCCTTTGTACCGCCCAAGTCAAAGCTACAAGCATGCCCATACCCTAGAGAGCAGGCACCACACCCACTAGGTGTGAATTTACCCATTCTCTCCTCCCCACTCCCACCTGCCCAATCCCCGATGAATGTTACTTCCATATGTGCATATAAGTGTTGATCGATTAGTACCCATTTAATGTTGAGTACATGTGGTGTTTGTATTAATATTTCCATTTTTGTGAAGAATGGGCTCCAGCTCCATCTAAGATAATACAAGAGGTATTAATTCACCATTTTTTTAATGGCTAAGTAGTACTCCATTATCCATTTTTTTAAATCAATAATTTCTTCATTCTTGTATTACGTTAGCAAGATACTTCAAGTCACACTTACTAGTGTTTCTTTAGAATGTCTCTTCAATCTCTTCTTTTCTTCTTACACACATGCACACTCTCGTTAGTGGCCTTATCTCTTAATGATTGCATTGGTATAATAATTCCCTACCTAGAATTTCACCCTGAATATTGCTGCAAGACAAATAATTACTTTCTTGTTACATTCTCAGTAATATCCTTTCCTTCCTTTTGTGTGGGGATGAATTCTAAATTCCGCAGCCTATGCTTAAAGAATCATTGTTCTCTTGCCCCCACCTCCTTCCCAGAATCATTTCTGCCTACTAATCACAAAGTGGCTCTATTCCAGGCTGATTGGTCTCATTGCCCTCTAAATTTAGAGGATGCTAAATTCCTACCCTGAAGCCATGAGTTTCCCCTGGAGAGTGTGCCATTTCTGCTCCTTTCTGGAGCAAGCCTAAGCTCGTGTCATGTGTAACCCATGCCTCTGCACACACAAGCACACGGGCTCCTAGCAATTTTGACTTGTGTGTTTTACTCACTCCTGTGCTTAGTCATATACAGCCTTGCATTGCTATAAAAAATTTCTGTATGCATGTTTTACCTCTCCACATTGATTGTTAAGATTTGATGGGTGAAAATCTACCTAATGGGTACAATGAACAATATCTGGGTGATGGGTACCCTTATAACTATGACTCAAGTATTATAAAAGTGATTCATGTAACCAAAATTATTTGTACCCCGTAATACTTTGAAATAAAAAAAAGATCCATAAGAGGAGGGACTCTGTCATATATCTTATAATTTCCCACAAGGCCTAACATATAACTAGGCACAAAATGATTACTCAACAAATACTTGCTGAGTAAACCTATTGAATGGAGACGAAGGCACGTAGGTGTGAAGATAATCATTTGGATAGGAGTTTTCATTTGATTCAAGAGGCAATTGGGAGCCATCGATGGCTTTTGAGAACAGGAATCAAAAATTACTCAAGGAAGAGATTCTTATGGTTGTTTGTAGGATCTTATCAATTGCAAATAGGCAAACATAGAATGTTAGAGATGGAGTTAAAATGAAGAGCCTGCTTTGTTCAGGCAAATGATGAAGTGACCCTGTGTCCTACAGGACTGAAGAAGGTGGAAGTTTGAAGCCAGAGAAGATTCCTGATAGGCTTTTTAGTCGTGAAACATACAAAAGTAAATGTTGGGACTTTTTGACACCTGGAGGCCAAAGGAGAGAGGTGGTTCCCACAAATTCTGATAGTAGTGTAATGTTGATGGTAACAAATTGGGAATGAGTATGATTGAAGTGATTGTAATGTGTTGATTTAATGCATGTTCAGTTTTAGGTTGCAATGGGACTTTCAGATGCAGATGTTCTAACATATATTGCCAGAATGATATGTGTGAAATAGCTCTGATTGCAGAGTTAGGAGGCCAGTGATATCTAGTCCTGACCTGTTATTGGGGTTTGTGACCTTGGACAAGTCATCCAAACTCTCTATATAATATACGTGGGTTAGGCTAGAGCATTTTCATGGGGCAGATCATTAAAAGAGTTCCCATGTATAGGCATGTATTGTAGCAACTTGAGGGTTTTAATAAAAATAATAATTTTATTCATAATTTTTCTTTCATTTTTTTCACTCACTTTAAGACACCAACATTTCCTTCCCTTTTTTGGTATAAATATATTTCAATATTAGCCCTTTTTAATCCCTTTCACCTTTTAACCACATCCACAAAATAAATACTTATCAGTTACTGAGAAATTGGAATGTAAGCTCAATTATGCTAAAAACTAATGGGTAGCACTAACACAGAGTAACAGCTTCTTTTGCAATATTTATTCTCTTGGTGATAAAAAAAAATAAGCCCAACAGCCCATTGCTGCAGAAAGAATTTAGCTACAAGTTTATCAATTTGAGCAGGCCAACTGCACAACTAAATGCATGTGAAACTTAACAAATCCCTTGGGGAAGCTGACTGTAAGAATTTTCTACTCTGTGTTGAGTTACTGAGGTGCAACATGGTGGATTGGACTTAATGCCTTAGGCGAGCACAATCAAATAGAGACAGTTTAAGATTTTTCTGTGTCCATGAAGGGATCTCTGGTAGGTGTCTAAATGAAGCATTCAGAAAGGAATATAACACCATCATGAGTTTTCTTCCCTGAATATTTGGGCAGGTTATTTTGGTTTCGAAGAAATACAACTAAGATTTTCACAGTGTAAGCTTTGCACAGTTGAAAGATTTAAGATTATTATTTGCTTCATAGGAATTTGGAAAGTACAAAGCATTGTCCCTTATATTTTAATTTTAATTTTCAAGGGAAAAACTCAAAAATTGTGTGTGTGTGATTTACTGGAATTACTTTGGGTTATGGCAGTTTGATGTGTGGTCTCTTAAAGTTGACCATCAAAACTAGTTCTAAGACCTTACCCACCCTGGAATTTCAGAAAAGTTTGGCATAAGAGAGGTACTGTAGTTAAGTGGCTGAGTTGGTAGGGACTGGAGCTAATTACCTTGGTTTGAATCTGGTTTTGCCACCTATTAACATGTGAATCAGGGCAAATTAGTTAACCTCAGTTTTCCAATACATAAAATGGAAATAATATTGTCATTCCTTAGGGTTGTGTGAAGATTAAATGAATTAATAAATTTGAGACAGATTTGAGCCTGAAATGTGGATAACACTCAGTGTTAGCTATACAACAACTATAAAATATTTAGTACAGTTATGCATTGCTTAATGATGGGGATATGTTCTGAGAAATGCATCATTATACAATTACATCATTGTTCAAACATCACAGAATGTACTTACACAAACCTAGATAGTATTGCCTACTACATACCTAGGCTATATGGTATAGACTATTGCTCCTAAGCTACAAACCTGTACAGCATGTTACTGTTACTGTATTGAATACTGTAGGCAATTGTAACACAATGGCAAGTATTTGTGTATCTAAACATATCTAAATATAGAAAAGGTACAGTAAAAATACACTATAAAAGATAAAAAGTGGTGTACCTGTATAGGGCACTTAACTTGAATGGAGCTTGAGGGACTAGAGGTTGCTCTGGGTGAGTGAGTGAGTGAGTGAATGTGAAGGTCTAGGACATTATTGTATACTATATAAACACTGTTCGCTTATGCTACACTAAATTTATAAAAATATATTTTTCTTTCTTCAATAATAAATTAACCTTAGCTTACTATAACTTTTTTACTTTATAAACTTTTAAATTTTTTAACTTTTTGATTCTTTTGTTAATAAACTTAGCTTAAAATACAAACACATTGGTACAGCTGGGCAAAAATATTTTTTCTTTATATCCTTATTCTATAAGCTTTTTTCTATTTCTAAAATTTTTTATTCTTATTTTTTAAACTTTTTTGTTAAAAATTAAGACTCAAACACACCCATTAGCCTAGGCCCACACCAGGTCAGCGTCATCAATTTCACTGTCGTCCACCTCCACATCTTGTCCCACTGGAAAGTCTTCTGGGGCAGTAACACCCCTGCAGCTGTCATCTCCTGTGATAACGATGCCTTCTTCAGGACTGCCTCCTAAAGGACCTTCCTGAGACTGCTTTTGTAAGTAGAAGGAGTACACTCTAAACTAATGATAAAAAGTATAATATAGGAAATACATAAACCGACAACATAGTCATTTGTTATAATTATCAAATATGTACTATACATAATTGTATGTGCTAGCACAGTAGGTTTGTTTACACCCGCATCACCACAAACATGTGAGTAATGCATCGCACTACAACATTACAATGGCTATGTCACTAGGCAATAGCAATTTTCAGCTCCATTATAATCTTATGGGACCACTGTCATATATGTGTCATGTCTCTTTGACCAGAACATCATTATGCAGTGCATGACTGTATTGTTATTCTGCAACCACTTAGTACATCTATTGTGGTTTCCTGGGAGCACAAGTCTCATAGTGTCACAGTCCTTCAGCTGCCCAGTATTTAACTGATGACAATTAATAAGAGAGGTAGGTTTGAGAGTTGGGTCCCCGGCCCCTGAGAAAGTTGGAACCCCAACCAGATGACATTTTCTGCCTAGGGAAGGCACCCCTGAATAGGAAACTCACTAAAATCATCTATGCTGGAAAATAGAGGACACCTTTAATTCAGGGTCAGGCAGACTAGGATTGAAGGGAGAATTGTTCTAACTTTATAGGCAGTGGGAGTCTTCTCAGAGTTTTCAAAGCATCTGCTCCTTGGACATTACTTGGCTTCAGGATTCAGAGAGTTTTTTCAAATGTCAGCTTCCATGATAGCACTGAAGAGTCTGGACTCTCACTTTAGACCTTTGAACAAGGACATTCCTTTCAGTTTTTTCCTGCAACCTCTCCTCATGGTACTGACCTATGTCCTTATGATTATGACAACAGTCTTCCCACAGAAACTCTGTCCCTAGCACTTATCTCTCAACTCTCCACTGCCAAACTTGAAAGCATGTAGCTCCCTCACCCGACCTGGTTGACCGACCAGAGGGCAGGGAGCATTGACATTGGCCTCACACTTCCCCCTGACTCTGCATCATTTACCACTTCCCTCATCTCCTCTTGCTCTCAGGATCTCTAGAGCCCTGCTTGTCTCTGACTCCGTCCATCAATTTTTCCAGTCCGGTGCTTCCCCCATTCTCCCTTTAGAACTTTCCTAATCAGGGCTCTCAAAGAAAAGCTGGAGAGGAGACCCTGGAAGAGGCAAAGATGAAGGGAAAAAGGCTGGGTCTAATGAGCGTGACCATACGATTTGTGGTTCAACCTGGGACATTTGAGGGGCAAGGGGGGGGGGGTTATTCGTAACTACGCTAGGACAACCTGGTATAAATCTGGTTGTCCTGAGCAAACTGGATCCTGGCTCTACCCTGGACCTAAAACTTTGGGAGAGAAAAGTAGTTATTTCTCCACCCCTCTTCTTTGTTCTTTCCACACAACAACAGCACGACCAACAAATTAATGTGCTAATTTTTTTGTAAGTGGTTGGCAGGGGGAGGGACAACTGTGGGTTACTATAGCCTGGTCTAAAAGACTAAGCAATCTGGTCACCAAAGAGGTCTCTAAAAAGTCTGCCAACTGTCAATCAGCAAATAATTGAGAAGTAATTATTATTACTATTATTTTTGGTCAAACAAAACCAGTGGACTTGTTGTTCTATTCTTTCTCTCTGTAGGGGAGAACAAAATGGGAATTCAGTGCTTTGTACAACTGTTGGGTCCCTATTTATAGCTTTTATAATGTTTCATAATGAGAAATGCTGAAAAGAACTTTAACATTGACATGAACAATGGCTGGAATCACTGTTTCCCTCTTCCTACAAATGTAGCACAACCTGGCAAGTTGAGTTGCAAACAGTGAAACATGTATAATTCTAAAAAGAGCAAATTCATCTATGCATGCTTTGGGTCTCCTTATATGATTTTAAATAAGTGGTAGACTCTGTTAGCAATTAATTCTGTAAACACCAGTTCATTGTACATGAGCACAGAGTATATAGGCTCAAGTTATGACTGATTTTTTATCCATTAGCACTTATTTTCCAACTTTAACATAAATTTCACAGTCAGTGGCAGCATAAAATAATATAGCTTGTCAGTAAATGTTGTGGTAATCTTAAGTATTAATTTAAATAAATGAAGTTCTTGTTATAAGTATCTCCTTTTAAGTGTGGACTGTAGATGCCACTCAGAATGTGAGGACTAGGAGGGGTCTTACTAGTATCTAGTGCAAGCATCCCAGGTGCTAAAGGGTGCAGGGCAGTCCAGAGCATGAATCACTTGGCTTGACTTACTAGTTGCCTCATTCTATAATCTTGTTCCATATCTCAAATATTATCAAATACTACAAAGTGATAGTAGGTAAATCAGTTAAAAAATTTGTATTTTTCTTCAAAATGGCAACCTAAATTACCAGTCAGGCTGAAGGGTAACCTGCTATTTGTTTTAAACGAAATCCATAATTTAATTAATTCACTCAATAGCTTCAAAAGTTATGAAAGATCCAAAGCAGATATGGCTTCATATTGGATAGTTTCAATTGTGGAATTCAAAAGAGATATTGTTTTGTTCAGCAGATGTGGACTTTTTATTTGTTTTTTAGAAGCAAGTGCTACTATACGTCTTACACTGAAAACATAAAGATACTGGCCCTTTAACTTACACTTTATAGAAATAGAAAAAAATTTCCAGAGGAAGAATGTTTCATATTCTAGTGCAGAGGGTGGTAAAATTTTTTGGTAAAGGGACAGATAGTAAATATTTCTGGGTTAGTGAGCCATATGGTCTCTGTCACAACTAATTAGCTTTGCTGTTGTAGTATCAGAGCAGCCATAGAAAATACATAAAAGAATGAGTGTAGCCATATTTCAATAAAATTTTATTTATAAAAACAGACAATGGGTGGGATTGGCCTGTGGGTCATAGTTTGCTGAGCTCTGTTCTAGTGTCAGGATAGATCACTAAATTTAATATTAACAGAGATGAAAGCATGAAAGACATAGTTGAAATTTATTCTAGTTAAGCAATAAATAAAAATACCTTATACTATCTTTTTTGTTAGGGAATTGTGTATAATTAGAATGTATGCTTAATTAAAATAATTCGTAATAAAATGCTATAGAGAATAATAGAGAAACTCTAGCAGGGATTATCATTGCAACATTATTTGTAATAGCAAGAAAGGGAAACAGCCCAAATCTGCACAGTTAAAAAGAATGAGCCATTAATACATGTACTTTTTTTTTTTTTTTTTCTGACAAGGAAATCTCTCCCTAGCACCATTTCTTAAGGGATAAAAAAACAAGTTATAGAATAATATATACAGTATGACACTGTTTATGCTAAACAAACAAGTCACAAAAGAATACTGCATATTCTCTGTGGGTAAAAATATATGTTTGTGAATTTATAGAGAAAAGCTCTAGGGGAATACATACCAACTTGAGAACAGTGATTATCTCTGGACAGGGACTGGGCTTAGAGATGTTTGTCAAAGGTCAAAGAGAATGTGAATCACAAATTTGAAAACGACATTGGAGATTGACATGCAAAAAAAGACTAGACAGACATTTACATTCTGAAACAGTATAAAGAATGAGGATTTATAATTTTTAAGTGTAAAATTGTAGCACATCAAATTTATAATCTTTGTAATTTTGAGGGTTTTATAAGAAATATAGGAAATGAATGTTAGGTAAGAATTCCACTTTCAATAGAATTGGCATGTGATTTATTTATCACATAGGCCTTGGATCTTCAGAAAATCTTTGAACATTATGAAATTTGAGAAATTCAATACCTTAGCAAAGGTAATAGACTGACCACTGTGTTCAGCAATTTATGAGCTGTATGTCAGTGTTATGGTGAGCCTGGCCTTAGGAATTTACACCTGTGCTGTGTCACAGTTTTATAGGGAAACTTATTTTGTGACAGGCTGCCTTCTCAAGTGAAATCTGTGAGTATCTGATGCCAGTATGTAAATACTTGTTGTCTAATTCCAAAGCCCCAAACCTCCCAAGGCCTGGTTGGCCCAGAAGACAACCGTAGTCTAGTGCGGATTCTGACATTAACCCCTGCCTAATTTTCTTTCTTAAAATAAAGACACTGGGTGCAGTAGTCTCTAAGATTCATTGCATTCATCCTATGATTCAGTTACTCCATCAGAAATTGGGGCTAATAATTGTACTGTGTGGATTAGATGAGACAACGAGATAATGCATGAAACAGTGTCAGGCAAATAGTAAACACTCAATAAAATTTTAGAGTCCAATAAATAAAATGTTGTTATCATTATCTTGTCACCAAACAGCCAATTTAATTAATTGCCTGTACGTTTGTTCTGCTGGATACATCCTACACTCTGGATAAGGGAGATGTTGCGTGGTTAGCGTGACCCTCTCTATTTACATTCAGGATGGAGAACTGCCCTAAAGATGTGGGTCATAACCAGGAGGTAGATCTTGTGAGAGACCCTCTTACCTTTCTTGAAATTAAACTGCATGTGCATTGTATTCAGCTAAATGGCAGTAGCTTTCTAAAAATAACAGCATCCATAAGTTTCAGGAGCCAAAGTGAGAAGTGGACAAGCCAATTCTTTGGACTCACTTTGAGCCATTTTATGTGAGAAGGTTCATGTTTATAAACACAGTAAGTCCTCACTTAGCATCATTACTAGGTTCTTGGAAACTGATTTTAAGAGAAATGTGTAACAAAACCAATTTTCCCATAGGATATTTGATATAAACAATAGTTAAGTTCCTTATGGAATATTTCTGGTCACAAAAACATCACTAAACTTCTAAATAAAGACCCAAAACAACTCTAATACTAAACATTGAAGTAAATGTGAGCTATACATACATTTAAGAAATACTAATAAAAGCAAGATAATTATTGCTCAATGTTTTAGTGAATCAGTGAGTGATAGTGGTCATAGTGGTGGTGGGTTAAATCAAGAAATGAATGTTTGCACAGCAAAAATTGTATGGAGCACCTCCTGCCACCATGCAGTTCAAAAGCAAACAATAACAGGTACGGAGGGCTTGCTGAGCGCTTTTGTGCTGCATTGTTTTTTGTCATGCATTTGTATGAATATTGTATACTTTACAGATTTTTATTTGACAATGATTTGTGTCCAGTCATTCAATCATTTTCCAACCAGTCTATTCCAGTTCAGGGTTGCGAGTGGCTGGAGCCCATCCTGGCAGCTCAGGGTGACAGGCAGGAACCAGCCCTGGACAGGGTGCCATTCCATGGCAGGGCACCCTCAAACCCACACCTACACCCACACTCACTCACACCGGGACCATGTAGTGACATGCGCATTCACCCAACTGTACCTATTTGGGATGTGGTAGGAAACCAGAGTACCAGAGAAAACCTACCCAAGACATGGGGAGAATGTGCAAACTCCACACAAACAGTAACTCCGGCTGGGAATTGATTTTTTATCTCATCAATGTTATAATGAAACAAACTTGAACAGAATGACATTCAAGGACCTGCTGTAATTTACAAGAAACCAGTAATTTCTAAAGCAGGGTCCTGCTTTTCCTACTTGTTCTTCCAGTAGCCTTTAATCTTTATGTCCTACTTGTGCACAGAAAATAATTTAATTATAAACCAGCTATGCTCTTCCTTTCTTCCCATTTTTCTTTTTTGTTTTTGGTCCTTTTTCTCCACTTCAGTGTTACTTATAATTGCAGGCTGTGAGATGTGAGGTGGCCTGCCCAAGATGTACTCTTGGTTTGTGGCAGAGATGAATCAAGTATTCAGGTTTCTAGGTTAGAAAGGCCAGGAATCATGTGCTGCTTCTCCTCAGAGGTTCTTTTCTTTTCTTTCTTTTTTCTTCTCCCTTTTTTAACCGACACAATAGGCCTGTTTCTCCAAATGAAGTCCCATGTGGGAGCCCAGTATGTACGGCAGATAGGAATGGTGCTGCTCAGGTTGAGTGGGGGCCTGGGGCTGTGCCTGCCTTTACTTCCCTTCCCGTCTCCATCCCATGTCCTCCATCCAGCGTCCAGGCTTCTGCATAGGACAATGGTACAGAGCATTTCTCTATCCCTTATAGTTTCACTAATGATATAGGGGCACTGTGAGTTTTATGACACCTGGTATAGGTTTTAATGTTTTTTCTCTTCTCAAGTAGTAACTTTAGTAGGGGTGTAGTATGAAAGAGAATTGAGTCTTTCTTCTTGCATGAAGCAAAGTCTTTAGTTGCTATGTACTCTACTCAATTTCTAATATTGGGTCATTATTGCAATGAAAGCACATATTGGTGGAATGTAACTCAAGTGTAAGGAGAACTAATAACTCACTAAATAGTAGGAACCACATTTTTTTGGAAGATAATATACATCTATTTTTTCAATGAGAGTATCACTTTTAAGGTATAGATGCTATGAAAATCTTTAAACTCTGTCAGGAAAAATGTTATTTTCAGCCTCATAGTCATATCTTTTGATTAACATGTTTACATATTAATATAAAAGTGGCAAAACATGAAACAGAACTCAGAGTCCAAATTTGTTCATTAGCATCATAAGTGATGGTATCCATCTAAGTGTTCTTGGAGACTGAGACAGCAGTGGGGATGAATGGGTTTTGGGACTCAAAATGTTCCCTACCCTCGCAGGATAGCAAATCCTAACAGTCTCCTCCACTTTATCCCCTTGCTAATAAGATATACTGATTAAATGAGTAAAAGAAGTCAAAAAAAGCATTGTATTCTTCAGACTCTCCATACCTAAAGAATACATGCAGATCAGGTTACATGGTTTCTTCATATAATTAATGAACATTTTTGCTGTTACGTCATAAATACATGGATCTCTTTTTCCCTGGAGGCTTGTCTTGTCTATTTCTCTAGATATTAAATGTTTACAATAGGTTCCCTATAAATGTTTTAAAATTAGCCAGACTTCGCATTTCTATTTTAAAGAATCTCAAATGGAAATTCAAAATAATATGTTTTGGCTCATTTAATTAGTTTAGATTTAAGATAATGAGTTTGAAGGCAAATTTTACATTCTGGATAGTTTTATTGTCTTCCCTTTTTGACTGTGAATGTAATACATGGTCATTGTGTGCCATATATTGTATGGAAATTTAAAGAGAAAAAAATTACTTGTGATCCCACCTCACAGAAATATAACCATTTATTTTGTGATTGCACCTCACAGAAATATAACCATTTAAAAAGTTGGTGATAATCTTGTAGATTTTTTAATACATCTATATATTTAAAATATATTTTGCTGTACACATTGATCTTAATATGCTTTTTTAAATTAATAATATATTTTGGAAATATTGACTTCAACATTTTCTGTAGTTGCACAATATTAATTGCATATTATTTCCTATAATTAGTTTCTTATTAATAAATGTTTAGCCTGGTTTCAATGTTTTGTTTTCATGAACAATGTTGTGGATATCTTTTTGCATTTGTGTGCGTATTTGTCCAATTACTAGATTTGCTTAGGTTAAATTCAGAGAGGTAGAATATGCATTTAAATTTGGATAAATATTGTCGAACTATTCTTCAGAATTTTTGTCATTTTCTTTTCATGTCAGTAACAACATGGAAATGTCATAATAAGTTGAAAGAAGAAATAAAACCATTTTTACTTTTCTATATACATCCAAGCGAAGAGCAAAAAAAATCAGTCTGAAACATCTTCAGTGCAGGATCAGTAGAGTTGAACTTCCTGTAAGATATTACTGAAATCAGAAAAGCAATATTTAAAAAAATTATCCCCGTGCTTTATTTAGAATAGGCAAAGAGAAGAAAATGTTAGTTTTTAGATAATATTAAAATGTTATACTGTCATGCTATTCGGGGAGAATGCTAAGATGGATTTTTATGGCAGAGATACAGATAAAGGAGACGGGAACTGTACTGTTTATTTCTACAGTGTATTATTTGCTTAAGGACTATATTTCATGATATGATTTTAGCATTAAAAAATAGAAATAATAGTTGTAGAGAAATATACATTTGCTTTTTGTTCCTGTTATAGAGATATGTTTTTAATTAGTGTCCTCAATTAAAAAAATCTACTCAAATGCCACAATTATAATCAAATATTGTATACCATTCTTTTGAAATAATCACTGATAAGAAACTCATTATTGGCTGGGCACGGTGGCTCATGCCTGGAATCCTAGCACTCTGGGAGGCTGAGTTGGGAGGATCACTTGAGGTCAGGAGTTTGAAACCAGCCTGAGCAAGACTGAGACCCCATCTCCACTAAAAATAGAAAAAATTAGCTGGACATGGTGGCACGCGCCTGCAGTCCCAGCTACTTGGGAGGCTGAGGCAGAAGGATCACTTGAGCCCAGGAGTTTGAGGTTGCTGTGAGCTAGGCTGACGACACGGCACTCTAGCCTGGACAACAGAGCGAGACTCTGTCTCAAAAAAAAAAAAAAATCATTATTAATGTGGTCTGTGTAATGTGATATATGGCATATCTTAAATGATGAGATGACACATAATGAAAGCTTGGTGTATTAAGATAATAAATCATATTTGTTCTTTTTAGTAAATAAACATGTCAAACTCTGGAGAAAAGGGTTGCTTGTGTTAGGTACCTGGTTAGTAACATTCATTCTTAGATTATATTTTGATCATTGCAAACTGAATGGAACAAATATTCCAAGTAGGAAAGGGTGTCAGCGGGCAGTTATAAACCAACAAGAGGCTGGTGAGTACAGAAACTTGATTCCATGCAGAAAGAGAAGAGGTACTCTGCCCCACCAGAGCCGCACAGCAGATGGGAGATACTCCGTGGGAGCAAGAGTCAGGGCCTTCTGAGGAAGCGCTGTTCTGTTCTGTGCCGAACAATAAGGAGTGTGCACAGGTGCTGAGTTGTGTAGAGGAATCTTATGCAGTCACTTCGATACTGCAGTGGTCTCTCTCGAGAAGTAGAAGGAAGCCGTATGTAGTCCGGAAATGGCTTTACGAGAAACAAACCACATTCTTGGAGTTAGAATATTAGAATTGATGACTGGTCTGTTAAATCTCTTTGAGCCCAGAGGCTGATACCGGTTCTGCTGATTGATGGATTTAAAGGTGATAAGGCTAGAAGGGCCCGGAAATGTATCTCTAAAGTTCTAGATTCTAACTTACAAGGTTTGAGACATAGTTAGTGTCTCAAAATTATTTTTCTAGTTTTCAGAACTGGGAAGAATGAGTTTGACAGGAGGCTTGTTTTTAGGGCCAAGAGGACTTTAAATTGAAATTTGGGGCTGATAAAGAAAAGAAAATAAAAAAGGATAAGAAAAACAGAAAAGTAATATTTGACTAATAAAAAAGAAAGGTGAATGGAGGCCCTGAAAATTCTCTGGAGCTGGGCATGGTGGCTCATGTCTATAATCTCAGCACTTTGGGAGGTTGAGACAGGAGAATTGCTTGAGGCCAGAAGCTGGAGACCAGCCTGAGCAACATAGCGAGACCATGTCTCTACAAAAAATAGAAAAAGTAGCCAGTGTGGTGGTGCATGCCTGTAGTCCCAGCTACCCGGGAGGCTGAGGCAGGAGGAACACTTGAGCCCAGGAGTTTGAGGTTGCAGTGAGCTATGATGAAGCCAAAGAACTCTAGCATGGGCAACAGAGTGAGACCCTATCTCAAAAAAACAAAAAAACAACTCTGAAACCATAGTAATAATGGGAATAGGGTCAATATGGTCAGATATCGGTATGGTGAGTATAAAGTATAGGTTTTAAACCAAAAACTAAATTACAGCATAAAGGGTATAAGCAAACCATGATTCAAGGACTGAGGGAGGCACTTAGAATGGAAGGACTTACTTTCCCTCTGTAAGAAACAGATTTAAAAAAAATATGGAGGACTCAATCTATATTACGTAGGTGTGCATGTAGTATTTACACACACATATACACACAGGATATATATGCATACATAGACACATATGTGTGTATTCTTATACACACCCTACATATACTCAGGAAGGAAACATACCAAAAATGTTAAAGAAATCATCTCCGGGCAGTAGAATTTGGGGAATTGTTTTGGTTTTTTTGCTTTTCTATATTTTCAAATGTTTCAACAGTAAACATCTATCACTTTGATAACAGAAATAGTATTTAAGTAATATTTTTAAATACTAGAAATATCAAAACACATCTGAGTAGAAAGCATTTGGGTGTGGATGAAATGATTGAACAGAAGTAGTTGTTGGCAACCTTTCAAAATAGATGATGTTTTAATTGTTGAAATTTTAAACCTACCTTTGGGGTAAGTATAGTAATGCTGGAGAATTTCATCTCTATAGATGGTCTGCCAAGATTCAGAAAAATTTATCATTTGTCTTAAAAAAAATCTCTCAAATGATTGAGGAAACAGTGGAGTGATCGGCTACTCTCAATTTAATTCTAAATTAAGGAAGAATTTGTTAGTCAAGGGAAGACTATATATAGCTAGAACTGTAATCTGACAATTTAGGAAGCAAATTTTTAAAAAATACAAATAAAAAAGCTTTTACCTCCTTAAATACAGGGCTAATGGCCCCACAACACTTGGCGCATAGTAGATAATCTAAAAATATATAGGTGCGATTCAGTGACTTAAGACTTTAAAAGACTGCCTGGTATTTAGCTGACACAGGAATATTTGTGTAATAAATGAAGAAATGAATGAATGGAAAAATGAAAAGGTGATTGAGTAGAGATGATGCCTTGGTATGGGATGCTCTAATAAAATTCTGACAATAAGTGATGATGTCAACCAAGAAGAGAGTGGTTGCCCCCAAAATACCACACACCAAGTGTTCAAAGTACATGTGTAAGATACAGAATCATGAAAAATGATTTAAAGTTATATGTGGAAACAGAAAAAAAGGAAAATAAAAGATCTAGCTCATTGCTTAATTGGCCCCTCCTTTATGGGATCCTATAGCAATTTCCTCTCATTTTCATTTTCGTCTTGTATTATACTTAACCATTTCTGTCTCTGTAACTCCCCTTCCTGCCTTCTGCCCCATCTTCCTGATTTTTAAGCACACTGTGTCATCTTCATTCTCATCAAAAATATTTGCACATTCTAGGCGCTCCATAAATATTTACCAATTTGTATTGTTTGGAACAGATGGTATAATGTTAAAAGATGAGTATAGAGAAAGAAACACTACTAAATTCTATTTAACGTCTGTTTTCTCTGTAAAGGATAATGGTTTTTCAAATTAGAAAGGGCAGCACAACCATAACTAAAAGAACCTGAAAACCTGAAGTAGGCGTAGAGATTCTAAATGAGCTCCTAGCTGTTTTAAATCACTAAAAATTCATCCCATGTCACTAAAGGAATTTCCAGTTGAGATTGTGGAATCACTATTAGAAATCTTTGGAAAACCCAGGAAAGTGGAGACATGGGCCAATTTCCCGATATTTTGAAAAAAGTGGATGACTAAAATTAGACATGTTCTGGGATGGGAACTACTAAATAGATGAATTGACAGCCATTGAGAAAAGACAGTAGTCATTATGCCAGCCAGGATGCCAAGCTAAGCTTATTCCTTTTTAAAAAAATATGATTACTGAAAAATTCCCAAGGGATAGTGAACTTACACAAGTCACTCGAGAAAGTGTCTTCTGTTATGATTGTGGTCTCTTTGCAGATATGTATTGGGTGGTAAGGGATTCATAGGTTTTTGAGCAAATCATCCCCTAAAGATAAATTAATCAAACTGAAGGCTGGTCTTTAAAGAGACTCTGCTTTAATCTGATTCTGTTCAACAGTTTATCACAGTCCCATTTATTAATGTTTTATAAGTCAGAAAATTAAGAGAAATGGTCATTGATAGTGTGGTGGTGAAGGGTGGCCTGAACTTAAAGCCTAGCCCTATCACTAGCTGAGTGACCTTGAACAAATTACTGAACCTCTCTGTGCCTTAATTTTTTTCATTGTGAAATGGAAATATTAGTAATGGTACCTACTTGGGTGTGGTACACGCAGGGCCCTTTGCACTGTGCCTGACACTTGACACTCTATAAATAGTAACTAGTACCTGTGTAGAATTTACCGTACTAAGCATTTTATATATGAGGAAACCAAGGCTTAGAGAGATTAAGTAGCATCAAGTGGACAGAAATGAATTTTATCAGGACTAATACCATTATTAATGGTAATTAATTTCATTAAGAAAATAAAATCTGAGAACAATAAATTTAAAGTTCCTAAAATTTGTACTTTTATTAACAAATCATTTATGTAAAATTGATCCAAATGTTTTAGTCGACTGTGAGAGGAAGACGATTCATTGTTATGTCATGGATTTAAAAATTAGAAATAGAAAAAACAAAACTGGTCCCATTATACTTGAGTAATTAGAACACATCTGGAATTATGTATCTTTTTCTTTTTGTCCACTCATTTGTTAAGAGGAACAGACTGTGGAGGAGGGACACAAAGGCACATAGGAACTAGCTGGAAGAACTGGAGTTAGTAAGTTTGGAAAAGTGGAAATTTTGAAGGAAGCATGAGTGCTGTCTTAAAACATCTGAAAGGTGTCACTTGGAAGAGGCATTGGTTTATCTTGTGATGCTGTAGTGGCAGAATGGACTCCAGGAGCAGAAGTGTTGGGAAGTCCAGTTTGACCTTTACATTTTTGTGGACCTTCAGAACCATTCAGAAGTGGGATGGCCTGCCTTTCAAAATGGTAAACATCATCTTCTCCAAGTCGTGGCAGAGACAGAACTGAGAGATGCTGTGGAGGGAGTTTCCAAATTGGATGGGGGTAACTGACCTCTCTGTTCTCTTCCAAGTCTAAGAATTTATCATTCCGTGAGAGACTGAATCTTTAAAAGGATGCATTTTTTTTTTTAATGATGGGTATTACTGGTTAAAGGCACCTACTCTCCTTTATTTTATAAATTTTATTTTTTTAGAACATAAACAAGTTGCAAGTATAAGAAATGTATTTTCCATTTTAGAAAATGATGACTATTTCAGCATTATTGGGAAAACCATAATTTTAGTTAGTAAAATTCAAAGCACTGAATTCATTACATTACAAGAAAGGCAATTTCCTCTTTGCAATTAATTGTAAGACATTTCTTCCATTGTTGAAGAGAAATCGTCTGTGTTTAAAGAGCATTTATGTTGAGTTAAGAAGGTGACATTTCTTTGACGTTTGTATGCACATAAAGGTAACTTGTAGGGAAATCTAAGAACACAGGAAGTGCAAACTTATAAAAAATAACTTTCACATGAAAAGCTACTTGATATGTATCAAATATACTCTTAGACTTCATAAGGTTATTCATTTTTAGAACCTGGATTTTCTTTCTTTCTTTTTAATCTCTTAAGATTACTGGCTGCAGTATTATCTTGCCCAGATTCATAACATTATGTTAGAATTTTGCTGAATAAAAATGAGTCTGATTTTAGTAGTGAAGTGTGCTTGATTCATACCCCGCCCCCCCACCCAGGTGTCAGGCCAGCCCAAGCTGTTTAGCACAATGAAAGTTCTTGTTTGACCATAACTGCACATCTCACTCCACAGGCAATCAGCATTTTAATTAGTGATTCAAAGGAAAGTCATTGTCCTCTAGTTGCTTTATCATAATTGCCAAATAATTTTCCATTGAATAAATAAATAATGTAAAGGAGAAACCTCCCCTCATAATGCTGTCATTATGCCTTCATTTTTTTTTTTTACCCCCTCATTTGTATTTGTATTAACACACAGCCCACTTGAAAGGGAGTAATTATAATGGCTTTCTGACAGTAGCCTATGGTTTTTAAAAAACTGGGGATGGTTTCCTTTTCTATCACCACTTTGCACTGCACAGCTTATTTTAAGGTTTAGATAAAGGAAGCTCATGGTGGCTGGCGTCTCTTCAAAGGTGTGTGAAAGTGAGTGATTGATTTGCTGTGTGCATCATTGCAACTAGGTAACTTGCATTATGACTCTGATGTACTGTGTAATTGATGCAAGTCCTTTCATAGCATTCTGAGATTGAAATCAATATTCATTTGGAGTGCAACAACTGTAATAAACTACATTCCTTTTGTAAGCAGTGGTCTAAGGCTTTGTAAAGGATCAGTTAGGAGTGACAGATTAACATTTTGGTTGGGCTGGGGTCTCTTTGAATGCATATGAACAATGTCTTCAAAACAACCCCATTTGAAATAGCTGGTTTCATGAAATTAACTTTTTGATTTTGCTGTATAGAAACTTCTTTCTCTTTGCCTTTATATGAGTCTCTCATCTGTCTAATAACAAACCTGGACCCAGCGGAAAGGAGCAATAATTATGTTTGTGAGTACTTGTGGTGAATAACCACCACAGATGTTATTTATATATCTTGACAGATTTTTAAAATATCTTGTCTGTAGCATTATACCTTTCAAAATATTGATGATTGGCAAATGGAATTTGCATTCTTTGTTTAAAAATGGATATGCCCTGACAATATCTAGTAAAGACTAAAACTGCAGATACCAAAGAGATGCATTCTGAAGAATAAAGAAATCAATATCAATTAATCCTTACAATTAGGTAGAATATTTATCATTTTAAGTATCACCATGTGAGAGCTGGCATAGTTTAAAGGCCAAGCGGACTGGTTTTGGGGTCAGACAAATCTGGGTTCAAATCCTGGCCCACTGCCGGCCAGCTGTATCACCATGGGCAAGTGATACAAACTTTAGCTACAGTTTATAGCAGATGATAACGGTAACCACCCAGAGTAATGCTAGGATGATGAAATCATTAGCATCAAAACACTTAACACATGGCTTGGCACATTTTAAGTACTCGATAATTGGTGGTGAGGTATAGGACAATAAATCTTGTCCTTTTTAAAAATGTTTTTGGTCAGAATTCCTTTCTCACCACCCCATTTCTAGCACCTTGACAGTAACTCTAAGACCCTCATTAGCTGGACAGTAAGGATCTCAGTGGCTTATTTTGCTTCCCAACTGTCCTGCTTCTGCCAAAACAATCTTTTAAAAATATTGGTCTTTCTAAAGCTGTTCATAAGTGATTACTTTTACCATATCAGCTCAAACATTTTCCTATTCAACCCACTCTTTCCAATTTGTTGCTCTGTGGCTGGCAGGGTTATTGTGAGGATCAGGTGATTTGCTTAAGGAAAGTGCGTTGCACAGGGCTTGGTATTACATCGTCATCAGCAGCAGCATGAAAATCAAAGCCAACGTTCGAGTGCCTGCTAAGATTGGGCAATGTTCTTAGTGTTTTCCCTGAATTAAGAACAATTATTCCCATTTTATGGAAGAGGAAATTGAGACACAGAGGGTGATTGGCACATAGAAATTGCTAGGTAACAGTAGCTATTTTACTGTTACCCTCACCTAAGTACCTGAGTAGTTTCCTTGCTTTCTCCAAATCTGTACATTTCTTGTATGACAGGAGTCATGAATTGCAGCCCAAGGGTCAAACCAGCCTACAGACACATTTGGTTTGGGCCATACAGGATTTTAATAATAAGAGATTTTCACATAAAAAATGACTTTCCCACATGTGCCCCCTCCCTCTCGCCCTTCTAACCTTCCAGATCCCACCAATTTTTCCAAAGCAAAGATCAAGTCCCTTCTCACTGAAGTCATCCGTAATTATTTGCACCTTAATGTTCCTTTCTCTTCTGAGCTCCTTCAGCACTTCTAGTCTTTACACATAATTTAACATTAAATTATGTAATAAATATGATAAAATACAATATTTTGTATTGTAGAGTGTCACATGCTTTCTGCAATTAGGTTCTTTTAGTAAAGGACAATATAATAGTTGTAGTAGGAATGGTAATAGAACATAATTGTTATCATTTATTAAGAACACATATTTTACACATATAAAGGCTATCCCATAAAACCACACATCGAGGTAGAAATCATCATCCCCAGCCCACTGATGAGGAAACTGAATGGATCACACAGGTTGGGTAAGATGCCTGAAGTCATAGGGGGCTGGACGTTCAAACCCACATCTGTCAGAGCCCAGACACTGTACTTCTCCGTCCTCATTCCCCAGGCTGCCTCTCCTCTCTAGCCTTCTGCTCACCCACCACATTTTTAAGCATGTCAGAGGAATCATGGGATTGGCTTTTAATAGATATATTTACATTAGTTTACAAAATACAAGGTATAACTTTCTAATGTCTATGAGAAAATAATGAAGTTAGAGATTATGAGTTAATAAAAAGTAACTTGAATACATTGGAGCATATGCTTTGAAATTTGAAACAAAAGTACAGATAAGCCTCTCAAATGTCATCCTACAAGGCATTTCCATTAAAGTTCTTAGAAATTACACATTTTTGGAGATTGAAAAATATTATTTTCATATAAGTAAATGCTACTCATTGTTTAATTAGTGCACATTTATAAACTTTATAATGCTTTCCTTCCCCTAATTTGTTATCAATTTTTAAAGGGATAAGGAATATATTTTACTAGTATTAATATTCATCGAAATAGACTTATTTTATTTGCCAGTGTCATGTTCAGAATTTTTTGTCCTATTGTTGTTTTGTAGTGATTTACCATGTTTTAGTTAAAAGTTGGGGTGTGTGACTTAGCCTTTCTGAGTGCAGACAGAATCCACTGCCTTTAAATTTTTAATCCAAAATTTTTAACAGTTTGGTAAAATGAAACAATTCTACCTGAGGGCTTCCCTCAAAGACATATGTACTCTTCCAAGCAGACAGAACAAAAAATAGTGGCAAACACAAGTTAGGAAAAAAAAAAAAAGAGAGGCCACGCTAAAACCTTTCTCAGCCCTGTCTTCTGGATTGTCACCATCAAATATGGCTCCAGTTAAGATCACATTTCACATCTCTGACACAGACGGTTTGACAAGAAGCAATCTGAAGGCTTTCAGAAAGAAATCTGTCTGTGGTAGTTTTTGTGTGATATAAATATTACAAGGTCAAATTCATTTTTTTCTAGTGAGACAAAATGTTAACCTTACACTTGGATTCAAAGCTGACCCATGACATCACTTTTGGAATGAATATTTCTTTTCATTGGAAGGTGTGACCTAATCTCCATATTTCTTCTATGTATCTTATTTCCTAATTTGACTTTGAGTCAGAATCACCTTTTTTCATACATGTATTGATGCTTTCTGCTGCTGGAAATAGATCTGTAGGCTGTTAACAATTATTGTCATTCCTAATGCATTCTAAAAATGCATTATAAAGGTGGATTGATTCTGTAGTTTTATAATAACCAGAGTGTGGCAGTGGTAAAGTGGATGGGAAGAGTATTCAGAATATATCCTTTTCATACGAGATATTGAAATACGTTAGCAGTTTTGGGGTTTTAGGGAAACATGTTTTTCTGGTCTTGACATAAAATAATGACAAATAATGCTTTTGTCTAGAATATTATCTTATGTTTACTTATAATAAAATTGATAGCTTAGATTTGTTTATTTTGCATATATTTATGGAGCATACAGAAATCCACTACATGTAGCCTTGCCTTCTTATCCAGTGCGTCTCACATAGGCATATATTCAGATCATTCAACAAATATTTTTTGAACATGTACTGTTTGTCAGTCACTAAAGCAAGGGTGCAAAGATTAAAAAGATACCGGTTGTACCCTTAGATGTTTACAGTGTAGATGAATTGCAGGAAAAATAGACACTTTAATTCACTTTTGGTAGAAGAGTAACTTGGCACATGTTTTGGACAGGACAATATAGTAATACACATTCAAGTCCTTATATTTAAATAGTCACATGTGGCTGGTGGTTACCATATTGAATAGCACAGGTTTGTAGGATAAGAATACCTTTCATTAACTGAAAATCATGCTCTTGAATACTATAGGGTTGTAGGGAAATGCTTACCATATAATATTAAATGAAAAATCCAATTATAAAACATTATTCATAATCTTGATCTTAGCTGAAAGTTATATACACATATATTGATACACACACAGAAATACATTAACCAAAATGTTCACATAAGCTAACTATGGATATTGGGATTATGGGTAATTTTTATTTTGTTTATGCTTATCTGTAGTTTTCAAACTCTTCATACTGAACATGTATCATTTCTGTAATCAGAGAACACCAAACATGGAGAAAATTATTTTTTTCAATATTACAGAACAATACCCATATAAGTTTTTAATATCTAAATTAAATATCAGATACAATTTTGCCATTAAACTACTTCCTATAGTTATGCTCTCAGAACTATTTTATTGTTAACCTATTGGTGCATTTCTAAATTTGTTAGGGCACTCTTCAAATGGGTCTCCATGCCCACTAATAAAAATACCATATATGTTTTCATAGATTTTAAAATAAGAAACTTAGCAAAAAAAAAAAAAAAGAGAGAGAGAGAGAGAGACAGAGAACAGAGCAGGCTGCTACCTCTGTAATGATCACTGAGATTCTGGAAAGTGATTAGGCAAATCTAGGTTTGTGTCTTGTCTTTGCCGCTGACTGGCTGTAAGACCTTGGGTAAACCACTTTAAGTTTTTGAGTCTTGTGTCCTCCCCTAAAAAATGAGAATATCAAGATGCACCTCACTGGGTTGTTGCCAGAATTGAATATATAATACATGTGACATACCAGGCATGAAGCACATAGTAGGTATCCATGAATATTAGTTTTCTTCTGCCTAACCTCCCTCCATCCCCAACCATAGATACAGTCCAGGCATTAAGTTAATGTAGTGTTCCTGTAAGAAAAATTGGTCAGAGCAAATCCGCCAGTCTAGGAAACACCAGGGAGCTCTTTTAGACTCAATAAAAGTTTCCAAGTAGGTTCCATAGGGAACTAACAAAATATTGGAAAAAAGATATTTGGAATTTGATTATTTAAAATAAGATGTTTTAACTGACTGTCCTTTTCCTCATTGAGGCTTTCTCTGCTAATATCAGCCTAGACTCTTCTCTTGCTTACCCCCAAAAGGAACATGATTCCAGATTCCATGCTGATTTTAGGTAAATCAGTCAGAGTTATATGTCAAATTCAAATCATTTGTTTATATCAGATGACTATTATTTAATTGCAAACACGGAACATTTCCTCCCTACTGGTCCTCTGGCTGGCTCCTAGTCAGTGGTTAGGCCTCAGCCTGGATGCTGCTTTCTAGACATCTCTCAGATACCTAGGGTTTGGTTATGACCCTTCTATATGCCTCTTATCTTGCTCAGTTGTAATTACATGCAAATCAATTGTCCTTTTTCATTAGCCCCCTAAGCTTTCTGAGGGCAGGAACTCTATATGGTTCCTCCTTGTAACTGCTGTCTTCACCACAGTTCCTGATCCATAGTAGCTATTCAGTTAACACCTGTTCCTCTGAATTGTTTGGGCAGAAGTGTATGTTCCACAGAGCCTACACACTAACAATGGGCTCTCAAAATGATTTTCCTTTTTTGTTATTGTTCCTCTTTGTTCACTGTGCTCTTCTTGCTAGTTTTTCACATTTTATGGAGAGTTAGAGAGGAATCAAAATCTATACTCTCTTTCCTGTCCCCATTTTAGTTCTTCTTCACAGTGGATTTACTGCCTTTATACTCTTGCTTCCAATTCGTTCACTCCTACTACACAATCTTCCTCCTAGCTGTAGGATGCTCATTCATCAGACAGCCAGTTTAAATATATTCTGAGTCTCTCTGGTACCTTTTTGATTACTTTTGTTTAATTATGTTTCCTGTAAATAAAAATAGATTTGGCTTCTTGAATTCAGAACTCAGAGTTGCTAATGCTTTTCCTGTCATTCCCTTTCTCATTTTTCTCCCTGTACCATGGACGCTGTTCCTCTCATTACAGAGTCTAGCAAGGCTTAATCCTTTGTAGCTAAATTCCAGGGACTCTCTAGGATCTGCCAGCTCAGGGAAAGTGGTGGTGGTAAATGTGATGTGCCTCATGCCCTTCCTTCCTGCCCGGTAAGTGTATCATTTTCTCTAGTTGACCCGGTGAAGGGAGGTTAGCAAAACGCTTCTAATTCCTAGGTCAGATCATAGCCTTCAGCCTGGACCACCAACGTTGGCAGGGGATTGGGCCACTGCCAGACACTTGGAGATATGCACAAGGGCTCTATTTTTCTTGGGCTGAATTGAGTAGTCTTCCTGCTCCCTCCTCTTCTAGGAGTTTACATAGATGGAAAATAAGTTTTCTCTTTTGGCAAAATAACAAGGCAGTTCAGAGAAAGACGTGTTTGGGCACCGAGTCAGGAGGAATAGGAATCATTGGAAAAGCTGGAAAAGCTGTAGTCTGTTCATTTTTTAATCCTGGTTTTCCAGCCTTTTTTAAAAAAGCTTTTCTCTCTTACCCTATTTCTCCCTCTCTCTCCTCTCCCCTCTCTTTTCTCCCCTTCTCTCTCTCTCTCTTTCTGGAGATATGTATGGGTGTAATGAGTTTCAGGATTGTTAGAAAGGAATTTCATTTTAAAAAATGCTCATTTACTTAACACCTGGTTAACTACTCACACAGATTAGGTTAAGTTGGCCTCTTCTCTCTTCCTCGCCCCCTCCCTCCCTCTCTCTTTGATTTTCTTGTAGCCCAGCTTCCACTTAATTTTGGCAGCTTGGAGATCCCATTTTGTTTTATGAATGCTCATGGAGGAGAGGTAATATATTTGCCCCCACTCTCCAAGTCATCTACATTTGTTTTCTGTATTATATGATTTAGTGCTTGGCTATAAATGGCTCTATTACAGATTCCTTTCCCTTCTATGCTACCCTTTAATATGTGAATTTACAAGGGGCAGTAGATCTCCCAGAAGCAATATACATATTTTTAACAGTACGTGGGGAGGCTGAACTAACTTGTGCTGAGAGTAATAGACTGGATGAAAAGGAAATGGGGATTGGCATGAATAGCTGACCTCAGTTATGACCTTTTCCCCTCCCTTCTTTGCTATACATGCTACTGTGTCCAAAGTACAGTCAGACCTGTAATAGAAAAAACATCACATATGTGGTGGTAGTTAGTTTTCAATCTAATAGAACCTAGGCTACTTTCATTCAACACATAGTTGTTCATAAAATGCCACTTTTTTATGAATTTAAGAGGTGTGTTGGGGTTAAACTTAGTGCCTCATGCCTTGGACCATCATGTAGGTTTCACTTTAGTCTCTGGAGTGAATCTTAGTTACTCTTCATTTTTTGAACAATTGGTCTTTGCCTCCAAAATATACTTATGCCTCATACTTATGCCTGCTTTACCTTTAAGAATAACAAATGGATTTGAAAAACATTGAAATTTTTTTTTGCAATTCAGCCTCAATGTCATTCCTTGACATATTTACTTTGTCATTTCTGGGTTGTGTTTTGTGACTAAACCCCAGCTATTCCCTATTTTAAAACTGTGATAGATGGGTTTTGATAATTCTCCTTTACAAGGGAAAAGCTTGCACAAGGGTGGGCATGAAAAAATAAAAAAGAACAAATGAGTAAAGGCCACCAAAAAATGAATACAAAAGTGAACTCAGTGCTAGAGACCTCATTCTGCTGCTACTTTTTTCATTTCACGCTGGAGTCACTTTCAGATAATTTTTGTCATTTGGGACTCTGTGGAATTTATTTCATTCCTCCCTGAACCTTGTATCTATAGCAGTTAACATAGGCAGATAGATAAATAAGTAAAATAGTCATATATATATGCTAGCCTGGGGTGGTTGTGTGCAGGTACAATGGGAACACCAAGGAAGGTAAATACATTTGCCTGGGAATATCAAAGAAGACTTTACAGAGGAGGTGATGGGGGAGATACTTTGAAGACAGAGCAGGAATTTGATAAAGTGGAAGTGATCAGAAGGTTGTTTAGCCAGGGAGCATAGCATGTGCAAGGTCAGAGTTAAAGGAGGGCCTGGATGGATGGAAGAATAGGGAACTGCTTGGTGGGGCTAGATAGAGGGGGGCACGGGAGTGAGAGGGCAAAGACATGTTTGGCACAGCAGCATTTGAAAGGCTGGTTTCCAAGTGAAGTGACTGGGACTTTCTCCTGTATGCGGTGAGGAGCATTGACTGTTTAAGTGTGGAAGTAAGATGATAGAGTCAGTTTCTTAGAATAATATCGATTTTAATATTTAAAAATGGATCAAAAAGTGAAGAGAATCTTTTAAAGTAAAAATGAAGGGAGACTGGTCAAAAGTGAAGGGGATCATTTAACAATCTGGAGAAGACTACTTATAGCCTGGATTCCAGTTTCTTAGGAGAGCTCTTGAATCTCCAAAAATGAATAATGATTTTTTTTATCAGCCCCATATTTCCATTAATAGTTCTCTTTTATTAGAGACTCATATTCTGAAGGTTTTGAAAATATGATACATTATTCACTATTTATCACTGTGTATAAAATATGAGTTGGAAAGTTAGCATTTCTAGTCTTTGACATTGTGGCAATATAATCTCAGAAGGAATTGAGGACCACTGAACCTCCTTATCAAATGGAGTTGGGTCTTCTCATTTCTGCAATTGAGACAGCCCACTCCAAATTGTGAGTATTATTGTCATAACAGTGGTGTGAAAATACCGAGTGCCAAAACCAAACGAAAACTGAGCCCTACCCATTAAGAAAACCATCCTAGATTAATTATATTGACAAACTACATCCTTTAAATATTTGCCCTCCAAATGGATTATGCCAATTTATACATTATGTACTTGTTGATATTGTTGGTATAATAGTGGCAGAATTACGACTTTGAATCAGACTTCCTCAATTAAACTGTTGATTCAAGTGGTCTTAACTGTCTCAGTGAGTTCTACCTCCCTTTGGCAATGCTTAATAAATGCAAATCTAAAATGCTGGCATTGTAGCTTTAAAAATATGCATATTGTCTGGCTGTTGAGAAAAGTAAAAAGTAAACCTGAACATTTGGATTTCAACCATTGAAGCAAAGACAGAAAGATGATTGAATTCAGTCTTAAATTTTATTGAACTAAATTTAATGGTGAGCACAATCGCACTCTGTGGTGATTGTTTTCAGTGCTGCTTTATTAAGTTATGTAATGGCAGGAGTTCAAACTCAGTGATTGCCGAAATGGTAAATTTAAGGAGTATTTTAGATTGCCTGCCAATATGCAAGTGTAAGGGTTTTCAAAGTGCAGAAAGTATTATTTCCACCTTCCCGTTTCTGTACCTTATAATTCTTATTCAAATAGTTTTTAGGGATTATATTTAATACACTACTTTAAAAATGTTTAAAAATCTCATTTTATTCCCCAAAGATTTGTTTTTTGCTGTTGCGATTAGATGATGACAGCTAGCTGGCTTTTAAAATTGATCAGGAAGTATTCTGGCAGTCATTCAGTGTTGTAATAGCACTTTAATGGATATGAGCTATTCACCCAGATCAGACTCAATGTCAAAACAGGCGAAAATACAGCTGTCACTCTGGACAACAAGATACTCATATGCAAGCAGCTGCTTAATACACTGTAGAAAGGCAGCCTTTTAGTAATATTGAGAAGGTGTGTCAATGCCAGTGTCTGAGTATACTGTAAAGTTGGGGTATGCCATTTAGAAAAGAGGAGGATGAGGACATGGCATGTATTTTATCTGAACATGTATACAAGTGTATCCTATGAAAATAATCTATGTGTGTACTGTAGACAAGAGAGCCTTATACATTTCTTCTTTGTTTTAATAGAAATTTTTGTTCATTTAATACATGCAAACACACACACACACACACACACACACACACACTCACACACTCACACACACACTTATTTGACTGTCAGTTGCAGCCTGGTGTTAATGAAGTCAAGGTCCTTCATTCAGTCTCTGTATGAGGCTAGTTAACCCAGTACTGAACTAAATTTGAATGTTGATCCCTCTTCTCCAGCTAGTCAATTTGTGCATACAGGCATTGATTTTAACAAGAGCCAAAATTGAGGAAACCACAATCAGGACAATTACTGGTGAAATTACAGCATCTTAGCAGTGGATTAGTGTCACATCCATCATCAACTGGAGGACAGTACCTCACTAACTAATACCAATGACTTGTGATGTTCTGTCACTACAAATTTTGAAGCAACTTAATGGATATTAATTTATTTTTCTCAAGTTACTTATGTTATATATGCACCAAAGGGCAGTTTATTACCCAGTTTTATGGATGAGGTGACTGAGACACCGAATGGTTAAGTGGATGCCAATGTCACACGCCTAGTTCTGACTGCAGTTTAGATGCCCAGACTCCACGTTCAATCCTCTTTTTATGACACATGACACCTTCTTACATTCCTAGTTTGAACTCACCATGTGTTTTGTGAGCATCTGTTGCATCCCCCAAATTGTTCTAGGTATGGTAAGTGACACAAAGTGATTACAATAATGATCTTGATCTCATAGAGCAGAATGTCAAATGAGAGTGAAGAAAATTACTGCATATAAATAGACACAATCCCAAGCCAAATACATGTCAGAGTAGAGAGGGAAACCAGAGGTGAAAGTACCAAAGGTGCACATGTAAGGAAAACCCACATGAAGACTCATCTCCTGAGATGACTGTAAGCACCCTTTGAAACAGACTGTGATGAAGTCTAGATTTTCCTAAGTGAAGAGGAAATTGAGGACAAGGACAAAAGTGTGTTAAGGTGAATAGTGACTGTTCATGGTGACCAGAATACAAGATAAATGCAGGACAATAGTATATGATGTGGCTGAAAAGAACCATACTGAAACATTTTGACTTAATTCTACAGACAAACAGAAACCACTGGAAGGTTCTGATCAAGGCAATGACAGACTGGAACTGTACTTTAGAAAGATTAATTTGGCAGTGGTGAATCAGAGAGATTGAAATGGAGAGAGTAGATACATGAAAGACCCGTGAGAAGGTGGTTATGACAGTCAAAGCAAAAGGAAATGAAGGCCACCATGAGGGTGGCAGCATGTCTGTGAGTTATTTCCTTGTGAAGCTTTTGAGTGCGTTAGAACACCGCAGCACATGTGATTAGTGACTACAACTTAACTTCCAACTGTTAGCATTCCTTGCTCCAGGAATTTCTCTGGCTGATGAAGCCCTTGCCAGGGAACATAGTCCCCAGTGACTGATGGACATGGTATGTAAGTATACCAGCTTCTTCACCCCTTGGATGGGATAATCCTGATATGCAGTTTACACGGGCTCTCAGAGTTACTTTGTAGGATTGACCCAGTGGTCCACAGTGGTTGCCCTGATGCCATATTCTTATTAACAGCTTTCTCTTCCCTTCCAGCATTTCCTTCACTTCCAAAAAAAGTATTTGGAAATCTCAAATCTTTATCTCATCATCTGTTTGCTGCTGGGGGGATCCTAAACAAAGATAAACTCAAAGTTCCAATTTGATCTTGTGAGCTTATATTATATATAAGGGCATTCTGAGTTTGAACTTTGACTGTCACCAAGTTCGAACTTTGGTTCAGAATAGAAATTATAATTTGTTTCACTTGTGATCCAAAAATAGTTTTGGCTTAATCCTAACCTTGTCTAGATATCCAAGGCAGACTGTCAAATCAAATAGGAACTCTAAGCAATGATTTGGCCCAATCTCTTTACATAGACAGCAAAATGTAGATTTCAAAAGATTTTGATGAAAAGTAGAAATAAAGTCTTCAACTGTGATATATTAATATCTTCATATCACTCAAATAAATACATAGACCTATTTGTACACACATGTGTACTACATATTGTATATGTCCTCATTAAATCTGTGAACCAGTTAATGTCCATTGCCTATCAGAAAATTAGTAGATCATGCCCACAGTGTCACATCTATTCTCTGCCCAGTGGTTCATTTGTTTAACTGATGACCACTCTGGCCCACTAAGAGCTACCATACATCATACAGTAATGATACCTTCCATATTTACAGTGCTCAGCTACACCAGTTACCTCTCAATCACATTCTAACACTGGCCAAGTGTCAAGCTTTGCTCATATTTACTCCTTTGTCTCCGTAGCTGGTATATCGAAATTTCTTTAACATGTTAAAAATGTGCAGTAAATTGTTAAATTAAGAACAAAATTGCTATTATAGGCACAGTTGTCCACTGGCCCTTGGCCTTTGAAACTTATGCATACTGTAAAACATTTATTTAATGATGTTTAGAGAACTTATTTGAAAACAAAACGTTAAAAATAATTTATTATAATTGAAGTGATAACAATTATATAAATCAGATAATCAGTCACTTTGAGGATACATAAATATAATGGTTTTTAATCTCTATGCTTTGTGTTCTAAGTTTATGGAGATTTTTCTAATTTGAATGAGGGCCTGTTTTATGTAAGGTTAATATTTACTTCTTACTTGCTTTTTTCATTTTAAAGATATTACAGAATTTAGATATTAAAATATGCATTATTACATAAAATCAGGAGTGAAATTTTTTAATTTCAGAAAAAATTATGTAACATTGTAAATAAAATCTTGAGTCTTTTATGCTCATTCTGTTAAAAAGGGATTAACTTCATCTATACTTGGTGGTAAACTTGGTATATACTAAACTGGAAATTAAGAATAAAGATGGTCTTATTACTATAAGGAAATATTCTGTAGAGTTAGAATTTTAATATGTAAAACTATATGTTAATAGATTTAGTAATATATAGCTGTTGCTTTAGGTATTTAAAATGTAAATCTGTATTTACATTTTCTACAATATGTGTGTGTATGTATATATATGTATACACACGTATATTTTAACAAAATAAAAAGCACTGTAGGGCTTGGTATGGATATTTTGAAGGGAAGTTTTTGACTGTAAACATTAAAATAATTATATTTAATTTTGTAAGCCTAGATATTCCTTTCCTGGAGCAATTGTAGATCACAGAGCCCTCAGAGAGCATCTTACTCAATGATCTTATTTCATGAATGAAAAAACTGAGGCAAGGAGAGGATAATGACTTGACCAAGAGGGCCATAGGACCAGTGATAAGCCACCTTGGGACACTTTACTCATTGTCCCTGAACCTAACTCAACAATTCTGGCTCGTTAGAAAAGTTCTGTTAAGGCAAGTTATTATTTTCTTTTAAGATCATCTGTCAGGTTGTAAGAAGCCAATTTTATAGAAAAAATATTAGGTTGCTTGCTTTATGTAACTAATGCTAATCACATAGATCCGATGACTTTCTTTTACTTAATGACTGAACTGATCAGTTATTTTGATATTTTGCAGACACCTAATGAAAGGACATCATTTAAAAAGTTAGTCTTATTTTCTGAATGTATTTAGTGAATTTTGCATATAAATTACACCTAGCAAATGATGCATTTAATACATACATAATATTCGCTAAATGGGCAAGCAAAAATCAAGGGCCTTTTAGAGGACATTTTCTAAATTGACAGTGATCTCTTTGATTTGTTTTTATCTATAGTATTATTACCTGGGAGCCAATTTTTGTCTATTTTGATGGGGCTAAGGACTTGCCTTTGGAGAATAACAGCTTCACCCCTTAGATGGAAACACTTGCTGGTGTTTTTTGACATTTCAAGTATTTTTGTGTTGTATTAGAGCTTAACCTCTACTGTGCACATGTCTGATCTCCCCAACTAAATTGTAAGCTCGGTCTTATACATCTTCAAATCCCCTGAAGTTCCAGCAGAGTAGTGCCTCATAGTTGCTGCTCAATAAATATTTGTTGTTTATTTCAGAACTAGTTTTAATCTTTTTTTTTTTTTTTGCCATTCAGGGCTTTGAAAATATATAACAGATATTAGGCAGGAACTTGAAACGCTTTTTATCACTTGGTGCAGCATTTTCCAATTACTTTGCAAAAGGGATTGCCAAGGGATGTTTTGGAATTGTCTGGGCTACCAATGTGGCTTTAAGGATAAACAGACTTCTCATTGCCATGAGCTCTTCTCTTTTTAACATTTGTGTTTTACTCTCCTTAGCAGGATCCTTACACTCCTGGGTTTTGGGTACAGGGGACACTTTTACCATATAGGAGTTGCCATTGCTTTTTGGTCACTTTCTAGTAGATTTGTGGCTTTTGTAGAATGGCCGTGGGGGAGGCCAGTTTCTTGGTCTGAGGGAAGAACAGAAACTTAGGATAACAAAAGCAAAAGCACCTTGTGCTTTCCTAACTTATTTTGAAACTGCCCTGGAAGCTGCTTCCTTTTCAACCTCTGCAGAACATATAGCCCATTGGTTGGTCTTCCCTTATGTTCTTCATCTTTTCGCAGGTCTGCTTCTAAGGCTCTGGAAAGCGGAGGTGTCAGAATTCTGGGGGTATGGGGAAGGGTGCTGTGACCCTTGCTTAAGTTTCTAGCAATGGCCTCAATGATGGTAGAGAGCCAAGAGCCTGTAGTTCTGGGCCAGTTCCCTAAAGAGGGAGAGTTGTATTATTAAAGTATATAATAACTGCTGTCAGCTTGACAAGAATAAGGTGCTCATGGAGGACAGTGATCAAGGTGCTAGAAGGGGGTCCATCAGTAAGGAAGAAGGAACAATATTACTGTTTGGGGTCCTACAGGGTTGCTACTTAAAGACCTTTGGCCAGAAAGAGAGCACCGGACACCTAAAGGGAATATAAGAAAAAAAGTGGATGAGGGCAGTATAAGTAAGCATCAAAATTCCTGGACTCTAATAATTTTGCCAGGGCCAGAAAAAAGCACAGTATAGCATTTATTACTGTGGTAAGTGACACTTGAAGCAGAAAGTTTCTTGAAGGTAACTTAATGCTTTATAAAGTGAAAGAAAGCTCTCCATATAGCAGATTTATTCCTAGGACTAATAATCATATAGTATGGAAGGAAATTATTTTGTCTACTTCCAGATTAAAACCAGTAAAAGAAAAATCAGACCTTTACTGACAAGAAGAGACTTTTTGAAGAATGCCAGAAAGATGTTTTTAGGTTTCAGGTACCTACTTGAACAAATTACATGGGAATACACTACAGACTTGTTTTGTTTCAGACCCACCAAAGAGCTTACCTATACACAAATCTTACTCATGGCATCATAACTACTATGTTGCAGAAAAACCATAGTCATCTTATGAACTGGAGATGCAGTTTAAGGCTAAACTTCTGACTTAGCATCCTCTTTTAGCTTTGTAATTTTTCATATGGAGATTGAACTGCTGTGCTTTTGCTTAGGATGCATTTAGATAGCATGGCTCTTGATTGAAAGCATGTACTGTTGCTTGTGTACAGTGGGGAGAATATTAAAATAGAGGCCAAGAATTATCATCTCAGGAATGAGTATAAGAACTAGCTACCTTAATTAGGTTTTCAAAAATGTTGATATATATTTGTAAGTTCTAATACATGTTGGAGCATGTTTAATCCTTTCTAAATTCATATCGTATATAAAGATAGATGGTTGAGACTTTGCCAAACTTCTCAAAATTACTGTACTAGCCAAAATATTTGTGGGAGAAATGAGTCCTACTGTATATAGTAAAGATTTTTAAACACATCTATTTCCAAATAACAAAAGCTTTCACAAAATGCCTAGGACAGTTGGATTGATGCCTTGGAGTTATTTGAAGGGGTTGGTGAAATGTCAGTCAAATTTCATAAATAGTTTAACAGGAAGTTTCTGTATTACTCTTTACCTCAGATGTTTTACTCTGTTAAATTGATTGTCCTCCCAGATGACTGATTGGCTTGATTATCCTTATAGATTTCTGCAGATGTTTGGACTTTGTTGTTGTTGTTGGTGGTACTTTGGATTCAGAGTAGGGGCATTTGGTCTATAGAAGCATCATGTCACATGATTTCATCTAACTTTCCCCTACCCCTGTGTATAGTTTCTTCTTTGTCAGCTTCTCTTGTGGGGGCGGGGGAGGAATCTATCTCTTCTTTTCTGTTGGAACATTTTTACCTGTCTGAGCTTTTTTTTTTTTTTTTTAGTTTTCCTTTGTAGGATAAAAAGGAAATGTGCTAATTTCCTCTGAGTTTTTTTCCTCTTAGGGAAGGAGGGTTGGGAATGAATGAAATGATTTTTAAAAATCTATCAAGATATATGCCTTAATTGCCATCTCATTATTTCTGCGCAGATAGCTAACTGATCCTCACTTATAAGACAGCAAACAAGAGGTATACAGGACGAAGGGGCAATGGAAAGGCCTACATGGATACCTGGGATCAGCTTAATACAAATAATGATTAGGTGGAGAAAGGATAATAAATAAGAGGATGTTCCTGAGTTGTTTCTAATATAATCTTGATTTTCTGAAAAAAAGTTTATTTTTAAATAGGAAAAGCCAGTGTTTCAGAAATGTGTATATATGTGTGTGTATGTATGAATGATATGTGTATTGAAATTAGTATTTTTTAAAGGGATAATGCTGTTGTCTTTAAAAAGCAAATTATTTTCCATGGTAGTTGGGTAGCATTTGGGGTTAGCTATACTGTATGTTGAGTATGCACACTGGAAATTCACTTTTCTCCAATGGCAAGACAGAGAACAAGGCCGTCCTGTTTGCCAGTTATTTAGAGTTGTAAACATCGAGTCAGCTATCTTATTTTCCTAAACTCACCCAGGTGATCTAAATTTTGAAGGTGGAAAAATTTGATGGTCACAGTCAAGGCAGAGTACAAGGTCATTGTTGTAAATTAATGACATTTATCAGAGACAAACGTTAGTCAGTTATCTTAGAACAACTTGAACCAGTATAAAATTTGGGATAAACTGATCTTATTGAGTATGAATGACTTTTCAGAGATGAGGAAGAAGAAAGACCATGTGCAACGTGGGAAGACAAAATGACATATTTGGATGCCATCAATATCCCATGTGTTACATCAAAGATTTACCCATGAGGCCATGGCCAAGAATTCTTTTTTGAAAGGTTTATTTCTATTAGTTAACTTCTTTCATTAAGTGATCTGTAGCATCATTGTGAGGTCATTCTGCGGAGCTTGTCACTTGTATACATTTTATGCCTTTATATTCATGTCTGCTTTTATTGCATTTTAATAAGTGGAGGAAATGAACTTCCTATAACATAGTTACCTTTTTTTTTAAGGTACATTCTTGCTACCGTCAGAGGCCTAATTTCCATTATATTCTCACTCTGCTACAGAAATACTTAATGCCAGGAAGGAGATATTTACTGGAATCCACAAGTCCAGAATTCATCATGATTCAGTGTGAAATCCACTGCCCTTTGCTCCCCACCCCCTCTTGGACTAGAATGAAATGTGCCTTAAACTGAAGTGAAATACATCACATGCAGCAACAGTGGGCCCTCGCTTTGCCTCTATTCCTGGTGTGAAATCGATACACTATCTTTCCTCCTGACCTGTTTCGTGACCTCCATTGCAGCTTTCATGCTGAACAGCAATTGCTTTGAACAGTCTGGGTCTGCCACAGCTCACAAATGATTCTCAGCTTCTGTCTAAAACTGGTGCTGATAACAAAGGCTTGATTTTAAATAATGCAGTTGTAGTCGTCTTCTAATTATGAATTACATGAAAGTGCAAGCCCCTCTATTATTAAACACTTTCAATAGCAGGCACAGTACATGTGCAGGCTGCATGCAGGGGCCTGGAGCCTGGGAATCAGGCCTTTAAATTTCTCTGGCTATATTTGAATTGATAGACCAGGGGACAGAGACATAAGGTATATTTACACATTTCAGTCATTTTTCTTGGTAGAATTCTGTTTGGTGATATATTAAATTTTTTGTATGTGAGGCTCTGTTTTTTTCTTATGGAAAAATAATTTGAAATACCAGATTATAAAGACTTCCACAAGAAAGGACTATTTGAAAAATATTATTTTTAAATTAAAGTGGACTTTATTAATGAAATTCCAGAGCGAGGCTGTTAGGATTTTGACTTACTGGAAGTGGCAGTGACCTGCAGTGGGAATTCCTCCTTTTGATCACTCTGTAACTGAATTGGGGGAAACAGAAGTATCTTATGATGGCATTTAGCCATTTTCAGGAGGCTACTGAATGGAGGAATTTATTGTTTCAAGGAAATAATAGGCATTTTTATGTATACTAGGAAAACAACTGTGCAGTTAGCTAGATTGCTTTATTTGTCTTTGCCAGACTAGAAATCAAAGAGATGTCTGAGGTGCTGGGTAGGAGTGGAGTTTTTCCAAATTATCTTGATATGAAATAAGGATCAGAACAGATTTGGGGGGTCTTTGTAAAACAATCGTGTATACAAGGAGTCATTCTTATATGTATTTGGTCAGTACTGGAGATTTGTTTAATAATGAAGAACATATACTCTCCTTAAAATAGTCCATGGGATAGCAAGTATATCATCAGTGATACTTTAACACTATACACACATATCTACATACTAGGAGGCTGTAATACATATATGACTCTATCACATTCTGTGAGTTGAGTGAAATCATGGAAGAAAGGAGTGTTAGAGCCCTAAAGTGGTATTCTTACTTAACCCAGCCTGCCTCTAACAGGTCTGTGACTTTACGTAAGTCTTTTAACCTCTCATCACTTTGGTTTTCTTACCTATAAAATGTGGTTAGTGAACAAGATTGTCTATAACATCTTTTCCAGTTGAAGACTTAGGTAAAACTTAGATTCTCCAGTGATTTTTTTTTTTTTTCCTTCAAGCATCTGACCTCAAAGACCGTGTCAGGCAGCTAGTGCTTGTTACTGTTGCTAATTTGTTCAATAGGAAACCATGACACAGGGTAGTGAAGTGTGTTTGTCAAGGTTGCACTGCTAGTTAAGTGGAAGAACTGAAACTAGAACTGAGTCAACTGACTGCTACTCCAGAGCTTATTGGGGTGGAGGTGGGAGGTGATGATCCCTTACAATATCAGAACTTGAAAGGTAGGGATTTGCTATCATAGACTCCATTTTAAATTGCTCTAATAAGGTAATATCTTTAAAATTTAATATACATTAATGTTCTCTAGTGATTTGTTCATTGTTCTATCTACCTATCTATTGAAAATAATATGCTGTCTCAGGACACCCCCAGGTCAGTTACTTATAAAATAAATTATTTTTATAAATGCATGAACATATATATATATATATATATATATATATGCCTCAATATACCCATAGTAAATGAAGGGAAATATTTATGAATATAGTGACATGCAGTCAAAGTGTGACTAACATTCTTCTAAGACCCAGTGATTTTGAGATGGTGGTGATGATTTCTTCACAGAGGGATTTAACTTGAATCATTTGAATTAGCAAATTGAAAGCCCTCAACAAACTGTCATAGTCTTTTTCCAAATATGTCATATTTTCTTCTTGTGGGCACATAAAAAATGCTTTTTAAAGTGTAAATAAAAAATGGCAAGATACCTGTGGCCATGTATCAGCCAAAAAGGAGGAAATATCATATAGAACATGCATTACTATATATTTCCACATCCTTTAGAGGTAAAAGTTTGGGTACTGTGTCCTGGAAAAAATTTGACTATGGGAGTTGCCCATTATTCCTCCATGAAGGACGATTCCTGATGTATTAAAGCTTCTTCATTGCACCTATGGGGTATTCTGACGAGGTGGCTGACCTAAGTAATTAGAAATCACACATAGCAAGGAAAAGAGGGGTGATGAAATGGATATTTGTATCCTTGCTGTTAAATCTTGCATTTTGAAACACCTGTGGATGCATGCTGAATATGTTTCATGATGGGGAGGACAAATATTTTCAGCAAGGACTTGCCCACCCACCGGGCATATAAGGAACTTTCAGATAATTTTGTGACATTTTTATTAAATTAATTCAATTTTATCTATTCAAATTGATGTAGAAAACCCCTGCCAAATAAAACCTTTGCCAAAATATCAATACCATTGAGACATATTTCTTGTTTTCTTCCCCAACCTATATAATTATATGCATCATTGTCTTCACTCTTCAACAGGCCACTTCACACAACCATTGTAAACCTGCACTCAGCATTAATATTATCCTTGATCACACTTTAGCATTTCAATTTTAGTCCCAATTTGAAAGTGTGCTATTTCTGTGAAGAGTTTTTCCATGAAAAGAGTAAATCTTGGCTACAATTCAATGGTAATTCAGCTTAACCAAGTTAAGAAAAGCCTTTTATTCACAGTGGTTATTCTGAGACAGTTGAGTACAGAAATGTGGTTTCTAGAGACAGAAAAATACAAACTTTTATAGAGAGCCATTTTTTTCCTTTAAAGAAGACAGTGCTAATAAATCTTGTTGAATCAAGACCTTGAAAGAAACTGAAAATGTGTACAGATCTCAAATATACCCAAGAAAAGTACTTTATATTACCTTGCTGTGCTGCTTCATAATGTAGTTTTAGTTGAATGTAATCTCCTCCACTCAAATTTATTTTTGAGAAATTGCCACTCTGAAAGTTGAAACCGTTTTTGTCATTCAAAAGAAGTGGAAGATCAATACTGAAGCTCTCCTATTAGTGGGTACAGTCTACTTTAGTGTTAAAAGATTTATGATAAGAACACATTTCTAAATATATATTACACACCAGTGGTACAGTAAAACCTCAAAATAAAACATTTTTTTTCAGAAGAAGGAGGTGGTCTATTTATTATTGAAATATTACACTAAACTATAATTCAGTGATACTTTATTCCAATTAAATTCTCCTTAGTAGTAATCCTTTTTTATGATAAGCAAAACTGAATAATACAGGGTATGTTCCCTCCAATGAATTGTTGTGTAACAAGACTTGATGGTAATTCTACCTTTTCCAAAATTTGTTATCAGGCAATTTATCTTCTAAATAATACTCCTGAGTACCAAAGCTGAAGTGTTTTGGCTTCAACCCAAATCAAACTTGAGGAAGCAGATTCTCCAGAGCATTTGCCTAACTCTGTAAATTTAATTGTTATAATGAATAGAATACATGTGTCAAGATTACTTGAGATTTTCCTTGTTTACTTCTCTTCCTAAGACAGAAAGAGCAACATGACAAAGACCGTTAACTTTTACTGGAGTTTGAGGAGGAAAAAAAAGCACTTAACACAGTACATAATCATGAAACATAAACTAATTTTAAAGGCCCAATTCCAGTTAATAATCTCAGAGCAGTTCAAATTTAAAAATACTCTGTTATACCACAATAAAATAGACTGATGGAAATTAAAAAAAACTTCCTAAATATTTGTCTATAAGACAAAATATTCAGGTAAAAATATTTGCATATACAAAGGAATATCATCTAATACTCTACTGCATAGTATTTAGTCACATTATCTCCAGTACAACTTCCTTTCTTTCACATATCTTCAAACATGATATATTTCTTATATTTGACTTTCATGCAATATTTTTTATAGATAATGAAATCCAGTGTAGTACTTGGAGCAAACTGATATTAGTATAACTTGCATCATGCCAGAGGTCAAAGTTCATATTATTTCTTTTTACCATTTATTTTAAGAATGGAAAAGATAATTTATTGTGGAGGAGGCCAAAGATACTATAACCCATTGCCATGAATAGTCATATTAATTTTTATGACAAGATCAACATTAAGTAACTGTTGCTAATTTAGAGTAATTTATCAAAAGTCATTTTTTGCCATTTCTTTTCCTCCACTCAATTGTTGTTATTTTTCAATATTCATTAGTCTTATACTTTTGAACCATAGTTTTTAGATGAGGCAACCATTATACTTTACTCATATTTCTATTCAAGAGAAAGGCCAGGCCCCTTGGAAGACCTGAACATTTCTTCCAGTGCTTAATGTAGCATGATTACTGTTGAGTGTCGGCTGATGGATGTGTATAGCAACAACTCTTGTTTATTTTCAGTCAATTTAGGAAAGTCTGTGTGGTTTCTAACTTGATTTATTCACTTAGGATTCATTAAGCCACAGACTTGTGCCAAGCATTGTGCAAGACATAGCCTGTGATGAATTTCTGTCTTTAGAATTCTAAGAGTTAGGTCTTTAGGGAGGCAGATGGGTAGCAAACCATTGAAATGAACTGTGGTGAGTGCTATAATAGTGCTGAGAACAGGGGCCCATGGGGACCCAGAAAGGGGTAGGTGTGCTATGGAAATCTCAGAAAGACTCCGTAGAAGAGCTAGTTTTTCAAAGGATGAATGAGAGTGGACAAAGTTGGATAGGTGTGTAGTCAGGTAAAAGCTAAGAGGTTGTAACAAAGAGACTATAAAATAGACTAGCTAAAAGAATCTTGGAGTTTATTTCGCTTTCATTTAACAACCTCAGTGGCCCAGTTGAAGGGGTGGCTCTGTTCCACAGGTACATTCCAGGGCCTTCTCTTCTGTTGGTTTACCATGAGCATTTTTCTTGTCTGCATGGTTAAAGCACGATTGTAGTTACTTTGATACAGCTTGAGGGAAGGAAATGTGTGGAGGAGAATATACCCAGTATTTTAAGGCCCAGACCTGGAAGTGGTATTCATCACTTCTTCCTGCTTCCGTTGTTGCGAATATAGTCATATGGCTACACCTAGCTGCAAGGGAGGTGGGGATCTAGTTACAACTCTTTTACTATAGCTGTCAGTAGACAGAGGCCAGATCACCCAGGACCCCATATGTCAACCTGAATTAGGAAAAGAACATTGAAAGTTGCTTTTTCCATGTGTGTCTTCACTTCTCAGATTTGCTGGCATAATCTTAGTATTTTGTAGTCCTCCCCCCACCTTTTTAATCTTAAACTCTTAAGTTGTGACCTGCTGAGAAGTGTTTTCCTTTATATTAGTCTTTTCAGACACCTTCACATTTCTTATTTTATTTTTGGTCACTATTACAAATTTATTTAATTTAGTTAGCAAGTGGACAAAAGCCTAGATACCATGTGCTTCTTAATCAAGTCAGACAGCAGACAAATATTCCTGCTAATGATAGGATATATACCATTGCCTTAGGTTGTGTTGACATCTTGTATAGTTGAGCCTGGTCCACTTTACTCTCAGGTTTTCATTTTTGTCCTCGTCAGGAGAATTGTTAAGCTTAGTTCACTAGGGCTAGAGGGCTGCAGAGAAGAGTCTTATGATCAGTTCTTATTTGAGTTGATGGCTTTTTTTTCAGCTAAAAATAGTTTAAGATAAGGCTTAACAGTCAGCCTCTAATTAGGTCTTAAGACTGTGTAGAAAATGGTTAGAGTAATTGCCTTATAGGGAAGGTACGTTTATTTCCAGAGCCTTCATACTAAACAAGAGGGAAACTGGGCTGAGTTGGGATGGATGTTCATGGCCTATCAACATGGTTTGTTTTAATCTTCTCGTGAGCCTTTTCTGAGGTGGTTTTAGATGTAGAGCATCTGAACTATAATGATACCAGCGTAGAGCCATGTCCCTGTCTATACTCACTGGCCTTGCTGGTTTTACAACAGTATTTGGAATTGAAATTCTAAAATATAAAGCATATTCTCAACTAGAGTTCACACTTTTACAACAATAAAACAAAACAACAAAGGCTTCACTAGAGAAAAATTTGTAGCAGATAAAAGATGTGCTCTTATTTCTGAGGTTGGTCAAGTAAAAGTAGTGGGCCAAGTCAGTCCTGAGAAGGTACATGCAGGTCAGCCAGGGAAGTGAGAGTCAAGGCCATTGTAGGAGAGAAAACAGCATGTTCAAAGGCATGTAGGCATGTAGAGCATGGAAGCTGTAAGTGATGTGGGCTAGTGATGAGCAAAGGGTAGGTATGGGAAATGGTGATGGGTGAAGCTGCAGGGGCAGGCAGGGGCCAGGTTGAGGTAAGTCTTGTATTGCCAAGCTGTGGTTCTGGGGAGAATCTTCAGGACAGTGATCTATCTTATCAGACTTGCATTTAGAAACCCATCTCTGACAGTGGTGTAACTGATGGAGTTCAGGAAGGTGAGTCTCAGTCATGAGAACTTGGAGGAGGATATTGCAGTGATCCAGATGAGGTCATCTACCTCAACTGAGAATAGGGGACTGTGAATGAAGAAGTGACAAATGCAAAAGGGCTTGGTGACTGCTTGCAAGTGGAGGATGAGGGAAGGGGAGACTCGAGGGCCAGTTATGTATGTAATATCAGGGAGAAGGTGTGGAGCTGATCTCTGGCATAATTCCAACAGGAGATATAAGAGCCAGTTAGGGAGAAAAGGTGATGGGTTCCTTTGTTAAAACATCACGTGGAAGTTCTAAGTGGAAATCTCCAATAGAGGGATCAATATACGGGCTTTGGATTTGAGATTAAGATGAGAGCAGAGGATAGATGGAGGATTGGGAGTCCTTAGCACATAGATAAAATTTGGAGCCAAAAGTTTGGCTGCCAGTAGGTTATTAGTTAAAAATAATTCTTAAGTAACTGTTAGGGATAGATGCAGGTTCCATTGATACTTTAAATAGTTTTAATAATCCAAGCAATTTCATTGCCTAAAATATTTTTTCAAGCGTATGCAAGGTTAATCAGCAATGACAAAGTTGGTTAGTAACCAATAAGATAATTGAAATGTGACACCCACCCTTCTGAAACCCAAATCCCCATAGTGCATGCCGCTGTCCTTTTCTACTCAGGACAAGTGCTGTGAAGAATCAGATGGTGACCAGGGGCCCTAATATCAGGGGATAGAATGTGGGTGAATATTAGTGTATGTGTTTGGAACTGTTTAATGATTTGCACCTGTTTCTAATGAGGTTTGGACACATGATTGTTCTCAGAATAAGGTGAAAAGCAGAAAGAAAAATTGGTAGATATGAACACAAGTCTTCAACCATTTCAAAACAGATCTTGACGAATGTAGATAGAACCAATAGAGGGTGATTAGGAAAACCTCCCAACATGAATGCTGAGGTTTCTTAAGCATAGAAAAGTTTTTGGTTTTGTTGAATTTTTGGTAGTATAAATGTGAAGGATGTTGCCCTGGAACTTTCCAGCTCTGTTATTACTTCTTTGGGTGCAATCTGCTTGCCTCTTGACCTTCTTGAGTTTCAGTTTCCTCAATGAAAGGATGGGTTTACTTACATTGGCAATCGTATAGGTTTTTCTTCTAGCTCTGGGATTCATTCTATAGGGTACTCTGTTTTTTTTTTTTTTTTTTTGAGACAGAGTCTTGCTCTGTTGCCCCAGCTAGAGTGCAGTGATGTCATAGCTCACAGCAACCTCAAGCTCTTGGCTCAAGTGATCCTTCTGCCTCAGCCTCCCAAGTAGCTGGGACTGTAGGCATGTGGCACCATGCCTGCCTAGTTTTTTTCTATTTTTAATAGAAATGGGGTCTCACTCTTGCTCAGGCTGATCTCGATCTCCTGAGCTCAAATGATCCTCCCAGAGTGCTAGCATTACAGGCATGAGCCACCACCCCTGGCTCTGGGTACTCTGGTTTAATGACAAAAAAAAAAATTATGAAGTATGAGTAGATAATTTAGGGATGAGTTTTTGCATTGCAAGTGGATTGTTCTTACAGCAGAATTTTCTGTGGGAATGAATAGTCCTTTTCAGAGAGTTGGCTATTTGGAGAAAAGTTTGGACTTGGGATCAAAAGAGCTGATCTGGAAACTAGACTCTATTCATTTATCAATTGTGTGACTTAAATGCTCCAAGTTTTAGTTTCTTTATTTAAAAACTAAAATGTTAATAAAAGTGCATGGCTACTATGCAGATCATTTTGAAGGCTGTCAGGTATTATAAAAATGTAAGTTATCTTTGCTGAAAGAAGACTGGTCATCCTAATGTAACATATACCCACATAATTCTTTTAGTGTTGGGGTTTACTTACATTGGCAATTGCTCTTCCCTTCTCTTCTCTTCAGATCCCTGAAGTCAGGTGTTGCCTTCAGGCATAGCTTTTTTCCCAGCCATTGTTCCTGCAGTTGTTGGTTCAGCCTCCTGAGCTGCTCTGACCTTGGGAGGACTCCCACCAATCCCTATTCCCCTGCTGATCTCTACCCACCCTTTCACCACCATTAACAGGACAGTGCCTCAAGCCATGCAGAACTTGCATTTTAATGTCTTTTGTTTCTTTGTCTAGTTCCAGGTATGGCACTGACATAATTTCATCTCCATTATGTTTCAGAACTATTTCCCAGAACTCAAAATTAATGAAGAAAGAGAGGTCACAATGGTAAATAGCCTGTTTCGCTGAGTGCACTCATCTCAGAATGGGACTGAGAACACTCAGTGGCTAAGAGGTTTTACCATATGGTATTCTAACACTTACTGGATGAAAGTTCCAAGTACAGGCTAGCGTTCCTGCTCTCATTTGCCAAGAGAGTACACAGCATTCAGCATGAAGGAAAATGATGTATGTATACATAGTTGGGAAGGGAAGCTTTCGATGGAGGGATTTCAGCTCCTTTCAAGGCACTGATCTTCTTTTATGGGATGTAAAAGATGTAGATCAAAGCTAGTCTCGCAGTCACCTTTCTGTGATTAGAAATCTTCCATATCCACTGAAGTATCATTCTAATTAGCAATGGTGTCTGTGGGCTTCATGGATCCACAACTGTGGAGTTTAGCCAGCACTCCTTGTTACATCTGCACGATGACTAACATAGATAACTCTCAGTAAATGTTTGTTGAATTAATAAATTAATAGTTATGATGGTTACAACCCTTTATGTTGTTCCAGATACTGTGATAAGTGCTTTTATATCATCATCTCTAATCTGCATGAAATAACGTTTATCGTTGTCACTACAGGTTCAGAGAGACAATGCCCCCTTTTCAGT